>NC_047039.1:30601582-31268082 GCF_011762595.2 Tursiops truncatus | reverse complement strand
TAGTTATGTTTGGGTATCTCCTCCAATAATAACTATGACTCTTCCCCTCAAATTCAATAATTACAGTTTCAATCTATAATCATTTCAGAGTATTCCAATATTTAAGAGCTCAGTGGATTCAGCCTACCTGAGTTTAAATCTTGGACTAACTCTCAATAGTTTTGTGAACTTGGGCAAGTTCCTTAACTTTCTCGCATCCTAGTTTCCTCTTCTGAAAAATGAAATCATAATTCTTAGTATTTAACTCATAGCACTGTTTGGAGAACAGATAAGTTCATACATGATATAACACATGAAAAGTTTAGAATAGTTAACATATAGTAAATATTGAGTGAATATTTTCTAGCTATTTTATTACTATTGTTATTGTCATTTTCCGGTTTGTGATTGATATTTTCTGATGTCTTGCCCAGGCCATTTCTGTTGAAATCGTCTTTCCCTCCCTCACGGCACATCGTCTTGATAAAGAGCACTAGACATTTGAGTGTAAAAGTCTAAAACTCACATGACTTTCATACTCAGCTGAAACTGGTCACTGCCCCAACATTCAGAATAGGAGGGAGGCTTGGGACTGTCTGAAGGAGATTTGTTGCTGCTTAAAAAGGGAGCGGGAAAAGTGTCATCAGCAAAGGGAAACCTTGAGTGTGTTTTTCTGACCCACTCGCAGCATCTGAAGCAGCAAAGGGGAGTTTGTTGCCCCAGGAGGCCACGCAAGGACACGGTACAGACAGCAGATCCCCAGCTGTGCCTGAGCCTCTCTTCTTTTCTCAATAATAGTGCTCTGCTATCCAACAAAACACGTCTGGTCTCTCAGGACCGTTGCCAGGAAAAATTGATCGGCAAGCAAATAATGTTTTTCTAAACCTAGGTACCTGGAATATTTCTCTCTAACAGTGTTTAAAACAACTTTATCATGCAGGAACTTGGATGAGAATCAGATGGGGGCAGATAGACTAGGGGTGAAGAGCCTGCTCAGCCTTTGGAGACCAACAGCCTCAGCTTTCAATCCCGGCCGCCCGCCGATTGGCTGTGTCACCTTGGGCAAGTCACTCCCCTTCTCTCAGCCTTGAATGTACCACCTGAAAAAAAATAAAGTGTAGTATCTGCCTCCTCGGGCTGTTTTGAAAGATAAAATGAGATAATGTATCAGTAGAAGGATGTAAAAGTTTAGTGTTAACAGTGTCAAGCATTGGGGGGTGGGGTTTGCATCTTCCCTTTCTTGGTTGCTTCAGAAGAAGTGGGTCATCACCTCTCCCATTTCTCTTGAGAAACAGTGAACCAGTTTTTCTGCAGCTAATGACTTGGGATTTGGCTTTAACAAGTTATAAGATCTATTGTGAATAGTGAAACCTGACTTGGGATTGAGGATTAAGAGAGTGCAGGGATGGGAACCTTAAGGGATGGAGTATGGAGTGGGTTAGTGGGGAGAAGGATGATGGGGTTCTGATGCTTGGGATGGCATCCCAGGGAGTTGTCAATGGGGGAGTGGGGGTGCTGGGCGAGGGCATCAAGAGAAGGATCACAGGGAGGGCCTTGATGGGCATTCTTACCACCACACCCCTGAGCCCCCATGCATCCCTTCCTCCAGGACGTTCCCCAAGTGATGATTCCATCTTCGCTGCTGGCAGCTCTATGCCACCTGAACTGACTCACCAGTGGACAAAGATACCCAGCCAGGCCTGCAGACTTTGCTCTGCTGCCTTCCTACCAGGAGTGGGTGTCTAAATGGAGACACTCACACTGGATGAAGCCATGGTTGAACTGAACCAAGGTCTGTGAGCCCCATGTTACACCTGGAAAGTCCTTGGCACACTGCTGGACACTCAGGGCAGCTGTCATCGTTGTTTCCCCTAGTTGTTGAGAAAGGTTTAAATGCAATTACAAATGCAGCTTGTTTTTAACTTTTATTTTTAAGTGGCTACTGAACAGCAGTTCTCTGAGGTAAAGTATCTCTTAGATTCTCCTCTAAATTTCTCTGCAACCATCACCCTCGGGGATTTTCATCTTTGTGTGTGTGTTTTCTGCTTTAAATTATTTTTTTCTTTTTTAATTGAAGTATAGGTGAGTTACGATGTAGTGTTATATATTCAGTTTTTATATTCTTTTCCATTTTGGTTCACCATAGGATACTGAATATAGTTCTCTATGCTATACAGTAGGACCTTGTTGTTTATCCATTCTATATATAATATAAAAACATATATCTGCTAAAAGAGAATCACTGACATAAAGAACAGACTGGTGGTTGCCAAGGGGGAGGGGGTTGGGGGAGGGATGGAGTGGGAGGTTGGGGATTTTCATCTTGAATATAGGTGTGTGGTTGTAGTTACTTGCATGAATATTTGTAGTTCGTATTCAGCTTGAACGTTTCACCGCTTTGTCCTTTTAGAAAATTCTGCAAAGAGTTTCTTATTTTATTTCTTTATTTTTCCTTAGACAGACTCCTGCTGGAAATGAAACTTCTTCTGAAGAATGGCTGCCTCCTTCGGGACACACAGAGGGTGTCCAGAGAGGATGGCAAGATGTGACGGCTAAATCACATATGTGTTCCATCTTGTTTTTTTCATCACTTTTCTTTGCATTCTACACATCTTCTCTCTAGCAAATCCAACACCTAACTTCTAGAATTAGGTGAGGAAATAATTTTACAAAACAGTGTGTTAGTTATCTATTGCTGTGTAGCAAACTACCCCAAACTCAGCAGCTTAAACAAGAAATGTGTATAATGTCACGGTCTCTGAGGGCAGCATCACTGGATGGCTCTGGCTCAGGCAGGCTATAGGTTACTCAGCTAGGAGTTGAGCTGCTTCCAAGCCCACTCTTGTGGTTGTTGGCAGGGCTCTGCTCCTCCAGCTGTTGGCCAGAGATGTCGGTTCCTTACCACATGAGTCTCTTCATACGTTGCCTGAGTTTCTTCAAAATGTGGCATCTGGCTTTCCTTAAAGTCAGTGTACCAAGGGAGAGATCCCAAGTGGAAGTCACACTCTTTTGTAACCAACTCTCAGAAGTGGCCTCCCATCCCTTTCGCTGCATTCCATTGACTGCACACACCAGCCCTGATGTGGAAGGGGCTCCACGGGGTATGAATGCCAAGAGTCAGGAAGGCTGGAGTCTCCTCTAATCTTGGAGGCTGGCTACCATCAACTGGAAGTCTTTCATATTTTCAATATTTGTTCTCGTCAACACGCACACACACACACACACACACACACACACACACACACACTTCTTACTTATTTGCCTCTAAAACTGATTTTTCCGTTTTTAAAAGGGTCTTTGTATTCACTCATATTGGCAGCTTTTTTTTTTTCCACTGCAAACTTCAAACTCATGTCCTATAGCTGCTTATTTATTCAACAAACAGTGACCAAAACACACAGTGTTTGTGGCACAAAATAGAAAATCAGGTTAACAACCAAGACAAGAACTTATGGGCTTACATTTCTTGTCCCATGTGGGTATGATTATCTATAGCTTCCATGTATAATTGCCCAGCATCCAATCACAAAGCACTCTCTCCCCATGCTGGAGTCCACTGTCTGATGGAGCACACTTGCTAAGGGCTATGGTAAAGGGAGTTGGGAGAGAAAAGAAGAGGGACAACACCATATGCCAGAGCAAAGCAGGGAGGTTTACACGGTAGGATCAGTTTGAGGGGTTTCTTTGTGTATCTCTGCACACAATAACAACAAAAGTACAAGATATTCTCTAAGTGCCTCTTCATTTCAGAGGAACTTTTAGACCAAGTGAAGTTTCCTATGGTTTAGGGTCAAAGTCACATTGCAACTCCCTTTTCTACTTTGTATTTCCCTACCCTCTCAACCATCTCTCATAAAATCATGCTCTCCGTGTTGTACCCCAGGAAATAATTTAATCTGGCACACTTGTTTACATCATGTCCAACATCCTGAACCCATTTTCTTTAAACCCTCCTTCTCAACACTTCTCCCCACATTTCCTACCTTGGTTTGGTTAAAGATTGGCTAGGTCAGTTTATGTTTACAGCTGGCGAAGAAAGCATAAGAGTGGAGTCCATCACCTCAAACCAAGTTTTAATCATCAACAAAGGAAATTCAACTAAGTAATGTAGGTTTTCTTGTTAACCCATCTTTTTCTTGATACCTCTCCTTCTCTCTTAGAGTAGTCAAAATCATAGAGACAGAAAGTAAGTTGGTCATTGTCAGGGGCTGGGAGGGGAGAAAAATGGAGAGTTAGTGCTTAATGGGTATGGAGTTTCAGTTGGGGAAGATGAAAAAGTTCTAGAGATGGATGGCAGTCACGGTTGTGCAACAATGTGAATGAACGTCCTCAATGCCACTGTACACTTAAAAATGGTCTAAATGATAAATTCCATATTGTATATATTTTACCACAATAAAAAAATCCCAGAAAATTCACTTAGTTTCAATATGAAAGGAGGTGTCAGAGCTTAACTGTGAGATTTGAGGTTACTGGTAGCTGTTCAAATTCTATGGCTTTAACCTGAGAGATGGAAAGTGTCTCTGCACTCTTCCAGTACCTTTGTTAAACAATTAAACAGGAATGAAAATAATTAAAATGTCATGTGTTTTGTTGTAGGCCAACCACAAATCCCCTCGTGTGCTTCCTAAGGCATCCTGAAATTGGACCTTAGCATAGGAGACAGGAAGAGGGCACGACTCTAGCCCACTTTAAGTCAGCATTACTGAGAGTCTAAATTAGTGCTTTATGGGGAAATCCCTGGCAGGCCAGTGGTTAGGACTCTGCGCTTCCATTGCTGGGGGCACGGGTTTGATCTCTGTCGGGGAACTAAGATCCTGCATGCCACACAACGTGACCAATAAATAAACAAACAAATAAATAAATGATTTGTAACTCTCACTGCAATCCAGATTAGCTGGGGGGGGGGTGTTGCAGAATCCATGAAGCCCCCATTTCTAGGAGATTCCCTTTTTTAATTGATCCAGGAGAGAGCCCAGGTATCAACATTAAAAAAACCAAAAAAAACCCTCTTTTGATTCTAATATGCAGAGTTAAGAACCACTGTCTAGAGAGGATATCTACTAAGGTATAACACTATTGGTTGTCTTTTTCTTTTTTAAAATAACTGATCATAGGCTTCTTTTCTTTTTTATATATATATATATATTTTTTTTTTTTTGGCTGTGTCGTGTCTTAGGTGCGACACACAGGATCTTTTGTTGCGACATGCAGGCTCTTCGTTGCGGTGCGAGGGCTTCTCTCTAGTTGTGGCACGCAGGCTTAGTTGCCCCATGGCATGTGGGATCTTAGTTCCCTGACCAGGGATCGAACTGGCATCCCCTGCATTTCAAGATGGATTCTTATCCACTGGATCACCAGGAAAAAAATTAGTTCTATCTTTCTCATCAGGTAGAGCAAATGACTAGCTTAAATCTTCATGCTGTAGGTGTCATAACTAGGACAGGTTCCGTCATAGACATAAAAAAATGAACATGCCCATGATTTGCCCAGGTGGGACCTCAGAGGGATGCCTGAAGGAAAGAGTATGGTGCCAAGAGTGAGCAGAGCTGGGGGCTGAGGAAGTAGCATTGCTCCTACCCAAGTCCTCGAGGGGCCAGAACACAAGAGCAATGATAAGAAATTTGTTGCCATCCCCAGGGACTCAATCACAAAAGAATTCCCGGAAAAATGGAATTTTCCGTCAAGAGGGAGGAAATAATCATGTTCTGGGCGATCCTGTTTGTGCCATTTTATTTTGTCAGTGGTAAGGTGCCCCATAGTTTATATGCCATTAAGAAAGAAAGAAAATATGGTCCCTATTCAAATGTAACACAACACTTTCAGATCACTTGGACTTATTTAATACTTATTGAAAGAGCTCTTTTGGATTCAGAGATTACCGTCTTATATCATTCTTGTGCTCACCTAAGAAGAGGAAGAGAGGCAAATTATTTGACTTAAACTTCTTCACATATAGCATGTGCTCATCTGAACAGTTTTTTTTCAGCTCAAATCTGTCAATGTACATGCTTTTCTGCACACAGGGTCATCCTCTGGGCCATCAAGAGGAGAGCGCTGGTGAGGCAGCACTTCGTAAAGACGGTTCCGCTATTGTCTTCAGGACTTTCTTTCTAGTCTTTGACACCCCTCAGCAAGATTTGATGCTTACTTTCCCCATATCCCCAGAGGTGTCAATGGGAGGCATTCAGACTGTGGTCTTGTCCCTCCATCAGGAATAACCAAGTTTCCAGGAACGACAATATGTGGGCAGGCAACAGCAGCCATGTCGCACCAGTCTCCTGCTTGCGGTGATTGAGATGCTGTCTGTTGTAACACACGTTCTGATTTCAGAGATATTAAAATGTGAAAGGAGATGGTCATTTCGAATGGACAAAATATGGTATTAATATCCACCCTTCATTGAAGGCCTACTTGTGTGGGTCAGACATGGTGTTAAGAGTACACACTTGATATAATTCACTCCTCACAACAACCTCAAAGGTTCACATTACTATATCATTTTATAAAAGGGTAAACCGAGGTTCAGAGAAGCTAAAAACTCACCCAAACCACACTGCTAAAAAGAGGCATGATCAGACTCGGAATCAGGGCTGAGTAACCCTAAGACCTGTGTCTTTCGTGAGACCATAGAGTCTAATATTCATTGTCAATGGACAGGGATACAGGAAACAGAATCCAACCCTCAGGAGGAGGAGACTGCCAGGTGCCAGGACCATGCCCAACCAGCTGGTGCTTGGGACACGACTCTCACCCCAGCAAGGCACCGGAGGGCCAGGTGAAATGATCCTAAAAAAGCAGGTGCCAGGAGAGAGATTGTGGGCCTGGCTCATAACCTCCAACCTCAGGCTCAACCCCCTGACCCAAAGCACCCCGGCCAGGAACAGGTCAAGGGCTGGGCCTGGCTGAAGGGCCCTTGTGGGAGTTAAAGTTTAGCTTAGGAGGACAGGAAGGACAGGCTGAGAGTAGAGACACCCGCCTATTTTCCTGGCTTCTAAGGTGGCACAGTGTGCTGGAAAGAGCTCCACTTAATGAGGTTGAAAATTATTTTGAAGGAGCAAGAAAACCTCCAGGTTTGCCCCTCACTCCTCCTCCCCCTTGGAGATAAAGAATTGCCTCCAGGGGTGTGAGAAGACAGACTGTGCCGAGAGCAATGGGGTGCCAATGAGGGGCTGTCTGGTTTTTATTCAGTAGCTTAAGGAAAAGAAAAATTGAAAAATTCATGTGACAAACAGAGCTATGAATGCTGTCCCATTGTAAGTGCAGATGCTGGTGGGAAATATGAAAGTCCCTCATCTGCGCTTGAAAATTATCGGAGGATTCCTGATTTGGTGTGAATGCCGATCTGGAAAGGATCTGCCTTAACGCTTGGTTCTTCAAGCTCCTGGGAAAGGGGAAGTCTTAGGGGATTAAGGGTAAGAAAGGGGATCAAGACAGTGGAGACAGTTTGTGAGGTTCTTCCCCATTGTTCCTACTCACTGGAGACTGGATATAACCTAGTTAACAGACGAAGGAAAGAAAAGACTAATTTAGAGTCCATTAATAATTATAATACCTGATATTTACAAACACTTACTGTTCTGAACACTTGACATCTAATAGTTCTTAAAAGCTCTGTGATGTAGATACTATGATAGTCTCCATTTTACAGATTTGAAAATTGAGTCTCTGGGAGATTGAATAACTTGCCCAAGGTCATATGGCTGGGAATGATCAGAGGCAAAACTGGGATCTGAATTCCAGCACCTACATTTTTTATTGGTATAACATATAAATTCAAATATCACACATATGCAATTATTTACATTACACCTCTTCTCCTGGCAATTTACATTTATATAGCATTTTAAGCTATTTGTAAAATCAATCTTATTTATTATAAGTTTAATGAGTTTTTATAATGTGTAACCACCACCATACTCAAGATGTGAAATATTTCCATCACTCCAAAAAGTTCCTTATGCTACTTTGTAGTCAGTTCCCAGGCAACCACTGTTTTCTGTCACTATAAATGAGTTTAGTATTTTCTAGAATTTTATATAAATGCAATCATACTGCATATATATATATATATATATATATATATATATATATATATATAGTACCTGTCTCCTTTTGCTCAGCATAATGTTTGTGAAATTCATCCACATTGTTGTGTGTAAGTGGTTCATTTCTTTTTATTGCTGAATAGTATTCCAATGTATAGATATACCATCATTTGTTTCTACATTTAACTGCTGATGAACATTTGGGTTGTTTTCAGTTTCTGGCTATTCTGAATAAGGCTGCAATGAACTTTCAGGACAAGTCTTTGTATGGGCATATGTTTTCATTTCTCTAGGATAAATATCTAGGAGTGGGATTGCTGGAACATATGGTAAGTATATGTTCAACATACACTTTTTCTTTATAGGAAACTGCCACACTGTTTTCCAAAGTGTCCCATTTTATATTCCCACCAGTGGTGTATGAGGGTTTTATATTCTCCACATCCTTGCCAACATGTAGTATTTTAATTTTAACTGTTCTTAGTGATATTTAGCAATTAACTCCTTGTGGTTTTAAAATTTGCATTTCCCTAATAACTAATCATGCTGTACACATTTTCATATGCTTATTGACCATTTGTATATTTTCTTTTGTGATTTGTGTGTTCCAATTATTTGAACCTACTTTTTAAAAATATGGGATTGTCTTCTTATTTTTGAGTCATAAGCAAAGCTTATACATTCTGAATTCAAGTCCTCTGTCAGATAAATGTGTTGTGAATATTTTCTTTCACCTTGTGGCTTGCCTTTTTATTTTCTTAACAGGGCCTTTTAAGAATAGAGATTTTATATTTGATAAAGTTCTACTAAACTTATTCATTTATGTCTATTTTTTCCTTCTCTGCAGTAAGGTTGCAAAAATATTTCTCTACGTTTACTTCTATAAGTCTTATAGCATCAGGTTTTACATGTAGGTCTATGATCCATTTTGAGTTAATTTTTATATATGATGGAAAGTATGGTTGAGGTTCATTTTTTTTTTTTTTTGCACATGAATGTCCAGTAGTTCTATTGCCACTTGCTACAAACACAAAGCACAATCTTCTCAACATTGAACTGCCTTTGCACCTTTGTATGGACCTATCTTTGGATCGTCTTCTCTGTTCCATTGATCTATTTATCTGTCTCTATGCCAACACTAGGCTGCCTGGATTACAATAGTGTTATCATAAATCATAACATTTTTATTGTTTACAAAATGCCTTTTGCAAGTGACAGTAGCATTTCCACCCACCCATTTTCTCATAAAATGGTAACGATAAATGATTCATCCCAGGTCACAAACTGGGAAATGGCAGTCAGAAGCCAATTCCTGGGCTAAGACTCCAAGTTCAGTGCTCTTACCCCCCACAGACCTGTCTCCTAGAGCCAGAGGGGTATTCTACAGTCAAAGCACAGGGTTAGAGTAAACTCCCACAGCTGAAATCCCAGAATTCTGTTTTAAAATACTCCAAAACTTCAGTCAGCGCCAACGTGGAAATCACGCACTAATTGGTATTCAATGATGCAGATAATATGGAATGGCTAACAGAAAGCTCTCTCTAGCAGCTGAGGTACTTCCTCTACATTTCAGCATTAGCAGCAAGGACAGAACAACAACAACAACAAAGTTAAGAGAGGAAAGCAGTTGGGCAAAACGTGTTCCATGTATCTATACTTTTCATGTCTACCTGCCATCCTCTCTCCTTACACCATCTTTGAAAAGCCCAGACCACTGTAGAATTCATTGTTAATGGTCTTCATTGTAACTAAAGCTCATGAAGAATTCTTGTGTGCTCCTGGATAGGGGCATAATTGGACCAGCAACCATTTGCTAACAAGAGTCCACGGATATGTGCTCAGCTTTGGCAGGAAAGTCACTGCATTCACTGCCATGACCTAAACATTACATGTGGCTAAATGGTTTTAAAAGTTGATACTGTTTAATAAATAACCATAGCAACTGAGGAAAAATCTATGTTTTCCTTCAATGTTTAATCTTGAAAAGAAATGGCAAACACAAAAATTCTCTTAAGGAGACAGAGTTAGGATTGATCCCATTTTCCGAAAAAATTCACTTCTTTATTGTAATATTTTTATGCAATTAAAACAAACAAGAAAATCACCTATTTACAAGTGAAGGATTAAGTTTCTATATAAGCATCTCATTAACGTAGGTAGCCATTAACTTCAAAATTAACTCAATAATTCTATTTAGTTCTGGTTTCAAGTAACTAAGTCTTTGGGAACACCATGGAAGGAAAATACCTAAGAATCAATTCCATTATTCTTTTCTGGAGAATTTTATATTTTCACTCTTTATGATTCACAGCACTGCTTAAATTTAAGTAAACTCTATAATGAGTCATGTAAATTAAAGAATGATTCCAAATGATCCAATTCATGAAGAACTGTTTGAGAATATTAAAGAAAGGTGAAATTTCTAAAGTAAAGGAGAGATTTCAAATCCAAGGTTTAATTCATAAGGCTTATTTATTTTCTGTTTTAAAACAAGTCAGGTTTTAATTGCCTCATGAGCACATCCCATGATTTAAAAGGGTAAAATCTTGAAGCAGATGCCAAGAGACAACAACAGAAAAGGTTCTGTACACATTGTTAGACCATCGAAACTGGAAGGCACAGCTCATTCTAACCCCTCATTTTACAGATGAAGAAACTGAGGTCCAGGTTGGTGAAGTGACAACAGTCTAAGTGATCCCCTGTGGAGTGGGCAGACAAAGAATTTCAGGAAGAGATGGGGAAGGAGTTAATAGGGGGAGAAAAAAACATCAGTTTTGGTGAGTAGAAATAAAAGGAGTTAAGTTTGCAAATTTAGGGGAAAGGATACATCAACATGCCCTTGTGGAGAAACAAACAAAACAAGAAAAAAAGACTGTAGAATGTTTTGTATTTTTACAACTAAAAAACTGAGGCGAGTCAAGAACAAGGTGAGCATTTAACCAACTAGGGTTAAGTCTTGAGCAATAGTCGTACTGGGCAGGACCCACTTCTGATCTTTAAAACACTGGTTACATTATATTGAGGGAGAAATATCAATGTAAAGTGAAGGTAAAGGTTATGGAAATTTAACAACATTTGGCTGATTTAGTTCTATGCGTTTGGGGGGAAAATCTGGGAAGAAGTTGGGGAGGCTTTTTGTCAGGCACAGAATTTGATCCCAAAAGGAAAAATTTGATTGTATAGAAGGGTGGACTTGAGCCTATGATCCAAGAATTCTCAGGACGCAGCCCACATGCAGCTAGGTGGGGCCACGTGTTCTGTTCTGGCCAGTGGAGTGTGAGTGCAAGTGCCAAGGTGAGGCCATGAAGGTACCATGTGACTTCTCAGCCCTCTCTTCCCCTTGTGAGGGGATCACGGAGCCAGGAGCTGAGTCAGGCGATATGGAATTAAAGAAGACTGATCACTCTGTCTCCAATCAAGGTGATTATGCTTGAGAATCAGCAAATCTACGGTGGACTTCACACGAATGAGGAAGAAACACTATATATGAAGTCACTGCAATTTGAGGGTTGTTTCTTACAGCAGCATACACCTAGCCTAGCCTGATTCAATCATCTCCTTGAGTTGCATACCTACACCGCTTTGCCCATTCTTCATAGTGGCATCACTGTCTGGGAGGAACATTTGTCTGGGAAATTGCAGTCCATTCTCCTGTTGATTCATGAAAATGTATTTGGAATTGAGCAGTTGTAGCAACCAGAAGGGTTGCTCCTACCAAGAATGTAGATGTGGGTATACAATCATCCTACATTTCACTTTGTGAGCTCAGAACTAAAAGTCATGCTTTGCTGAAAACAGGAAAGTTCATGACTTGGGTGAGAGAAAAGACATTTTGAGAATATTTAGAAATCTTTGAAATTTGCTAAAATTGCAAGGGAAATAGCTGGAGTTCCAGGCTTATGCAGTTCATGCACTGAAGGGAAGCTGGCATGGCAGATGCGGGGCGAGGGGTGTGAGAAACAGAGAGGATCCTACATGGAACCGCATTCAGTGGGTTTTTCAGGAGGAGGTGCTTCACAGTGGAGCAACCCTATAAACATTTTCTCAGTCTGATCAAGGCCAACATTAACAGGGATAAGTCATGGTCACAGTGTACCCTTGATGTGATGTAGCAAGCATGGCCCTTTATCTCTGTGGTCTTCCTCCTGATAACCCATAACCCCAGTTTTATGGTGAGAAAAACACTAGTGGAGCATGCTACAGAATACCTGACCAGCACTCCTCAACACTGTCAAGGTCATCTAAAACAAGGAAACTGAGGTACAGTCACAGCCAAGAGGAATCGAAGTAGACTTGACAGCTAAATGCAATGTGTTATCCTGGATGGAATTCTGGAACAGAAAAAGGACATTAGAGAAAAACCGAGGAAATAACGATAAAATCTGGACTTTAGTTAATAATAATGAATCGCTGTTGATTCGTTAATTGTAAGATGTTAATAATGGGTAACCTAGATGTGAAGTATAAGGGAACACTCTAGACTATCATCTCAATTTTTCTGTAAATATAAAACTGTTCTAAAAATAAAGTCTATTATAAAGAAAAAAGTAAAAAAGACAGTTTTGTCTGAGATGGTCTCTGATGAGCATACCCCAATGTTGAGCTTCCCTGTCCTAGATGTGTTTTTTCCTTTCTAAAACTAATGCTGGAAGTGGGGCTATCGTGCTATGTTGTACTCCTGGGAGATCTGCATTTCTTCATTTAATGGAAGTTAAGTGGATATAGTTAAAAAGAAAAGGGGAAGGAAAAAATTATTGAATTCTAGAGGTATTAAATATTTGTACTCTCATTTTTTCACAAAGGAAACTGAGGCTCATAGAGGTTAAATAAAATATCTCAAAGTTGTAGGTGTCATAAGTGGCAGAGCCAGGGATCTTAGCCCACGTGTGTCTGTCTCAAAGCTCTTTCTTTTTCCACCCACTGCGCTGTACCCACACGGACAACATGTGGTTATACGTTCTATTTCCAGGCAATGCCAGCAGAGGAAGACGGTGAGTCTGGGCTGGAAAGTAACTCTGGGAGGGGCAGCTGTAAATGAGGGAGTGGAATAGACAATAAATAAATAAACAGAGTGCCAGCACTCGAAAGACAGAGACATTTCCTCCCTTCACAGCATCCCCCTCCCTGGGCTGCTGAGTGACTTGTGATTTGCCTCCATTCTTGGTGTTCTTCTCAGTTTCTAGGGTGGTTTTCCAACTTTTACTTAAAATTTGTCTAAGCGAACTCAATGTCCAACAAGCAAAACTGGAGGGAACCTGGTTGAAATCAGGCTGGGTGTGGAAACCCAAACTCGTGGTTTCTCCACTAGCCCTAAGCCTACCACCCTTAGGTTCCCCCATATAACATTCTGCCACGAACTTCTGGTCTGCTAGATTTATGAATGTGGGGGACAGTATGGAAGAGGGAAAGGGAAAGGTGTGGGGGGCTCACGTGGGATCTTTCCAGGTCCTGTGCAGGAAAGCCACCCTCAAAACAGCCACGGGCACGAAAATCCACGTGCAAAGGGGAAGCTATTTAAAATCGTTCAGGAGCGCGACATATCAGCACCCAACAACTTAGGTTTTGTCAAGATTGGTCTTTTGTTGAGTATAGCCACAAGAAAATGATGGGAGGAGCTCAAATGGAGGCTCAAGACTCTGTTCAGCTGGTGCACACCGGGGATAATTTGCAGACCCCCCTAGTTAAGCAGGGCCATGGTTTTCAGAGTCCTTTGCGGGCTTTGTGGTCCTTGCACTTTTTGGCTCAAGCGGCAGTTTTCGTTTTTAGCGAACGCTTGTGGTTGGTGATTAGTTGATTCTTGTTTTTGCGCCTCTTGCTTGGGGTCATTGGTGCAATTCCAATAACTTATGAAAACTGTGCAAACCTCGAGTTTCTCAGCTAGTCAAGGTTCATGGGGAGGGGACATAGAAGAAAATGAAGGAAAGGAAAAATGGAGGATAAGTGTAGAGGGCAAGGGGGAAACGGGGCCTCTATCTTGCCTATTTTAGTCCTTTCACGGCTAAGTTGACTTGCATCTGTGAAATGGAAAATGTGCATCTGTAAATGCTAGATGGGAGATGACCACACTTAGGGAAGGAGCAAGCCTCACGGAGGGTGCAGAAGACACATCCCTCACCCCAGAGCTCTCCTAATGGGCGAAATGGCAGGGCAGAAGGAGGTCTGCTCTCTTTCAGTGATTTCCTCTTTCTCTCCATCTCCTTCTCTACTTCCTTCCTCTCCCCTCTTCTTTCCTCATTCTTCCTCCTTCCCCTGCCCCTCCACCTTTTCTCTTGCATCTATGGTTGATTTTGAGTTGTTAAGTTCATGATGAAACCCAGATAATTCATCTAGATTAGATCTTTTCCCCAGTCATCCTTGATATCCACTTCTACGTTTCTCATTTTATAAAATAAAATTGAAATGAATGACTAAAATAAAAAGTTAAAAAAATATATTTTTTTAAAATTTTAAAAATAAAATCAAACAAAGTGCACCCACATTTCCTTAGCCTCGCCTTCCCTCCTTCCGGGCTTCCTGGTTTCTCTGCCTGGCAACACGTCCTGCCCACACTTGGCCTCCATTTTATCAGGGTTGTTAATGCCCTTGTGAAGCCATGGGCCCTGAGTGCTCACTGGAAACCTGCCTTTGGAAAGAGACTCCTGCGTCTGGGCCAGGAGCTCTCCTTGGCCCTGTAGGTTTCCCTTGAAGCCAGTGTGAGTGTGACTCTCCCAACCCACAGGAAGAAAGTTCAGGGGGATACAAGACTTGAAGGGTCCCACTTGAGACCCCCTTTTCTATTGAGTTTCTCCTACCCTGTGGCCCCCAGCATATCTGGCAGCCTGAGGCTGGGAGATGATTCATGTCCTCAAAGTGCTGCATTTGCTTCTGTTTTCCCTGACATCAGGGGCTAATGCTCTGTTTCAGGTGTTGTTAGCGTAAAGGAAAAACCACAGAAAAGGGGGAAATTGTGGAAGAAAAGCTTCAACCAGCAACATGATTAATTAAATGGTAATAAATAATCATTTGAGAAATTAGATATTTTGTGGTTGATTTTTATGACTTTTAAAATAATATAAGTGGTGGCAAAAACCCTCCAACATCCAAAGCCACAAGTCACATTTTGGTTGTGGTTTTTCATTCCCTACAAAATACAAAATGCTTGAAAGAGATCATTTGAACTATATTTTTCTCACAGAGGTTGAAATGCTCCTTTGAAAAAGGATCCCTGGAAAAGTTACACATCTTTCTACATTGGAACCAACTTTTCTGCTTGAAGACTTACCTCAGTAATATTTATGTTAATTTATAAAAACACCTTATAATTATCAGGGCAATTTCACAGACATTATCTCATTTTATCCCATTGCTGGTTGGTAGGTTCTCCGACTTATGTTCTCAGAAGGTAAGGCCTGTCTGAAGTCCCTCATCCAGGGAACTCCTAGATCAGCAATTGTCAGCCATGGAACAAGTCCTAACCACTGTGTATTTTTGTATGGCATACAAGATACGAATGCGTTTTACAGTTTTCAGTGGTTAGGAAAGAAAAGAAGCAGCTTTTTTTTAAAAAAAGAATTTATTTATATATTTGTTTATTTATTTTTGGCTGCGTTGGGTCTTCGTCGCTGCGTGCGGGCTTTCTCGAGTTGCGGCAAGCTTCTCCTTGTGGTGGCTTCTCTTGTTGCGGAGCACGGGCTCTAGGCACACGGGCTTCAGTAGTTGTGGCGTGCGGGCTTAGTTGCTCCGTGGCATATAGGATCTTCCCGGACCAGGGATTGAACCCGTGTCCCCTGCTCTGGCAGGCGGATTCTTAACCACTGCGCCACCAGGGAAGTCCCAGAAGCAGCTTTTGTAACACAAGGAAATTACATAAAATGCAAATTTCAGCATACACCAAGGTTTCTTGGAACACAACCACGTTTACATACTATCTATGGCTGCTTTCTTGCTACAGGGCAGAGTTGAGTAGTTAATGACAGAGACCATATGGCCCGCAAAGCCTGAACTATTTACTCTCTGGCCCTTTACAGAAAATGTTTGCCGACCCCTGTCCCCCATCAAGGGCTTATTCCATCCCACAAGAGCTGTCTTTCCAGCATCCCAGCAGACTCCAGGACAAAGGCAAAACCCGCAGGGATCTGGTTTGTAAGCCCAGTAAAAGAGGCTTAGAAATCGGACCGCAGTAAAAGGCTAGTCCTTTAAATCCTTCAATCTCTTTGATTGGAGGAGACTGGGGTCCTGCCTCCAAGCTGGCAGGCAGCTCCCTCCTTGGGGGTGGGGGGACGGTGCTGGAGGTGGGTCCTTACAAGACCTTTGCCAAAAAGAAAGGGTGGTATTCCCTCTTCCCCTCCTCCACCTCCTGCAACCCAACAGATGGGCTGTCCTCAGAATTAGGAAGGGTAAAACATCCCAGCTTAGAGGCTGAGGAGACATGTGGTGAAGGGAACAATGTCATGCTCTAGGGTTTGTTTGGTTTTTAACGCAGAGTTATTTGATATAATGTTCTGCTGTTCCTGTACCCCATTTCCACCCGTGGCAGCTCTTGTCTGCTGCAAGTGGAGTGATGGGCTTAGGTCGAGTGGGGAAGGGCAGATGAGATGGAGAAATCAGGCACAGAAGGCTTACACTTCTTTCAGTAGAGCTTCTGTTTCACTTTTACTCCCTCCTTTTTCTACCTGCATCCACCCAGTGTAATATCATGTCCCCTTTTCTGAGTGTCTATTATATATACGTCATTCAATTCAGATCGAAATACATGATCTCATGTAACTGTCTCCATAACCCCATGGGGTTTACAGAGGTGGGAGCTCAACACTGGGTTGTTTAAAATACTTCCCTGGTGATGGGCTGATACCTGATCTCCAACATGGTAATACCGACATCTGGGTTCTTCCAACTGAACCTCAAGAGCTCCACAAAGTCACAGCCAAGGGCATGGTTCGGTTCTGACCACTGATGACCTCCCCGCTATCGAGGAGCATTCTCCCAAGGGCATTTCCTCAGGGCACCAACTCCTAGGACCTTATAAGGAATCATCTTAAAAAACAAAAATCTGTTTGGGGAACAATGAGTTAAAAAAGCGTAACCAGGTTTCTTTACTCCTGGACTCTGTGCAGTACGCTGCGTTGGCTGTCATTTCCGCCTCTATGATGTTAAGGCATTTTGCTTAACCTCTCAGAGCTTTGGATTCCTCTGCCGAAAAATGAGTAATAATATCTGCCTCTTGAAGTATTAAAGATGATTTCTTTTCTCTTTCTGTTTTTGGCCAGGTTCACTTAATTTCTATTAAATGAAGTGAATTCTAGCAACCAGAAAGGAATCTGAATAACTGTTGCTCTAGAAAAAAATCATTCTGATAATAAAATAAAGGTAATGCATACTGGTTCAGAGGATAGCAGGGCACGTATTTTCCATTTATTGTATTGGTTTTCATAAAGGGAACAATGCAACTAGGGTAGGGAAGCTCATGATGAAGCATACTGGGGGCAAAATTGCATATTAGCGTGGCATCACTAGGAAAGAAAGCCACATGTGTAAGCACCTAATGGTGGGAATGCAGTCACTGTACCAGCAAGTGAGGGGGCTGCAGTTTGCCAGTTCCTGGTCTAGATGCTGCACGTAGATAGACAAGTTGATCAGCATGATATTTTGCTCACTTTTTAAAAAAACGTTTTTTGTTTGTTCAGCAGAACACTTAACATCTTTCAGAACTTGGTTCTTTTGTCTTTATTTTTTATTATAGTTGATTGACAATGTTGTGTTAGTTTCAGGTGTACAGCAAAATGATTCATTTGTACATATTTATATAAATCTATTGTTTTTCAGATTCTTTTCCATTACAAGATATTGACTAGTTCTCTGTGCTCTCTAGTAGGCCCTTGTTGATTATCTATTTTATTTAAAGTAGTCTGTATGTTAATCCCAAACTTCCAATTTATCCCTCCACCACCTTTCCCCTTTGGTAACCATGTTTGTCTTCTATGTCAGTGAGTCTATTTCTGTTACTATTTCTATTTCTTTCAGAACTTGTATTCTGAATAACACGAGTTTTGGAAAACTTCAGAACTTTGAGTTTCAAGGTCATTTCCTCAGAAGAGTGGACACTAGAGCAATGAAGATGGGGGAGAACTGGCATTAGGCAGAGGGGTCCAGTCTCTGGGGAACTGGGCTATCGATCTTAAAAGTTCAAGTCCTCAGACAGCCAGAAGGGGTCTCAGACCCAGGGTCCAGGCAGAAGCTTGTCCACCTGCTCATGATGGATGGAACTTACAGAGCAAGGCAACAGTATGGCTTTCTCAAAAAAATTTGTTTTACTTGTTTAGTCAGGGAATGTCTGCAAGTAACCAAACCTACTTGAAGACCCTTTGGGAGATAGAAGAATACCAAGATAAAGAGCATGACCTCTGGAGCCATACTGCATGGCTTCAAGTTATTGTTCCACCCTTGGCTTGAGCAAGTTAGCTAAAATTTCTATGCCTCAGTTTTCTTGCCTGTAGAATGGGGATATCTAACTCACAAGCAAGAATTCAGTGCATTATGTTTAAAGTGATGGCACAGGGTGAACACTATGTGAGTATTGCTGCTAGCATTAATTTTCTTCTGTTATTATTATTTATTTATGTTATTGTTATTTCAGGGCTTATTGAATCACCTAGCTTCACATGAGGTAAGAGGTCATTATAAAACTTCTCCCTCCAGATTTTTAACTCTTCTTCTTCTCTTTGTTCACTCTTCTCTCTGCATAGGACTATTTCATTTTATTGTATACATGGTCCATCATGGCTGCCTTAAAATGGAAGCCCAACCCCCCAGCCCACATCCTCTGCTAGGCCAGAATCCCACAGTGCCCCACAGCCATGCTCAGTTGTGTCAGGAGCCCGCCACCCTGACCCCAGAGTCCCTGAAATCCATGAGTCTACCCATTCCACATCTCTGGGCAACCCTGGGTCTCTACAAAGGCAATGCTCTACAGGTGGAAATGATGGGCATGTCTGGTGCTGTGTCCTGAAGCTAAGTTCACCCCAGGCACACCGGACGCAGGTCAAGACATCAGACATTAGCTAGACATTGAGTCATCAGTGGAGAGGAAATTTTCCTTTCCACCCAACTATCCAGGCTTCTATTGACTCAGGACCTGGGTAAGATTCAGCACATGGGTAGCGGGATTTTATAGCAGACCTATGGGTTGACCTGGGCTGGGTGGAAACAGACAATGTGTACACAAATAACTCTAAAACATGGAAGAATTTGCTTATTTTCATCCATTTGCTCACTTGCTTGACAAATATTTATTGAGTGACTTCCGAGTGCCATACTAGGGAATGTGCATTTTAAAAAATTAATAGAACAAATGCACATCATTTAAAAAGGGATGAGGAATATTTTTGTAATCTCCAGAGGTGATGCTCTCAACCCAGTCCGCTATGTGAACATTTATTTTGGAGATTCCCTGATGGTAACGACAAATCTTATTGTCTGTCTTATTCACATGCCCAGAAGTTATTATTGCTCAACCAACTTACTATGATCCTTATACAGAACAATCCCTGGAAATTGGCAAAAGAACTTACTATGAAATATTTCATACATACAGTAAGGAAATAACATATATTGCATAAAAGCTATAAAATAAGAAAATGAAAACCCACATGTACACCACTAAGCTTAAGAAATAGAATAATACCAATTCCTCTGAAACCTCCTGCGTGCCCCTCCCAAGTTGGAGCCCTATCCTTTCACAAAGAGTAGATCATTCACCTGAATATGATGTAACTATTCTCCTGTCTTTCTTCATAGGTTTTATTACATGTGACTATATCCTTAAACAAGATGTCATTAGTCTTGTCTATTCTGAAATGCCATATAAAAGGAATAACGTTGTACGTGTTCTTTCTAGATAGATAGATATTTCATATATATTACATATATATCCCAACGTTATAGTTTTAAAGTTTATTAAGATGGATACATATAGCTGGAGTTCAGTTATTTTATTGTAGGGATATTCCATTGTATGACTTTATCATTGATTGGTTGATTGATTGGTTCATTCATTCATTCCCATGGGACCATTTTTAGATTTTTGTTATTAAACACAATTAAACTATGGACTTCTCAGCCAGGTCTGTGGTGCAGTTGGGCAGCACGTTGGGGTGGAGGTGCTGGGTCATCAGGCTTGTGCATCTCTGCATTTACCGGATAACGACACATTATCTTCTAAAGGGATTGTACCACCTTACATGTTTGTCATATATACATGAATTTGTGCTGGATTGATAAATGAATTTGAGAACTGGTACATTTATGATATTGAGTCTTCTTATCCATGTGTATGACATATTCATTCTCTTTGCATTGAATATCTGGGTTATTTCCAGATTTTTGATGTTAAAAATATTTAATTTATTGGGATTTTGTTTGATGCCTTTCAACATCATTGTATAATTTCCTCCTTTTAAGACTTGCACATCTTTTGTTAGATTCTCTCCTAGGTAGCTTACACTCTTTTGCTGCTCTTACATGTGGCAACATTTTTTAATGGAACATCACTGTTGTTTGAGAGCTTCATTGCAAACTACATTCTTAGTGTGCTGCATTGCCCTTCAAAGACTTGGAGGTGGATGAGATCGAAAAAATAATTATAATAAAGTGGAAAAAAATAGGATCTTTGAAGTCATAACTCAGAAAGCACTGTCCAACATTTGTAGCTTAATAAAATTTTAGGTAAAATTCTTAGGAGAAAATGAATAATCTCAGAAGTATTACTCTTGGAAATGCAAGTCACTGAAGCAATGGCAACCCTCATATAATTAATGGCAGAGAGGTTGCGTGTGTGGACATGGCGTTAGAATTCTGGGACCATTTGACTAATTTCCATGTTTATAAAATTCTAAATTTCTAATTAAGCTATGTCAAAAATTTAGCAGAAATGGGTAAAATTTGAGTTTAATTGAGGTGTATTGTTTGATTGTCTCAGGAAAGAGCCAGCGTTGTCAGAATAATTAAGGCATGGTGCGTCACGGAATAAGAGGCCTGGTTACAGAAGCTGAGGGGTAGGGTGGACTGACCATGAAAAAAGGCTAATGCCTCTGAACTATGAGACCATTTAGGTAGGACAGTGGTACAGTTTGCTTTTTTGTTTTCAGAATTACAGAGTGACATTGTGGTAGGATTACTGTTGTTCTTCTCTCCTTCAGGAAATTTTAGGTCCTCACTTCCTCGAGCTGAGGTGTGGTCACGTGACTTGCTTAAGCCAATGAAATGTCATTGTGTCTTCCAGGGAAAGCAGTTAATTCTCCGTCTCTCTTTTCCTGACTGGGTGGGGTGTGGAGGGGTAACACCAGAAGCTCACATGGAAAACAGCTGCTGGGGTTGTTTATAAAGACCTGCAGTGGACCTGAGTGAGCAAGAAATACACTTTTCAAAAAACATTTTATTGAAATATAGTTGATTTACAATGTTGTGTTATTTTCAGGTGGACAGCGAAGTGATTCAGTTATACACATACACACATATATATATTCTTTTCTGGATTATTTTCCATTATAGTTTCTTATAGGATATTGAGTAGAGTTCCCTGTGTGGATGGACCTAGAGATTATCATACTAAGTGAGGTAACTCAGACTGAGAAAGACAAATATCATATGATATCGTTTACATGAAGAAATACACTCTTGTTGATGAAGAGTTTATGTTGTTTGCACTGCAGCATAGCCCGATGGTCCATTTTCTGTGTCATGAATTTGAGGCTGAGCAGTCAGGTCCTGGGGTCTCAGTTTCGGAGATCTGGAATCTCTCTTTCCTCACACGGACACTGCCAGACTTGAGGAAGATGGGATTCGCTATTTATTCAAGAAAAATTCACACTCAGAGTTTGGGGATAAGAGTGAAGACGAGAGTGAAGTTACATGACCAGAAGGATTCCATTCCCCTAAACCCTAATTTGACTATCTTTCAAGGATAAAATAAGACATCCATGCATACACATATGATATGCCTACATACACTTGATTTGAACAGATGTGCAAGCTCTGTGTCTTCTATCCTAACTTCTCTAAAATCGGCTATTTCTCTAGAAAATAGCTACTCCTCACAACAGGGCTCTGTTCTTAGCCCATCCATATAGCTTACAAGTACCAGTGGTACAGAATTTATCTCAAAAGTGCAAAATGTAACATTAATTTAAAGGTTTCCCTTTGAAGCTAGTAACTCGCCTTCCTTTCTTCATCCCTCATGTCTCTTGCCTGGTGAGAGCTGTCACCTCACTTGGGGTCATTGAAAATAAGGTGACTTTTACTCCTGGCATTTCTCACCCCCAATACTCTTTTCTCAGGCTGCCACCTCAAATGGTCTCTGTCTTTGCCTTTCCAGAATCTGCAGTCTACACACTAATAGCTGTCTTCCTAACTCTTACGCAAGTGACCTTGTTTGCTCTTCCCAAAAAGTAACAAACAAAACCCTTCAAAACTTGTAAGATCACACGCAGATCCCTCTCTGATTTGGCAAAGAGGGAAATTCTATTTTCTTTTTCATCTCTCCTTATTTTTTTTACCCCTGCCCATTCCCCTCTCCTCCTCCCTTTCTTTACCTTTTATACCTGCAGAGAAATCTCCACCCTCTCTTTATGGTACATTCCAGTCCTAGAGCTGTGTTACAGGTAGTCACAGAAACACTGGCTATAACAAACCAACGGGAGCTGAAATTCAGACAACCCTGTTTTACAGGATGGTAGGAAGACACAGGGGTGGTACATTAGGTTCGTACTGCCTTACACACAGTGCAGGGGAGACCTGTTGGTGGATCTGAAGCCCCAAGGGAGACTAAGTTAATGGGGGCAAGGTAAACTCAGGATGTATTTTTCACTCAAAGACCTTTAATGAAGGAAGGGAGGAGAGAGAGAGTAAGTCATTGCACTAGTAAATAACTAGTAAATACAATTTTGACATTTCATTCGAATGAGGTAAGTCTCAAAAGTTAGGGTCCCATAATAATTCGAGTTATTTTCTTTTAATTTCATGTTTCTAAGCACCCAACAGTTTTATAGGATTTTAATTTGGAATCCAATACCCCTTGAATGATTACTCCAATACACAACTACTGTTAACTTCGATGTAATAATAATAACATTATCTATGATTTATGAGGGCTTATTATGTGCTAATAACTGCTTTAAACACTTTCAGTTCTCATAGAAATTCCACAAGTAAGGTGTTATGATCTCTGTTTCTCCAATGAGGAAACAGCCCTTAGAGACAGAGATTAGTAACCCTTGGGCAACTTCCAAGGTGAACATTCGTGAACACAGAATGGAGACTCAGTCCTAGGAGGTCCCATCTCAAACTTCAGGCTCTAAACCCCCAGTGCGTGTGCATCTGCTCTGATTCGGAGACTTTACATGCCTCCTGGAAGAACTTAATATACTTGATTTGGGTCATCTGGAATTTTTTCTTAGCAACCAAACACGGAAGTGGAACTCAGGATCTCGGGATCTTATCTTTACACTGTCCCTTTTCCTGCCCTGTGATGACAAAATGGTGATCACCAGACAGCCAAAGGAAAGGAGGCCGACGCTGGAGGTGTGTGGCCTTGCACCCTTACAAACTCAGTTTCTGCACCCAGGATTTGAAGAGTTCGTGGCACTCACAGGTTTACCCCAGGGGTCTCTTACAGAGGTGAAACTTGGTGGCTCCGCCCTCTCAGTGCCTGGCTTTTATGTGGCCTCATATCTGAATTTAGAGTGACCCTGGCTTCCCCACAGGCATTTTTCCTCGGTTCAGAGAACACCAACAACGTTTGCAGCATTTGAGGGGCGATTCCCGTGAGAAGACTAACATCCATTACTTTCAATGGCCTAAAAGCTTTTTCACTTACAAACCTTTTAAGGCAGATGAAGCTGGTGCATCCCTGGAAGCTCTCACTCTCCTTTTCCCCTCACTTCAGGCCTACTGGAGCCAGTAAATTAAAACCTTTGCCTTTGACATTTGGGTTGGGAAAAAGTGAAAACTGATCTAATAATAATTAGCTATGGTTTTATATGCGAGATTGGAGCCTTCTCATTTTTCACTCTGGAGCCTGGTGAGAAAGAGCTAAGAGCAAGGAGAGATTGATGGGGGAGCATAAACCCCTGAAACGTTCCCATGCCAAAAGAAGTAAGCGATCCTTGGGCACCTTCTTATATCATGTTAAGAGCCCATGACAGCCCTAAAAGAACTAGGGAAACCTGGGGAAGGTGGGGGATAAAGGAGTTTTCTTTGCTCTCTTAGGCCAGGCACCTTGGCCTCTGAATTGCTGCCTGTTCACTCTGTAAAGACTGTGGTCTCAGGCCAGTCCCCCTCTCCAGGCTCCAAGAAAGAGGGATTGGGTTCAGATAACTGGCTCTGGGTAAATAGCAGCTTGTTTTGGTAACACTAGAGATGTATTTACTTTTCACTTCATGAAGGGGAGTGATGTCTTGGGTAAGACATGATCCGACACAAACTATAAATTTGAAGTCCAAACATTATAGGGCAAATTCTTTCCAGAAATTTCCAATTTGTTACTATGTAAAAACCACTGTCGGTGGTTTGAGTTGCTGTGGGGATATTTCATTAACTTTCTGAAGGGAGAACACTATGGAATGGAGAGGCAAACCTGTGTGTGTGTGTGTGTGTGTGTGTGTGTATGTTTTGTGTACTGCACAGTTGTAATTTGACATAATCTGGTAAAATCAGCCTATTTCTCACTGGTGGGAAATTTAGTATGGCTCAGAAAGTTGCAGAGGGTGTGAAGGGAAATCTATGAGTAGGTTGAGAAAGAAAGTGCTAAATAATTCTTGAAGTATCACTCTTAGAAAGAATGTAGATTAGGAGAGAAAAAAAAGCTGATACAGCAGAGAAAAAATGGATGGTGTCTTGCAAAGATTGGTCTTGCGCTTCTTCTTTGTCTCCCAATAGGGATTAAAATGTGAATGTAGAGCTCAGGCTGAGCAGGGACCAAGCGCACTCCTGAGGACAGGCCAGCGACAGCTGATGACCCCAGCCTGTCAGAAGCCCTGGAAGCTGATGCCAAGGGAAGTCAGGGGGTGGGAGTTGGGGGGATAGACCGGGGATCAGATGCTGCCCCCCAGGAATGCTGATCAGAAGTCAGCGGGGATGGCAAGCCAAAAACCTGCTCTTATCCATCATGAGTGAGGTGGCAAGATTCCAATGATAAGAATTTTAGCTGAATGATTAAGTGTAAGGAAATAGGGATAGAACAAGACAAGGCACGTGGTGGGGCTTACCACAGAGGACAGTGATTTCATTCATGGGAATGAGAGATTAAATTACGACATTTAAAAAATAGTAACATTGGGCTTCCCTGGTGGCTCAGTGGTTGAGAATATGCCTGCCAATGCAGGGGACACGATTTTGAGTCCTGGTCTGGGAAGACCCCACATGCCGTGGAGCGGCTAGGCCCGTGAGCCACAACTACTGAGCCTGCGCGTCTGGAGCCTGTGCTCCGCAACGGGAGAGGCCACAATAGTGAGAGGCCCGCACACCGCGATGAAAAGCGGCCCCCACTTGCTGCAACTAGAGAAAGCCCTCGCACAGAAACGAAGACCCAACACAGCCAAAAATTAATTAATTAATTAATTTATAAAAACAAAAAATAGTAACATTTTCCTAAATACCAAGAAGCCCACTTGCAAACTTAGTGGTAGGTAAAAAGTGTGTAACCACCGAAGAGAGGGCATTCGATGTCCAGTATTAGAGGTGCTACCAGGCAGCAGTTTTGGACTTTTTCATATTAACATGATGTTCTTTATGTTAACATGACGTTTTCATTTCCTACACAGGTGGGAAGGCTTGATGCAGTGGTTCTCAAACTTGAACAGGTGTCAGAATCACCTAGAAGGCTTGTTAAAACACAGATGGCTGGGCCCTAACTCCAGAGTTTCTGATTCAGTAGGCCTAGGTGGGGGGTGAGGCGGGAGGCTTCTAACAAGGTCCCAGACACTGTTGCTGCGGCTGGTCCTGGGACTGCACTTTGAGAACCACAAGCCTAGTGCATTCAGAATTGATATATATCAATGCATAAAATACATTTATATTTACTCATTTCGGCACCTGTCTTTGGCAGGAAGTGTAATAGACTATAATAAAGCCAAAACTTGTTGAGCTGAACCGAGATCATGGCTGGTGGTGAGAACCCAGGTGTTCTGGATTCCTGGCGTGTGCTGCTGGCTGACATAAACATGGGACTGAGGAAAGGAGCTGAAAGATTAGGTAGAATGCTAGCGTGGAAGGGAGCTGTATGAAAGCATGATGATCCCCTATGGTTGCTGACTCAGGAAGCTTTGAATTCCAATTCCCACTGTGACACTCACTAGCTTTAAAAACTTAGCACATGACTCAAACCAGATGAGCCTCAGTTTCCTCCTCTGTAAAACTGGGGTCCCTACAGGGCTTGTGTTCCAGCCACAATTCTTAGTTGCAGTCAACTGAAGTCCACTCAGGCTGAATGAAACAGAGAGGCATTGCATTAAGTATATTAGATTCTATAGGAATAATGAAGTGCTTTACCAAAAAGTCAATGGTATGAAAAAAATGTAAGATGCTGTTGTTGAACAAAAGAGAAGACATAAGAAACCTAACAATCAAAGGCAACTGGTGGGCTTTGTTCGGATCCTGACTCAAGCAAACCTACCTTAAAAAGAACGTTGGGGAAATTGTACTATGGCTGGGTATTTGACATGAGGGAGTTACAGTGAATTTTGTTAGTGTGATATTGTCATGAAGGTTATGATTCTTACAGAGGCCTTAAAGAGAGGCTAATATACTAAGGTATTTACAAGGGAAATAACATAATACCTGAGATTTGCATCAACAAATTTCCAGGGAAATAAGTCATGAGGTAGGGAGGAAGCAGAATTGGCAACATGTTAGTTATTGCTGTGAATACATGAGGGATTTATTTTGCTTTTCTCGTGTGTGTGTGTGTGTGTGTGTGTGTGTGTGTGTGTGTGTGCACTTAAAATTCTCTGTAATAAAACATTAAAGCAGAGCAGAAATCATTCTCTATGAGGGCTGGAGAGCGAGGCTCAGATTTGTCTCAACAAAGGAGACTCTACGTCACACAGAAGAGCAGGTTTTGACAGGGACCCTGCTGTCATTGTCACCATGCCCCGGATACTGGAGCTTGCACGGCCAGAAAGTGAGGCTGGGAGAGTGATTATCTTGCATTTCCAAACTGTACACTGTGAGGTGACATTAAGATGCACAAGGTAGGACATTCCCTAAAGTCAGAAAAAGGATTCAGGTGATGGGTGGCCAAAACGACTAAGAATGTCCACACAGTAGGTGCTCAACCTACTATGTGATGCTCATAGTAGGTGTCATGTTAGTGCCCACCTCCAACCCCATCCGTAAAATGCATATCGCCCCAGACTCCATCCTATGTAAGACTCTCTTCCTCAGCACCCTAGATAGCTGGTTCTCTAATCCAAAAAAATTGCCAATATCCTTTTAAATGATCAAATTCAGCAAAATGCCAGGAAGTTCACTCACTGCATTTCAATTATGAGACATTCCCAACAACCAGAAAAGATTTCTGTATTCTGAGTGTAAAACCCAGCATTTCCAGCCATTGTTCTAAACGCAGCACCTGCAGAACATGTTGAATCCGTCTTCTATGTGGGGTCTTTTCAGATAATTGACGATTCTTGTAACTGTGCCTCTTATTCACCAACCCCCAGCCTGGCCCCAGCACCATCTTTCATCCAAGTCCCCTTTTCACCAGATTAAACATATATAAAATAGGTAAGAAGCTTAGTCCATAACTTTAGGTGTAGAAGGATTATGACTTCCTTCTCTAAAATTCAAATTAATTCTCATTTGGAGCACTCTTTCTACCAGTGTGGTGGAAACTTTATCTTCATCTAAGGTTCCCCCATAAATTCCTCTGAGGTTGTGCTAAACCCCAAGGGCCCACATACTGCTGAGACATCTAGGAAGGTAGTAGCAGAGCTCTGGTCTTCAAAGTCATGTGTTCTGGCAGACACCTCCTAGGCATTCATGCCTTCACTCATCTGTCCACGTGGGCACTTTTAGTAGCCTGCCCGGTTCCAAGTGACTTAAACCACTTCTGAGCCACTCTTCTCCATCAAGACTTCCTTGTGCTAAAAGATATTCTCCTCCTGGACACTGAGCTCTACCAAGTCACAGATGGGGTTCCCTTACCTGTTATTGGTGAGTAATGATGCTAAAAGTTGCTTAATGCTCTGGCTCCCAGGGGAGTTTCAAAATGAACATGGAGGTGTCAAAAGAAACTCTTGAGGTTTATTAGTTCCTTTCTTGACACACTTTTTCTGCTCCTACTCACTGTATTCACTGCCTTGCATCACAGCTGGTTCCTTCCCAGAGGATAGAGCCAAGTGTTTGAACATCCCTAATGAACTAGGTGATGCAGCCTGGCTTACAAACAACATCCTACATCACCAGGCCAGCCCGTCGGAGCAGAAGCTGCGTTAGATCAAGATTGCATCAGGATACGTTATTTTGTTGACTATGTTATTGCCCCTCCATATTCCCTCCTCCATCCTATTTTTTTCCCCCGAAACCCACAGGAGCCCTCCACCACCAGTACACTATTTACCTGTGTCATGGTTGTCTGCGTGATCGTCTGTGCTGCCCTATTCGGCGTCTTGGTTCTGTTCCAGGTCCCTTAGTCTTTTCGTCATGTAGGCTGAAGGCCTCCCACTTGTAGTAACGATGTTTCTCTCACTGGCTCTTTCCCTAGAGCCTCTGAAGCTTTGCATCAGGGTTATATATTCTCATGCCACCTTCAGTTTTCCTCTGTGATCCAAGTGGTTGTGGGAAAGACGGCAGCCCCCCATTGGGATGGGGGTCCAAGTTTCCTAGAACAGGGGCTGCAGGTATATCAGGCCACTCAACTCACAGCAGGAAAGTAGAGGGCATTTTCTTGGTATACTCTACAGTACCTAGCAAAAAGTAGGTGCTTAAAAAATAAGTCATGATAAAGATAATTCTCAACCCAAAGAAAACTTCCAATGGAGGAAATTTTAGACAGGCTGTAGGTGGAGGAAGACATATTTTTGTGCAGGTGTCCTCCAAATAATGTTACAAAGATGCTTTCTTCCTTCCTTGGGTTGCCTCTGGGAAACAAAGTGTACATACTAATCCCTGTAAAAGTATTAGAGATGAAAGCTGGAAGCTTCCTTACAGCCTTGCATGTGTGCGTATGTATTTATTTAATGCTGAGTGGGTATTAAATGTGGTCCTGAGCAGCAGGCTTATAATAGCTTTCAAAGTCAATTATGGGCTGAAAGAAATCAGGGTAACAATGAGAATTATAAATCAGGTCTAAAAGAAATGTGATCTGTTCAGCCTTTCTCATCTGTCAATTTAGAAGAAATGCGTGTTAACTGCAGATTCTGACGAACTAATCTCGTTTGGGACAGGAGGAGCTGTAGCTGTCTATTTATCCTTCTCCCCCAGTGCCTAGCACAGGGCTTGGCACAGTCGAGGCATGCATAAATAGCTAAAATAATAATATTTTGGACATATTGGATTAATAAGATATATTATTTAAAATAATTTCACTCAATCTCTTTAGTTTTTGAATGTAGTTAGTAGAACATTTATAATCGCATGTGAGGTCCTCACTGTATCTCTGTCAGGCTGTGCTGCCCCAGAGAGATGGGGGGGGCTGCGGGGAGCAGCTGGTGGGAAAGGAGAACAGCTCTACTAGCTGTGGGGCTGTCAGACCCACCTTCAGGCTGGATGTCAGAGCTGGGAGAGACAACATAGGCCATCTCTGCTGACTTCCTCCTGCCTGTGAAGAGACTGTTCGGGTGGACCACCTGTACTGCTCAGGAGGGTCTACCAGAAGTCAGAACTGTGAAGGCCAGGCCACACCCTTCTCCATGCTCCTTCCAGGTGGTGCCCTTGTCCGATCATTTACTTCAAGGAGTCAGTGACTGCATGTGTTCCCCTCTCAGGAGCATCTGTGTTTCTAACAACTTTTTCAACTAAAAAAGAAGTGTCCAAGGTAGACGATTTAGAAAACAGAGAAAAGATCCAGGAAAAATCATTAAATATCCGTAATCCTATCCCCCAGGAAAAATAAGAGCAATCTTATATTGCACTTTCTATACCATTTGAACTGTTACATATATTGTATTTCATCAAAATTAAATCACCAATGAGTGTAAGATGCAACTCTCCTCTATGGAACAGCAAGAGAAGGAAAAAAGTGCTGTCAGTTCAACACTGACACAATGATTCCCTGTCACTTGGAATTTCCCTTCAATACTTAGTTTAGAAAAAGTTCTTTCAGATTTATTTAGGCATGGAGGTGCACTGTGAATTACTGTTCATATGTAGAAAGGGAAATGAGCAAAACGAAATGATTGAGGTATTACTAAACTTTTTCACATTCAGAGTCATCAACATTTGTTTTGTTTCCATGCAATTTCTCCTGTGACAATAAGAATGTCGGGGACACAGTCATTTTTGAAAGAGTCCGTACAGGAACTAAAAGTCTCTTGTCCTGGATGCTGAAGCTGGCTTTGCAAATTATGCAGAACTCGTCCACTTTTGGTTCCGGCTTCCAGAACACTACAAGACACACTTGGCTCTACCCCTCACCTACCTCCTCTCCACAGCCATCTGGTTCCTAGAAACTAAGAATGCTCCACTGTTGTCGCCAGGATTATCTTCCATGTGCTGATATCCATCCTGCAAATGTGGTTGCTGGAACGTTTTTGTTGTTGTTGCTGGAATTTTGATGTTTTTCCAGGTGTAAGAAAAACAGAATGATGTCTCACCAACCGTAAACTGAGATTCCATTAGTGATGAGGATTTCAGATATGCAAAAAAATGGAAAATGGTGTGTCTTAGAGTCAGGAAAATGGGATATAGTATACTTATTTTTTCTCACAGGAACACTCGAAGATAGTGTTCGTGAAAACAATATTCCATTTTATAGATGGAAAAACTCAGACACAGAGAGGTACAGTAACTTATTCAAGATCACAGTATTTAACACTTATGAATATATCTCAGAAGCACCAAGGTGTTTGTCTGTACACTAACGTTTATCACAGCATTTTGTTGCCAACTGGGAAGATCATGTTTTTTGAAATCTCTAGAATAGGAGAATTTTATAATCAAAATCTTAAGACATTATGGGGGAAAATAAGGTTACGAATACTAAAGTTATGAATAAACATATGCAAAACTTTATAATATTCCTATGTTCACTAAAATAAAACAAAGAGAATATTTTCAAGATCTCAATCCTCAACAGTTTTCAGCATACTTTAAAAGTTTTCTTTTCTTTTATTGCAGATAAAACACCTGCTAAGAGGTACTTTCTGTTTTTCAGTGTGTCTCTCCATCCAAATGTTCACAGTTTGTCTTATTTAAGACTCAGAATGGTGGAAAATATTCAGCTTTTGGACCACTCTATGTTTCTAGAAAAGCATAATAACTTGAATACTTAAAATTTTAAAAAAATTATCAACCTGAATTTGATCTACTCAGTCTACCATGGCAGAATTGCTATTTCATAGCTATCCTATCTCCAATACTTGATTACAAAATTTTAAATTGGTTCTGTTTTAAACTTTTCCTATGAAAATTCTACTCCTGGAGCTCTTTTTAAGCCTTGGATTATTGTGCAGGGTGTTTCAACAAAGGACCATGTTCTTTATCATTTGTAACCTTAGAATTTTAAGTTGCATGAAATTTCAGCAGGAGAGGTTTTTGGACAGTTGTTCTGCAAATGCTCTCAAGTAACACTGTGTAAGTAGCTGTCGGATGCATAATGGACCAAAGGCAGAAGGCACGTCTCACACTACATTATTTTCTGATGGGGAGGGCAGGTAGGTTAGGAAAAGCACCTGAAGGCTGGGTACATAGTGAAGGGGAGGATGTGATAGGAGTACTTCAACCCCACTTCACCGATGAGGGAACTGGGGGCTGCCAAGTTTGAGTGATGTGTCTGAGGTCTCATGACTGGGTCACATCCCTGACCAGTAGAGGATCCCGAACCAAAACACTGCAGCCTAGATCCAGAGACCCTTATAAGAAAGTAGTGCTGATTAGGGTGTGGGAAAATGAGCCCCAAAACGTTTTCGAGTGGTAGAAGGGGACTGTAAAGTGATTTATCTCTCTGGAAGGCAATTTATCAATACACGACAGTAAGAATGCGTTTCAATCCCAAACTTCACTTTTGAGAATTTGCACCTATCAAATTATCAGGGATGCTGCTCAAAGGTATATAAATAAAATTGTATTTTATTTATATAAATATATTTATATATAATAAAATGTATTTAAAATGTATTTAAATGTATATAAATATATGTATATTTATATACACCTACGGCCAATTACCTAAACTTATATAAATAAAATTATAGTATTGTTTAAAATGTTGGAAATTTGGAAACAACCTGAATGTTCAGTAATCATAATCGAATAAAAGTAATTAATATTACAGCTAATAAAATCTCATAGAAAAATGCTTAATGGTCATGAAAATCTTTTCATCACATTTTATTAAGAGAAGAAAAATGTAATGGAATGATAGGTACAGGATGATCAATCCTGATTTTTTAAATTATGTGGCACCTCTACTGTGCCTTTACTAGGTAATTACTAACAAATCACAGTGCTACTCAAAACCCTTGGTTGCAAGTAATAGAAGCTCAATAAAGATTGCTCCAGCTCTCTGCTATTATCATCATGATATTTAACTTTGCTGAGGGATCCTACTGAGGCTTCTCAATGCTAGTCTACTATGCAGAACGTGAGCAGGATGTAAAATGTTCTCATTCCTTCCCTTTGGTGACAAGTTGAAGTCACTGTGTGTTTGTCTGGCCCTTGCCATTTCTCACAACCTCTGCCCAGTCCACTGACAAGTACTGAGCACTGTCTTTGGGCCCAGCACCGTGTGTGGCAAATATGGAGGAGAGAAAGGAAACCCATAACTTGGTCCTCAAGGAGTTTATTGTCTCTTTGGGAACATACGTCTGTAGCTACCGAGAGTGCTGATGTTTGTGGAGGACAGGTAGTAAGCATGAGACCCTGTCCCTGGAGTGGAGACACAAATACATAAAACACCTGAATAATCATGCAAGGGGGTCTGAGGCCAAATGCCATGTTAGAGGGCTACAGGCTGGCAGTGCTACAGAAACAGAGGGCAACCCAAAGTGTGGAGAGGATGGCTGGAAAACGCTTTCTAGAAGAAGAGAGACAGCGTGCTTGAAAAGCATGAGTTGTTTGTAGGGTAAGCCTTTGGGGGAGGATAGAATATGCCTCAAGCAGATGGCCAGGGATGATGCAAAACAGGACGATCTGAAGCAGTCAGCAATCTTAGAACAACTTAAGATTTAAACATCATATTTTCTTTCAGAAATCACAGTTCGCAACAGGAATACATTGTGTTCCCCCACTCCTGACTCCTGTAACTTGCCTCACGAATGGTGAGTTCAATATTTTAATATAGTAAGAGTTCCTACAAATCAATAAGAAAAATATAAAAGGACTGGGATGATGGATGTTTCAGAAAAAGTAATCAACAGGGCTGGGTAACAGAAATAGTAAGGCTAGGTGAGCTACTGAAGGTGACTTTCTAAGTTCAACTGGTAAACCTCAAATTTAAACAACTGAAAAATAATTATCGTTTGGCTTTTATTATTCTTTCCTAAAAATACAAATGCTAAAACCAACATAGTCAATGCTCAAAACAATATCGTTGAGAGTTTGCAACAGGCGTCATTATCCCCAAAGTTACATTGATTACGTTTGTATTTCTCAATCTTGCTAAGTCAACAAACAAAAATAAAACATTGGCATAAGAAGAAAATGCTTGATGACTGAGAATAATAAGCCTGTTTAGATGTTTCCCAAACTTACGTTCCATTAATAAAGAGCCAGGCATTGTGAAGAATAATACTTAGTCCCAAGCAGTGTTTCAATTTTGATAACTTCAGGAAACATTGACTTCTGTCAAAGAATGCTAATTATGTTTTTTCTGATTTATTATAACCAATTCAATCGAGTGAATGGGAAAACAAAAATAAAATGCGTTTTTGCTACAGGACACATATCTGTTTGTTCCTAATGAGGCCACCATTGCATGTTGGTACCAGGAGTAAGTGAAGCCCTGATCTGGGCCTGGTTGTATCTCAGGCTGGTTCTGTTCACCTGCAGACCCAGGCGCACCCACTACCACCCCACCCCCTCACACAAACACATCCACACAGGTGTACCTGCCAGCTCTCCAAGGCCCACCACACTCTCTCTTTCATGACACCACAGAGGGCTTGCTTGCTACACAGAGTGCATGTGGCAGACTGTCTGGCTGTATTTAAAAAACAACTTATTTTCGTTGCATACCTCCTGCCCTCTGGGGGCATTTGTAAAGATGGCAACACAGAAGCAAATGTACCACAATATAAGCAAATACTACAGTGACAAAGAAACAACTCAGAAAAACATAAGCTCCATGAGGGCAATATCACACCTACTGGCTCACCGTTACACACCCTGCAGAGTGGCCAGCACAGAGAATGTGCTCTGTGAACTGCTGTCGAGTGAAAAAATCATAAGGACCCGTGGAAGTGAACAGCAGGGGGAGGACACTTCCTGCTTGACTCCAGTGGAAGTTTCTTACGAGAGCACAGATGCCAGCTGATCTTTCAAGGAAGGGATAAGGAAACAAATTAAAGTCGACTCCATCTTTCCCTCACCCTGTCATCAGTTTACTAAACATGGCGATTGTCATACATTTCTCGCTTACTTATGCACAATTGTTTGTGACCTAAATACAAGCCTGATTCAGTCATATTTCTAAGGATGATTCCGCATGAACTTAGCTTTGCATGTGTCTGCTAGTTGTCTCTTAGTCTGTTGGAATTGCCACCACACAAGGCCATTTGATGTGGACTGATTAAAACACTGAATTCATTTTGTGTTTCAACTTTGCGTCAGTTCATTGACAACAATTTTGGTAAGTGTCTTTTGTGGCCAATGAAGTGCTTTGTTTGGTTAAATTGCATATATGTAAAAGTTTTATAAAATAAACCCATTTGGGACTTTTCAGGGATAACGGAAATGTAATGTGTGCATGCATGCAGGTATGCATGCCTGCAAGCCTGTAAAACCCAGATGTTTTAGAAAAATTTTGTTTGAATTTGCTCTCTGAAGTAGTTAGCCAAGCTAGCACTTCAATTTCTTCTCTTTTGCAAAGTTTTGCAAGAAGGACCACGTGACCATCAATTTTGCTTTTTTTTTTTTTTTTTTGCGATACGCGGGCCTCTCACTGTTGTGGCCTCTCCCGTTGCAGAGCACAGGCTCCGGACGCGCAGGCTCAGCGGCCATGGCCCACGGGGCCAGCCACTCCGCGGCATGTGGGATCTTCCCGGACCGGGGCACGAACCCGTGTCCCCTGCATCGGCAGGCGGACTCTCAACCACTGCGCCAACACGGAGGCTCCAATTTTGCTTTTAAATTCAATATTTTTTGCATGGCCCCTTTGAGCTCAATTTTGTTTAAAGTCGAATACAGTATTCAACATTTTTAAGAAGATGTTCTCATGGGTTATAGCATGCAGAATTCAGTGCAACTGTGGTTCTATATTTTCTTCATGGGGTTATAGAAATTTCACCAACTCTTTGAGGAACACTGAAGATCTGGCCTTACACTTGGGGCAGTTGTCACATGATACTTTAAATAATCTTCCAAATGTCAGCTGTAATGTCTTCTCTCTCTGCTAAGACAATGGATGGGCCTAAAATTAGCTAGAAAAAGACAGCTGAGTCGATCACACAGTCTTCATGGAAGATGCCAGAAAAATCTTGATTAATACCATCGTTCCCTCTGGAATTAATTTTCAGTTCTCCCATCAGGTGTGTTGATGGAAAGCAGTCATACAGTTCTAGTAATTGCCTCAGATTCCTGCGCTGTCCTTCATCAGGGCCTCTAATGAAGTCTGAGCTGTAGCCTGGGGTTGATGCCAGACTGGAATGCGGGGAGGCTGAAAGCTGACACCAGTTCAACAGAGCAAAGGGCCTTGGCTAAGGTTGTCTCCATGACAACCTGAGTATTTTCCTGATGATGCATTTACACAGCAGGGTTAAAGTTCTGTGAAAGCAACAGCTGTTGTAAAAACAGTATATTAAATATGTTTAGGACTGTAAAATGTGCATTCTTCTCTGTGGCATTTCATTTGGGGAAATTCTAAAAATGCAAGATGTATTTAAAACAGAATTACTAAATGGAGGGATATTTCTTTTGTCAAATCTCTATTTTATCCCTGTTTTAGTATGAGAAAATTTTTGGTGATCTTTTTTTTTCCTGGCATTTATTTTTTTTAAATTATTTTTTCATACCAAAATATCCAACCTACTACCCTGATCCCTTTGTACTGACCAGTACATCTGCAATAAGTCACTCGACAAACAATTTGTAGGAAGGGGAGCAATATATAAGCCCTGTAACTGAAATCATTTGTCATGCTTCTTATTTGAGTTTGTTCTTTTCTACTTACAACCGTTTAGTTTTTCATGCTAACTGATTATTCTGACAGGTGTTTGAAAAATGAAACAAAGAACTTTCCAACAATCCAGGAAATATATTCATTTTTAAAATAGAATACTTTTTGTTGACTTTCTGCAAATGGTGTGCCCCCAGGTTGATGAGACACACAAATTTGCAAGAGGTAAACTCACCTTAACTCAGAATTCTGCAAGTCAGGGAGCAACTCTGAGGCATTCTGAACAGTGCCCAACCATCTGATTTGTCCTGGACATTGGAATTTCACTGCTAAAATCAAGAAAGTGTTGGCAAACCGGGACCAGTTGGTCACTCTAGCATTCAAAAACATTGGCCAGCATCTGTTAATATGTCAGGCTCTGTACTACAGGAGTGGGACCCAAAGTCACCTACATAGTCCTCGGTCTGTTCCCATTTTCCTCAGTAATTCAGTGGAAAAATGCAGTAAATCCGTTTTGGCTCTCTACCTGCGTGTGTGCATATCTATAAGGAGAGGTGATCAAAGGTGCACCTTCCTTTGTGTGGTGTTGTGAGCCAAGGCACCCTTAGGTAAATGTATGGTGGGGCCCCTTTCTGCCTCAGCCGGCCATCTTGGTTGGATTGAAGTGGGCATCTGCCAATGGCCTCCTGATTTCCTCTGTCTCTATGCCAGGAGAGGCCAGCATTGATCAGGCAAGTCCATTCACAAGGTACTCCTCCTGGGGCCTGGAAATGGAGAATGCAAGAAACTACCCATCCTGGCCAAATCATGACAGATCCAGAAAAGCCAATTATGTGGCATTCTACCCTTGCTTCTTTGCATTCAGGGATTGAGCAGAGAAGAAATGTTTTCAAAAAATCTGTGGACTCGCTAGCCACAGAGAATATTTGTTGTGAATATTTTCCTAAATCAGATGAACTAAAATGTATTGGTTGCCTGGCTACTCTGTCTAATGTAGGTGGTCCTGGAAAATTCAAGGACCCACTTCTCCCTTTCCTTGAAAACAAACACCATAAGTTGGTCATAAACTGTTTCTGTTTATGAATAAAGAAAGGAAGTAGCTAGCAAATCTTCTAGAAAAACATCTCAGAAATTAAAATGGCAGCCAAAAGAATACACACTTTCCATTGTACTCTACCCACCAAGATTTCAAGATGAAAATCTCCCAGTCTGGCTGAATTCCCCAGTAGTGTGTTCCAATGGTGGGAGTGAAATCTCCCAGTCAACCACACAAAGTAGAAACCCCATGCTTGTGTATTCATTCATTCATTCACCCAGGTGTTTATTGAGGGCCTTCTACATGTCAGGCACTGATCTAGGCTCTGAGAAAAGAGCAGTGGGGGAAAAAAGAAACCAAAAATCAAGACAAAGATTCTTGCCCTCATGTAGCTTACACTCTAGTGAGGGAGAGTAAATTAAAACTCCATCAACACACACACACTCATAAATATTTTCTCACAAATAAACTCTTTAGAGCAGGATTATTATAAATTCCTCATTTCAAACAAGTTCTTCAGATAAATTTATAGATCAGAGTTTCTTCTCAGATGCTAAATTCTAGTATCTTGATTCAGATAGGTGTTTAGTTTCCAGAGAATCACGATATGCATAATATGAAAGGAAAACTAGCAAGTATATGTTAACAACTGTTCTATGAAAGTTGTCTACAGTCAGTAGGTCTGTGAGCACAATACAGGGCTTATTATGGTCAAGGTCCTTACAGAGGAAGTTCAAACTCCCCTGTATTCTTAACTGAATGAGCTAATTTTACTGCAAGTTGACAAACTTTGCAACAGAAGTGCACTGTAGAATTTTAGAACACAGATTTTGCAGATGAATTGAACCTGATGTGATCGCCTCACTTAATCTTGAAGGTGGTTGAGATGGACTGCTTTTTAGAAACAAGTTCTGCCCACTAGTCTGTGGCTAGATTGAGTGTATACCACGTGAGGGCTACAGAACAGGATAGTTTTGAAGAACTGCAGTTCTTAATGGACATAATAGTCCCAATGAAGAAAGGTTCTTCACTTTTCATTCACTTGAATCTCATGTCCCATGGTTGTGCTAAGCACAGACTTCTCATGGTAGCTTTTCTTTTTTTTTTATTTAAAGCTTCCATGTCTTTAAATCAGGTATCGCAAATTGACCAATAATATCTGATTTACTACTCAAATGATTTTTCCATATGATTTGGTAGCTTTCCAAACAATTGACCAGAAACTGGAGCACATGCATTAATTTATGTGAATAAACTAATGGATCCTGAGGATAAGCGACTACAGTTAATGCCAGATCCTCTGAATGAAATCTGCTACAATGCTTTGTTCATGACAAATGCTGTCTCTTGGAACACGCACATGAACAAAGATAGGGTATAATTCTGGTAAGCACTAAATTCCACATTCAATACTGTCAAGTATTTTTTTTAATTTTTATATTTATTTATTTATTTTTAATTAATTAATTTTTTTTTTTTTTTGCTGCTTTGGGTCTTCGTTGCTGCACGCAGGCTTTCTTTAGTTGTGGTGAGCAGTGGCTACTCTTCGTTGCGGTGCGCAGGCTTCTCATCGCAGGGGCTTCTCTTGCGGCAGAGCACGGGCTCTAGGCGCGCAGGCTCCAGTAGTTGTGGCACGCGGGCTCAGTAGTTGTGGCTCATGGACTCTAGAGTGCAGGCTCCGTAGTTGTGGCGCATGGGCTTAGTTGCTCTGCGGCATGTGGGATCTTCCTAGACCAGGGCTTGAACCCGTGTCCCCTGCATTGGCAGGCAGATTCTTAGCCACTGAGCCACTAGGGAAGTCCCCCTGTCAAGTATTTTTAAAGAATCTCTCCCGTTTGTAACATGAGTAGGTGATAAGATTTTTCTTACTTTAAAAACAAAGCTCCATTGTCAAAAGAATTTTACTTTAAATTATTTCATAGACAAAAAAGAAAGGTCAAGTTTTTGTTCTTTATGAATTAGAAGAAGTTGTTTTGAGAAAAGGAGAGCTACATCTACTATATTCCTAGTAAGACTATGACATAAATTTGACTCTTAGAAAATAAAATCAGTTTGAGAGGACAACCTTGAATCTGAACCTAATAGGCAACTGCTAAAATATCTTCTGCTAGGCCATTTCCTTCCAAACCTGACATAGTTTTGAAGCATCTGAAAAGCCTAGATGATTTCCACATACAGCTAAAGGTCTAGGGCAAGTAGAAAGGGCTTTGGTCTGTGGCTTTTTTTAGAGGTTTGGTTTGGATTTACAAGCTACTCTTGCAAAGTATGAATAAATATTTTTAAAAACCAGTTTCTGGATATGGGAAGGCAGGGATGTAGTATGAAGCCCTGGATTGAAACCCCCATGTCCTGAAACTGCCCTGCTGGACCATTTCAATATGGAAAAGCACCTCCAGAGGTGGCTTCTAGAATTACACCCCTTGGGAACATCTAAACTGCAGGGGCAACAGAATAGAGATGGCTGTGGACAGGAAACCAAGAGATGGAGCTTCTCGAACTGGCTTTCTCGTTAGCTCATTGGCTTTCTCATTAGCTCATTGGCTATGTTTCCTTCGGAAAATTATTTAACTTATCTAGGAGTCCATTTTCTCCTTTGGAGATGAGCTCTGTTCCCTTTCAGTTCTTCTCTTCCACACAGGCAGAATGGGGTGCTCCCCTTCCAGGACTGTGCCTCACCTCTAGGGTGATCCCAGCTGCCTGTACTTGACACAAAGAGAGGTCTGCCAGCTTCTAAGAGAAGCTTCTCCACTCCTAGTGAATCTTTTTAAAATGTTAAAACAGCAGCAGATGGGAGTGCTAGCTGATATTTTTTTAAATAGGGGTTTAGTTGCTTTACAATGTTGCGTTACTTTCTGCTGTACAACGAAATGACTCAGCTAGATGTATACATATATACCTTCTCTCTTGGACCTCCCTCCCATTGCTCACCCCATCGCACCCATCTAGGTCACCACAGAGCCAAGCTGAGCTCCCTGTGCCGTACAGCAGGTTCCCACTAGATACCTTTCTGATGATAGATTTAGTATCTTTCTTATTGGGGGATTCTAACAAGCTTTTAAAAGTGAGCCTAAGAAAGAAAGCTTGAAAAAAATGTAGGCTGTTATCAAAACCCAATTTTTCCTAAATTATAAACCTTTTCTAGATAGATCAGTTTTACCTATGTCACAGCTTGTTGATTTGAAACACATACAATTGGTCCCTTAATGTCTAACGTGCTCAAGAATTTTTGGATGTAAATTTTCAAAAGTTTCCAGGAAGCTACCTTGTAGTATAGCCAGTTTCCCAGAACCTAAAACAAATTAGATTAATCATGCTAGAAACTAAATAAAAGTGCCTTGTTGGGGCCTGTGTGGGCAAGCCCTAATTCTCTCTCCTGTTGGCCAAGAGGAAAAGAGCATCTGGGAGGGCTTAGATGCCACCCACCCTGCTCGAGAACAGAGATGTGACTCTCTGAGCCTCAGTGTGACTTCATTTCAGATGGTTCTTCAAGTATTCTATCTGATGCCAGACTCTTGCTCTCTTCAGGGAGAAAACAAGCAACAGGCACAACTTTCGGAGATGTTTATTTGCGATAAGTGTGATTTTTAAACATTTGAGCTCAGAACTACCACGGTTTTTGTTTTTGTTTTTGTTTTGCGGTACGCGGGCCTCTCACCGTTGTGGCCTCTCCCGTTGCGGAGCACAGGCTCCGGACGCGCAGGCTCAGCGGCCATGGCTCACGGGCCCTGCCGCTCCGCGGCATGTGGGATCCTCCCGGACCGGGGCACGAACCCGTGTCCCCTGCATCGGCAGGCGGACTCTCAACCACTGCGCCACCAGGGAAGCCCCAAGGTTTTGTTTTAATGATCATCCAGCAGGGCTATTTTTGCTCCTCTTCCTGATTTACTGGGCATCTTTCCCCACCCATCCTCCAGTTCCATACTTCTGTGATTACTGGCATCTCTGTCTGTTATGGAGGTATTTACAAGCCTTGGAGAATGCGTGGGCTTGACAGCACCTGACACTTGATTTGTTATTGTTGTTGATTTCTTCCTTAGAGCTGCATAAACTCCCGCGTTCACAGAGCTGCTGGAGGGACTCCGCCCTGGACATGTGTGTAGGAAGTCCCCGCCTCCCAGCGTGCAGAGAACCCAGCCTCTGGTGCACAGGCTGAGTTGATTCCCAGGCACTGTCACTTGATCTCTCCCCTGCTCTTGCCAGCATTCAGAAACTGAAAATATTTACTTTGTGTTGGCTTGACAAAACCCAGTAAATAGCAACATTTGCAGCGCCCAGAACACATGCCAAAGGAGCAGAGGGAAGAGGGTCCGAATAGGCCGTTATACTTACAAGAGGGGCTCTCTGAGCTGGGATGCGAAACCCAGAGACAGCCAAGTCTCAGATTTCTTTGGCCTCTGAAGTCAGCATTTATTGACCAGGCTTTGGAACCGAATAAAAGTATGATCTGCCCCCCCATTTTCATTTCTAAATCTCTTTCTGGGAAATGTAGCTGAAAAGTGTTTTCAAGTCATTTTCTTTGTTTCTATTAGGCAAATTGCTCATTCACTCAATGAGGAATTTAATACATTTTTACTGAGCTACCACCATTTTCTAGGACATATTCTGGGTGATGGAGATTCAGTAAAGACCAAAAAGAATCTCTAAACTCAAGAAAATTAATCAACAGGATAATTTCAGATTGAGACAAAAGGTATGAAAGAATCAAACTAACGGATTTGATAGAGAATAATTGTGAAGCTGTGTTAGATAGGGGATTAGAGGCGGTTTCTCTGGGATGCGAGTATTCGACTCAAGACCTAAAGGGAAAGAGGCAGCCATGAAAAAAACTAGTACACCAGATTTTAAGGCAGAAGGAACTGTAATGTAAAGATGCTATTGGGGCAAGGATGAGCTTCATAGACTAAAGGAACGAAAAGATCCTGGGGGGCAGGGACCGAGTGAATGAAGGGTATGGGGTAGAAGATATCTATATCACTATCTCACTACCGTTATTTTTTCAAGCTACTTTTTTTTATTCTTGTACATGACGCTACACCTCTTTAATCACCAGGAACATAAAAATGCTTGATGTAAGCAGAATTTCTTGAAGTTAAGTGGAAGCAAAATGAAACACTGCCAATATCCTCCAAAGACGTGGTGAAATGCTGAAGCCCAGGAGGCTTGGTGACATTAGGAGAGATGGCCACCCAACCACCTGATCTAAATTCTAGGTAATTGCACCTTATACTTCTTTGGAGTCCCAGTCTTACAGAACTCCAAGTCATCAGGGTACTGCAACTCTCCAAGTGAGCCCAGAGTCAATGTACATTGAGTTGACCATTGGCATCACGCAAGATGGCAAGCGTAGGGTTGGAGTCTGCTGGACCTGGATGGGAGTTTTGCCTCTGCCCTCTCTCCCTTAGGAAGAAAAGTCACTTAGGAAAGTGACCTGCCTTCCTGAGCCTCAGCTTCCCCGTCTGTTAAATGGAGATGGTAACACCTAGTTCCTAGTGTTGATACCATGAGGTAATATTTGAAAAAAATCTCTAGCATATTTTCAAAAACTGCATGGTAACTTTCATTAAGTGAACAGAGTCTTATTACATTATACTCATAGGCAAATAAAGACGTGGGGCATAATCACCCAAATAGTGGCTTCTGGCCTGAGCACTTGTCATTTGAGTCCATTAATTTTAAATAGCAGAATGGTAATTCAGGAAAATGAGCAAAAACTCTCTGACAGCATTCCAGAGAGAATCACAGTTAGAAAAGAGAATTGCTTCTGTCTTTCAAGGGTGAAGTTGGTTGGGAAAACGGGGGACACAGATAACAGCTGTCTCAGGTAGGGGCAGCAGGCACCTTCAGCTTTCATGAATTTTGTCTCAAGGTCTCCACCTGTTTTCAGCAGCGTTTGCTGTCACAGTCATGTCTGCTGTGATTTCATCCTGGGGGCTCCTTAAAGCTTCCTTCAGGCTCCTGGTATTACACAGCACATGAGAACCATACTGACAAACACTGGGTGATTTTGTTGCCATTGAGTTCCATGGACTTTAGTCTCTTCTTTTGTAAAATGAGTTACATGGTCTAAAGGAACACTGGTTTCTTCACACTCTAACATTAAACATTCATATGATTCTATAAGTGTAATATTTTATATACAACTTGCTGTTCCATGTAAAGTAACAAATGGTCCAGAGAAGCTAGTTAATTTCTCCTGCATTTCTTGGGTCAGCCACCAGAAAATGGTTTTTCTTTGGACAAAGACGTCAATGGATCTTCCTGCCTTAGAGACTTTACCACATCAGCCAGATGCTTTTTTCCCTTCTAAAGTGAAATTATTTATTACAAATTAGAGAATGAATTATTTACTGACTAAAGAAGTCACCATACAGGAATGTTCTCATAACAAAAATTGTCAGGTTACAATGAAGAACAATGTCTATTTGTGTATTTCTGTGCCAATGTATGTGGTTCCCAATTCTGCAATTTTATAATAATTTTACTCACCTTATAGGACATACTTCTTGTTTTAGGTTTTAAAGTTTGGCTTAGTGCTTCTTAAATATTTTTAATATCATATATAGATTTTGTGTCAAGTTCCACAAAAAATGTTTTTGAATTTTTAATAGAATTATAGTAAAATAATAGATTAGTTGAGGGGAGAATTTATATCTTTATGTTAGTTTCTTCTCCAAAGACTTGATATTTATTTTCATTAATTTAAGTACTTAGTAGCATTTAAAAAATTCTTTATATTTCTCAAGAAATTTATTGCTGAGTACTTTGTATGTTTGTGCTACTTTGCAGATGAAGCTATCATCATTATATCTACCATCTGGTTATCTCTACATATGAATTAATGCTGTTAATTTTGTTAATTAATGTTGTATATTAACTTGGTGGTCTCCCACCTTACTGAATATGTATATATCTCAGATATGTACTCATATATACCTATGTATATTTTTATGTGTATTTATAGATCAGAATCCAGAAAATATGGATTCTGATATATAAACATGGGTGGACTGGAAGAACAACACACCAGATCATGATAGTGATTGTCTCCAGCAGGGAGGGAGAGATGAAGGGAAGGGAATTGGAGTAGAGAGACTGAAGAGAAAGAGAGAGACAGAGCCAACTTCAGCTATAATATTCTCATTTCTTTCATTAAAAATGAACCAAAGCCCAAATGACAATATATTAGCATTTATTCATTGTGAATTTTAGGTATTCAGGAATTGTTTATTATACCTTGAATCTCTCTTTTTTTAAAAACTTAAAAAAAAAAAGTTTCCTTTACTTGCACTAAGTAGCAGACTGCCCTCTACAGTATCCCCCGCCAACGTGTCTTACAGGTCACCTGTCTGACTGTATACATCTGAGCTTTCACAGTCCCTGCTCTATCACTTTGCCCTATTTACCTCTTCCTTGGCCCCTATCACTGTCAGGAAGTGTCCTTTTCGCTTACATTTCAATCATCTGTCCTCCTACCTCTCCATTAGAACCGAAGCTCAGGAGGGCAAAGCCCCAGCCAGCCTCCTTCCTTGCTCTGTTGTGAGCTGGAGAGCAGCGCCTGGCACACAGTAAGGGTGTTGAATGAATGAACGCTGCCTTAGACAGCAAACAGCAATTTGTTCCCGAAGTCTTCTGTCAGCTCTTAGATACCTGCAGCTTCCTTTCAGGGAATACATTAAATCTTATTTAAAGTGAACCATCAGTATAAAACATTGAACCGTTTTTAAGGGATGATATTCCTTAGATATGAGCAATGTCATTATAATAATGATGTCATCCTAATATTTACCCCAATATTTATCTGTCTTCAAAACATACACTAACCACAGTTATATCTTTACAAATGTCAATGTTAAGGTGCTGTGAATGAGGTGTATAATTTTTCTGGCATAACCCTGTGTTTTACATGCCTTCCTTTCAGGAATACATGTATATTGTATTCCAGATTATTTTCCATTATAGGTTATTACAAGATATTAAATATAGTTCCCTGTGCTATACAGCAAATTCTTATTGCTTACCTATTTTATACATAGTAGTGTATATTTGATAATCCCACATTCCTAATTTATCCCTCCCCCCTCCCTTTCTCCTTTGGTAACCATAAGTTTATTTTCTATGTCTCTGAGTCTGTTTCTGCTTTGTAAATAGATTCATTTGTAATATTTTTTAGATTCCACATATAAGTGATATCATACAGTACTTGTCTTTCTCTGTCTACCTTCCTTCTCTTAATATGATCATAGTTAGGTCCATCCACACTGCTGCAAATGGCTGTATTTCACACTTTTCATGGCTGAGTAATATTCCATTGTATATACATACCACATCATCTTTATCCATTCATCAGTTGATGGATACTTCAGGTGCTTCCATGAAGGACTCTGTTTCTGTGTGTTTTCTGTTTTCTAAAATATCTTTATTGGAGTATAATTGCTTTACAATGGTGTGTTAGTTTCTGCTGTATAAAAATGTGAATCAGCTATACATACACATATATCCCCATATCTCCTCCCTCTTGTGTCTCCCTCCCACCCTCCATATACCACCCCTCTAGGTGGTCACAAAGCACTAAGCTGATCTCCCTGTGCTATGCAGCTGCTTCCCACTGGCTACCTATTTTACATTTGGTAATGTATATATGTCCATGCCACTCTCTCACTTTGTCCCAGCTTCCCCTTCCCCCTCTCCGTGCCCTCAAGTCCATTCTCTACATATGCGTCTTTATTTCTGTCCTGCACCTAGGTTCTTCAGAACCATTTTTTTTTTTTTTTAGATTCCATATATATGTGTTAGCATACGGTATTTGTTTTTCTCTTTCTGACTTATTTCATTCTGTATGACAGACTCTAGGTCCAATCACCTCATTACAAATAACTCAATTTCGTTTCATTTTATGGCAGAGTAATATTCCATTGTATATATGTGCCACATCTTCTTTAGCCATTCATCTGTCGATGGACACTTAGGTTGCTTCCATGTCCTGGCTATTGTAAATAGAGCTGCAATGAACATTGTGGTACATGACTCTTTTTGAATTATGATTTTTCTCAGGGTATATGCCCAGTAGTGGGATAGCTGGGTCATATGGTAGTTCTATTTTTAGTTTTCTAAGGAACCTCCATATTGTTCTCCATAGTGGCTGTATCAATTTACATTGCCACCAACAGTTCAAGAGAGTTCCCTTTCCTCCACACTGTCTCCAGCATTTATTATTTGTAGATTTTTTGATGGTGGCCAGTCTAACAGGTGTGAGGTGATACCTCATTATAGTTTTGATTTGCATTTCTCTAATGATTAGTGATGTTGAGCATCCTTTCATGTGTTTATTGGCAATCTGTATATCTTCTTTGGAGAAATGTCTATTTAGGGCTTCTGCCCATTTTTGGATTGGGTTGTTTGTTTCTTTAATATTGAGGTGAGGTTTGTATATTTTGGAGATTAATCCTTTGTCCATTGATTTGTTTGTAAATATTTTCTCCCATTCTGAGGGTTGTCTTTTTGTCTTGTTTGTAGTTTCCTTTGCTTTGGAAAAGCTTTTAAGTTTTATTAGGTCTCATTTGTTTAGTTTTGTTTTTATTTCCATTTCTCTATGAGGTGGGTCAAAAAGGATCTTTTGTGATTTATGTCATAGAGTGTTCTACCTACGTTTTTCTCTAAGAGTTTTATAGTGTCTGGCCTTACATTTAGGTCTTTAATCCATTTTGAGTTTATTTTTGTGTACAGTGTTAGGGAGTGTTCTAATTTCATTCTTTTACATGTAGCTGTCCGGTTTTCCCAGCACTACTTATTGAAGAGGCTGTCTATTCTCCATTGTATATTTTTGCCTTCTTTATCAAAGATAAGGTGACTATATGTGTGTGGGTTTATCTCTGGGCTTTCTATCCTGTTCCATTGATCTGTATTTCTGTTTTTGTGCCAGTACCATACTGTCTTGATTACTGTAGCTTTGTAGTATAGTCCGAACTCAAGGAGCCTGATTCCTCCAGCTCCGTTTTTTTTCTCAAGATTTTTTTGGCTATTTGGAGTCTTTTGTGTTTCCATACAAAATTGTGAAATTTTTTGTTCTAGTTCAGTGAAACATGCCCTTGGTAGTTTGATAGGGATTGCATTGAATCTGTAGACTGCTTTTGGTTGTATAGTCATTTTCACAATGTTGATTCTTCCAATCGAAGAACATGATATATCTCTCCATCTGTTTGTATCATCTTTAATTCCTTTCATCAGTGTCTTATAGTTTACTGCATACAGGTCTTTTGTCTCCTTAAGTAGGTTTCTTCCTAGGTATTTTGTTCTTTTGGTTGCAATGGAAAATGAGAGTGTTTCCTTAATTTTTCTTTCAGATTTTTCATCATTAGAGTATAGGAATGCAACAGATTTCTGTGCATTAATTTTGTATCCTGCTACTTTATGAAATTCATTGATTAGCTCTAGTAGTTTTCTGGTAGCATCTTTAGGATTCTCTATGTATAGTATCATGTCATCTGCAAACAGTGACAGCTTTACTTCTTCATTTCCGATTTGGATTCCTTTTATTTCTTTTTCTTCTCTGACTGCTGTGGCTAAAACTTCCAAATCTATGTTGAATAATAGTGGTGAGAGTGGGCACCCTTGTCTTGTTCCTGATCTTAGAGGAAAAGGTTTCACTTTTTCACCATTGAGAATGATGTTGGCTGTGGGTTTGTCATACATGGCTTTTATTATGTTGAGGTAGGTTTTCTCTGTGCCCGCTTTCTGGAGAGTTTTTATCAAAAATGGGTGTTGAATTTTGTCAAAAGCCTTTTCTGTATCTATTGAGATGATCATATGGTTTTTCTCCTTCAATTTGTTAATATGGTGTATCACATTGATTGATTTGCGTATATTGAAGAATCCTTGCATCCCTGTGATAAAGCCCACTTGATCATGGTGTATGATCCTTTTTAATGTGCTGTTGGATTCTATTTGCTAGTATTTTGTTGAGGATATTTGCATCTATGTTCATCAGTGATATTGGCCTGTAGTATTCTTTCTTTGTGACATCTTTGTCTGGTTTTGGTATCAGGGTGATAGTGGACGCATAGAATGAGTTTGGGAGTGCTCCTCCCTCTGCTACATTTTGAAGGAGTTTGAGGATAGGTATTAGCTCTTCTCTAAATGTTTGGTAGAATTCGCCTCTGAAGCCATCTGGTCCTGGGCTTTTGTTTGTTGGAAGATTTTTAATCACAGTCTCAATTTTAGTGCTTGTGATTGGCCTGTTTATATTTGCTATTTCTTCCTTGTCCAGTCTCGGAAGGCTGTGCTTTTCTAAGAATTTGTCCATTTCTTCCAAGTTTTCCATTTTATTGGCATATAGTTGCTTTTAGTAATCTCTCGTGATCCTTTGTATTTCTGCAGCTTCAGTTGTTACTTCTCCTTTTTCATTTCTAATTCTATTGATGTGAGTCTTCTCCCTTTTTTTCTTGATAAGTCTGGCTAATGGTTTACCAATTTTGTTTATCTTCTCAGAGAACCAGGGTTTACCAATTTTGTTTATCTTCTCGGAGAACCAGTTTTTAGTTTTATTGATATTTGCTATCATTTTCTTCATCTCTTTTTCATTTATTTCTGATCTGATGTTTATGATTTCTTCCCTTCTGCTAATTTTTGTGTTTTTTTTTTTTTGTTTTTCTTTCTCTAATTGCTTTAGGTGTAAGTTTAGGATGTTTATTTGAGATGTTTCTTGTTTCTTGAGGTAGGATTGTATTGCTATAAACTTCCCTCTTAGAACTGCTTTCGCTGAATCCCATAGATTTTGGGTCGTTCTGTTTTCATTATCATTTGTTTCTAGGTATCTTTTGATTTCCTGTTTGATTTCTTCAGTGATCTCTTGGTTATTTAGTAGTGTATTGTTTAGCCTCCATGTGTTTGTATTTTTTACAGAATTTTTTCCTGTAATTGATATCTAGTCTCATAGTGTTGTAGTAGGAAAAGATGCTTGATAAAATTTCAATTTTCATATATATACCAAGGCTTGATTTGTGACCCAAGATATGATCTATCCTGGAGAATGTTCCATGAGCACTTGAGAAGAATGTGTATTCTGTTGTTTTAGGATGCAATGTCCTATAAATATCAATTAAGTCCATCCTTTTTAATGTATTCTTTAAAGCTTGTGTTTCCTTATTTAGCTTCATTTTGGATCATCTGTCCATTGGTGAAAGTGGGTTGTTAAAGTCCCCTACTATGTTTGTGTTACCCTCGATTTCCCCTTTTATGGCTGTTAGCTTTTGCCTTATGTATTGAGGTGCTTCTATGTTGGGTGCATAAATATTTACAATTGTTATATCTTCTTCTTGGATTGATCTCTTGATCATTATGTAGTGTCCTTCTTTGTCTGTTATAATAGTCTTTATTTTAAAATCTATTTTGTCTGATTTGAGAATTGCTACTCCAGATTTCTTTTGATTTCCATTTGCATGTAATATCTTTTTCCATACCCTTGCTTTCAGTCTTTATGTGTCCCTAGGTCTGAAGTGGGTCGCTTGTAGATAGCATTATATGGGTCTTGTTTTTGTATCCATTCAGCCAGTCTATGTCTTTTGGTTGAAGCATTTAATCCATTTACATTTAAGTTAATTATCGATATGTAGGTTCCTATTACCATTTTCTTAACTGTTTTGGGTTTGTTATTGTAGGTTTTTCCCTTCTCGTGTGTTTGCTGCCTAGAGAAGTTCCTTTAGCATTTGTTGTAATGCTGGTTTGGTGGTCCTGAATTCTCTTAGGTTTTGCTTAACTGTGAAGTTTTTAATTTCTCCGTCAAATCTGAATGAGATCCTTGCTGGGTAGAGTAATCTTGGTTGTAGTTTTTTCCCTTTCATCACTTTAAATTTGTCCTGCCACTCCCTTCTGGTTTGCAGAGTTTCTACTGAAAGATCAGCTGTTAACCTTATGAGGATTCCCTTGTATGTTATTTGTTGTTTTTCCCTTGCTGCTTTTAATATTTTTTGTTTGTACTTAATTTTTCATAGTTTGATTAATATGTGTCTTGGCATGTTTCTCCTTGGATTTATCCTGTATGGGACTCTCTGTGCTTCCCAGACTTGATTGACTCTTTCCTTTGCCACATTAGGGAAGTTTTCAGCTATAATCTCTTCAAATATTTTCTCAGTCCCTTTCTTTTTCTCTTCTTCTGAGACCTCTATAATTCGTATGTTTGTGCGTTTAATGTTGTCCCAGAGGTCTCTGAAACTGTCCTCAATTCTTTTCATTATTTTTTCTCTCTTTTGCTCTGAGGTAGTTATTTCCACTATTTTATTTTCCAGGTCAGTTATCCGTTCTTCTGCCTCAGTTATTCTGCTATTGATTCATTCTAGAGAATTGTTAATTTCATTTTTTGTGTCGTTCATCATTGTTTGTTTGCTCTTTAGTTCTTCTAGGTCCTTGTTAAATTTCTTGTATTTTCTCCATTCTATTTCCAAGATTTTGGATCATCTTTACTATCATTACTCTGAATTCCTTTTTAGGTAGACTGCCTATTTCCTCTTCATTTGTTTGATCTGGTAGGTTTTTACCTTGCTGCTTCATCTGCTGTGTATTTCTCTGTCTTCTCATTTTGCTTAACTTACTGTGGTTGGGGTCTCCTTTTCGCAGGCTGCAGGTTTGTAGTTCCCGTTGTTTTTGGAGCCTGACCCCAGTGGCTAAGGTTGGTTCAGTGGGCTGTGTAGGCTTCCTGGTGGAGGGGACTGGTGCCTGTGTTCTGGTTGATGAGGCTGGACCTTGTCTTTTGGTGGGCAGGACCGTGTCTTGTGGTGTGTTTTGGGGTGCCTGTGACTTTATTACGATTTTAGGCATCCTCTCTGCTAATGGGTGGGGTTGTGTTCCTGTCTTGCTAGTTGTTTGGCATAGGGTGTCCACCACTGTAGCTGGCTTGTTGTTGAGTGGAGCTAGGTTTTAACATTGAGATGGAGATCTCTAGGAGAGCTTTTGCTGTTTGATATTACTTGGAGCTGGGGGTTCTCTGGTGGACCAATGTCCTGAACTCAGCTCTCCCACCTCAGTGGCACAGGCCTGACACCCAGCCAGAGCACCAAGACCCCATCAGCCTCACGGCTTTTGGGAATTCTGAGGTCCTCTGCCAGCATTCAATAGGTGTTCTGTAGGAGTTATTCCTCATGTAGATGTATTTGTGATGTATTTGTGGGAAGGAAGGTGATCTCCACATCTGACTCGTCTGCCATCTTGAAGGTCCTTCAGGACTCTGTTTTCTTAAAAGTTCCAAGCACCTCTGTTTTTCTCTGGACATTTAAAAACATATTAAAATAAAATAGGTTGTGGGCTGAATGAAATGGGTGAAAGGGGTCAAAAAGTATGAACTTCCAGTTATAAAATAAATAATTCCTAGAGATGAACTGTATAGCATGGTGACTACAGTTAATAATACTGTATTGTCTATTTGAAAGTTGCTCAGAGAATAGGTTTTAAAAGTTCTTAACACAAGAAAAAAATTTGTAACTATGTGCGGTGACAGATGTTACCTAATCTTTTTGTGGTGATCATTTCACAATATAAACAGATATTGAATCATTATCTTGTACTCCTGAAACTAATATATTATTTGTCAAATATACCTCAATTTAAAAAATAAAATAGGAATTTAAAAAGAACTTAACACTCATTTTTATCACATAAAATAGAAACCATATATATGCTAAGAATTGATTGTCTTATTAGTCTGTTTGCCCTTATGTTACTTTTGTTATTCCTTATTAACCTTAGGTAGATACTCCCTACTTATATTCAACTTATATTTGTGTTTTTAAAATCTTATTTAAAATGAATCAGCGGTATAAAACATTGAATCATTTTTAAGGATAATATTCTTTAAAATATGGGCAATGTCATTATAATAATGATGCCATCATAGTATTTACCCTAATATTTATCTGTCTCCACAATGTACACTACCCAGAGCTATATCTTTACAAATGTCAATGTTAAGGTGCTTTGCATGAGGTATAATTTTTCTGACATGACTCTGTTTTAAATGCCAAATTATGAAACTGCAAGTAGAAAAAATAGCGTGTGTTCTTTAAAAGTTTCAGGTGTACAGCTGTCTCGTTTCCATTATCGGTACCATGGTGGTGCACGTTTCTGAAAGATTTTGTCCGGAATTCTCCTCTAGCTGGAAGGAAAACAGAGCAGAGTCCACTTTTAACCTGGCCCTGAGCTGCTGAGAATGAGGAAGAGGCTGGAGCAGAAGGCCATTTGTCTTTGTTATTAGGAAATAAATCAACCTTTGTTTTCCTGGCCAAACTCAAGGAATGTCATTATTACCAAATAAATTGTGTCATTACAAATCAATCAAGCCACGTTTCATTTAAATGTGAATCACTTTAATTGTCTGGGCTTCAAACTTGATTCCACCCCATGGAAACAAATGATTAGATATATAGATCATTCAAACTCTACATTTGGTACAAAATTTTCTACAAAAGCAAATTGTTTTTTTTTTAAATTAGTCAACAAACTAACTCATCATTCAATATTCTCTATTAGTGAAGGAGGTATCACAAAGCTTTCCTTGTGAGTATAAGATCAATTTGGCAAAAAGTATTCTCTTTCTGAGAATATGGCAAAAATTACATACTTGGAGAAATCATGAATGAAGTATTGATGTCTGATTACCATTTGTGTATTTCAAAATCTAGTCTTTAATGATAAATAGAAAGCAGATATTGGTGCATATTTGGAGGAAATTTCCTAAGGATTTGAAGACTGGGTGGATTGATATTTACTTTTAATGAAGGTTCAATCTACCTTTTGCAGAATTGGGAATTTATAACTAACATAACCTTAAGTCTTAAGTTCTGCTGTGGGAATTTTTCATCTGGCTTACAATTTCATTAGTGTAGTTATAAGCAACATAACCAGGATTTCTGAATTAATGATGCTACTCAGTCAAAAGATTGCCCCATTTCCCCCCTAGTTTTTGCTGTGGGTTCTCACACTGTCCTTTCTCTGTGACCTCTCTCCCACCTCTGACCTCCTCCCAGTTTTCACCCTTGCTTTAACAATTGATTTATGATGGGCCCATGGAAGGGTCAAGCCCACTTTTATGGTTTGCTTAAAATATTTCTTTTAGAGTGAGCATTAGAAGTGGTCTTCAATCCCTGCTAAACAGTTTCCCCAAGACCTCAAAAGAGCCTCCTTTACTGCCCATCACTGCACCTTATTTATATCTTTTGTACTTGTGAAGAGAAACTCATTAAATAAGGCAATTTTGAAACTTTTACCAAAATGAATAACTTATAAAAGATGTGGGATTAGCTTTTTTTGGTTCCCAATGAAATGTCTGTGAATACATGTATAACTCAGCGTAGGGAGGTATAAGGAAGAGAGAAGAAAAAGCCACTAAGAATAATTATAAGCCTGGGATTATTTCTTTTACAGGATCTATTTTTGTTTGCATTTGACAGTTTGATCTTTCCTGGCACTGAAGCCTGCAGGGCCATTGGGTATACCCTTACATTCATGGCCTCAACAGTAAATTCTGCCCTTTTGTTTAATCTGACTTCCTGTTGTTGTTTCAGTATACCAAATAGTTGCCAAATTTAGGAATGCTTTTTTAAAACTCTGGTTTACAGAACAGCCTTTTTTCTTTTTTTTTCTTTTTTGCATTTTGCAGATTCTGAAAATAGAAAGAAATTTGCAAGACATACAGCTATTTATTTTTAAACACATGTACAATTTGAAAGACCAAATGATGCCTAAAAAAAAAGGAGGATTTAAGCCAAGATTTCTGGCCTAAGAATTAATGTAATCTTAATATTCTAATTTGGATCTTAACATTGAATTTTTGATTGCTGTGAAATGTTTTCACCTTAGTGATCTTACATTAAGTAGCACCATATGATACGTCTATAGATGGCTTTCCCAAACTTATTGATCTCCCCTCCGTTAGTCATTAAAAGTGTGATTTATTAGTCTGACATTTTTAATAGGGCAAAGCTCAAAGGTTTATTATGATGGATTTCTTGCTTCCATGTTGCCTTCGACTGCTACCAGGGCTGCACAAGCCCTCAAGATAACTACATGGCTTTTTAAGGAGAAGCCAGCTTTTAATTAATTAACTTATTTTAACTAAATGCCATCCTCTACATATTTAAAGTGTTTTACACCTATTATATAGCAATGAATGTATTTTTCTCATTCACCCTTCGAATCTTTCATGTAAAGTGAGGTGTCTCCCCCTCACCCCAATCAAATGCTATCATTTCCTTAGTGTGAGGCTTGGCGGGATTCCAAAAGTGAGCAAACTTGAACTGAAGGGTCTGTTGCCAAGAGTCCGTGTGATCTTAGATGAAAGCGCAGGTCTCTGACCCATTGCCTTCCTTGGTCCCGGAAGGGGACACAACCACGAACGAGGAGCCTCTCACTCATGAAATCGCAAATCCAGCCACCTAAGTGGGACTGATCTGGTGTATGAACATAGTCCAAATTAAGGGCTGTGGTCTACATCCTACTTCCTGGTCTTTGTGGTCATGGCTCTCTATGAATGGGAACAAATGTGTGTGCCCACCATCAAACTGAGACTCGTACCTCTTGATGCTAGCTGGTGCCCAGGAGAAATTTGAGGGGAGGAGTGTGAAAAGCACATCAGCAGCAGGGGAGATTCACATGTGGGGTTGGATTCCTGCCCCGATTTGAACCTTCAGTCCCACTCAAGTTAGGTAGCTCCCTGTCCTCCAGCGTCTTCCAGTAGTGCATGTCTAATTTGCCTGTATTTTATGAGTAGGAGCTGAAAAAGAGAAGAAGAAGGAGGTGGAAGAAGAAGAAGAGAAGAAATAAAGTTGTTTGAGAGAAAGAGCTATGGTCCTTTTGATGGTAGCCTCCTTAATTAGCCACCACACCATGTATACGGCATAAGCCCAGAATATCAGCTTCACATCTTCCAGAGGTTGTTCAAATCAGAATCCTTTTTTTCACATTCACTTCGATTGCAGGCACTGGTACACAGCAAAGGAGACACTAGGAGAGGAGGAGACTCTGGCCCAGGCCTGAAATCAGGAGTTTTTCTGGGAACGAGAAATGATTGCATTTGAGGTGGTTGTGATGTGCATTCTAGGATACTAGGACTTTTGATGATTTTGTTTTACAAATACGTTTGAAGCCAAAAAATGTGGTGCAGGACTCATTTTATGATGAATTATAAAATGCCTCCTGTGCTTTTAACGTCCCTTTCCACTTTCCGTTTTTATCAATACTTCCTCCTGGTGAATAAGTGCAGCGGACATGTCGGTGGTCGCTGTAGGGAAGCAGGTGCTGACCAGTTCACCTCCCTTCTGCAGCTGTGGGCCCTCCGCTGGGGTTCCTTCAGGAGTAGGGTGCCGGGCTGGTCTCTGAGGAGCAGTCCACACCTGTCATCCCTCATACTGAACAGCAGCCCCTCTTTCCCTGCCAAAGGTGTCCTGGCTCTGACTGGATATGTGGTCCTCCTAGCAAGGGACACTTCACAGAGGTGGGATGGGAATGGAATTTGGCTTTGGGTTCACCTTCTAACCCTTAGGTGTGAAATGTGGCCGCAGGGAGGACCAGTCCTGTGTCACATGTTTCAGGATTATACAGACCTGAGTTTGATTTTGGAGTCAGTCGACATCCTTTTTTTTTCTTTTTTTTTTTTTTTTTTTAACAATACTGTTAAGCTAACTAGCCTTTATTTGGATTTTACCAGTTTTTTTTTTTTTTGTAATTGAAGTCTAGCTGATTTACAATGTTGTGTTAGTTTCAGGTGTACAGCAAAGTTACATATAAAAAATATATCTATTTTCTTTCAGATTCTTTTCCCTTACAGGTTATTACGAGGTACTGAGTACAGTTCTTTATGCTAAGCAGAAGGTCCTTGTTGGTTATCTTTTTTTTTTTTTTGCGGTATGCGGGCCTTTCACTGTTGTGCCCTCTCCCATTGCGGAGCACAGGCTCCGGACGTGCAGGCTCAGCGGCCATGGCTCACGGGCCTAGCTGCTCCGCAGCATGTGGGATCCTCCCGGACCGGGGCACGAACCCGTGTCCCCTGCATCGGCAGGCAGACTCTCAACCACTGTGCCACCAGGGAAGCCCAGGTTATCTATTTTAAATACAGTAGTATGTATATGTTAATCCTAAACTCCTGTTTCAGTGACATTCTTTAGATACATGAACTTGAGGAAGTTACTTAATCTCACTGAACCTCAAATTACTCACCAATGAAATGGTACAAATGATAATCATTTACAACAAATGATTAAATGTAATGTGCCCAACACCAGTGTCTGTAAGTCAGGAACAAGTGAATATTTCCTTTCCCTAATTCTTGCCTCCTAAGTGTAGCGGCAAGATCTTTTCAAAATTATGCCTTTCCAGCTACACATCAATTCTGAAAGAAGTCATTAAATCTATGGTGTAATAAAGGTCAGAGACTAGACTACTATTTCCAGTTTTGTCACGGACTTGATCCCTGCAAGCTGCTTGCAAGCTGGACAAGTTGCTTAATAAGTGTATCATGAGGATCATGATAGCAACTAACAAAGAACATTGAAAGATTATTTTCTTTGCTTTTTAACAGAACAAATATTTATTGATCACTTTTACTTAAATTCTATCAGTTGTGCCAGGAAGTATACTATATGAATTAAAGAAGAGATGGCCCATGAACCAAAGGGATTTGATGTCTACTTGGAAAAGTTATCAGTGCTGTGGAGTTTCTCACTCTGGGCACCACTGTCATTTTCGGTCAGATAATACTCTGGGCATTGCAGGGTGTTTTACAGCATCCCTGGCCTCTACCCACTAGATGCCAGTAGCACCTCCCCAGTCCTGTTGTGACAATCAAAAATGTCTCCAACCGGGCCAACTACCCAGTGCAAAATGAAAACGTGGTTCAAAAAGCCGGGAAGGGGCTTCCCTGGTAGCGCAGTGGTTGAGAGTATACCTGCCGATGCAGGGGACACAGGTTCGTGCCCCGGTCCGGGAAAGATCCCACATGCCGCGGAGTGGCTGTGCCCGTGAGCCATGGCCGCTGAGCCTGTGCGTCCGGAGACTGTGCTCCGCAACGGGAGAGGCCACAGCAGTGAGAGCCCCGCGTATTGCAAAAAAAAAAACCCAAAAACAAAAAAGCCGGGAAAATATGACATTAAATGTATTTAAATATACAGCTTTTCCCTTTCTTCCACAGTTTCTCTCTCTCTCTCTACTTGCCATGGTGTTTTTAGAAATTTGTTATTTAATGTCATTCTAACAAGAAAAATTAAAACTTTAAATTGTTAGCATGAATTTCACTGTTTATATTGCAGAATACCAGTTTTAACGTAAATAAAAGCCCTTACATCATACGCAGAATCACCGAAATAACACAACTCATATTTCACTCCACCTAGAACAGTGAATGTGCACATTCTACCCATGCTGTCTGCCTTTGGGTCACTGCTGAGTTAGGAAAGTCTGAAAAGAAAAGAAACTATATTGTTCTATCTTTCCCTTTCTTTCTATGGCATCATTTGCAGGATAAGTGGTGGGTTAACACAGGGAAGCAACGTGAATAAGAAAGGACATGATAGGGTTCCTCAGTCTTCTGTGTTTCTCAGAATGCCACTGTCTTCTTTCTGCACTCAAAGAAAATTCTGGTTCACACGTAACGTGTGGTTTGTTGGGGCTACACGTGACCCTGCTGGCTCAGTCACAGGTGAAACACACTTAACGTGCACCACCGGTGAGTCCTGTTGGACTCCCGCTCAGGGCAGGCCCACCGGAATTCTGTGCCCATGGGGCATCATGAATGCTGAATGAGAATGGGATGGTGAGGAAGGGCAGAGCCACACACACGGCACGCATCTCCTCTGTTCACATGCATGCTCCATTGTCCCATCAGATCCCACATGAGAAATACAAGTTCAAAGATAGAATGATTAAGAATTATAAAGGGTGGGCTTCCCTGGTGGCGCAGCGGTTGAGAGTCCGCCTGCCGATGCAGGGGACACGGGTTCGTGCCCTGGTCCGGGAAGATCCCACATGCCGCGGAGCGGCTAGACCCGTGAGCCATGGCCGTTGAGCCTGCGCGTCCGGAGCCTGTGCTCCTCAACGGGAGAGGCCACAACAGTGAGAGGCCCACATACCGCAAAAAAAAAAAAAAAAAAAAAAGAATTATAAAGGGTGACAGCGGAGCATTAAACCAGCCCTGGGGTCCTCTGAACTCACGGCCCTTTGAGCATGCATAAGCTGTACAGTCAGTCTGCAGGTCTGGTCAACAGACATTGCAAAGTGTTGGGGCAGTGGGGGCGGGCAGGGGCGGCGGGAAGCGTTACCCCTGATTGGAACCAATGAGGCGGGGCACAGAGTAGTCTATGCTTAGGGCCTCAGTGAAGCAAGACAGTCATAAAGGATTTGAAATGTGTCTTTTGATTGAGAGGGGCAAGGAAAGCCTAACCAAATAGGTGAAATTGGAGTTACCCCTTAGAGGATAACAGTTTGGAAATTCCCTGAGCTCATTCATTTCCGCTATGTCATTTGCTCGCTTTGGCAAAACATGGTTTTGAAGGTGTTTTGACTTTTTTTTAAGTACATTCTATTCATAGAATATTTTAAATTTTGCTTTAATGCAAGAAAAATTTTATCAGTTTGTACAATATGAAGTGGAATAGAAGTCATAGCAAAACTTGGCTAATTGTACTTATTTCATCCGTGAGTGTTTCACTCACGGATGAAAAATTCTGAGCAATTCTATACTTTCCCAGGTGATACATTGCACTGTAAAAATCCAAGTTGCTAGATGTCATTAATCATAATATGGAGTAGATGAAGTTGCACAGCCCCCTTCTCTTTTTTACAAAAGTCTAACTGAAGGAATTAGAATTACCATGAGCACAAGAACCTCGGCCATGGTGAAGGCTTGGCACAAGTAGTGAGTGTAAATATTAAGTTGAAGTATGAAAATGAGAAAATAATCAGATAACAAAGTTCAACATCCTTTCAATCTCTTTAAGGAGTCTCTGCTAAGCATAAAGAGTGGTAGCTGAAGGGAGGACTAAATGAGGATTCAAAAGCAGCTCTTTCCATTTACCTTTCTACGCCTCTGTTTTCTAATCTCTACCAATGGTGATAAGCCCTATTCTGTACCTTCACAGGTTACATTATAAGCATTAAATAAAATAATGTGTGAAGGAGCTTTGTTAACTACAGAAAGTATATGCTTATTTAGTAATCCGTTGTTACTAATTACATCAGAAAGATCTGAACCATCTATAGGTGGAATCAATTTTTTCCTAGACTATTTCTGAAAAGACAAGTAGTTATGCATTAGTCAGGTCAAGTAGTGCTGGTTGCTGTAACAAATAACCCTCAAATCCCAGTGGTTTAACGCAATACGTTTATTTCCCGCTTGTGTTCCAGTTTGATGCAGGTCAGGTGGCTCTCATGTGTGACATTCCTCCAAGCTGTAACTCAGGGATCCAGGCTTCTTCATTTCATGTTTACTCCATCCTCAACATGTAGCTTCTGCAAATGCTGTAGCATGGGAGTAGAGGGATTTTAGAGGTTTGTGCAGCGGATTTCTGTAGGCAGTCCTGGAAATGGTGTGCATAACATCTGCTTGCATTGTATTGCCTAGAATGCAGTCAAAGGACCTCAAACTAACTGCAAAGGTGACTGGGAAATAGAGTCTTTAGAAAGAAAGAACAATATTTGGTAACAACCAATCTAGTCTCTGACGTATTTTAGGAATAATATAATGGTCCATTTTAAGGAAAAAATGGTATTTTTACTTCCTGACAGAATAGATCTCACCAAGGAAAATCTGACGAATCATTGTTTATCACTTAAAGTAACTTCTAGTTTGACTTGGGTTTGAGTCCCTACTTTACTAGATGGGTGAGATAGTATACATATTTGAACTAGTCTTCAGAGAAACATTTTTTAAAATAACATTTGATTATATTGACAAGATCAGTGATATTGACTGTGCATTTGTAATATATATTAAGCACAAAGGTAGGAACTATGTGGAGGCCAGTATATACACACATACACACATACACACACAGGCCACAACTCCTTATCCTAACCCCCAGCTCTAGGAACTAAAAAGAGTTGGGGAGTCAAAATTAGTCCCCTGAAAAACCACAGTGAACAAAACTGGGAAATCTGCAATTAAGTGCTGAATTTTAAGGTTCTGACTATAAAGCCAAGTTTGCAAAGTCTCAACCTATCTGCTGAATTGATTTTATTTTGTTTGGACCACATGGTGTTTTGTTTTAAAATCTGAACTGACATTTTAAAAATCTAAAGATATTACTATAAAATTCTCTTGGACAAATAGAATATCTGGCAACACTGGGCCGACGTTCTTCCATGGTAGCAACAAATGGAGCTGCATGGTGGCTGGTCCCTTGAGATGGGGTACGCCTCTCTAGTCCACCACAGGCCATACCACTCCCTAATGTGGCCCCACAGTAGGGAATCATCGATTATCATTTGTTATGTGATCATAATGTTGCTTCCTCTTGTTTAAGAAATATTTCTCTATACTCATCTCTATCAAAATTAGGAAATGAAAAATAGAAAAAGAAAACCTTGTGTTTCATGAAATGGGGGAGACAGTTATCTCTTTGTGGGTTGAAGGATATTCTTAAACATTTACCATGAAGAAAGAATGTGTCTGTATCCCAGCAAATATGACCTGTGCCTACTATACATTGCCAGTCTGGTCTAGTAGACACTTTTTAAAAAAGAACGGTATATTGAGATATAATTTACAAATATAAAATTCACCTGTAGTAATTGTACAAGTTAATAATTTTAGTAAACTTTTGATATGCTCAACCATTATCACAATCAAAACTTTTAGAGCATTGTCATCACCCTCAAAGTTACCTTGTGCCCATTTAGTCATTCTCTGCACCCACCCTCAGCCCCAGGCAACCACTGGCTTGCTTCCCTTCTCTACCCAAGACACATTTGAGTTTTCAGATTATGCCCTGAGAGCCACAAGATATTGAGAGAAGAAGGACATTGTCCCAGTCTGATAGAGGAAGGACCACTTCATAAGAAGGTCAGATTTTGACAGTTTTTATAGATGGTGACAAAAGAGCAAGGTATTCTGGGGGTACTATCGTGTTTTAACAGCTATTCGCAACATTAGATCCTTCCATGGAGTAATGCTATTAGTGGCCTTAAGATTGACTAGGTAACTTTTCTTTGAATTTGTGATATAATAAGTCGAAATTTTGGTAAAAAATATGAATTACTTTATATGACTATATGTTTTTCATTGTTCCTTATAAATAAAACAATAACAATGGATAATATACAAATCAAATGTCTCCAATGTCCTCCTCTTCTCTACACCTAGTTGGGGAATCAGAGGTCCTTGAAAACTCAAAGCAAGTCATCCGTCTTCATAGAACCATCAGATTATGCTAACTCCTGGTAAGTCCTCTATTTTCAGACCTCAAAACATTTGTAATCTGTACCGCTCATTAGGATAATTGATTGTTTTCTCCTGTGACATCACTTACGTAGTTTCTTGTGCTGTTCAGTTCTTGACTTTATAAATTTAGTTTGACGTGTGTTTATCATGTCACCCTGAATATCATTTCCTTAATATTGAGGGACAATTATAGTTTCTCAAACATTTTTGTATTCTTTGCACAAAACCTTTATCCTGCCATTCCTGTAGTAGGTGTTTAACAAAACTTATTGAAGGATAAATGTCACTTGTGAAATACATTTACAGATTATAATTCAGTGATTCTGCAGTTTTGAATGCAATAAAAATAAAATGAGTTGCTTTTGTCAGTATAGAAAGGTGTTAGCAAGGCTTTTTTTTCAATGTTGCAGCTAAGATCACTGAAACCGCCCCCCAAACAAGCAGTTAGTCTGCTCATTTTAGTATCTTAACAACTGAATTAGATCAATGGTTCAATTTAGTCCGTTGTTCACAGCTCAGCCATTTAATCAATTAAACAAGGAGGTCTGTGCCAGCCACTTTTCTTTAGTTTCTGGATTTTTTGGTTTTCGTTTTCTTTCTCGTGCTACCTTGGTGTCCCTCTGTGGCTTTGTGCCTGTCTACTTTTCCCATCTCCCCTTGACTCTCTCAGTCTCTCTCTCTGTGTCTCAGTCTCTCTCCCTCTCTCTTTTCTCTCTCCTACCCTTTGTCCATTTGTATCTCTTCTGTGGCCTCTGTTTGGTGCTTGGTCTCTGGCTGGCCCTTACACTGTGAGCATCCTCCAAGTTCAGGGACATTTTCAGAGTGCCAGCGCTGGCTCGCCTTACATAGCCCAAGCTCAAGAAGTCATTTGTGAATTCAAAACGGGCTATATGAGACATACAGGCAGGCTTTAACTTTCCAAAATAAATGTATTTGTGCTAATAAAATGAAAAAAAGATGAAGAAAGAACAAAAGGAAAACTAGGAAACCCTCCAAACAGAAAATCTGAAATATTTTAGAGCATATGGAAATGCCACATCCTAAAATCTTAATCTTTGCTTTGATCCAAATGGAATTTATTTAGCAAAGACCATTTACTAGGTAAGGAGTCTATATATTTGAATGGGCTGCAATCTTGTATAAAAAGTATGTAATTCCTCCTTTTTCTGATGTTTCTTTCTCAAAATACAAGGACAACACTTTTTAAAATTCTGTAAAATCATCCTTTCAGGCCAAGGTTATAATTTGATCGGAGAAAATACAGTATAAACAGGATTTCTCTTTTTTCACCCACATCTGGTATTCTCCATCGAGACACTTTGACATCTTGAAAAACAATAAAAAAAAGATTTCTAAAATAAATAAGTGCACCTTCCTGGGGGAAAATAATTATACAGATATCGTATCCTCACCCCACAGCAAGACTGTTCCTCTAAACCCCCCAGCTTTCCCACTGCTTCATATTCATTAATTAGTCTGAGGTTCCCTCCGTGTTCCGTTTACAAAGCCACTTAAACCCACGCACCCATTTAACATATTTATGACCCCAGTTTTCTTTCTGTTCTCTGAGACTGTACCGTAATTGTTCTCTGGACCCAGGGACTGCAGAGAGCCTTCCCTGCTGAAAAGAGACAACATAAAGAAGGAAATGAATGTGTGCGGGTTGAATACCTTCAACAAAACGACTGGGTGCAGTTTGGCCCCTGCCCCCCCTCCTCCCAGGGTCACTTTAATTGAGTGAAGCCTCACCCTCTATTGAGTGTATGGGAGACTATTAACTCTTAACAACACTCTGTCTCAGGTTATTTATTTATTGCTTAAATGATTTGTTATTGCTACTTGAATTTAATACACCCTTTGGGAACCAAGATGGCAGCATCACGTTACAGAAAAACTACAAGTTATTTTAAAACTGTAATTGACGTTTTATGAGAGCCATAAAATCTTTCTGAACAAATAACTTACCATTAGTCAGAAACTTCAGCAGGAGATCTGTAAAATTAAGGATATGGTAGAACAGTACTGTACTTGTGTGTGTGTGTCTGCATGTGTGCTGGGGAGGTTGGGGCAGGAGGCAAGCAACGAAGCAGCAGAGAAATTCCAATTGATTCTTTTGCATTGCTTCCCCGGGTCTTGATTGAAATCATCACGCTTTGGAGTCAGAGGAATCTGGGAAATGGTGCAAGGGATTCCCAGGAAGGATAAATTGTATCCGATGAGCACATTTCAGGTGACCACCTCAGGTCCTTCATTTTGCTATTAACGGAACCCCTTCCCAGCCAGACACCGGTGTCGTCTACTGTGGCACTGCTGCCCGGCTTAGCCGAGTCAGCAGTTACAGGTTAGAGCAACCTTCTTGGGCTATGAGTCCCCATAATATGTGGATTGTTCAGACCTTCCTAAGAGCTACAAGAGCCCATCATTGACAGATTTGGACCATCCCATTTCCTGGTCCAGCAGAGCTTAATATTTTTGATGCTACTTTGAGACAAAGGTAGGAAAGACTGGCTGTAAAACCCACATTTCTGAAAATAGTATGCGCCAGTTTTCTATTTCATGGGATGCTGAGTGGACGTGTCACCCAGATCCCATCCCGGAAGGGAAGTGCTCACTCCTCCAGGTGTCCTGAGTGCCAGCTGCTGATGTTCATAGCTGCATCTCCATGAACTGCCCTTGTCTTCCCCAAAGTAGCCCAAATCCAACAAGAAGGTACAAAAGCCCAGCTTCTTTGTCTCGATTGAGGGTAATTCTAAACAGCCACCCCAGTTCCAGAACTACCTGTAGGATCACCTGAGGTCTTGGTTGCAATCACATCACAGTTAACTTTCTCCCTCTGCCCCATCTTGCTTCCCTCACCTCCTTAGAAACCTTGATCCCAAGAACACTCCCCAATAAGCCTTCAACTCAGAATATGTTCCCAGAGGAACCCAACCTAAGACAGTGTTCAGCTTGACCCTTTGGGCCAACCTGACACCCTCAGGAATCACACATTTATCCATCAGCCAAGGGAACCCCAAGGTTGTTTTATAAGTTGCTCTGATTTCTGATTTTTGCTCTGATTTCCTCCTTGTTAGGTTCTAAAGGCTCAGCTCTGACACTTCTACCAAATCCTACTTCTGGCTCCCAAACTCCAGTCATATTTTTCTCCTGTATGTATTCTGGCTTTTCTAACTGGCTTTGTATCCTGTATCTTGGAGGTGATTTTGTAACTACCAGTAAGAAGCTCCTCACAAGAGTTCCAGATGAGAGAGGAGCCCAACCCCAATGCGAGTTAATGCTACTTGTTAACCTGCTTAGTTAATGCTGACCTCCCTTCTCTGCCAAGCTCTCCATCTCACCTGCGCCACCAATATTTTGAGGCAAACATGCCAGACAAAGACAGATTAGGAACACTTACAAAATGACACACTATATAGCTACTCATGACAGAAGAGCATGATATCAGATTTCATTAGGCTTAATCTTTTATAAGTACTAGCAGTGTGCCAGGCACTCTTCAGAACATAGCATACAACTGAATATAAGTGCATAGGCACAGAAATAAGTAACATGACCTAGGACTTATACTGCACGTGTCTGATTATACAGAGTGATACACATAAGAGGAAACTTAAAAGTTACTTGAGACACTAACTTCCTTCCCCAGTACACACACATACAATCTGTTAAACTTCCTTTTCTGGACTGCTGGCTTCTGATTACTCTGCTTCAGGACAGGGAACTGCTATATCCATGGAGGCCCACTTCATTTCCAAAGACATCTAGTTATCTGAAAGTTCTTTTCAGGGATGTTTTAAAATGCACCCAAGACTTGTTTTAATCAGGTACGGTGAGACACCCAGTTACAGAAATGACTGTCATAAAAGAAGTTTTTATACCCACAGATGCTTAGAAACAGCGGGCGTGGCACACCCCAGAGGGCCACAAGGGGAAGCACCAGGGTTGATCAGGAGGCAGAAGGAGTGAGAGGGAAACGTGGGCAAGAGCCTTTACTGCAGTTTCCATGGGAAGTAACTGGTGAGGAAGGGTAGGTAGGTTTAGGATTGGCTAGTTTGAATAATTTCAGTGGGCTCTGGGGCAAAGGAGCTGGTACCTGGCTTTGGGGTGATTAGAGTAGGTGGATAGTGGCCAAGAGTATGAGAGCCCCATAGAGGAGGTGCATTGCAGTGTGGGCTCTGGATTGGCTGGTTTGCATATGAAGGGCACACTCACAGGCAAATCATTTGCTCTCTCCAGGAATTAGTTAGCCCTGGGAGGGGCAGTCCCTGCACTGCCCCAGATGTCAAGGCATCAAATACAGAAAATGGAAGGAGTAGTTACTATGAGGGATGAGCTATAATTGCCTTCCTCTCACTTCTACCCAGAGGTCCTGGTTCAGACCTCTGTGCTGAGCAGCATAAACCTGGGAATTAATTAATTCCCGTAACTGTGATGGTTCTCCACCTCTCGAAGGCACCTCTCTTCCTCCCTTTACTTTTCTCTTAGCATCCTGGGTCACAACTGCAAACCACCTCCCCACCTTGTCTCACTCAACAGACACCAGTATATCCTTTTCTTCTTGTCTGGCTAGCACATTACCCAGCACAGAGTTGGAAACTCTCTAGTTACTTGCTAATGCATCCTGAGCACTTATAAGTATATCCACAGGATATATCCCTAGAGGGGAATTGTTCACTCAAGGGAAATATGAATTAGTAATGTTATAGATATTGAGAAATTCTTGCCATTGAGGTTCCTCATTGCTTTGTTCTTCATCTACACCTAGTAAATTAATATTGGTAATGCTGGTAATCGTTCTCCTATTTGTACTTCTATGACTTACTAAAATAAGAAATAGAAAATCAATTTTCCTTCCGTAGTCCCCTGCCCCTTTTATGTATATACCCAGAGTGAGTTACAATAACGTTCACTTGATTCCACTCGAAAAATAGTGGTTGCCACTTTATTGTCTGGAAAAGCAGCCACAAATCAATAAATATCTGGGAATTAATTAAAAACACAAATGATGTAAATATTTTGATTCAATGAAAAAATGATAGGCAGGAAAAAATTATAGAGAAGTTGGTAACTTGTTTTTTTGTAACAAAAGGTGGAAAAATCCAAAACTGTGTCATCATATCAAGTTTATGAACAATAATAGCAGGAATGTACAACCTTCATGTCTTATGCTTTGTATTGGGCATCTCAAAACACTTCAGGAAAAAACAAATATGAAAGGAAACTACTGATAATAAGACGTATTTACCTTGAAATAGAAACCACTGAACCTTTGAAAAAATATGTTGCTGTGTTGGAAGAAGAAACATAAGGACGTACCTTCCTTGACCTCCCCGTTTAGCCAGCTAGCCCCAAAGACACTCAGTCTTGGAATTTCCACAATCTTGGGGAAGTTCAGGTGTGGGGAAAGGGTTCAGAATTGGTACTTGTTGGTTACTCTGCATGAGGACTAATAAATGGGTAAAATTTTTATTTTCTGAAACTTATTTATCTCTCTAGGCACCTCAATAGGTTATTTCGAACTCTGGTTTGGTTTTGTTTATTTGTTTCTTACATCTTAAAATTCTTTTTTCTACTGCAGAAGAGCAAGAGAAAAGCTCATACTATTCAAGTTTTATCTAATGTTTGGAGGTGTGTGACCTGTAATCTAAAACACCTTTTTGTTGGCAGTGTTTTATGATTAAACGATGCAGCATGCATGTCGTGGATGTGACCCGAGGAACAGCCTGCATATAGACATTTCTCCGGCATCTTCCAGCTTGTATATGTTGCGGGGGTGGGGATGGGGCCCTGCAGAGGTAAGTGAAGTGTGCTCCAGCTCCTTGCAAGCCTTACAACCCATCCTCGTGGTCACCCAGAACACGCACCCCAACATCATCCTTGACTTCTCCACCTTCCTGGGAGGATTTATTGTCCCATCTGTCTGAACCTCAACAAACTCCCCAGGCTTTATCAATTCTGCCTTCAACACTCTACTCCTGGACTTCTGAATTTGCCTCTTCATTTACCACCTCCTCCCCAGTACAGCTTCCTCCAAAGGGTTTACACTGCTGCCACTCTCATCTTTTAAAACATGTTTCTTCATAGTGGCTGTGTCAATTTGTTCAATAGCCAGGACATGGAAGCAACCTAAGTGTCCATCGACAGATGAATGGCTAAAGAAGATGTGGCACATATATACAATGGAATATTCCTCAGCCATTAAAAGGAACGAAATTGAGTTATCTGTAGTGAGGTGGATGGACCTAGAGTCTGTCATACAGAGTGAAGTAAGTCAGAAAGAGAAAAACAAATACCTTATGCTAACACATATATATATGGAATCTAAAGAATAAAGAAAAGGCTCTGATGAACCTAGGGGCAGGACAGGAATAAAGACGCAGATGTAGAGAATGGACTTGAGGACACGGGGAGGGGGAAGGGTAAGCTGGGAGGAAGTGAGAGTGGCATGGATATATATACACTACCAAATGTAAAATAGATAGCTAGTGGGAAGCAGCCGCATAGCACAGGGAGATCAGCTCGGTGCTTTGTGACCACCTAGAGGGGTGGGATAGGGAGGGTGGGAGGGAGACACAAGAGGGAGAGGATACGGGGATATATGTATACATATAGCTGATTCACTTTGTTGTACAGCAGAAACTAACACAACATTGTAAAGCAATTATATTCCAATAAAGATGTTAAAAACACACATGTTTCCTGGTATTGTTCACATCACTCCCCTGCTTTCAATAATTTTCCATTCTCTAACAATGGGTACCAACGGCTCCCACTGACTGACCACTTCCCCTGTGCTAGGCACTTAGTTCATCTATCCCCCACCCCAGACAAATAAACTCACTGCCTCAGTTACAGAGGAGGAAACTGATATGACCCAAATTTATAAAGGTAGGAAGTGGAAGCCCCAGGCTTTGGTCTCTGATATGATGTCACAGACTGTGTTCTTTTTTTTTATTTGCGGTACGCTGGCCTCTCACTGTTGCGGCCTCTCCTGTTGCGGAGCACAGGCTCCGGACGCACAGGCTCAGTGGCCATGGCTCACGGGCCCAGCCGCTCCGCGGCATGTGGGATCTTCCCGGACCGGGGCACGAACCCACGTCCCCTGCATCGGCAGGCGGACTCTCAACCACTGCACCACCAGGGAAGCCCAGACTGTGTTCTTATTAAGTACATGTCTATCTTGGGATTTAAGGTGCCGAAAATCAAGGCTTATTATTTCTCACCACTTGAACTCTGTGTCTCATTCCAAACTACATTATGTCTCTATCTAAATGAGCCACTTAAGTACCTTTGATCCTGTATAGTCAGAATATTTGCTCCTGAGAGACCGGTGCGTTACCTTACACTTCCCTCCATTTCCCTTGACTCTGAGATCAACAGAAATACTTGGTTATTTTGGAGAAAACTGTTCCTGCTTCAAGAGATCAGCGAATTTTGTCTTGGGTTCTCAAACTGCTTTCACAGCTACACGAGTGGGCTCTGTCTCCTTTGGATGTTAGAGATGCTCTCTTCTGCTGAGAAGGGTCAGAGAATGGACATGATGAAGTTGCATGCTAGGCACGGTCTTAGACGTACGTAAATTTATGGCTTGAAACATCTATTCACTTGCTTTAAAAGAAGGGGAAGGATGTTTCTGTAAAAGATATCAGTGCATAGAATGGGAATGTGTGGTGGTATGAAGAGGACTGTGGGGAAATAACACGGTTACCCATGAGACTTTGGATTGCTCATGTAGACCCCTCCAGCCCCAGCTGTACATTTTGTAGATGAAGGAAAGGAAAGATTACCATTGTCATTCTCACTAAATGCTCCCTCAGTTCTAGGAACAGAGATATGTTGGGCTTCCTGGGCTGGTGGTGGTGAAAACAGAAGTGCATAAGTCATGGAACCAGAGCATATGGAAGTGTAGTAGTCACGTCCATGGAAATGGATACCTTCTGCTCCTTTGTGGGCCCTCAGGGATAGGGTTGGTTCAGTGTCTGCTTCTCCTCAACCATCAACTAATATCCCTCTCAGACAGTGCTTTTCAACCTTGGCCGCACGTTGGAATCACCTGAGGCTTTAAGAGACTGATGCCCACGTCCCATCCCCAGAGACTGCATTTTTTATGAAGTTCTCAGGTGATTCTAGCGCACGGCCAAGGCTGAGAATTATTGCTTGTCTGGACGCTTGCTATCAGGGTGGCCTTTGAGCTAGCAGCATCTGGCATCACCTGGCAGCTTGTTAGAAATGTGGAGTCTCGGGCCTCATCCCAGCGCTATCAAATCAAAATCAGCATTTTGGCAAGATGCCCAGAAGACATGTGTGCACATTAAAGTCTGAAGAATCGCAGGTCTAGGTTTTACTCTTCCCGTAACTTCTGACTCCCTGAATGTTCAGAATGTGCAAGGCTTCTGCTAACTTGTTGTCTTCTGCTTTCCCTGCCTATGCATTTCTAACTCTTTGCAGGTTTAGGGGTAGGGTAAGTCGGCCTCCCATCCTCACCCCTCTAGCTTCAAGTGAGCTTGTAAAGAGGGTGTCTTAGCCCCGTCGGGCAGATCCACCTTGGGCCAGCTGGCCAGCCCTCAGAGGAGCTCCTTGGGAGACGTTCTCTCACTGGCTAATCTATTCCTCTGTGGGTGGATTCATAGATACCCAGGACCCAAGCCACTTTTCCTTAGGTGAGGCCATGGGCCAGGCAGGTACTCGGAGAGGCCCCTCCTCTAGAATTCTTGAGCTCTTATCCTGAAAAATTGCCGTCATATGTCACTTTAGATGTTAGACCTCGAAGGGTGTTGTCCACACACATAAGATGCTTTGGGCGGGATGGGGGAGTTTTGGTGTTGATGAACCAGCCGCTGAGGGTAAATGGCACTGAAATTTTTCACCCTGTGCAATAGACCCCAAGGGTTAAATTAAAGCAACATTCTTACCAAAGCCTAGCAGACATTTTCTGTTTCCATTCAGGTCAGCTTATGGATGTAAGCTGCTGGTTCCTTATAAAAGATTTTTTTTTTACAAGGTGTGCATATATCTTTATCTAAATCCAAGGCATATCACCAATAGTGATGACCCACATGTTGTCTTTAGAGGCAAAGGCCGTTTGGAGAAAGCAGTAAGCCACTGGGAGTCTGCAAAGAGGCCAGCTATGGAGTTTGTCTTTCTGCACCGTCTCTGAACACCACGCCACACACCAGCCCTGTTATTATGTTTCTCTTCCAGCAGCATCCTCAGTAAGGTGTTAGGGACCTCACTGAATAGACCTCTCCCGAATCCCCTGTACTATCTGCATTTGAAAGGAAGACTCTCAGGAAAAGAAGGGAGAGACCACGTGCGTGCGAGGCATTTTAGGGAAGTCTTATCTGTCGGTTTGTTTTGATTTTTAGTGATCATTTCAAATCATTTTCCTCACAGGATCATCCTCTGAGTTAAGGGTTTGTTCCAAATCCATTAGACCGGCTAAACAAAGTAAAGGACTATCACACATTGGCTTTTATGAGTTTTAGCTGAGATGACTCACTGTAAATAAATTAAAGAATTTTTTGGGTTTCCCTGGTGGCGCAGTGATTGAGAGTCCGCCTGCCGATGCAGGGGACACGGGTTCGTGCCCCGGTCCGGGAAGATCCCACATGCCGCGGAGCGGCTGGGCCCGTGAGCCATGGCCGCTGAGCCTGCGCGTCCGGAGCCTGTGCTCCGCAACGGGAGAGGCCACACCAGTGAGAGGCCCGCGTACCGCAAAAAAAAAAAAAAAAAAAAAAGAATTTTTGTCTTCATAAATATGTCAGAGGTTGTTTGCCAGAGAGAGATTTATAATCAATGAACTCTCCAGCCATCTTAAAATCGACCTACAGATGTGCCAACCTTTAGAAAAGCAATGTTAAAATGCAAACTACAAGTTAAACTGGGGAAGGACTACACTGTAAAATGATGGTTAAATAATATGAGCCTATGATTTATCGGATAAAAGATAAACACTTCGATGAAAAGTCTGTGGGACAAAAAATATTAAAGAGTCCATTGGAAATAAATATAAAATGAAAAGAAAGTACCTCTGAAACATGTTCTATACATCATTATGCATAAATACAATCTACTGGCAAACAATTAGAATAAAGTATGATATTGGCATAAATTGAGATAATGTGGATCTTTCTATACACACTGGGAAGTGTAAGAAACGATATGACTTTGACCAAGTTGAGTTTGACACTGTGCTGGGCTGGTACAAATTCAGTCGGAGTGGTTTGGGGGTGTGGCACACTGTATTTTCCAAAACCTGCCCAAGATGCCTCATCTCACCCACTTAGTGTGGTTCTGACAATTGTCCCATTGAGAGATGAGGTTGATGTCCCTCCCACAGAACCTGAAGAGGCAGGAGCGACACCCTGTGACTTCCGAAGTTAAGTTTCTCTGGCTCTCTTAGGACACGTGCTCTTAGATGGCAGCCGCCACGCCATGAAAGGAAGCCGAAATAGCCTTTGGAGACACTGTGCGGAGAAGATCTGAGGATCTGCGATCCTTAGCCCCCGACCCTCAGGCTCCCAGCCAACAGCCAGGACCAAATCCTCAGCCAGGCGGATTGAAAGTAGATTCTTGAAAGTAGATTCTCCAGCCCTAACTCAAGCTGCACCCGCAGACCCTAGGTGGAACAGAGACCAACAGAAATTGCAGATTCATGTGCAAAATAAATGATTTTTGTTATGTTAAGCCACTAACTCCTGGGGTGGTTTGTCCCATAGCGATAGATAATTCATCTAAGGCCTTCCCCAGACATCCTACAGGGTTGTGCAAACTTCCCAGGCATCACAATCAGAGCTAATGTTGGGAGGAAGGAGCTTTGGTATTGGCCAAGCCAATAAAGGATCCTGAAGTCTAGCATCTTTGTTTCCACCTTGGGTAGAAAATGAGTGGGAGGTACTTGTCTATCCCAAAGGACCACCCATCGCCATCCTTTCACTGCCTGCCTCACCCTCACCACAGGCTCATGGACCAAGAAACCCCATCACCTCCATCTCTTTCTCTTTGGGGGGAACCTTTTCCCTCCATCTTCTTGACTCTGCTTCTCCATCCTCTCCTGTGGCAAGGGACGTCAAGGGGCCTTCTAGGAACAGAAAGGAAATGATACCAAGATGGGAGAACACACACACTAATAGCTCAGTAATTTACCTGTCACAATTCTATTTTGTTTCGGAGGTCACTGAAGGAACAGAATGGCCCCAAGAAACAGAATAGCATCGATAATTACAGCAGTAAAAAATTAAAAAAAAAAAAAACCCAACATTATGAGCCAGGTGACTTTAAAGTACATTCAGGGAGGACTTCCCTGGTGGTCCAGTGGGTAAGACTCCACCCTCTCAATGCGGGGGACCCTGGTTTGATCCCTGGTCAGGGAACTAGATCTGCACGCGTGCCGCAACTAAGAACTTTGCATGCTGCAACAAAGACTCCGAGCACCGCAACCAAGACCTGGTGCAGCCTAAATAAATAAATATTTAAAAAGAAATAAATGAAGTACATCCAGGGATCAAATATTTTTCAACTTTTATGTAACTACATATACTGTACACACATTATTGGAAATCATTCAGAGACTGACTATCCCCAGGAGAGTACAAGATAGCCACAGTAACAACGTGGTCAATTAGATTTTAAAAGAGAAAGAATACTGAGTCGGGGTTCAGGAAGTCAGAATTTCCATCTTAGCTTTGCTGCCTTATCCTGGGAACATAACAATCTGTTCCAAAGATTAGTTTTCTCAGTAGGAAGGTGAAAGATTGAACAGGATCATCTGAAGATCCCTTAAGCCCCAGAGTCCTACCACTGTACAAGTCACGCTAATGCAGGCTGGTTCAATTCACCACCAATCTATTTTGTTCCATGAGAAAATTCATGGGAATTTTGGTTCAAATATCAGAATTATCTGCCACTCTGCAGAACATTCCCAAAAGGCAAAGTAGTCTCACAAAACTTTATATATCTGTAAAGTAGCCAAGAGTAAGCCATGAGACATGGGAAAAGGAGCAGTAAACACAAAGAGGTTCTACGAACACTCACTGACAGATAGTTAAAATAATCCATGACGGACGTGGCATCATGCTTTCCAATGACTGTCTTTTAGACCACAGTCCAGTGGGCGAATGCCCATTTACCTGTCTTCACTCATGTATGCATGCACAATGTAACAGTGACTGTGAGATCCTCTTGATCAAGCAGAGTTCACAAATGATTTGGATGATCATAATTTATATATTCCATTTATAGATCATGAAGAAAATCCCAATTGCTTATATGTAATGTTAGTTCTTTTTTTTTTTTTTTTTTTGCTGTACGCGAGCCTCTCACTGCTGTGGCCTCTCCCATTGCGGAGCACAGGCTCCGGACGCGCAGGCTCAGCGGCCATGGCTCACGGGCCCAGCCGCTCCGCGGCATAGTGGGATCTTCCCGGACCGGGGCACGAACCCGTGTGCCCTGCATCGGCAGGCGGACTCTCAACCACTGCACCACCAGGGAAGCCCAGACTAATCATCTTGATTTGGCAGTTCCTTCCTCATCATCCTTGAGACTATCTGTTCTGTGGGCGTGGCTTTAGTCGCCGGCAGCCATAACCACCTCCACCCCTGCCTCTGTGTAAGCATTCAATACAAAATTAGAGGGGAAGAAAAGCTGTGTCGAGGGAGACAAGACAGTAATTCCTCCCTCACTATAAAATCTTTTCCAAAAGTCCAGCATATTCAGATTGACTTCTGTATAGCCTTCTCTTAATTCTGAAAATCTCTCTTTTCTTGTTCTGTTTTGCATTTTGGGGGGAATATTTTTATTTGTTTTTTTTACATTGCATGTTTCAAGTTAATCCCATTGGGAGTAAACTAGACAAAAAAGAGCCGGGGAATGGGAGTAAAGGAGATAGGAGAAGCAGAAGGTAGAATAGAAACGGAGGTTTTGCTATATACGCACCTCACCTTTTGATTCCTGTGTGTAAAATGACATTGATGTCATCTTTATTTAGTATGCTTTCTTGTTTTGTTTTGCACATGATATACAATTCCAAAAGGTACAAGAGAGCGCACAGTGGAAATCAAGACCTGCTCTCCTGGCTATGCCACCTACTCCGTCCCACCACACAGACTGAGGCAGCTGTCATTAGCAGTTACCTTGTACATCTTTCCAGAGCCTGGTTCATAGACACTGTCTTTTCACTGTAACTTCACATGGCAGAAGGGGCTAGGGAGCTCTCTCAAACCTCTTTTTTTTTGTTTGTTTTTTGTTTTGCGGTACGCGGGCCTCTCACTGGTGTGGCCTCTCCCGTTGCGGAGCACAGGCTCCGGACGCGCGGGCACAGCGGCCATGGCTCACGGGCCCAGCCGCTCTGCGGCATGTGGGATCTTCCCAGACCGGGGCACGAACCCGTGTCCCCTGCATCGGCAGGCGGACTCTCAACCACTGCACCACCAGGGAAGTCCTCTCAAACCTCTTTTATAAGGTTATTAGTCCCTTTTATCAGGGCTCTGCTCTCATGACCTTATCACCTCCCAAAGGCCTCACTTCTTAATACCACCACACGGGGGGTTAGGATTTCAACATATAAATTTTTCAGATGATAGCAGTGACCTTGGAGTGGAAAGCTAGACATCTATGAGGGCTTTTTTATACTGACTATGCCTTTTGTCTTGGTGGTTTGACATTTTTCTAGTATGTAAATAATCATATATTTAAGGTAATCTTAAAGCTAGATGAAATAAGGTAGATGAAACAGTAGGAAGCTTTCACTTTTTTTGAATAATGATGTTGATAATAATGGTGGTAACGGTCATGATGATGGTAGTGATACTGATGATGAAGCTGTGATGGTGATGTCGGTGAGGATGGGTGGTGATAATGATGATGACTGTGATGATGGGTGATGATGATAGTGGTGGTAGCAGTGATAATGGTGCTTATGATGGTGATGGTGACGATGATGTTGGTGATAATGGTGGTGGTTGTGAAGATAGCTGTCACTTATTTTTTAATAGGTGCCGATAATTGTGCAAATTGCTTTACTCACATTGTTTCATTAAGTTCTCACAACAATCCTATGAGACAGGAATTATCTTTATTTTCTAGACGACAAGGAAAGGCGCAAAGAGATCAGGAAACTTTAAGAAGGTCACAGCTTTCTCTGTGGAATTGCACCAGAGATAATTTAGTGCTGATGTAAATCAGGCAGCATAACTGAACTCAAACAGATGACACACATGGTATCCTTCCCTTTGTAACTAAATATCTCTTCACCAGCCCTGAGAACTCTTCTTGGAAACTGTGAATGTGAGTACATCAGGTGACTCTTCGTCAGCAGTTTTGGTAGTCAGAAAAAAAAAATGTGTGCTCCCTTTATTTTGTTTATCCTCAGGAATTATAGCTGAAAATCAATGCCATAAGGCTCTCTAAAGTAATACTTGCAATGGGCTGGGACTTTAGCTAACACTGGGAACTGCACACAGCCCACAGAATATCTCATCCTTGCTCACAGGGCATGGAACATCTGGGTATGCCTAGGTTACACATGCGAACACCACCGTGTCAATATATGTTGGCTCGGAAAGACTGAAAACCATTTCTGTATTGTCAAGTCCACCTGGGAAGACCCCCGCCCGCCTTGTCTCTGGTAATATGGTGGTGCCACATGGTTCCATTTAGTCTTGTACGACACGGGGCCTTGTGACCTCAATTGTAGTGTCACGAACCCAACTCTTAGGTTCTTGGGCAGATCTCTTAGTGAATTGGGGCACGGATTAAAAACAGACAGCAGCACCCAGAATACTTTGTTAACTTCATCATTGTTTGAAAAGAAGTAGATTGAAGGCATCAACTGTTAAGTAATTTGACAAGACAGACTGTTTTTGTTTACCATCTAGAAAGGAGAGAAATCCAGCCATTCTGGTAAGTAGTCTCCATCAACAATCCACTTCAAGATGTTCCTTGTACTCTTTATTGTCCTTTTTCTTGGAAATCAGGGTGCGTGGTGACACCCATTCAGGTGACTTACCTGTTCTTAAACCCACCTAAACAACTCTGTGGTAAGAGGCAGTGGGTTTTGTATTGTAAATAAGAAACTCCAGCTGTCATTTGCATGGCAGATCCAAGAGCACATTGAATAATTTTACAACAGAACCCACTAACGTCAATTCTTCTTTTGCAACAGACTGTGTGGATATCATGACCTGCTTAGATGTCTGCATATTGCTCAAGGAGGTTGGACTTTGTATTAGTTTCTGTTGCTGCGTAACCAGTGACCACAAACATAATGTAACGGCTTAAAACAGCACCCATTTATTATGTCTCGGTTCTTAGGTCATACACCCAGGCACAGTGACTAGGTGTTCTGTTCAGGGTCCCACAAAGTTAAAATCAAGGTGTCCACCAGGCTACTTTCTCAAGTGGAGCTTGGTGCCTTCCTCCAAGTTCACGTCCATTTCCCTGCAGTTGTAGGGCTGGGTTCCCAGTTTCATTGCTGAGAGCTGCTCTCAGCTCCTGTAGGCTGCTCACAATCCTTGCCATATGGCCCCTTCTCTCTTCAAAGCCAACAATGGAGACTCATTTTTTCTTTTTTTTTTTTTCAGTACGCGGGCCTCTCACTGCCGTGGCCTCTCCCGTCGCGGAGCACAAGCTCCGGACGCGCAAGCTCAGCGGCCATGGCTCACGGGCCCAGCCGCTCCGCGGCACGTGGGATCCTCCCGGACCAGGACACGAACCCGTGTCCCCTGCGTTGTCAGGCGAACTCTCAACCACTGCGCCACCAGGGAAGCCCGGGACTCATTCTTATGTTAAATCCCCGCCGTACTTCAAATTTGTTTCACCAGGAAGAGCTTAATCCCTTTCAAGGGCTCACCTGATTAGGTCAGGCCCACAGAGGATAGTTTCCATTTCTTCATGTCAACTGTGCCATCCATATAACATAGCCCAGTCATAGGGTGACAATTTCATCATAATCGCAAGTCCCAGGGAGCTTGAATCTTGGGGATCAGCTTAGAATTCTGAATTTTATGTGTTACTGAGACACATTTGTTCTGCTGAGACCTGCAGGGGTAAGGTGAAATATCTGTGGGCCAAGAATCGTCCTAATGGTGAGGTCATTCACCCAGATAAAGACTGGATTCCCTAGACAGGAAACAGGAATTGGGAGACTGGGACTGAGGTAGATGGAAGAGACAAAGTAGGCTCCTTCTCTTGGTTTTTACTTTGAGAAACTTGAATGTTGAGGAGTTCACTCCTGGGTAGTGTTGGTTAGAAATGGTCTCCGTCATTGGGCACAACCTGGGCTCTGGGCAGAAGGGGACCCCTGGGATGCATCACAGGCTAAAGATGAGTGATCTCCATTTTATAACCCAGAAATTGATAAGATATTGTCTACGTTTTTTCTCCTTTGTTCTCTCCTTGCCTCAAGAAGTCTTTTTGAACATTACAGCTGTGCAGCCAATTATAAGGGAGGAACACACATGGGTTAAACGAAGAGCAGCCACTCCTTGAAGCTAACAGGGCAGTAGCAGAAGTTTTCAGCTAAAAACATGAATGGAAATGTGAATCCTAGAGAGAAGAACCAGGATTGGCTTGTGTGGCCCAGATTTCTTTTCTGACCAGCACAATCTCTCCCCCTGTCTGACAAAGGAATTCTGGGTTCTGTGCTGTTAGAGAAACTGGACAGAGTCATGCACACGACTGACACAGTCATGCAGGTTAACATGCATTTGTGACGAAGGTGAAGCAACTGGTGGATTACTCCGAGGAGCTGAGATGCACCACATCTCATGATCTGCCTTCACCTTCCCCTCCACGCACCATCAGAGTCAATCCAAGTCACCAGATTTGGCATTTATTCGGTGTCTTTAAAGTGACCAGTTGTGTTAATTGAGACCTTTTATTTTCTGTATTTCTGAGGCTTTATCATCAAGGGGCCTTGCTGACATGGGAGGGACTGCCCCTCTGAGGGCTCCAATTCCTACAGTAGAGACAGTAAAGGGTAAACCAGTGAGAATGTCTTTCAAATGAAAACCAACCAATCCAGAGCCCATATCCACCCCCCTCCTTTACTGGATTCTCACACTCCAGGCCACTATTTCCCTTCCCTGATCACACCACAGCCAGATTCCGGACAATTAGAGACACTCCCTACACCCCAGTGTCCACTGAAATTACTCAGACAAGCCAATCCTAAACCTGCTTGCACTGCCTCACCCATTCCTTCCCGCAGAAACCGCAATCAAGGTTCTGTCCACCCTTTCCTCCCGCTCCCTCTGCCTCCTGCCTGACCCTGGTGCTTCCCCATGTGGCCCTGAGTAGTGTGGCATGGCCCCTCCTCTTGGGAACCGTGAGTAACTCTTTGCCCATTGATATTCATTTTCTGATCTGTTGACCTCACCATTCCTGAATAACAACAAAACCTACATTTTAAAACACCAGCTTCCAGATGTGCTCAAGTTTCCTGGGCCCAGATAATGTGACGACTTCCTTTTTTGTGGCACTGTTGCAATTTCCCCCCTACAAAAGACATCCTTTGTGGGAAGTTAACCCCAGTGCAGAATGAATTCCCAACACTCTCTTCACTGGCCACTTCTTTGACTTTTTGTAGGACAAAAGTCAGTTGGAAACTTAGTGCATATAATTGTGTAATTTCAATCCATCTCAAAGCAGGGGGTTAGGGACATTTTCTAATATCAAACTGTCCTCTGGTAAATGTTGTACAATATGCTCTGAAACCTGCCTTTGAACAGAACTGAGGACGCTAGCACCAGGAGGGGACCGAGGTGCCCTTCTTGGGTCAAATCCTTCTCCTGTTTAAAATTTCTGTTGGCTTCCCATTAACCTCATCAGCAGCTCCAACTTTTGTCGGTTGCCAAAACACTTTTCATTCTAATGTGTAATCTAACGAAGCCCCTTAAGAACATTTTTAATCATTTCTTGATTTTTATGGAATGTGATAAAAATCATCTCAAGTAAAGTATTTATTTTATGTGTAAGTCTATTTGCACAGGTTGTAAAATTCATTTCTAGCATAAAAAATCAATAACCAATAACATCAGTAGTACATGAAGATAAGTTTTGACTTTTTCCCAGTTAATAAGCCCCAAGTCCTCAGGTGACTATAAATTCATCGTGTGTAAGGAAAAACATTATTTGTTGATGAATATATTACTAAGTGATGTATTATATTTGGTTTGGGTAAAAATCTATCTTATATATTGCAGATTGAAACCGAACTAACTTGCTGCAGCTTCACAATTGACATAAAAGTCTCTTTAGGGCCTGATATTTGGAACTCTTGAATTTGCACTTAAAAACTATGGTGTTTATTTTTTCAATAATTTTTCTGTTTGGCTTTTAAAAGATGAGGAAAGAAAAGGTTTCAGGTCACTGTCTACAGTCATTATACAAATGAAACATTATAAGTGTCAGAGATCCTTATTAGTAGTAAGTGTAAAGCCACACCGGTTATAAGTGCCAGTGTCTTCTTTCCACAATGAGTTTTGAAGGACTCTTTTTTATCAGGGCAATCAGTAAATATACTGATATGGTGATGGCCGTCTGGAGGCAATTTTGGGGGATTATTTTCACTTTTATGCTCCTCACTAGTTTGTTGTGTTTTGATACCTTTGTTCTTTATGATTCACCCTCAAACCAACGATCCATAAACTTTGTATGACTAAAAACCAAAACAATTTTAAAACCAAGTGAAAATTTTCATCAGGGTTATTGGCATCCACTAACTGTCAGTCACACTCACTGTCCCCTTTTTAAGGGAATAAAAACAATAGCTCATTTGTTGATTGTTTTTAACAAAACTTTAAGTATATCCCCCAACACCTTTAATGCCTTGATCTCCAGGAACACCTTCCTGATTCCCTGGAGGGGTCTGTGATCCACCTGTTAGAAAGTGGGCTACAGTTCGAGCTACTTAACAAGGCATATGAAACCCTCATGCTCTGCTCCTTGCCAAGCTCTCCTTCAGCCACAAGTGCATTTGCTCCCCAAATAGGCAGCTGACAGTCCCCAGAACATACCTTGATGTTTGATACCCCTCAGCCTTTGCGCATATGTGAAATGTCATCTCTCCACCACATTTCACCTGAGTCCTACTCCAAGCTCACCTTCCTCACCTTCCCATCCTCTCCAAGACCAGTTAAGTGCACGTCTTCTAGATGGAGCACTCCTGGATGGTAGGGACAGTGTCTTGTATATTTTATAACTACAGTGATGAGTCCAGTTAGCACCTGGCAGAAAGCAAATACTCACTAAATTTTGGTTGAGGGAATGAATGAATGAATAAACAAGTGAATGAGTTGAAGGCAAAAAAAAAAAAAAAAAAAAACTTGAATGCTGAAGTGAGATGCCTGCCCAAGCCACTTTTGGGGTAGTGGCTAAAGAGATGGCTTAAGTGGCCATGTTTATGCCTGGTGACTTTGGTTCTTGGCCATATTTGATTAGACCACAGTGATGCGTGGCTGTATGGAAACAGGCATCAAATCTTTGTATCAAAAGTTTGAATTAAAAGACTCCAAAGTTGTAGTCAGGACGTTGTTGGACATTGAAGCTATAAGGTCTCATGGAAGTGGGGCCATAGTCATTGCCATTGGAAACCACTGCTAGAGGCAAGCCAAGCTCATGGAGAAAAGAATCCAAGAGATGCCAAGGAAGCCCTATCGAAGAGAGGCAAAAGGAGGAGGCTCAGAGGGGAGGCCAGTTTAGAGACTCCAGGTCCCCTGATATCGAGTTGATGCTCTGCCTCTTGACCCAGAAAATCTGTAAAATACAGCTCCACACCTTAAGTCTAAAGTCTCCATGTAGCATGAGAAAATTCCAGAAAATCTGCACGGGAAGGAATCAACTTTCAATGCTTTTGATTACTATCTCCTCAACAGACAAGCCCTGTTATAGTGCAGCCAACACCTCCAGAGAGAAGAAGATTGATTACAATCACTGACGACATGTTTTTGAATAAATACCTCGTGGTCCATTTCTAGTCTACACAAAATCCGCCCTGATACAAATTTAGCTCTGACCAATTTGGAATTGTAATGATTCATCTCCCCAACTTGTCCCTAAGCAGATTGAACATTTTGTGCTTTCAAATACCCCAATGCAATAAATAGATTCAAGTTAAAGGTGACTTTATTATTTCCCTCCTTCTAAGACTAAGTGTCTCAGAGAACATCTAGGAATGTTTCACACCTGGTTGTTTAACAGTATCTCCTTGAATGGAATACATTCCTCATGGTTGATCTGCTCCTTCACAAGTGGCTTTGGGGCCTCACCTTCCCTTCTGTGGATGTAAAAGAATAACTTTTTTTTTCCCTGTAATGAGGCTATTATCATTGAACTCTCAGGTTAAGACTTCCAGCAACACCAACTCTGTGCTCTTCGTTGACTATTTAATGATGTTATAAAATGGCCTCCCACACTCAGACGGAGTAAGCATCTTTATTCAAGGCTCCTGTTGGCAGTGTCCTATGTCTAGGCTCCTTTCTAAGGAGCAATGAACCACAGGCTCTCCTGAGGCAGCTCCTTCTCTCACACAGTCTCCTCTCTTCTTTCCTGAATCTGATCCCAGGGGATTGTTGTAAGATCTTGGCAAGCACAGACTGACCAGCCCCCATGGTGGACCACATTGCATTGACATGCCATCTCTGCCTCGGTGTGTTATGCACTTTGATATGAGAAACTGTTCTGTTCTGAATGTGTGACACGACAAAGCCCACACAAAAAGGCTGAGGTCTTTTATTTCACTGTAAGTGTTAAATGCTCTTTGATTGAGAGCTGTGATTGGAACAAACATGAACTACTTCATTAATGAGGAAAAGATGTTTTTTTAATCTGTGCTTTGTATTCAATAATGCTATTTCTGGAAATCTATGCTAAGAAGATGCCAGTCATACAAAACATCCTAGCAATTTCAAAAACTAAGATGTTTGGGATGGTAATATCGAAAAGTAGAAAAAAATAGAAATGTGTTTGGAAAATTATAGTATATTATTAAAATGATAAATTTTACAGCCTAAAGAGGTAAACAAATATAACTATTAGCCACACATAGAAGTATATAGAAAATAATAATAACTGCAAGTAGAGCAAAATTTAAAATTTATTCCATCATTACAATAAGTTAAATCCACATAGGTACATAAAAATCCAGAGACCATAAAGAAATGTAAATTGCTGCTGCAAGATGGATTGTGAAGTAAATGGAATTATTAAACGTTTTGTGGTTGATGTGTAAAGTTGTTTGATAATAATTAAAATTGAAAACTTTTCAAAGAAAAAGCTGTATCTGTCTTTAGAGGGACCATTTGGAGTCCTCCAACTGGAACACACCCCTTCAAAGCACGCATGCCTGAGCCAGACACAAAACATCCCATACAGTATGATTCCATTTACATGAAATACTCAAAATAGAGGAACCCACAGAGACAGAATGCAGACTGGTGGTTGCCAGGGGCCGGAGGGAAGGGAAAAGGGGAGGAAGTGCTTAGTGGGACCAGGGTTTTATTTTGGAGTGATGGAAGATGTTGGAACTAGATACAGGTGGTAGTTACACAACATTGTGGGTATACTAAATGAACTGTTCCCTTTAAAATGGTTAATTTTGTTATGAGAATTTCAACTCAATACATTAAAAAAAATTTTTTTTTAATGATGTTGCCTTGGCTCAACCCTAAAAGCCCTGACCCGGTGTGTCCGGGTCGGGCAAGGCTCTGTATTTATAAAGTTTCCCAGGTGAGTCTGATACTCCATCAGGAAGAGAAACCTGTCATCAGGGATTTCCCTCACCCTGCCTGCCTAATTTTTAAGGTGAACAGAATAACTATAAAATCTATACAAAATGCATAAACTCTGTATAACATGCTGTGATGGTACTGCAGCTTGTAAATGCAAAATTCAAATCATTGAACCCTGACTGGTGGTGGGCAGAAGTGCACGCCCGGTGACAGTCCTCATTGGGAGATGCACCTCCTCGCTGACAGCTCAGAAGGATTAGGGCATGTCCGAGGGTGCAGGGCTACCTCGGTGGCACCACGCTTGAGCATCCCACAAGACCAAGAACTATTGTCACTGCTTTTGTTCTCTTCCATCATCGCAGTATATGAGTCCTTAGAGGTCTGTTGACTGCCACCAGACTTTAAAATATGGACCAACACCATCTTTTAAGAAGGGAGTTTGTTCCAATCACAGTCCAGACACCAGATACAACATTTTATCAAAAATAGGAAAAACAGAGGGCTTCCCTGGTGGCGCAGTGGTTGGGAGTCAGCCTGCCGATGCGGGGGACGCGGGTTCGTGCCCCGGTCCGGGAGGATCCCACATGCCGCGGAGCTGCCGGGCCCGTGAGCTACGGCCACTGAGCCTGCGCATCCGGAGCCTGTGCTCCGCAACGGGAGAGGCCACAACAGGGAGAGGCCACAACAGTGGGAGGCCCGTGTACCGCAAAAAAAAAAAAAAAAAAAAAAAAAATAGGAAGAACAGATTGAATCTATCCGCTGTCCCCCCAATATTTTTAAGCTGGATCCCATTTCTACCACCAGCAAAAAGTTTTATTGAGGGGCAGAGCATTTAGGAGCTCAGTAGCCTTCACTATATCAGGAGCTGTTTGACGGCAGCCTGTTGGTGAAATGAAAGAAAAGCAAAAGGCTCCAAAATGTGTTAAAACACAGCACCCCCTGACATACAGAATAGGTAAAAAGGCAACCCCCAAATGGAATCAAGGGAAGGCCTTATGCAGGGTACTCCTTACTGTAGACTCGTTTGCCCTCTGCAGAGGTTATTCAGTTGCCCAGAGAAAGCTCGAAGGTTTGCAAAGGTGTTTTGAAGATAAATGCAATATTTTGCTTGGTTAAAGAATACCTCTTGTCTTGGGATTCTTTACTTGGATATTACAGCTAATTATTTTAGGATTGTCAGGTCTCCAAAAGGTCCCTTTTGGGGAAATACGTTTTGCCAAAAATTTAAACAAGTATATGCACATTAGGATAGGATTTTACCTTTTGCTCTCGGAAATGTGTAAAATGATAGAGGATAAAGTGGGTCTGGTAATACCCCACTTTTCCTTTCAGCGGTTTAATCACACGGGAGGTCTCGCATTTCATCAGGGTGTGAAATGCCTTATATTTCTCCTGGTTTCTTTTTTCTTCTTGCACAATGAATGCAAGTCCAAGAACGCGAATAAGGCCTCTCTCCACCACACACATGCCCTCCTCCCGCCCCCTGCCAGCTACCCCTGCTCTGACCTCCCGGCCTCCCGAGGACCCTGAGCTCCTCCTTTGCAAGTTACAGTTCCTGCAGCCCAGCCACCCCTTCGCGCTTCCCGGGCCTCCGCGGGGGCACCCGTCTCGTCTCGGGAAGGCGACCGCCTAGAAAAACCTCTCTTCCACCGCCTTCACCTCCGCAGCCTCCATCATCTCCACCTTCCACCTCTGCCATCACCGCCACCACCTGCACCTCCCGGCCGCCGCGCGGGGTCGAGGCGGACCCAGCTCTCAAGGCCACTGCAAGGCGCAGCACGGAGACCCCGATTTCTATGCACCCTGGAAAGGGTGATTAATTTAAAGTGAGTGGAGTCTGTTTCTTTAAGACAAGCTCATAAATCGTGAAAGATCACCACTTCTTTTCAAAAGCCTCTCCACGGTCTGAGTTTCCCTTCTGGGTCAGTAAAGTCATTGAAGCTTTAACGGCATGCCATGGCAGATTACACGATACAGCTGTCCCAGCACCGTGAAAATTAAGTTATGCCCCGTGTCAGCAAGGGGGTTTTCCCCTTTCTTTTCTCTCCCCTCCCCCACCCTTTTCTCTTTTTTTCTCTATTCCTTCCCACCCCTTTCCCTCTCCCTACCCCTCTCCCTCTCTCTCCTCTCTCTCTCCCCACTCCCTCTCTCTCTCCCCTCTCCTCCCTCCTGCTGGCCTCTCCTACTCTTTCCTCTTTGCTCTTTCATGGTCCTCCTGGGAAGTGCACATCCCCTCCCCAGAGAGGCACAAGTTGGCCCACGGGGCTGTGCTCTGAGCCCCGCTATTGAGCCACAGTAAATGGAGATGATGGGCCTTTCAGAGAAGAGCTATCAAAATAGTGCCTTTTGTTCTCCACCCTGCTCCCACATTTTTTGCTTCCTTCCCCCCCTTTTTCCTCTTCCTCCTTCTCTTTTCCCTCCTGCCTACCATCTGAGTTGAACGCCCCCCGCAATTTGTTGCAGCAGCCCAGCACGCAAGCAGCACCCTTCTCTAAACGGACAACCGCCCCTTCCCTTCCACCTCCTGGTCCTAATTCACCCCCTTTCTCTGGACAGCCCGTCTGCTTGGAGATGACCCTCCGAGGTCAAGAGCAGCTGAAGCCTTAGTTGCCTTCCAAAGTTAAACACTGCCCTGGCTGTGGCCGCTGCTCTTTTCTCTTTCAGGGAGAGGGGATATAAAGAGAGTTGGAGCAACCTATGAGCATCACCTCTCCATCCCACACTCCCTGATGTGTAAACAGGGCACATACATATATGGCCTCTTAATAGCGCTCATGGCTCCTCAACACATAGTACATATTCACATCCAGAGAGACAAAACTGCACCTTAGCTTCACGTCAAAATAGGCCCCTCTACTTAAAACAATTTTGAAGGCAATCTAAATAAAGAAACCCACATTCTTCTGTTTGCATATTCACAGCGTCTCCCCAGGAGGTGGGAGAAATGTTTACAATGTGAGAAACTGAACCCTTCTCCAGTGTTTCTCCAGTGAAGTGAAAGGGAGGAATGAGCTGTCAGTTTGGGGAGGGTCCGGAGAGCACTTTCTATGGGTTAAGGGGCCGCATCCGCCATGGGACCTCTCTGCCCACACACTACCTGCTCCCTGGCTGCTGTCTTCACCACCTAGGTCCCACCTGAGGAAACACTTTCCTGCTAAAGAGCTATGAATTAAATAAATCCACCTCGGGAAGTTGAAAGCAATTGTTGACGTGGAAGCAGTGATGACTGTATGATGAAAAACAAGAGTTTTGTAGAGACTCAACTGTGACGATAATATTTAAAGCCGTCACATTTTATGTTATTATTATTTGTTAATTAGGTGCTTTTGAGGGAACATCTAAAACTAGAGCAAAGTTTTAATTTTCTTGGTTTATGAACCAAATGTAAAACAATGGTCACTGATTAGGAGCCTACATGAAGGTGATATTGCAAGGTGACTCCTTATTTATTTGGGGACAGTGGGTACCCTGACATTGGAGAGTTCCCTGAAGCTCACCCCTGTGGATAGAGACATGATCACCTGTGTGTGTGGACCAGGTCCCGCTGCCCTTTATCTAAGTCCCAAGGAGGCAGGGGGCTGCACAAGCCCTAACTTCCTTCTCCTTTCCCCAAAGAACTAGCCTCTAAGGTCCTCAGGCAGCTCTGAAGCAGGTCTGAAGACTTTCCAAAGAGGAAATCAAATCCAAAACTGGTGTGAATTACCCAGGAGCACAGACAGAGGTGTGGAGCTTCTCAGGTGGCCACCACAATGGTGCTCTTATTTGAATGAATGTGGTCTCCCAGGATTTTACTGATGTCTATTAATTGCATAGCACTACCTCAAATATGACGTTACCTTAAAAAGTTCCAACTCACGTGTCTTAGTGTGGATTTCCCCAAGAAGAGGCCCTGAAAGAAGGACATGGCTGCAAGCAGGTAATTTGGGGTGTGATGATCCCCAGAAGAAGGGCCAACATAAGAATGCATTGTCAAGGTTGCCGCGGTGGGCAAAGTAGTTCAATTCCACCTAGACTTCCTGAGAAGCGTCCTGACTGCTTCTGCTTGAAGACGGTGGCATTGATCTGGGCACTCCATCTTTCCCACTGGTCCAATGTTTCTTCCCATGTTAGTCCTCCTGCCCTTCTGAGCCGGACATTCTCCAAGGGAGGCACCGCAGACTAGGGGGAGCCCAGAGCAACCGTGAAGTTGTGCAGAGTGAGCCCAGTGAGCTGGAGAAGGGGCATCAAGTATGGCGCACCTGCTGGGAACCGCCCTCCCTGTAAATAAATCTTTTCCGAGGGCTCCCAAGGGGAGGCACTCTCTACACTTTAGACATGAGGCTCCGTAACAGGAGCACTTTGCCCACCGTGCCTGCCTGTTAAGGGATGGAAGTGGGGTTTTAGCTCAGGAAAGTTTCTTTCCACTATTTCTACATGGTGTAACCCAGTCCTCCAGTCCCCAATTTGTTTCTAACCTTCTTCGCTCTTCAGCTTTCTTTCTACCCTACTTCTAGTGACCACTTGAGGACCAGGGAACCAAGTGCCCCCTTCTCAATGATTCTAAAAGGGTTGAAGCAGAACCTGAGACATGGTTTATGAGCATAGCGTTTTTGGTTTTGTATTTTTGAGACGTAAGGAGTGGCACCCACAGGCACGGGGAGGTGACACACGGAAGGGAAGGCACTCACAAAGGGGTGCATTATTAAGCCTCCTAATACCAAAGACAAGTGATTCATAATCTCACCAGAAGGCTCTAGAAATGGTATAAAACACCTACTGCAGAATGATCCCAGCTAAGGGGCAAAGGGAGTGTGGTACTTATGCCCCACATTTCTGTGTCATGGTTAAGGGGCAACAGGCTTAGTGTTGTAGGTAAAGTGGGTTCCAACACTCTCCAGCAAAGGCCCTAGTGCTGCACTGGGAGCCAGCCTGAAGTGCTTCAACACAGAGAGGCCTGAGGGGACGCTCAGTGGACTGATCAAGTCAGCTGCCGTCTCCTACTCACCTTGACCTTCCAAGAGACAGAAGTGACTTTGGGGGACTAAAGCTCGTTGGGATAAAATTCCTCAGGACTCTTCTAAGCAGTCAAGTGCTCAGTTGATGTTCGTTGTGGTAACCCCTCTTTGCTTTCCCAGATATTTATTTAACTCTTCCCTTCCCTCTGTGCTCTTAGCCAGCAAGTGACAAGGTTCTACATTTCTAAGGCATATTTTTTTTAATTAATTAATTTATTTATTTTTGCGATACGCGGGCCTCTCACTGTTGTGGCCTCTCCCGTTGCGGAGCACAGTCTCTGGACGCGCAGGCTCAGCGGCCATGGCTCACGGGCCCAGCCACTCTGCGGCACGTGGGATCCTCCCGGACCGGGGCACGAACCCGCGTCCCCTGCATCGGCAGGCGGACTCTCAACCACTGCGCCACCACGGAAGCCCCAAGGCATAGTACTTTTCATACATTACCTGTTACATGTAAGCTCCCAACTACCTGTTCATCCTGAGACACTAAACGTTTTAAATCTAGCGTCTATTTGCTTAAGCTTGAGATGATGTTGGAAGAGATTCGGCTGTACATGCCACAAATGACAAATAGCCTTTACCACCCTTAGGGCTCCTTCTCACAGGTAGTGCTTTGATCACATCTCAGGAGTCACAAAGTAGGCTCTGGAGAGGCATCTGTGCTTGTCACATAGATTCTGAGGGACTGAGATGCTGTCTGCCCACTACAACACCCAGACTCCTCATGCCATGGGTTTTGTTGCCAAGCCTAGATTATCTGGCATTGTTTGTGTAGCACATAACTTCACAAATTACCTTATGTTGTCATTTGAATCAGGGAACGTAAAGTGTCACCTTTGTTCTCTGGCAAATGCCAGCAGAAAAAAAGGGAAATGACTTTGCAGAGTAAGTGGAAGCTACGAGAAATTTAACCATTCTTCAAGGTGCCGTTCGTAAGATAATTAAATCAAGGGCAGATTCCATGACAAATGATATTTCTGTCTTGATGAAAATGAACACAAAATAATTTTAGACAATGCTTTTATAAATTCAGAATTTCACTAGCTATAGTTGAAGAAACTTGCTGCTTTCATCCATTTATTCTCACATAAATATTTCAAGCTTATTACAAAAATACCTCTCTTCTAATCTGTCGTTTAAAAAAAATTTTTGTTACCCCTTACTGAAAGGCTTAGCTTCAAGCTTATCTTCAATAAGTCCTGTTTTCATTTGTATGTGCTGATCCCTGTAGAGAAAGGCAGCGTTTTGTCACTAAAGTACTCCAACAGTTACAGCAAGGCTAGTTTATGGAGAACATTCTTTCCCTGATTTTGTTCAAATGCAAGTGCTGATACAATTTGATTAAAGTAGCTGTAAAATATGCTGGGTATGTGGGAAATAAGAGTATGGAAAGAGTTTGAGAAATTCTAATCCTGTAGCTCTCAAGACTTCGAGAGTTGGACCCCATCTGGTGTAAATGGATTAAAAATCTTTTCTCATTTCAAAGGTTTGATCTCAACAAGGGCTTGATTTGATGAAATCAAAGTGGCAGCTTGGATTTGAAAACTATTTAGAATGGAACTTCCTAAAGTTTACATGTGAGGGAAGAATTGGCAGAGATATAAATGTGGGGTGACCATGTATTTATATGTGTGTTTCACTGGAGGTTTGTTTGCAGAGAGAAGGATGGCAAAAAAAAAAAAAAAAAAAAAATTGAGAATGAGGATAAGTATAAGTATCAGGTTACTTGTGTAACAGAAAGATGTTTTTATAATTCTTAGCTTCGAAGGTTGAGAAAGTGTATATGCTTTCAAAGAACAGAGTCTCCTGCAAAAGCCATTTTCCATATTATCTCCCCTTCCTTCTCCTTATTCATCCCCTGATATATACTCCCAGGCTTTTGTACTTCAAGTTACCTTCCCCTTAATTGTGTGCTATCATTAGTGACTAATACCCCAAATAGGCACAGGAGAGAAAACAAAAACAAACAAAAAAATTGTCCAATGATAGATGGTAGACAGAGTGTGGCACATGAAGAATGGCCCACATATGTGGTCTTTAAGGCCTAAATTCTTAAAAGTTGCAAACAGTGATTTCTTTAGAAAGGGAATTCACCTTCTTGCAATGAGTTGGGGCAATTATTAGTCTCACTAATAATGTGCAACTCTGTTGTCTCTGAGATGATGCAGGAGTAGTTTGCAGTCTCCCATCCCCCACTACCCCACACACAATGTTAACAAAAACTCTGGCAAATTTCTACCTTTGCCAATAGGCAAATTCCACACAGTATTTGCAATGGAAAAATTGTTGGAGAAGATCTGGTTCAGTATTCTGCATAAATTGTGGGATGATGCTAGAGGCAAGCAAGATGGCAGTGGTGGGTATGTGGCCTGATGAAACAGAAAGCAGTGACCCAAATCAGCCTTGCTTCTCAGAGTTAGCAAGCAAGTGCAGAAATCCCTGAGAAGAATTCTTATATATAGGCATAAGAAATGAAGATGTGAATGAAGTTCCTCTGCACATTTTATAAACTGTCTTAGACTCTAAATTCACGCTAGGTTCTAGATATACCTTGAACAAAAAGAGGTTATTGAAAACATTACTCTGCCAGGAAAAAAAAAATGCATTTAAACTCTACAATATGCTTGCATCCTAGCTGCATTTACAAGCCATTCAACTCTCCACTGTTCCCTTCCATGCTTGCTTTCCCCTACAGTTATTTCATCACCAGCATATGGGACTATAACTATTGTATAGCAGGTACATTTAGAATTTCCTGCATAAAGTAAATGTCCATAAAGGTATGCAATTTGTCTTCTATTGCTGCTACACAAATTATCATAAAGTTCATGGCTTAAAACAGCACGAAATTATTATCTTATGGTTCTGGAATCAGAAATCTGAAATGACTCTCGTGGAGCTAAAAAATAAGATTTCATATGGGGGGGTCTGGGGGAGATTCTATTTCCTTCCCTTTTCAGCTTCTAGAGACTGCAGACATTCCTGGGCTCACAGCCCCCTTCTATCTTCAAAGCCAGCAATTGGATCATTTCGAACTCTTTTTCAGACTATCCCCCTCCTGCTTCCTTTTTCACTTATTAAGACCATTGTGATGATATTGAACCCACCTGGATAATCCAGGCTACTCTCCCCATCTCAAAATCCTTAATCACATCTACAAAGTCCCTTTTGCCCTGTAAGGTAAATAATCACAGGTTCTGGGGATTAGGAGGAGAATATCTTGGATATATTTTATGTATCTATGACTGGTACATAAGGTAAAACACACACCCTGACAAAGCACTACTCTATTGGACAGGTTTTAGTATGCTAAATTTATTCTTTGCCCTATTACCTGAATTTAGTTAGTTCTACTATCTAACTTGTTTTCAACTGAAGGAAAGTAGGGATGTGCTAACTTTCCAGACTGCTTAATGAGTACCCAAGTGGCTCCAAAGTAATGCTATCGTTTTCAAGGGTTTAGCATAGATATCTGTTCATTTTAGTTCACTGTGGTAAGTGGACTGAAGGTGATATCTCTTGCAGTTATTTCCAATTTTGGTATATAACAACAAAGTGAACAATCTAGCACTATTGGACAACTCTGTTTATGGAAATAATCAGAAAAGGAGAATATCAGTGCCAGGGAACTGGTTGGTTATTACAGATATTTGTCTCTGGCTCACCTAATCCCATTTAAGATGTGAAAGATCAACTTTCGGAAGTTCAGTGGATAGTGGGATTTACAGAATGGTGGAGAGAACATATGTAAGCTCACTTCTCCATAAAATGAACAGAAACACTGATAAAAGTAGTCAAAATCAACATTTTAATAACTCTGGAAATTAACCAAAGGCCTGCAAGAATCTAAAGAAGGTTTATTCAAGAAAATCTGATTTTAAAAAAAAACTGATAAACATTACTAAGAACAGCAGAATTTGCATTATTTTTAATTTGACCTACTCTCATTCCCTTCTCCCCAGCTCCACAGTAGCCTTGAAAACCAGTAGCCTCACAACCGTGGTGACAGCCATGAGGAAGGAAGTCCAGGTTTGAAGTTCCATCCCTAAAGCACAGTCACTATTTGACTTGACTTGCAGCTCCATGGAAAACCCCATTTGCAAAGTTGTGTCTTCATTTAACCTGACCTAGAGCTCACTCCACCAAAAACACCCTATCCCCAGTGCATTTTTTGAAAACAATCAGAGGCAGTTGTTCACTACTGCAGTTACTTGAAGCTGGTATATCAGTTAGGGCAAACAAGATGTTTGCCAAAATGTAAAAAGAAGAACTGGGGAATGAGATATCCACAGGGGGCTTTGAAAAGCTCTGACATATTCATGGGAATCTACAAGGCTATAAGTACGTAGAGCTGTGCATGTAGGGTTGTGCTTATGACCAGGAAAGACCTGAAAGAGCCCCACATTCTCACCTCTGGCTGAGCCTTGCAGCTGTACAAAAGCAGGAAGTAAAGGCTAAGGTGGAGCTGTAAAATGTTGGGACATCAAGTGTATATCCCAACACACACACTTTGCAAAGAATGGAAGACTTCTTGCTTAAAGGTCTCTAAGGAAATCTCTAACCAATCATTATCCAATCACTAAACTAACTGAGCAAAGACTTCAGTGACTGCAAACTACAAAGAATACAACTTTTACAGGATTAGTCCAGGAAAGTCACTAAGTGAGTAAGCAGCAGCTATAACAACAGAGCAATAACAAAGAGTGGGTTGGAATGGGGGTAATCTGATTTCCAGAATTGCCACATTATATTACTTAAAATGTTCAGTTTTCAACAAAGTTATAAGATATGCAAAGAAACAGAAAAATATTGTCCATATCGGGGGAGGGGAAGCAAAGGAAAACAGTCCACAGGATGTGCATTTAAGGAGACCCAGATACTTGACTTACTAGACAAAGACTTTAAATCAGCTATTTTAAATGTGTTCAAAGAACTAAAAGAAACCATGTGTAAAGAGTTAAAGGAATTATGACAATGGTGTCTCACAAAATAGAAAATATCAACAAAGACATAGAAATTACATTAAAAAGTACCAAAGAGAGATTCTTGTTTTGAAAATAAAATAACAGAAATGAAAAATGCCTTAAAGAAACTCAACAGCAAAGGTAAACTGTAAGAAACAAGATCAGAGAACTTGTAGACAGGTCCATTGAGATTATCCAGTCTAATGAATAGAAAATAAAAAGAATGGGAAAAAAATGGCAGAGCCTCAGAAACCTGTAAGACACTATTGAGTATACCAACATATGCATAACGGGAGTCCCAGAAGCAAAGGAGAAAAAGGTAGAATATCTGAAGAAATAGAATAAAAAATTTCTCAAATTTGATGAAAAAGAATGATTTTCAAGATGCTCAAAACTCCAAGTAAGATAAACACAAAGATATTTGTACCTACACACATCATAATCATACTGCCAAAAGTAAAAGAGCATCTTAAAATCAGAAATTCCTTCTGTAAGGCCAGTATTAACCTGATACCAAGGTTAGACAAAGACATCACAAGAAAAGAAAACTATAAACCAATATTCCTTATGACTATTGCTGCCAAAATCCTCAAAAAATAGCAAACTGAATCCATGAACATGTTAAAAGGATTATATATCATGACTAAGTAAGATTTATCCCAGAATGCAAGGTTTGTTTAACATCTGAAAGATCAGTTTTATCAATAGAATAAAGAACAAAAACCACATGACCATCTACATAGATGAAGGACAAGCATTTGATAAATTCCAGCAGGTTTTCATGACAAAACACTCAACAAACTAGGAATAAAAGAGAACTTCCTCAACCTGAAAAGGCTACCCATGAAAAATGCAGAGTTAATATCATGTTTAATGTTTATGGTCTGAATGCTTTCTTCTAAGATCAGAAACAAGGCAAGAATATCTGTTCTTGCCACTTGTAGTCAACATTGTACTGGAGGTTCTAGCCAGGGCAATTAGGAGGGAAAAAAAAAAAGCCATCTGGATTATCCAGATGGCTTTTTTTTTTTTCTCTAGTAGGTCTGTGTCTTTATTCCTGTCTTGACCCTAGGTTCTTCATGACTTTTTTTTTTTTTTTTTTTTAGATTTCATATATACATGTTAGCATACGGTATTTGTTTTTCTCTTTCTGACTTACTTCACTCTGTATGACAGACTCTAGGTCCATCCACCTCACTACAAATAACTCAATTTTGTTTCTTTTTATGGCTGAGTAATATTCCATTGTATATATGTGCCACATCTTCTTTATCCATTCATCTGTCAATGGACACTTAGGTTGCTTAAAGTTAACCTTAACTAAAGATTTACAGAACCTTTACCAAACGTCACATTAACAAGTTAATATAAACATGTATACTCCAATAAATATGTTTAAAAAAATAAAAAGCAATCTGGATTGGAAAAGGAGAAGTAAACCTATTTCTATTGACAGATGACATAATCTTGAATATATAAAATCCTAAAGAATCCACAAAAATAATATTATAAGTAATGGTTTCATTGCAGTTGCAAGATACAAGATCAATGTAAAAAAATCGATTGTATTTCTCTCCAGTACCAATGCACATTCTGAAAATAAAAGATGAAATTAAGAAAATATTTCCACTTAGAATAGCACTAAAAATAAAACACTTAGGAATAAATTTAACAACAGAAATTGTACACCAAAATACAAAAATTTATTGAAAGAAATTAAGAGAGCTAAATAAATGAGAAGACACACAGGTTCATGGATCAGAAGACTTAACATTTTTAAAATGGGAATACTCCCCCCAATTGATCTATTGATTCAATGCAATCCTTATCAAAATACCAACTGACTTTTTAAAAAAGAAATTGGCAGGCTGATTTCAAAATTTTTATGGAAATGTAACGGACCCAGAATAGCCAAAAACAATCTTCAAAAGGAACAAATTTGAGAGACTCACATTTCCCAAATCCAGAGCTTACTATATAACTGTAGTAAGATATAACAATGGACATATAGATTAATGGAATGGAATTGAGGATCCAGAAATAAACTCTTATATATTTATAGTCATTTGATTTTCTACAAGGGTTCCAAGATAATACAATGGGGAAAACAATAATCTTTCAACAAATGATACTGAGACAGCTGGATATTCTATGCAAAAGATTAGAGTTGAACCCCTATCTCACACCATACACAAAACATAAATCAAAAAGGGACCATATACTAAACACCTAATGTAATAACTAAAACTATAAAACTTTTACAAGCAGGGCTTCCCTGGTGGTGCAGTGGTTGAGAATCTGCCTGCCAATGCAGGGGACACGGGTTCGTGCCCCGGTCCGGGAAGATCCCACGTGCCGCGGAGCGGCTGGGCCCATGAGCCATGGCCGCTGGACCTGCACGTCCAGAGCCTGTGCTCCGCAACAGGAGAGGCCACAACAGTGAGAAGCCCACGTACCGCAAAAAAAGAACAACAAAAAACCTTTTACAAGGAAACATCAAAGTTAATCTAATGAATTTGTGTTAAGTAATAGTTTCTTAGGTATTACAACAACATAAAGACAGATAAATGGGACTTAATTAAAATTTAAAAACTTTTGTGCTGTGAATGATAGCCTAAAGAAATTGAAAAGACAACTCACAGATGGGAGAAAATATTTGCAAATCTAGGTACAAGGGACTTGTGTCCAGAATATATAAAGAACTCACAACTCAAAAATGATAAATAATCCAATTTAAAAATAGAAAAATGACTTGAATGGATATTTCTACAAAGAAGATGTACAAATTATCAATACACACAAGAAAAGGTGTTCAGTATCATTAGTCATTGGGGAAATTAAATCAGAAACACAATGAGATACCACTTCATACCACTAATATGGCTAAAATAAAAAAGACAGATAATAGCTAGTGACAGTGAGGATGTAATGTAAGTGGAACTGTCTAGATCACTGGCAGGAATGTTAAGTGGTACAGCTACTTTGGAAAACAATTTGGCAGTTCCTAAAAAAGTTAAGCATTAGAGTTACCATTTGACTCAGCATTTCCACTCCACTTATCACTCAAGACAAGTGAAAATATATGTTCACACAAAAACTTGTATACAAATGTTCATAGCAGGATTATTCATCATAGCCAAAACATGGAAAGGAAACAACCTAAATGTCTACCAGCTGATGAATGGGTAAACAAAATTGGGTATATGTACATAGTGAAACATTATTTGACAATAAAAAGGAATGAAGTACTGATAGATGGTATATGAATGAATCTTGAAAACATTATGCTAAGTGAAACAAGGCAGACGCAAAAGATCACATATTGTATGATTCCATTCATATAAAATGTCCGTAATAGGTAAATCTATAGAATCAGAAAGTATATTAGTGATTCCTTAGGACTAGAGAGGAAGAGAGTATTGGGATAAATGAGGAATGACTACTGATGGGTACTAGGTTCCTTTTTGTGGTGATGAAAAGTTCTAAAATTAGATAGTGATGATGGTTGCACAATTCTATGAAAATACTAAAAGCCACCGAATTGTACACTTTAGATAGGTGAATTCATGGTATGTAAATTATGCCTCACTAAAGCTATTTACACAGAGATGTTTCATATATGTATGAAATAATGTATTTACTGGAAAATATATATATATATATTGGAAAAATACCAGGCACAAGGAGCTTCTTAGACTGAGCTTCAGCTCAACCATCAATCTAACCTGAAACCTTAAGACAATCACTTTCCCTCTCTTGGACTCAGTTTTCTCATCTGCAAAATGGACTAATAGTAACATCCATTCTGCAGGCCACAGGGAGCTGCTGTGAGGATTGAATGAGGTAATTAGGGTGGAAGCAATGATCAGCTGGGTAGAGTTGGGCACCACATAATGTATTTAGGTATAGTTTAGGCTGTAGAGTGTCAAGGTTAAGAACATGGACTCTAGGACCAGGCAGCCTGTGTTCACAAACTCGCTGTGATAGAAAGCAAGTAACTCTGCCTTTCTGTGTGTGGTCTCCTATAAAATGTGATCACAGTAGGGCTGCTTTTACAGGGTTGTGACAAGAATGAAATGAGTTAAGAAAACACATACAAAACTTACAAAAAGTGAAGTTCAGTGGACTATGGAATGGATGTGGATTTTGAGAATTCATTGCTCAAACTCTGATTGCTAAAAGAAAGGAGAGGGAGGGAGGGAAGGAAGAAGGAAAGGTTTTGGAGGGTCTGAGACAGAAAGCTATTGTATCAAATTGACATCATTTGAGATTATGAAACAAATTATGATGGTGAAGAGTGGCTTCAGTAAGTTAATATCATCTGTTAATCAGCTATAGACATTTCTAGTAAAGAGAGAAGGAAAGTACTTTTTTTCTCCATATCCCAGATTATTCCATGTTACCGTATTGTTACAAATGATGGAAAGAAATATAAGAAAGAAGTAGTTAAATAGTTTTGTTCTCACATGACTTTGCAAATGTCATACCTAAGAAAATCTGGAGCTTACAAAGAACCATTCACTCATTGGAAACTACTCTTTGAACACCTAGGTGAGCTCCTGAGGAGTGAGATGGCTTTAACTTGTGGGCCCTAAGGCAGATGTCCAAAATGAAGACTCTTGACTTTCCTCCTAGGAGAACAAACTAACAAAGACCAATTTAATGCTTCCTATGTTGTTTGGAATATAGTGGAATGAATAAATACATTTTTTCATTATCCCTGGGAAATTTACACTTTCATATTGAACAGACCCGTCGAGAATTCCATCTGTTTCCTCACATTTCAAAGTCTGAGCTTAAGTGTTTAGCAAATGGGTCTTCAACAGAATGGTCTTTGCTGAGGAAGGCTCAGCAGTCTCAGCCTCTACTTTGGAAGAGCTGAAGGTCCACTAGGAGAGACATAATTCATCGCATGAAGTAGAAGGACAGCAAAACCAGCCAGAGGGCCACAGACAGTCATGAAGAATTAGAAAGGAGAGAAAACTAGAAGAGAGAACTAGGGAAAGTTCCAAGGAGAAGGCAAGGTGGCGGGGGGGTGAAGCATTCCTGACAAGCCTGGGGTGGATGCAGATACCAGATACTGGGGATAATTCTGTTTGCCTGGAATGCAGGAACATACAAGGGAGGGATGAGAGGGAAGATGGAAAGATAACACAGTATTTAATCATTCCCCCAAGCTCAGGTCACAGTCTGAGAAGTTTGCAATTTGTATTTCAATTTATGGGAGGATAGTTTTAAAAGTTTTAAACAGAAAAATATTATGATTGGAGCTATGGTTTAGAAAAAGTTTAAGATGGAAAGTTTAAGAAACTTTCATTTGGGAAATTTTATTCTCAAATGAAGTGCCAGACACATTGCTGCTTCCGAGAAACTCTTCAGTTTTGTCTTTATAGAGAATGGAATCATCTAACTGTTTTCCTTTTCTATTTGGCTCCCAGGACACACAGTGCAAATCTGCCATTTGATTTTTACTAGGTTAAACACATGGCCTGTATTTCTGCAATGAATTTCTCCTAGACCTTGGTCTTCCATTCTCATGTCTATTTTCCATGATTCTGACTTTTATCCCTTACATTTTCTCTTTTATGGCATGTATTCACGAACATTGCCACAAATCCTTTGGCTAAAATGAGGTAGAGATGTCTCATTTTACATCTACATGTGCGTGTACATACAACGGAATATAGTTTATGGGAAGGATTGGATAAGCATGTGTTTGAGTCCAGTACATCAGCGAGGCAATACCAGTGTGTAATGAGGTCTGAGCTGGAGTCATAACAACACAAGTGGATGAGGGAATGGTGTGAGTCCTTGGAAACGTCAGTATTAGTGAGATTCCCTACATCTTAGATGTGTGGTGTGGGGCAGACCAAAAAGTCAAAGCTGATTGATGTCATAGATCAAAACCAGGTGACTAGATTTCTTTGAGAGTGGTGGCAGCCTTAATATAAATAAAAAACATAGGAAGAAGAAAAGTTTTTTATGTGAGGGCGATAAGGAAAGTTCTAGAAATGTTGACTAAGTTGGACACATCCAGTGAGCAGATAGAAATGGAGGGGGCAATCTTAAGGGAGTCTGAGCTTGTGGCATGGCTCAAGAAATCACTTGCATAGAGGTGGGCGTTGAGGGAATGCAAGGTGATGAAACTTCCAAAGAGAAGCATATATAGGGTGAAAAGCAAAGGGGTAACATTAGAGTCTTGGTCAATGTATACACTATAGGATGAGAGAATTGAGAAGAATCAGAATAGCAGACCCCTAAGAGAACCAAAATGAGCCTGTGACAGGAAAGCCAAGAGTGGAGAAAGTAACAAGGAGGAATCTGTAATCAGCAAGAAAAACCATTGGATTTATTTATGAGAAAATCACTGAAACTTTTAAGAAAACTATTTCAGTAGAGTACTGAGGTAGGTAGAAGCCAATTTCCACGATTTAAGAAGTGAACGGGGGCTTCCCTGGTGGCACAGTGGTTGAGAGTCCGCCTGCCAATGCAGGGGACACGGGTTCGTGCCCCGGTCCGGGAAGATCCCACATGCCGCGGAGCGGCTAGGCCCATGAGCCATGGCCGCTGAGCCTGCGCATCTGGAGCCTGTGCTCTGCAACGGGAGAGGCCACAACAGTAAGAGGCCCGCATACCACAAAAAAAAAAAAAAAAAAAAAGAAGTGAACAAATGTTGAGAAAATAAAGGGTATAGGTGTAGACCAGAACCTCTCAAACACCACCAGCAGGCCTGGGCACTTTGAAAATATCCAGCCTCTTGGGCCCTCCCTCTGGAGATGCTGGTTCACTAAGTCTGGATTTTAGGGTGGAGGGGACAGAACCGTGTGCAGAGTTCTGCAAATAATCAACTGTGGTTCAAGGTGAGCTTGCCTATTTGTTTGGTTGTATGTGTGCTCTGGGGGGAGGGTATACTCTGAAACTCCAAAGGGTCAGATAAGTTTATTTGAGAAAGAGCCTGCAACAGATGAGACCCAAATTGGTTTTCAAAGGGTGGAAAACAGGGATTGGTGGAGAGGGAAAAACCAACATAAGGAAATGGAGCAGAATGGGAGTGTGCAAGCAAGGTGTGTGCAGCTGAAAAACTGGAGACATGGCAGGTGCCTGGGAGACTGTGCAGTGGAATTAAGGAGGGTTGAGAGAAATAGAGAGAGAAATACTAACATCTAGACTAGAGGGTTTGTAGTAGATACTTTAGAGCAGTGATTCTCAAAGTGTGGTCCCCTGACCACAGCATCAGCATCACCTGGGAAAGTCAGCAAATTCTCAGGCCTCTGCCCCAGATCACCAGAACTGAAGACATTCTGGGTGAGTCTAGAAATCTGCATCTTAATAATTCCCGCAGGTCATTTGGATGCAAACTTGAGAACTGCTGCTTTAGGAAAGGAAGAGCCGGCCACACTACTACAAGTGATGGAGTGAAAGTGCTGTTTGGGAAAGGTTGTGGGGATGCAAAAAGACCAAATGCAGGATGTTGCAATAATCTCATTTATTCAAAGGACAGTTTAGAGGACTGCAGTAAGTAGGGTGAAATGGATGGAAGAGACTGATATGACATCAATAAGGAAGAACTGCAGGACGTGGGGCCCGGAAATGTGGAAGGCTAAGACTCTCTGAACGTCCCTCACTAGACTGCTTCCAGCAGCCTGGGGTGTTCTCAACCGTCCTATGAAGCTGGGAGGGGGTGTGTCATGAGGAAACACCCCCAGAATATACCCATTTTCTGTTTAGTTTCAAAGTCCAGAGAAAGTCTGTCCTGTGGGGAACTGGACATGCAGAATGGACACAGACAGAGCAGGCCCAGAGCTGTCCACCAGGACGTGACAGCTGAAATGGCTTGAGCACATGAGACACATAGGTAGCTGACTAACAAGTGTTCTGAATCCTACTCCACAAAAGCCACAGTGAGATAACCAGCATTCTGCGTCTGTAGTGGGAGCAGGTTCTGTGCGTGTGTGAGTGCACGTGTGTGCATATGTGAGCGTGTGTGTGTGTGTGCGCATGTGGTGGTGTGTTGTGTGTGTGCATGTATGTGTGTGTGTGTTAAATAAATGTTCTTTATTCACCTGTTCTAAAATGTGTACATGATCTCACTTTTAGTAGGATAGAATGCTACCCATAAAAGGTTACCTTATAATTTCAAATAATGCTGACTTTTTTGTTTGTTTTGAATGGACTTTTTTTTTTAACATCTTTATTGGAATATAATTGCTTTACAATGGTGTGCTAGTTTCCGCTGTATAACAAAGTGAATCAGCTATAGGTATACATATATCCCCATATCGCCTCCCTCTTGTGTCTCCCTCCCACCCTCCCTATCCCACCGCTCTAGATAGTCACAAAGCACCTAGCTGATCTCCCTGTGCTATGCGGCTGCTTCCTACTAGCTATCTATTTTACATTTGGTAGTGTATATATATGTCCATGCCACTCTCTCGCTTTGTCCCAGCTTCCCCTTCCCCCTCCCCGTGTCCTCAAGTCCATTCTCTACGTATACGTCTTTATTCTTGTCCTGCTCCTAGGTTCTTCAGAACAATTTTTTTTTTTTTTAGATTCCATATATATGGGTTAGCAAACAGCATTTGTTTTTCTCTTTCTGACTTACTTCACTCTGTATGACACTCTAGGTCCATCCACCTCACTACAAATAACTCAGTTTCGTTTCTTTTTATGTCTGAGTAATATTCCATATACAATATTCCATTGTATATATGTGCCACATCTTCTTTAGCCATTCATCTGTCGATGGACACTTAGGTTGCTTCCATGTCCTGGCTATTGTAAATAGAGCTGCAATGAACATTGTGGTACATGACTCTTTTTGATTATGGTTTTCTTAGGGTATATGCCCAGTAGTGGGATTGCTGGGTCATATGGTAGTTCTATTTTTAGCTTTTAAAGGAACCTGCAACCTGTTCTCCATAGTGGCTGTATCAATTTACATTCCCACCAACAGTGCAAAACGGTTCCTTTTTCTCCACACCCTCTCCAGCATTTATTGTTTGTAGATTTTTTGACGATGGCCATTCTGACCAGTGTGAGGTGATACCTCATTGTAGTTTTGATTTGCATTTCTCTAATGATGAGTGATGTTGAGCATCCTTTCATGTGTTTGTTGGCAATCTGTATATCTTCTTTGGAGAAATGTCTATTTAGGGCTTCTGCCCATTTTTGGATTGGGTTGTTTGTTTTTTTTTTTTATATTGAGCTGCATGAACTGCTTGTAAATTTTGGAGATTAATCCTTTGTCAGTTGCTTCATTTGCAAATATTTTCTCCCATTCTGAGACTTGTCTTTTCTACTTGTTTATATTTTCTTTTGCTGTACAAAAGCTTTTAGGTTTCATTAGGTCCCATTTGTTTAGTTTTGTTTTTATTTCCATTTCTCTAGGAAATTTTGACCCATTTCTCTGGGTCAAAAAGGATCTTTCTGTTATTTATGTCATAGAGTGCTCTGCCTATGTTTTCCTCTAAGAATTTTATAGTGTCTGGACTTTACATTTTAATGTAAGACCTACTTACGTTAGGTCTTTAATCCATTTTGAGTTTATTTTTGTGTATGGTGTTAGGGAGTGTTCTAATTTCATTCTTTTACATTTAGCTGTACAGTTTTCCCAGCACTATTTACTGAAGAGGCTGTCTTTTCTCCATTGTATATTCTTGTCTCCTTTATCAAAGATAAGGTGACCATATGTGCATGGGTTTATCTCTGGGCTTTCTATCCTGTTCCATTGATCTACATTTCTGTTTTTGTGCCAGTACCATACTGTCTTGATTACTGTAACTTTGTAGTATGGTCTGAATGGATTTTATTTTTTAGAACAGCTTTAGATTTGTAGAAAAATTGAAAAGATAGTAGAGAGAATACTCATTTACCCGTTCTTGCAATTTCCCTTGTTATTGCTTGATATCTTAGATTTGTATGATACGTTTGTTATAATCAATGAACCAACATGGATAAATTATTACTGACCGTAGTCTATAGTTTATTCAGATCTCCTTTGTTTTTATCTAAAATTTTTTCTGTTCTAGGATCCCATCCAGGATATATTACATTTACTTGTCATGTCTCCCTAGGCTCCTCTTGGCTGTGACAGTTTCTCAGACTCTCCTTGTTTTTGATGCCCCTGACAGTTTTAGGGTTACTGGTCAAGTATTGTGATATTTTACTTTTTAATATGGCAAAAAAATATTCTAACAAATAACACTTGCTTAGCATTTTGTCCTATGTGATATCTCTTAATACTCACAGTACTTCCTGCCTCTGTAGTATTACATTGTCATGATTTTTCAGGTGGGGAAACTGAGGCTTTCTTTTCTTCCCCATGACACATTTAACAAGGGAATCCGAAGCTGAGTTGGGGTAGGAGGTGGAGGACAGAAATGTTCATTTTTAAAACCCATAAATAAATTCATTTACTTCCCTGCATTGCTTTCCTCAGTGGTTTCCAATCCCTCCCCATCCAGGAGGGCAATTGAACTTTTTCTGAAATAAATTTACACCTTTGAAATTTGGTAGATTGTATGGTGGTTGATCTTTAGAAGCCTGCTTCTCGCTTCCACAAGCAGGTAATTCAAAACCCAGGTTATAGCAGAATGTCACTCTGCAGAGACCTGGGAAAAGCTGTTGCTGTGTCAGATCCTAGGGTTACTGCAGAAAGCCGCTGTCTGCAGGCTGAATCTGAGCTCAACACCCTTCAGCCCAGCCTCTTACCCAGCATCACAGTCAAGCTAAATGACTATTTTTTCATCAGCGAGCAGATAATCATTCAAAGGCGTGGCCCAAAGCAACCTCCCTGAAAAGATCTTATGAAGTCATTTCTCTTTGCAAATCCATAAAAATCGCCTCGGACTCATTATCAATAGGGAGGCTTAGAGGGAGAGCAGAAGTCGTTGGATTATGATGTGCTCGTTTTAATGAAATTCCTCTCCTGCTGAGATGTTCCCTGCAGATTTTCCATATTTCAGCCTGGGAAAGGTTTGATGCTTTCCTGCCGGTGCCAAGAGTTAATTGAAAACATTTCAGGATAAATTCGGCTCAGGGGCCAACGCTTCCAGCCCATCATTATTCTTAGCAATAATAAAAGAGTAATACAATTATTAATAGGCATGTTGTATCCTCTTAAAATGACCGTGGATTTAGGAACCGTGTCTTCGGTATTCTTTCTAAAATGCCACACAAAACCCTGAAATAAGAGGCTGGGAACTTAGAAGAAAAACAAGCTTTGCTGTTTTATTATATATAGTTTGGCTCTTCCTGTTTGGAGTGGATTGCTGTTTTTTCCCCAAAGTTCTATTTTCAAGTCTAGTATTGGGTTTTGAGCAATACACACCTATGGATATTAAAAGAAAATATCTCTGTAAACATTGGCAAAACAATTTATGCAATTGTAATTGTGTGAGATTTTATGACAGTGCTCGCTGGGGCAACTTACATTTTGGCACCGTCTAGCAAAATTGAATTAGCTTTAGACTGAAAATACAGCCTGTTTTACCCTCTACCTGCTATTTGTCTCCTAAACTTTATTGAATAACGTGGAAATCTAATAGTTAGTAGTTGTTATGAACAGGAATTCTTATTTTCTTTACTTTTTCATGTGGTTTGGAATGTTAATTCTTTTATTAACACTTTTCCATCTTGTTTGAAAACCAATGGTCAAAACTTTTCTTGAAACTTGATCTCTGTGGCCCTTGTAGAAATGTTAGGATAACTGAGGAAATTAGAAATACATTTCTGTCCTGGGTGTTACCTATTAAAAGGAGCAATGAACACCATCCAATCATCAATTCTTTCCTTTTTCTAATTAGAATTCACGGACAAAATGTCTATGAAAGAACGGGCAAGTCACAGAGAGTATTAGCGTACTATTTTCCAGAGTAATACTATAACTTTAAATCTCTAATAGGATGTTTAAGTTAATCAATCATTGTACCATCCTTTTGTTTTCTAAAACTTCATGAATTTTACACATATACATAAATTTTAGATGTCTTTTTAAATATCTCCATGTAACCATTTTCTACGTAAGGAAAACTGAGACTCACAGTGTAAGAGAGTAAGTGACAGTAGGGGCTAAAATTCTCATCTGCTCTTGGTTTCTTGTTTACCTTCCCTTCTAGAGTGTAAGCTCAGTGAGGCCAGGGATGGTTCAATTACTACTTTTTTCTCATATGCCTAGAAGGGAGCTGAACACTTATTGAATTATTCTGGCTCTTCTTGACTCTTGCCTTTACTTGGGGAAATAAACCCAATTAGAAGTAATTTTCTCCTTCATTAAACTATGATGGTGTGGTTTTTGTGGAGAGGGATTCTGTTACAAGATCATTTTAACTGAAGATGCTAATAAGTACTTTGGGGATATTCTTTTAGATGTTAGCTAAAAGGGTTACTGCTTCTACAGTGCAATTTTCAGGACTCTCCATAAAACTACACCAAAAGATGCCTCCACCTCATTCAATAGACTTTGCATGAAATCCCATCACTCCTTCAACTCATATTGATGTTCCTCAAAGTGTAATGGGGAGATGCCTGTCAAAAGCACAGATTGTCATGCTTCTGCCCTCGGAGAATCGGGTTCAGTCAGTAGGTATAGGAGTGGAGCCCAGGAATCTGCACTTTGAACAAGTTCCCCCAGATGATTCTTGTGCATACTAAGGTCTGGGAAACACTGGATAAGTTTCAACATGTGACCTTGGAAGGAGCTGTTATCATACATAATGTGCTATCACTATATGATATGATGTTTGCATTAGGGGGAATAATTAGGCTTTCTCTAAAATGAAGTCTAACTAAAGAGTATACCAACAGTACCAGAATTCTCAACAAAAAACCCAAAATATTAACCACAACCCTGTCACCCCTCTAAATGCAACTTCCTTTTTAAAAAAATGTCAGCTTTATTAAGATATAATTGGCAATTAAAATTGTAAGGTATTTAAATTGTACATAGCGGTGATTTGATATACAGACACACTGTGAAAGAATTCCCTTCACCCAGTTAATTAAAACATCCATAACCTCATGGTTATAGCTTTTTATGTGTGTGTGAGAGAATATTTAAGTTCTATTCTTTTATCAAATTTCATTTATACAGTACAGTGTTATCAACTCTAATCACCACATTTTACATAGATCTTCAGGCCTTATCCATCTCATAGCTGAAAGTTTGTATCCTTCTGTTAAATTCAGCTCCTTCTCAAATATCCTGTATTAGATCACTAGGGCTGTCATAACAAACACCACAAACTGAGTGGCTTAAACGACAAACCGTCTCACGGTTCTAGAAACCAGAAGTCTGAGATCGAAGTGTCCACAGGTTGGTTCCTTCTCAAGGTGGCCAGGAAGAGTCTGTTCTCGCCTGACTTCTGGTGGTTTGCTGGCAATCTTCAGAGTTCCTTGGCTTGTGGAAACGTCACTTCTATCTTTGCCTTCATCTTTACAGGTTCTCCTGTATGTGTGCACGTGTGTCCAAATTTTCCGTTTTTATAAGGACACCAGTCATTTTGGTCCCTTCCAGTATTACTTAATTTTAACTTCACTAATTACATCTGCAACAACACTATTTCCAAATAAGTTCCACATCCTGAGGTACTGGGGTTTAGGACTTCAACATATGAATTTGTGGGGGAAACAATTCAACCATAACATCCCCCATCTTGGACAACTAGGCACCAGGGACACTTGAGCTTGGGAGGCCCATGTCAGGCCCAGGCCAGCTTGTCACCCTCTGAAACCTGTGTGCACAGAAGTGTCCCTGCAATGTCAGCCACATCAAGAGTGGAGCAGACTGTCCAACAGCATCACAGACTGAACTGGTGGGTAAGAGCCATCACTGGGGAGTGGAGCCAATGGAAGAGAAATTGGGGAAAGCAGAGGAACTAATGAGGAGGCTGGAGAAATTGCTGCTACCGGCGACATCTCAACATTTCTGTATCTGGGACCTTAGGGGTGCCAATGACAAGGGAGATTGGGAAACTTGTCTTGAAATCATGCTGAATTAGCAAGCATGTCATCACTTTCATTGTAGCTCATATTAATATTTATTTGGAGGGCTGGGAGAGAGTTGATAGAACTGTGGGGTAACTCGCACCACTGCCCAGCCGTCCCTCTACTTGCTATTCGTTGCTGACCAATGATGAGGATAATGACAATGATAATTGTGACATTGTCTTCATAGTATGTAGCATAGTTCCTGGCACACAGAGACACTTAATAAATACTGGTTGAACGAAGAGCCCAAAAGGGCTAAGACCTCAATTAAGACCAAGCATATTTGTTTCCTAGTGAAACCATTCTCGCTGGTGGCATCACAAACAAATTAAAGTCAGATGGCATGCCTGGAATGTGCTTAGTTGACAAAAAGAATGTATTCCAAAGATTTGGCTTCGTTCTGGGATGTTTTATACAAGCTGAAATGAAAAAGGAATGTTTAAAATGAAACTCACCAAGGGAGACTAAATGTCAGCATCATATGTAAAGAATCCTTAAACGTTATCTGTAATGAAAGCTACATCTACCTCCTTCCCAGAGGGAAATGTTTATATCTGAAGGTGAAGAAGAGAAGTCCTGGGGGCCTGATACATTTAAGTTGACTCTATTCCTGCCACTAGGGTAGCATAATTTGTAGGTCCAATAATCATAATGGCACTTCAGATTTGAATGGGCATCTATAGTACAGCATTAATTTCATAGGATGAACTCATTTGGTATGCATTTTTCTCTCTGAGGAAAGTAGGGTTGAAATTGTCCCCATTTCCCAGTGACAGTAACAGCTGCCATTCTTTGACCATTTGCCCATGTCCTTTCACATTAAGATATGAATCCTCCATTCCTAGTTCTGTAGGGAGTCCCGGGTTTTCTATAAGAACCTGCTCAATTCCCAGGGCATCACTTTTTTCTAGTCCCCTCTAAGTCTAATTTCCTCTTTTTCCTGTACTCTCACTGCTCTCTCTGCATCTTGGATCTGTTTATCTACTCCAACACTAACCTATAGTGAGACAAACCACAGTTTGTCTTCTTGAACCACAGTTCTATTACTTAACAAAAGTCAAGAGCATCAAGGAGGGTATATTTTTACAGGAGTTTTATAAATAACAGTGAAGTGTATGTATGTAAGTTCCATACAGCCGATAATTTAAAGTGAATATTAGATAGTCCTTGTTCTCTGTAAGTCCATCCACTATTTCTGTCACACCCTGCTTCCGTCTCTTGCCGTGTTTCTCTGTCTTATCTCAGTCTCCACTTTCTTATTCTCTTCTCCTCTCACTTCTGATTTCCTCACCAAACATCATGGTTATTTCTCATAAAAAGCACTTGAAATATCTTTTTGTGTTCTCTAGTCAAGCTTTCCATTCTGGAGCCTCCCCTGCATTTCCCTACCCAATAACTTATCAAGATTCTTCCTAAATAGACCATTTCTTCCCTAAAAGGAAATTTGGTTCTACCTGGACAAATAAGTTTTCTTACTTCGCTTTTATCTCATAACAATTCTCTAAGGGTAGATATAATTGATTACCTCAATTTTGCTATTCTCCACCAAAAAAAAGCCATTAATATGTATTGTTAATTGTAAGAAAAGATGGATTGCAAAGAAAAAATGTGAATAGCAAAACAGAGCAAACAATTTATGACACAACATGGAATTGGGTGGAGGGAAGAAAGTCTTAGGAAAAGTGATTTTTTTCTTTAGGAGGACAATATGGACTAACCTTAAACATTGAGAGAAAATAATGAATATATGGATTAAATATTAAGATAAACACTAGAAAAAATAGAAGTGAAATGTATAACTTTCAAACAATTGGGAGAGTTGGGGTGGGTGTGGGGGGCACACAGCAAAACAACAGCATAAAAAGACGTGATCAATCCAACAAAGGCAATGTAGTGGGATTAAAAAGCAAAACAAAACTGGAAAGCATGGTAAATTTAAAACACAAACTAAGAAGGTAAGAATAAATTGAAACAAACCAATAACCAGTAAATGTAAATAAACATAAATCCCTTATGAAAAGATAAAATCTCCATTAGATTAAAAAGTAGTACCAATCAACTAACCAATCAAATAAAATCTACCCTAACCAATTATGTGCTCTTTATAAGAACTAAAATAAAATAACACAAAATATTGAAAAGGAGGAGATTTAAGGAGTTATATCACCTCCCAAAATAGTGTTAAGGAGAATGTAAGTATATTAAACAAATTATAAAATAAAATGTACATTTTGATTTTGTTAAATATATAGATATTGAAAGATTATATGTAAATATGCATAGATTATCTCCAGGTGTTATTATTATGGGTGTTTATTCTGCTCTTCCTGATTAACTGTATCTTCTAAATTTCAATGTATATGTATTACTTTGCAACATGAAAAAGCAAAGTGAAGTTTATTTTATTTTTATTTTTATTTTTATTTTTTGCGGTACACGGGCCTCTCACTGTTGTGGCCTCTCCCATTGCGGAGCACAGGCTCCGGATGCGCAGGCTCAGCGGCCATGGCTCACGGGCCCAGCCGCTCCACGGCATGTGGGATCTTCCCGAACCAGGGCACGAACCCGTGTCCCCTGCATCGGCAGGTGGACTCTCAACCACTGCACCACCAGGGAAGCCCTGAAGTTTATTTTTTTAAGTAAATAGTATAAATTAACAAAATAAAAGCACGTATAGCAACAATTATTTTGAGACAAAATAGAATTAAAGGCCAAAATCAGTAAAAGGGCAAAGAGTTACGTTTGATATTGTTAAAAGTTATTTTCTGCCATAAACATAAAATAGTCATGCACCTAAATTCATTTAACACCATGCCTTCAAATATACATGCAAAACTTGATGGAAATAGAAGGAGAAATAGATGAATCCACGACATGGTGAGAGACTTTAACCTATCTCTTTAAGAAAACAACAGAAAAAGAAATATATAGAATTAAGATAATTAAATTAACACACTGTTACAAAGAAGAACACTAACAAAATCAGAGATTACTCTTTCCTTTTCTATGTACGTAAAATATATATAAAATTTGATCATATTCACAGCCATAAATAAAATCACATTAAGTTGCAAAAAGTGTCAATAGAAATTATTAAGCTTATGTACATTACTCATTTTAATTAAAATTATAAAATGAGAAAATAACACCCAAAATCTTTAAAAAACTTTAGAAAGTAACATAGATAATATAAGGTTAAAAACCCATCAAAATGGGAAGTATGTGTTCTTTGGAAATGAATCACAATAAAATAATAGCTCATCAAAGCCTGTAGGATGTGACCTAAAAGTTGCACAAAGGAAAAGTTGTATCAAGAAATCAACTAATTAGAATGGTTAAAAAATAAAAATAAATGAGCTAACCATTTAGCTCAAGAACCCAGCAAAGTAAGAAGTATGAAATCAGTAATGATACAGCAAAAATTAACAACAGAAGAAACAATCCCAGCATGAATTTCATAGATGAAACTCAAAACTTATTGTCTGAAAAAATAACAATAACATGAACAAAACATCAAAAGAGAGAAGGCACATAAAAGGTTAAGAAAGAAGGAAAACATAAACACAAAATTTAGATATTAAAAATCTGAAAGAGAATAGTTTATACAATGTATAGAAATGTTTTAGAAATCTAGATGAAATTGATTTTATTTTGTAAAAGTATAAATCACCAACAATAGTTCATGAAGTAGAATTTCTCATAGACCAATAAACAAAAAATAAACTGAAAATAAATAAACCGAAAAAAAGTTTCCTTAATTTCATTAAGCATGTACTAGAAACCTATATCAAGCATCATAATAGAAACAGAACTAATACGCCTAGTTTCAGCATACAAGAAGAATGGCCACCTATTATCATGCCTTTCTATTTAACATTGTACTGGCAATCCTAGCCAGGGCAATATGACATGAAAATTAATTATGAGGTATAAACATTATAAACATTAGAAAGGAAAAAGTGTAGCAGCAGTTTTCAAAAAGTGGTGTATGGATTCCTGGAGCATCCCCCAATAACTTTCAGGCATATCACGAGGTCAAATCTGTTTTCATAATAATCCCAAGACACTATTTTCCTTTTTCACTGTGTTGACATTTGATGGTGGAGCAAAAGCAGTGGTGATTAAAACTGATAGTGATTTAGCACAAATCAGGGCACTTGCACAAAATTATACCAGTAGTCATATTTTTCACTGCCATGCACTTATACTAAAAATATTTGATGGTGTCACATAAGAACGTCCTTAATGAAACAATAGAAATTTTATTTAAATTCTACCCTTGAGTACACATCTTTTTAATATTCTGTATGACAAAATAGGAAGAACACATAATATATTTCTTCTGCATTAAATGTTTTTCTCAAAGAAAAACACCTGTGTGGTTGCTTGAGTTGTGAACTGAACTAGCCATTTTCCATTGAACACTGTTTTTACAGGAAAGAATGAAAGATAAACTAGTTTTTATTCAGACTTGGATATTTGGCAAACATTTTATTAGAAATAAACACAATTAAAGGAAAATAACAGGATTTGTTGCCAACAATAACATTTAATCTTGCATGCAAAAATGAGAATTTTGGAAAACTTGTATCCTGCACTATGAGCCTAATATAATTCCAATAATTAGAGAATTTTATGATGAGATTGGTGGTGATACTAACAAACATTGTTTATTTAATATTATAAATTAATATGTGTTGATATTTGAATTATCTTCATAATTCAATAAAAAATATTTTTCAAAAGACCACTGGATGGTGTTACAAAATCATGCATGGATGAAAGTTCCATATAAATGTCAAGATAGAAGAATTAACATCACAGATTATGAAATGTCTATTGATATGGTTTCAGATCTACCTTATAATTAACCTTTAAAAATCTACCATTTATTAAGTGTTGTGTATCAAAGAAGAATATCCACAATTATCTGAAAAGACAATTAAGTTATTCCTGCCTTATATATATCCACATATACATATGTATATAGGGTATCTCATGTATCATATTGGAATAGATTGAATGCAGAAGCAGATATAAAAATCTAGCTGCCTTCTTACTAATTTGTTTTTTGGAAAATAGATTTACTTTCCATTAAAATGTATTATTTATGTTAACATGTAATAGGTTTATTATTTTTAATTATTTATTCTACATTTAAAATATATCTGCTCTGACTTATAATATGGTAAATATTGATATACATAACCCACTGGGATAACCTTGCCCCAAAAGAGGTCTGGTCTTTGCCTTCAGCTTCTAGGAGGTAATTTTTGTTTGCTTGGAGGTGGTGAGCTAAACAGGTAGTAAGGAAGTCATTTAAGATAGGGGCTGGCCACACCTTATAGTAGGAGCTGGCTATACCAGAAAGGCCAATAATGTGATTTATGGGTCACATGGTATCAGTCGACCTGGAGACTGAGATCAACCACAGTCAATCAACTATTATGTACTCATGATTGGTTGATCGATCAATCAACCAATCATGCGTGCATAACGGAGCCAAAAAAATCTCTGAACCCTGGGTTCAGGCAAGCTTCCCTGGTTGGCAATAATCTACGTGTATTTTCACATATATCCTGACTCCATGAGGAGAGAGCATGGGAGCTCTGCAGATAATACTTCCCCTGATTCTGCTCTATGAAATTTTTCCCTGTGATAAACTATAACTGTGAGTATAACAGCTTTCACTGAGTTCTGTGAGTCCTCCTAGTGAATTATTGAACCTCAAACTTGCACTGGTGTCAGAAATCAGAGCAGTCTTAGAAACTGTGCCCCCTAACTCTTCACACCCACATAGACAAAATCTTCAGTAATTTTTAAGAGTACAAATCTTCCTTAGACCAAAAAGTTTGAGAATCATTAATATGTTTTTTATATGTCTAGAAAATCAAAGAGTCTCCTGCCAATAACTAGAGCCCATAAGAGTTCAACAAGGTGTTTAGATACAAGAACAACGTACAAAACCCAAGTTTCCTATAATCAGTAATGACGAATTAGGCAATGTAATCATCATTATCATCATCATCATGATCATTACCATCATCATCCAACAGAAACTATGAAGTACCTAGAAATAAATCTAAAAAGAAATAAACAAAACCTGAATAAAAAAGAAGATATAAAATTTACAGTAAGACCTATTTATGGATCAATATAATATTTATCTAATTGGAAAGATGGAAAGACTCACTATTATAAAGCTACCACTTGTCTCCCTATTGATCTATGAATTATATCCAATCCCAATCAAAGTTTCAACAAAGGCTTTTTAAAGAAATTTCAGAAGTTAATTCTAAAATTCTTCTGGAAACAAAAAGTACAGTGTTACGTAAAGTAAAACGTCTTGAAGTAGAAGAAAGTGAAGAAATGGTCCTACTAGGTATCATATCACATTGCAAGTTTTTGTGAATAAAAAAATAGAATACTATTTCAGGCCTTGTTTAGCTTTTTGGATCTACCATTCTATAAATTCTGAAAATTAAAGCTATAAATTGCTCTCTTCCATTTTTTTCTTCCTATCATGCCAGCAGAATTCTAGGAACATATTCTTTATTGAGGAAGTGTTTACAAATTGGCTTCTATAATTCTTCCCATCTCTGAGTGCATGCTCCTTTGCAACTGGACTTTGCCTTTCTTCTCATCAAGATGTGGAGTCTATCTCACTACCCTTGAAGTTGGGCCTGGTCATGTGACTTGCTTTGTACAAGGGGACATTGGCAAATGTGATGCAAGTGGCAGCTTGAAAAGTGCTTGCACATTGGTGCTTTCCTTCTCTCGGTGCTTTCGGAGTCCAGCTGTCATAATAAGAAACCTGGGCTAGCCTGCTAGATGTAAGGAACACATGTCTCAGCTGCCCTTGTCACACCAGCCAACTGCCAGTCATGTGAATGAGGCCAACAAGAACACACCCTCTCCCTACCTGACTCCCAGCTAACCATAGCCAAGTGAGCCCAGAAAAGGTCAGCAGAGAATTTCCCAGTTGAGTCCAGTCCAAATTGCCTACCAACAAAATCGTGAACAAATAAATGATAACAGCTTTAAGTCACTAAGTTTTGGGGTGGTCTATGATGAACAGAAACCAAGTAATAAAATAACCAATTTCCTGCCAGCATCCTAAATATCAGCAGTTCTTTTTTAAAAAAAATACTATTTGTTTCCAAAGACTGAATTTTGCGAAAAGAAAAAACGGTAGGGTGACAGTGAACAAGGACTCCATTTGACAATTTAAATGACATATGAGCCTGTTGTCTATTTCTAGAGCTTACTAATGGTTATTTTAAAAAATAATACGCAAGTTTGTGATTAACTTACTCACAGATAATTTGTTCTGCTGGAATATAATCATACATTTTCATTTAGGCACATGTCAAGAATTAGGGCATACTTCAGCTCCTAAAAGTGCTATAATAATTTTGGGCTTAACTCTTCTATCAGAACTTTCCTAGAAGAAGACAACCGTACAATGAACTGGAAATTATGGGATTTAATTCTTCCACTTGTAAAACATATTTAAAAAACCCAGAATGATTAGCCATACATATGAAAGTTTATATTTCCCCACACGTGTCTGTGAGGCACAAACACATTTTGAGAAAGGAAAGATAAACAAAACGCTTAGTGAACAGATATAGAGACAGAAGATGGTGTGGTCCTTCTTTAACCGAGGAAGAACGAATGGTCTTCTTACAAGACCACAAAGCGCAAGGGTAAAAGTTCAGAAAACAGGTTTCTAGCATGGCCTGCACTTCTTGTGGACAGGAAGTTTCACGTTTTGGTTCGCTGCTGTATGCCTCGTGCCTAGAGTGTCACTCGGACCATTGTAAGTGCTCAGAAAACATTGATTGAATGAATGGATGAATGAAGAAATGAATTGGCTGATGAATAAAAGATCTCTTGAGACTTTTCTTGCTCTAACAAGAAGCAATGTTTTTACGATTTATTTTTATTTGTCATGTGCTTTTTCAAATAGAGTAATTTTACAGTTTGAATTATTTTAGGCTTCATAAAAGATCACTTCTTCATGAGAATTTGAGGTAGACTGAGCAGAAGGGAAGGGTGGGCACAGCCCTCTGAAGTGTAAGTAAAGGTAGCAGTTATCACAGGTGTGAAACTACGCTTTCTTATTTCTTCCTTGTGGTTCTGAATACTACTAGTTAAACCACATTTAAATTTGAGAGTAAGGTAATATATACTCATTGATAAAATTTGGGAAACATATAAATATATAAGGAAGAAAATAATAGTTACCTGCAATGCCACCATATACCTTTTGAGAATCAATATGTTACAAAAGCTATGACCTCAGTCTCTGGACACAAACAGACCTAGATTGTATATTCACCAACTTACGCACTGAATAACACTGGTCAATGTACTTAAACATCAGCTTCTTCATCTGTCAAATGGAAATAATAATAGAAACAACATGAAGTTTCTGTAACGATGAAATGTTATATGCTCAGCACTGTGCGGCACATAATAATAATCACTCAATAATATTAACTATCACTATTTTTTATTATTACTATTATATTACTGCCGTGGCATATTTTGGTACTTTTTATTTCCCTACAGTTAGTTGTGATTATCATTGTGATTACTACTACTGTTATAATGAAGAATATTTTGGTCACATATTTTCTTAGAACTCCAGTGAATTCATTTTTCTTTCTAAGCAATAGTATTGGTTTCTTAAGCATTTGCAAATTTAGTTGTCCATGTCCAGAAGCTTCATGATTTCATATTCCTGCTCCTCCTAAGATGTCTCTGACCTTCTCTTTTCCCTTCTGGGATTGCTTTCCTGGGCACTCCTTCCTCTGCCCACTGCCCTCTTCTCTCTGCACTCTTTGGGTACCTCACTCCTAGAAGTCTTCACCATGACCACTCTCCAAGTCCGACTCCTGTCTCGAGCTTCAGCCCTATAGTTGGTTTTCTGCAGTGCACCGCCAACTGGATATTCCTTATATCCTCAAACACAACTAGCCCCTCAATCTTTCTTCCTTGAGGACGGAACATGACATCATCCACCAGTTTTCTGAGCCAGAAACCCAGCAGTCCAGCGGTCGTATTAGCCTCCGCCCTCCCTGAACGCTCCATGTTTGACCAGTCATAGTGTCTTGAATCTGCCTTCTCCCTCCTCCTGCTGCCACTATTCTAGCTCAGTTGCCTGACTTTCTTTTTTTATGGGACCTGGCAGTAACTGTTGTCCCAGTCTCTGGTCTTCATGCCTTAAAACCATCACGTACTCTGTTCAAGAAGGTAAACCTCTGGAGTCTTCAGCTGGGAATTCTCAGAGGTTTCCTGTCATGGGCACTGAGCAGGGTAATGTCAATGCCTAGAATGACATTCAAGGCTTCTGTGACCTGGTATTAGCCCTTCTTTCAAGCCCCAACCTTGTTACTTCCCACTTTATATTTTGGTGGTGACACGATCATACCCGCCCCCCCCACACACACACTATGCTTTTCAATCCCTCCATGTCTTAGGACATGTGGTTCCCTCTGATGGAAATGTCTTCCCCACTGTTCTTGCTAATGTCCATTCCTGTCCTCATACTTAGCTTCAGTGTCGCCTTCTCCAAGTTTCCTTACACCCAGAGTCGGGCTAAGTCATCCAATCATCCTCCTCTGTGCTCTCTATTTGAGGTTGAAAGGACACATCCTGATGGCCAGCTTGTGCAGGGATGAGACCGCATCATGTACACACTGGTAGCCCCTCAACAGATGCCTATGGAACCAAGCAAACTCTTTTTGTTTCCCCTCCCCTCCCCTCACTTGTTCAGGGTTACAGACATAGGTCTTAGTCACCCTAAGAGCTTACTTCAATGTTCACTACAGAAGGATGCTCCAAACAGGTGTAACTACCTGATAGGTAACAGCAGACAGGGGTTAAAATTAAGGTTAATTGACTGGCGTTTTCATAACAGAGGTGTCTATGAGAAAGTCCTCAAATCTCACTGAATTGTTCCTTATTTTGGTACTTAGTAACATCTGATCAGGGATCAAAATATACAATAGGATTTGGTTGTGAGATATGACTCCATTCTGCCATCCAAGAACCCACAAATATATTATATTTAAATATAGAAATAAACTTAGAAAAATTCATATTAATAACCAGAGAATATAATGGTGTCCATAAAGTCTGGAAATAGATAATATGCCTTTATTTTTTGTTACAGATTGAAGATGTCCTTGGTGACGTGTGTTTTCACCTGTTTGCAGACTCACCCTGTTTGCTTAAGGGGAACTCGGTAAAGCTACATACAGTATATATCAGCACCATTGAGAGAAACTGTCTTTGATCCACATTATAAAATTGGACTCGGAGCACTACAAAATCACCAAAATATAATTTTGACAAATGCCATGTCAAAAAACGTAGACATTTGATTTTCTTATGGAGCCCAAGCTCCTGAAATAAGGTAAGGAAACCCTTCCAGTCTCTCAGCAGCCTTTCTTGCTTCCATTGCATGCATATTACACAGGGTTTGAAGGTAGCCCTCCAAAATATTAGCTGAAAGCTTCCTCGCAAAGCAGATCTTTCCCACATCCTTCCCTGCCGTTCCTCTTTAAGAGGTGTCAGCATGGCTGAAAGAATGAAGTGGGTCTACATTGTTTGGCAGTGCTATTATGTGCTTAACATTTCCATAACAAAAGTGCCACTCGACTTCTCCCCGATTAATGCAGCTCGAGGGCTCTTGTCGTCCTTTAATAAAACATTGTTGAAATCATTTATTTAGAGCCCCTGGTTACTAGTGGGAGAATGACCATCTTTGTGCCAAAATATAGTGTATACAGTCCACTATTTTGCAGTAGATCATTCTGTTATTTAAGAAATTGATTAAATGGATGCCTTAGAAGGTATTTATGCTAATAGCACATTACTTATGTCATTCAAATAGTCAGGGGTGAAGCTGTTCAACTGTCCAGCAGAAGCAACCCCTCCAATAGAATACAGTAACCTCCAACTTTACTTAACCCACAGGCTGCAAGACCCACTGGAAACCCAAGCCTCCGGGAACGGGAACTGCTGTTGGGCCATAGGCATTGTAACACGATGCTTCCCATTGTAACACGATGCTTCCCAACAACCTTGTTCTTGGGGAGCTGGGAGAAACCGGGTCAGCTGACAGTGTTTCAGAAGGTCCTAGGTATAAGAGGTCAAAAACCAAATAATGTGTGCTTTTCTTTTTACGGGCTCGAAAAGGGGCACACGAGGTTATGTTTGAGAACTTCCACGGTTGAAACCAGTGAACTAATCATGCAAGGTAAAGTTGAAAGTAGAAAGGTTTTCAATGCAGAGTTTGAGGTCTCTGAAAGTTCTCTTGTCACTTTCCCCCTCTTTTTATTCTATACAACACAGCATTGCTGGGATGGAGTCGGGGTGCATATGTTGGGAGTGGTGAGTAAGAGACCCCCTCCAGTCCATGCGGTTTCTCTTGACTCTTCAACCAAGAGAGACTGCTGGTTCTAAGTCGTCTTCACCCATGTGGACCCCAGTGGGAGAGTTGCAGTGCACCCCAGATGTGTCAGAGCGTGGCGTCCCCTTAAGTTTGTGGCAGTTGGCACCAGGAGCTATTCCTTACTTATGGACATTGGTCAGGGCCCTGCCCACGCTAAGGGATGTCCTATCACTTAGTGCAAGAATTTAGTTCCCTCCAGCCATTTTTTCACTTGACATACGTATATTGCCCGCGTACATGGCTAGATATTGTTGAAAATAAACAGAGACCTTATGTTATGTCCATTGTGGTCATACACAAAAGCGTTGCCGTGTCCTTGGGTGAGCAGTGAAGCCTGAACCTCCTTCCATTTACTGTATGGTCACTGTCAGCTCAATGAACTGCCCCCTTGTTCTCCACCATTGTCCCACACTCCCTTAAACATTTGTCACTGAGGTGCCTCCAAAGACAAATAAACTGTCACTGAGGATGCAAACCTGCTAACGGGGAAATGGGGGCAGCCGGGAGGACACAGATTTTCTATGAAATCCAAAAGGAGTTGCTCTCACTCTGGAAGACTTCTGTTAGAAGTCTGGCGCTCTTTAAGATCTCCGGGAAAAGTCAGGGATACCTTTGCCTTCCGTAATGGTACTTCCAGGCATTGTCCATGAGACATTTGGCCGTCTCAAATGTCCAAAATTCCAAAGGCTCCCCAGACACCGTGAGATATTACAGATGTCAACAACTGTAAAAATCCTTTCGGTCTAGGAACAGATGGCAACCTCCAATCCCGTAACCTAACATCTCAGCAACCTGTTCTGGAATCTACTAGGTCTGCAGAGGGATGAGGGGCCCCAGGGCTCCAGCATAGAACTGTTTAAATTAAAATGGACCACCGATCAGTGTTCACTTTCTCCAAGGAAGAAAGCATAAAGCTTCACGTCCTCACTCCCCAAGAGCGAGCTGTGTTGATTTACTCCGGGCAGATGCTTTTGACAGGACCCTGTAAAATCAAGTCGTGAGTTTATTGTAGCAGTTAATTATCAAGCCTTTTCTAGTGCTAATGCCTTTTACTTCTTACTGGGGAAAACTGGGCCTTTTACTGGGACAAAGACTTAACTTTTAGTCAAGAATGTGTTAAAATAACATGAGGAGGAGATGATTTAAATATATTTAAGGACAAACGCAGAAGCATTTGCTAACTCGTCGTTTTGTAAAGAAAGCTGATTTCATTCACAAGTCTCTTGGAATACTCTTTGTTCACTTCCCAAAGAAACAACGCTTTCAGCTTTATTTTAACAATATGTTTACTCAACCATTCAGGTGACGGGGTTCTAGCCACACACCACTCTCCTGGGCTGGTCTGACACCACAACTATCTCAGACTTTCTGATGCTATGCATATATGAATCTTGGTTTTAGACGCAATAAGAATTGCCTCGAAGCCCTCCATAAAAGCTGGGAAGAGAGTGAATTAGAGGCAAAAGAACCTCGAAAGTAGGGGGTGGGAGTGGGTGGGAGGAAGTTGGAAGGGGGCATAGCTTTGTTAATTACTTCAGGCAGCAGAGAAATCTGGTTGTGTTTTCTCAGCACATGTTAATATCATATAAAGAGACACGAGATCTTGCTAATCTGTCGACCCCTCAGACAAAGTTTATTTGTGGTGACTTTTAAACTCCTGACTTGCCTTCCAATCACCGAGTTTAAAATGAAAAGCTTTAAATAAACACCAGGAATAGAAGATAAATAAACTTTTTTTCCCCCTTGCAAGTGCCTAGCTTGGCGAGGTTCAGACTCAAATCCCCAGAGGACAGAGCGCTCTCTTTTGTGTTAATGTTTAAAAGATTTTCCAATGCCGGAGTTTATTCCTACTGCAAACATTTCTATTTACAAGGTCAAGTGTATCAGCACTCGACACAGCTTAAGAGTGTAATTATTTATCTAAGGGCGTTTGAGTGTAGATCAGTAGCTCTGGCAGGAGCCCAGCCCTCAGCCCACTGCTAAACAACTCCTCACAACAATATTACAAGTTCTGGTAATTGTTCCTCTCCCCAGTATGTTTACTTTTGCCCGCCCGAATGTTTTGTAACAAAATTTTGTACTTTTTTACTCAAAGTGCGAAAATGACTTTGAAGTTGAGTCTCCCAGGTTTCCTGAGACCTATTGATAACAGATGTTATTGGCATGTTTGATTGTATGAGAATGTCTAATAGTCAGAGAGGACGCTCCGGAGGGTGGGGGGCAAGGGGAGGGTCCCAGTGGAAAGGGGGAGGGGAAAGAAATGTCTGGGTTAGTCCCAAATGATGTGAAGCCTCTCCACAAACGTAAATATCAATGGAGACCAGTCAAATTATATCTTGTAGCTGCCTCATTTACAGATGTCTAATTGTTCATTATATTGAAGGCAGAAATAATAGCCCTCATTTCTTGTCTTGTACTGTATTTTAATTTCAGTTGATGGTTGATAGATTCCCAGTGGCTCCTCCACCCCCCTCCTCACCCATTATTGGGTTAACCACAATGTAACTCTGGAAAGTAACTACACCATATTCATTATTTAAAACTCTTTACTGATGTACACATTTTAATAAAATCAAATAACAACAAAAAAAATACACAAAGCCACCGTTACTTAAAACATAGGACTTCTTTTTTTAAAAAACAATGTCTATAAAAATACAATGTTTAAGGCAGTTTGGAAATGCGTTTATACATTTCTACAACGTCCATAAATTCTCTTGAAAATAAGAATGTTAACTTCAAATCTATAAAATACACTGTACATTTCAAAATTGTTCTAGATAGAGCACACTTCACAACGGACTGTGGTTTTGGATCCCTGGTGACAAACGGATTCTTTACATTTCAGGGAGGAAAGGTGTACCATGGATGCGGATTTAAGTTTTTTAATTTCTTTTAAAAAATAAATTATTTCTGAAGCATACAATTTATAAAAATTCTATATACAAAATACAACAACTGGTAACAAACCCCAGTTTTAATACATTTTATATAGGAAGTACCAGGGGTGAGCGCCCTGATAAAAGCAGAGGCAATATATATTCTCCGCATATTTGTACGTACAATTTCTTGATGTAAAGATAATGACAACAAAACAAACATCATAAAGAGGCTTTCATAGATGGCAGTGCAGAGCTCTTTTAAATATAAAGTTGCATTGTTCAACACCACTAGCAACTGTTTAGATCAGAATTTTTGGATCCTTAATCCTAAGAAATGTGCTAAGAGATCAGAGTGGTGGCAATGAAATTAAGGGCTAAAATTTACCCAAAACTAATTAAGGAAAATTAACCCCTCTCATGCTTGCCCGCCCGCCCCCCACCCCACCCCCCCAAAAAAACTGAGGATTCTGGGCGCGGATACCAAGACTAAACGAATGAATTGGTTACGATTGCAATGTCTTCACTGGCCACAATAAAAGTCGATTACCGGCACTTTTCCCCCCCTCGCAGGAGAAACGCTAATAAACAGCCCCTCTGCAAATATAAATCCTCCTTCAAAACCCCTGTTCCGAACCCAGTCCCTTGAAACTCTTAAGACCCCACTGGTCAGCATCCTCTCTTCGGAGTCCAGGACTACGGTTCCGTCCTCCCAGGCCCGTTTCATGTCGGGGGTCCGGAGTTAGGCTGGTTTCTGCGGGGAGTGTCTGGAACCCGGAATGGGGGCAGGGGAGGATGTCCAAAAAGTCCTGCTCGGGAGAGGAGGCGAAGGTCGTGCCAAGAGTCAAGGCGGGGAGACCGGCTAGGCAGAAACTACCTAGAAAACGTTTTGGAAAATACCCCCGACCACCCCTCTGTTCCCGAGCCACAGGTGCCCCGGCGCCGACCCTCCCGTGGCCGACGGCGGGGGGCCGCGAGTGTTAAAAGAGCAGCGGTAGCAGCAGCAGCAGCAAGATGGAGGCGAGCGGGGTCCAGGCGCCTCGGGTCGCCGAGCGGCAGCCGCTGCTGCTGCTCCTGCGCCCGGACCCATAGGGCAGGTCGCCGCGGCCGCCCGCCGCAGCAGCGCCGCCGCCCGGGCGCGGAGGGTGCGGGACGCCGTCGTCGTCGTCCAGCGGCTGCTCGCCGCCCGCGCCCCCGGCGCGCTGCTCATCGTCGTACTCCTCGTCGTAGTAGTCGTCCAGGCCCCCGTCCGAGCCGCTGCTGCCCGGGCCGTTGCCCAGCTCGGCGCCGAAGCACAGGCGGGCCATGTTCTCTTTGACCGACTCGCAGATGGGCCGCTCCAGGCCGTCGCACACACAGTCGTTGAGCAGCGCCGCCTTGGGCACGGCCAGCATGTCCTCGATGACCGTGCGGCACTCGTCGGTGCAGCGAAGCCCGTTGAAGAGCTTCCCGCAGTAGGTCAGGTAGCGGCTGAGCGCCAGGTTGCAGCGGCTGTCGCGGTCGCAGCGCCGCCGGGCCTCGGTGCAGCCCATAACCCCGCCCGCGCCCGGGCCGCCCGCGCCGCCGCCGCTCGTCCGGGGCAGGCACGGCTCAATGGCGCGCTTGGTGGACTTGCAGTTCTCGTCTTGCGCGCAGTCACAGTCCTCCAAGGCGGGCCCGCGGCGCGTGTGGTTGAGCTGAATAAGGGCCGAGATGCAGTGGCTCGGGCAGCGCCAGCGCGACGAGAAGGACGCGGCCGAGGCCGGGAAGCCGGCGGCGGCGGCGGCGGCCCCCGGCGCGTCGCCCCCGCTGCGCTGCGCCAACACCGGCGCGCACGCCTCGGCGTACTGGTTGTAGGCGTAGCTGCACTCCGGCTCCCCCTGGCACTGCAGCAGCGCCTGCCAGCAGATGAGGCGGCGGCCGTGCGCCAGCCCGGAGCCCCGCGGCGCCGAGCCCAGCAGCTGCAGCAGCGCCATCAGGCACAGCCAGGCGCCCGGCACGGTCCCCCCGCGGGCCCCGCCGCCGCCGCCCAGCAGCCCTGCCACCATCGCGGGCAGCGGCGGCCGCCGGGCGAGGAGCGGAAAGGACACGAGGCGCGGGGAGCGGCGGACGCGGAGCCGGCGGAAAAGTTTGCCCCAGTCCTGCCAACTTCTTGCATGAGTGTTTTCATAAATCCATGCGCGCCGCTGCCTGGTGCCCCGCTGCTTGCAGAAGCTCGGCTCTCGCTGGGACTGCAGGGGCTTCCTAGAAGTGCAAGGCCGCGGAGAACCCCTCCGGTCGGCCCCCGGCAGTGGCGGGAGGCGCTCACTGCCGCCCCGGGGGGCTGCGGGCCGCGGGGTCGCGGCGGGGCTGCGGGACCGCGCGGCGCCGTGGGTGCATTTTGCTCCGCGCCTGCAGATCCGTTGTGCGGCCGCGGCGGCTCCTTCCTCCCAGGCTCAGCGCCGCGCCACCGCCGCCGCCGCCGCCGCGGGCTCTCGCATCGCGCCGCTTCCTGGCTCGCGTCCCGGCGCTGCCCGCCTTCCCGCGGCCCGGCCGCCCGCGTCCCCTCCCCCTCCGCCCGCGGCGACCCCGGCCTCGGCCGAGCTCCGGGGAGCTCTTTTCGGGCGGCGCGGGGAGAACGGGAAACTCAGCGCGGCCGGAGAGCGGCTCCCGGGCTTCCCTCGGCGGCGGCTTCTCGGGTGACAAGGAGCCCGGGGAGCGGATCCGCTGAGCCCGGCTGCGGACTCGCTCGCAGCGAGGCTTTAAATACAAAAGTGGGCCGGGAGCCCCCGCGTGGTGCCGCGGTGCCCCCTCATTATGCATGCATGGAAAAGCAAACAAACAAAAACATTAGCAACGCTCCTCCGGCTCGCCGAGCCCTGGCCCCGCGCGCTCCGAGCCTGCCCGCTTTCTCCTTTCTCCACTCTCTTTCGCCCTTTGCTCGGCCCCCTTTCCCGGCTTTTCGAGATGCTATTGGTCCCGCCTGTTGTTGTTGAAACTTTTTTTTTTTTTTTACGAGCCGCTGGAGTGGGGTTGCGGAGTGGGGGAGGGCGGGGAGGGTGGTGGGCAGCTCACATTCAGGCATTCAGGGCTTGAAAGGAGCGGCTTAAGGAGCCTGACAGAGGCCCGGGAGCTCCTCCTACTCTTAAGGAGGCTCGGATATGGAGCCCTTGCTGGAGCACAGAACCAGAGGGCAGAGCTCAGGGGCAGCTGTTTGCAACCGGCTCGTCCACGGTCCTTTTTGTTTGGTGCTTCTTCTTCTTTTTTTTAGGTACTTTTATTAATTGTCCCTGGCCCCCATGTGTGCTTTCTACTGGATTCAGAATTGTTTTTCGAGATCCGCATCTTGCCTGATCATCACAGGGGGAGGAGAGAAATCAGAGAATTTGATGCGGGATGTTTAAACTTAAAAAATCCAAATGCACACAAGAAAGAGGCACACGCTTTAGTTAGGGAGATACTGATGAGATATTTGCAAATCCTTTCTCTACCACCTCTTCACCCCCCAGCACCCTGTCGCCAATGACAAGTATGGCCCTGGGGTCAGACATCATTGCCAATTGCAAGCCAGAAATCCAATAAGCCAAATTAATTTTTTTTTAAAGAATATAAGTTTCTAACACGGACGGCGATGAAAAGACAGTAATAGTATTAAAAATCTTTAGGGATATTGAGCAGTACCATCTGGCCGCAGTCACAACATAGAGGAAGGGGATAAATTGGTACCCTCCAAGGTTTCTATTAAAGCGCATGTTTCAATCTCTCTCGGCTTAAGGGAAACCGCCCAGGTACAGCAGCCTCTGCGATCCAGGCGTGGGAGTTTGCGAACTACCTTAACTGCGGCGCAACGCAGCCTTCGACCACCAGAGGCACCCGGCGTCTGCGGCCTGTCAAAAACTGGCGCTTTTTTCCTCCCCTTTCCGTGGAGAGACTATCAACTCCATCTGTCACAAAAATTAAGGCTAAATCTCCTCTCCAGAAGCCGAGGGAGCCGGGGCTCCAGTGCGCACGGAGTTCGGCTGTCTGCCTGTCCCCGGGGGCCCGGTGAGATGGGAATGGCAAAAGTTAGAATAGAGACACAGCGTCTGCAGACTTCGGCGGCAGAAAAGCCTCCTGTTCCTGCGGAGCCTGTTGCATTCCTCAGAGGCTCAGGGTCTGCCTTAGGAAGCTGCACCTCTGCAATCCCCAAAACAACACTAAACCAAACAAACCTCAAAAGAGCCAGGTTGAAGTGAGACAGACCCTGTTGCTCTGACTTGAATAATGGAAAACACACAAACAACAATCGCAGTCTATATTAAAAAAAAAAAAAAAATATATATATATATAGAGAGAGAGAGAGAGAGAGAGAGAGAGAGAGAGAAAGGCTGCAACTGTATGGCTCATTAGAACAACCATTTCCCAGGTTCTGGGTTTGTTTTTGTTTTGTTTGTTTGTTTTGTTTTTGTTTTTGTTTGTTTTTGTCTTTGGTTTGGTTATTTGGAATTGTAATCTCCGTCCTGCCAGGAGGGCTCAAACCAGCCACAATACTTTTCTGGGGCATGGACCCTTCACCTGTAAGGTTCAAGGCCAGATTGGACACTTGAAAAAGTCCTTTCATTTTTAATACTCTGTGATTTTTAGGCTCATAAGAACAACATCAACAGTCAGCTGCATTTTAAGCCAATGTTTTGTTGAGTTCCTTTAAAATAGTGAGTCTCAAACCTTAGTGAGTGTGAGACTCGCCTGGTGGCCTTGTTCAAACCCAGATTGCTGGGCCCTCTCCTGGAGTTCCTTATGCAGGAGGACTGGGGTGAGGGTGAGGGGCAAGGATCTGCATTTCTAACAAGTTCTCAGGGAATGCTGCTGCTGCCTGTTGGGAACCAACTTTTGAGAACACCTATTCTAGAGGTCCACATGTTTTGTAGTTGTTGTTTGAAAAACTTGCCTCATCCTGGCCTTGATAGAGCTCTCAGTAAGATTTCAGCAAGGCCTGAGAGCTTTGAGAGCTCTGGGGTCACCTCAGGACCCCAGTCTCATGGCATTTCAGGCCTGCATGGCTGTCAGCTGCCAGAAAGACCAAGGCTGAAAAGGAGGCTATGATGATGAGATAGGAGGAGGAATGAGCTCCCTCCCCCCTCAGCCCCAGAGACTGAGTACCACCTTGCCTCACATCCAGGTTTTCATTGATAGCCACCAGACCTCCAAGCCATCTCTCATCACCCAGACACTAATCCCCATATCACTCTGTACATCCCTTAAGCTGACTTAAGCTTAAGTCATGATTCCCATCGTGAGCTTTCCCCCCACCCCCACCCCCCAGAACCCCACTTCCCCTGGAGCTCTCAGTTTGTTCTCAGCAAAATCTCCCGTGTTCCCGGCCTGCTTTCTGAGCTGGATCTCCACATTCTTGCTCTAAGTAAAACTGGCTGGGACCTACAGAATGGGAGAAAATATTTGCGAACCGCGTATCTGATAAGGGATTCATATGCAAAATATAACAGGAACTCATACCACTCAATAACAAAAACATAAACAATCTGATTAAATAATGGAAAGAGAACTCGAATAGACATTTTTCCAAAGAAGACATAAAAATGGCCAAGAAATACATGAGAAGATGCTCAACATCACTAATCATTGGGGAAATGCAAATCAAAACCACAGTGAGATATCACCTGACACCTGTTAGAATGGCTGTCATCAAAAAGACAAGAGATAACAAATGCTGGTGAGGGTGTGGAGAAAAGGGAACACTCGTACACTGTTAGTGGAAATGTAAATTTGTGCAACCACGATGGAAAACAGTATGGAGTTTCCTCAAAACATTAAAAATAGAACTACCATGTAACCCAGCAATTCCACTTCTGAGTATTTATCCAGAGGCGATGAAATCACTATCTCAAAGAGATATCTACAATCCCATGGTCATTGCAGCATTATTCACAGTAGCCAAGATAGAAAAATGACCTAAGTGTCCATCAATAGACAAAGAATGGGTAAATAAAATGTGGTTGGTGTATCTAATGGAGCATGATTCAGCCATAGGGGGGAAAAAAGAAGAAGGAAAATCTTGCTACTTGCATCCACACGGATTCCCTTGAGGGCATTATGCTAAGTGAGATAAATCAGACAGAGAAAGACAAATATGATCTGATCTCACCTATACGTGGAGTCTTAACCAAATTCATAGAAACAGAGAGTACAATGGTGGTTGACAGGGACTGAAAGTTGGGGGAGATGAGAAGATATTGGTGAAGGGGTACAAACTTTCACTTATGAGATGAATAAGTTCCAGAGATGTAATGTACAGCATGGTGACTATAGTTAACTCTACTGTATTGTACACTTGAAAGTTGCTAAGAGAGTAGAGCTTTAATGCTCTCACCATAACAACGGCAACAAACAATGGTAATCATGTGCGGTGAAGGATGCGTTAACTAACCTTACTGTGGTACACATTTCACAGTATGTATGTTTATTAAATTGTCACATCGTACGCTTTAAATTTATACAATGTTATATGTTAATCATGTCTCAGTAAACCTGGGAAAACAAATCCCAGCTGGTCTTTTGAGGCACAGCCTCCATTTTAGCCCTCTTCAGGCCTGGCTGATTTTTCTTCCATAACCCACCTCCCACCAGCCCTCGAAGCGGGGTACACAGGCTGTTGTTCCTCCCTTGTTCCCACTTCCAAACTATTCTCTTCTCTCCTCCTTGGAAACTTCTAGCTTCTGTAAATGGCTGTCAGCTACTCCGACAGTCACCTACTGACCTTTCCTCCAGGAAACCTTCTCAACTAGGATTGCTCCTGGGAACCGCAGAAGACATAAAATGAGTTGAGTGGCTGTTTCCTCCATTCTCTCAAGGATGGTACGTAACCAGTACTGAAACCTATTGTCAACATCAGTTAGATCCATTAAACTGATAATCTGCCTTCACTAACCAAGCTTGCTTTAATTTTTGCTACAAAAAATTTGCATGTCCTTCAAGCGTCATGTAGCCTAAACAATAAGATGTTTGCTCAAGCTGTTTTTCAGGAACTTGGAGTCAACTGTGTCCAGTTTGAGCTCTAGCCGGTAAAGACTGGTTAAGACCACCCATCCACCAATTGAGCATGCTCAAGTGTCTGCTGCATGACCTCTTGATACTGGAGAGCCGAAAACTCCACCCTAAGAACATGCTAATTTGCCATTTTCTGAACACTTGTCTCACGAAGACGCCTGCAGCTTAGTTGCGCCTGTGCAAAACTATGATTACCTCCCCTTTTTCTTATTTCCAATCAGCTTTCCTCACTCTCCGCACAGCTCAGCTATATCCCATAGATACCCTGAGCCCTTCTCCTTCGGAAAGACAGATTTGAGACTTGTTCTCCCATCTCCTCATTTGGCTGCCTTGTGAATAAGCCCTTTGCTGCAAACCTTGGCATCTCAGTGTTTGCCTTGCTGCATGTCGGGCAAATGAACCAGGTTCAGTAACAGTACCACTCTGGGCACAGAAGAGAAGTTGGTCCATCACAGCGGATGCTGTATCAGCCAGGGCTTGACCACAAAGGAGAGTCCATGAGCAAGACAGGTGAAGGATTTATTATGGAGAGGGGACCTCCCACAAGGTGGTAGCTGGGCAGTAGGCGGTGCAGTCTGTTGCTTCTGTGTCTGTTTTTGAGCCTGAATTCACTGGGGTTGGCCAGACAGGTGGTTGGAATGGAGAGCTGGACCTTGAACCTGTGAGGAAAACTGGAACCAGTTGGAGTGAACTGGAACTTGCATCTCCCTCATCACTTCCAACCTCAGTGCCACAGGGGGTGACTCGTAGGGGAAGCTGCCACCTTCAAACCTGGAGCTGATATGCACTTTGTCCAGGACTCAGAGAAGCTGAAGTAGGAAAGTGGCAGGAGTTTGGGAAGCTCAGGTCAGGTGCTGACCTATCCCAACCAAGGGGAGCTTTAAATCAGCAAGGAAGGGAGCCAGCTGCCACAGCGCTAGGGCCTCCCCCACCTTCAGAGCTTACAAAGAATGTGATGCTGCTGCCACTTCCAGATCTGGTGCAGAATGCCCCTCGTGGTCAACACTAACAGGCAACAGCGTGGGGAGGGCATTCAGGGCACACAGCTCCATCTCAGTCCAGTGGACATAGCACAGCGCCATCCCTGGTGCATTTGGGCATTCGGGCTTAATTCCCTCAGGGGTGCATGTTTCCTCATGGTTTCCGCATCTGGCTCACTGGTTTTCTCTCCACACTGCTCTTTATGACAACCTCAACCTCTGAGTTCCTTGACTTCTCACATTCATGCACCAAATCTTAACCGTACCCTAGATCTAGGTATTACCATAACTGTGTTACCTCGAAAGTCTCCAATTCAGAATCTCGAATTGGAATGTCATTTCATCGACCACCACCTCCTGTGTTTCCAGTCTGTCTTGGTGCTGTCGCCTCCCACCTGCTCAAGACGTTCTTTGCAATTACTTCTGCTGTTTTCTTAGCTCCCTTTCTACTGTATCATGCCCATCCACCTACAATAAGCTATACTTTGTTGTATCTAACAACAAAACAAATGTTTCCTAGACCTCAAGTCCCCACTCAGTAACTATCCCATTTCTATGAAAACTCCTTGAAAAAGTTGCTTTTACTCACTTTGTCTGCTCTCCCCTCAGTTCACTATAATTGAGATTCATCTCACCATTTTTCTCATCAAGGATGACTGAAATTTTGCTCTACCCGATCCATGGTCACCTCTCAGCCCTCATCTTATCTGACCTTTCGGCACCACAGGACATGACTGATAACCCTTCTCTTCAAAGTGCTTTTTCATTTGGATTCTGGGACTCTATACTCTCCTGTTCCCCATTGTACTCACTGAGGGTTCATTTTCTCTCTAAACTCACTCCTTAGGTGATCTCATCCAGTGCCTAGATTCTAAATTACATCTAAATTACACTGATATTTTCAATCCCAGCCTTTCACTGATTTCTCTGTGTATATATTCACTTGATTGGTCAATGAGCATCACAAACTTAGCTTACCCCAAGAGGACTTCTGATTTCCCACCCCCAAAATGTGTTTGTTGCCTGGTCTTTTTTTAAAAATTAATTAATTAATTAATTTATGGCTGTGTTGGCTCTTCGTTTCTGTGCTAGGGCTTTCTCTAGTTGCAGCAAGCGGGGGCCACTCTTCATCGTGGTGCACGGGCCTCTCACTATCGCGGCCTCTCTTGTTGCAGAGCACAGGCTCCAGACGCGCAGGCTCAGTAATTGTGGCTCACGGGCCCAGTTGCTCTGCGGCATGTGGGATCTTCCCAGACCAGGGCACGAACCCACGTCCACTGCATTGGCAGGCAGACTCCCAACCACTGCGCCACCAGGGAAGCCCTGTTGCCTGGTCTTTCAGTGGTATATATTCTCCAAAATTCGTCTCCATCAATTTCCTTCTTCCCTTTATATCCATACTATTCAGATCAGGCAGTCTAACATCTTTTCCCTTAAATCTTGGGCAGACATTAGTGACTTTGACCAATGGAATGCAGTGATAGGGACTGACACTCTGGGGCTTCTTGGAGAGGGTACAAGAAGCCTTGCAGCTTCTACCTGGGCCTCTTGGAATGCTTGCTCTGGAGAAGCCAGTTACCATGTGAGAAATCCGACTACTTTGAGACTCCCATGCTGCAAAGAAGGCCAGGCTTGCCATGTGGAGAGGGTACATGGAGATAGAAAGAGATGCCTGGGCAGCTCCCAGCTTTTTCAGCCATGTGAGTGAGCAAGGCATAAGATAGGTGAGCGAAAAAGACATCTTGGAGGTCCAGCCCAGTGGAACCTTCAGATGACTCCACAGCTGCCATCTGAAGAAAAGCACATGAGAGAAACCCCAACCCAGGGTTGGGACTAGGGTGAGGGGAGTGAGGCACCAGGTACAAAATTTAATGGGATACTCACTCTCATCGTGATGCTGCAGGGACCTTGAGAGTGAGTGCCCTTTACATCTTGTACCCTAGACACTTCATTCACCTCACCCTAGTTCTGGTCTTGCCCCATGAAAGAACAGCACAGCTTAGCCCTGTCAACCCAAAGGATCATGAGAAATAACAAAGAATGTAGTGTTAAGGCACTAAGTTTTGAGGTGGTTTTGTTATTCACCAATAGATAATCACATATACACTTTCCATCATACCCAATTACTTGGGTCAAAGATCTACCTGGACTCTTCCTTTTTCTTCACATCCCATATCCAACTGATGGCCCATCACAGGCAGTCAATAAAAGATTTGATAGGCTGAATGCATGAAAGATCAGAACTTATTTCTTATCTTCTGTATTAGCCAACTCAGAACTAGTCAAAACCACTTATACTATAGAGACCCTGAGAGGTTAAAGAATATGGAAAAGTTCTGAAGCCTAAAAATAGAACATGATATTCCCAGAGTGTTGAGTGGTTCAGTGAAAGAACAAAAGGTACATGATAAGCACCGCTTACCTCTTGGTGCTTAGCAATATGGCAGATAGAAAACCATAAGAAACAGATCTGTGCCCTTTTGGGGACTTTGCAATATGTCAGCTGGCCATTGGGGGGTGGCTAGGATGCTTACCACTTAGTTGAAGGCTTAAGTCATAGGTGTCCTCTCACCTGTTTTATTTATTTTTGTTTTTATGACTAGAGAATATGAATACATGGTGGCAGACAACCAGTGGAAACCAAACAACATCTACTCTAGAATTCTAATCCTACTTCATATCCTGCAGGTCTACCCCATTCTCTCTACAAGTCTTCTCTTTATCTCTCCATTGCTTTCTTAAGAGGAATGAATTCTTGGGAACAAAGTAGGATGGGAATCTCATATGGATGGGAACCCCATTCATGCACAACAAGTTGGGTCATGCCCATAGCTGAAGATCTGAGGCCTTCTCCTGAACTCCATCTTTCCTTATAACCCCCTCAAGGACCGTTCCAAGTCTTATTAATTCCATCTAAGAAAAAGTCTCTCGCATCCAACCTTCCTGTATTCCCACTGCCCTGGCTTCTTAGAGTTTCTCACCATTGCTGACCACTAGGTGTTTCCCAACTCTTTCTCTAAATCATAGGTTCTTAGCCTGGGAAGTGTCTCAGAATCACTTGGGAGGCTTTTGAAAAATACGTATACCTGTACAAGTTCTGTTACACTTGAATTCTTCCCCAAGGCCCAGGAGTGTGTATTTTGGGAAAAAATTACAAAGGTATATTTCTGGTTAAATAATCCTGCCGGTGGTTCCCAGACTTGGGGATTTCATAGATCAGTTCATTTTTTTAAAAAATTTGGATTATCTTTGAAAAAAGTTACTAACTTTTTAATTTTGTCAAATATTAACAAACAAATAAAAAAATCCTTACTACCAACTATTAACATTAGTGTTTTATTAAATAAAGGGAACTTTGAAACCACAAAGGCAGGGTGGAAATAACTGGAGAATAGAGGCCTTTAAATTGAATGCATTTAGACTTTTAAAGAATTTAATACATTGTCCTATTTTTCTTCTCATTTCAACAGAAAGTTACTACACAAGGGAAACTTCGGAAGCTTTTGCAACTTTGGACAGCATTTTGGAATCGCTCCTCTAAAGTAATCCTCCATGCTGCTGCTAAGTCTGACCAAATCACTACTCCAGTTAAAAACTTCCAGTTACTCTTCAGGAGAATGCCCAAGGTCATGACCATAACTACAGGATGTAATAGTTTGGAAAACCAGTTCCAAATACTTACCCCCATCTATTCCTGCCTGTACCTTCAAACACACGTGCATGCACTCTCACCCACAGACACACACATGCAGGCACACATATATATGCATGCACTCACATACACACATGCAGGCACACATACATACGCTCACACGTGCACGCGAGTAAACACAAATTGGCATTTCTCTCTGAGCATCAGTCATGGCATTGCCATCCTGCTTTTAATCTGGGCCTTTAGTATGTTTGTCTCTTTGTCAGAGAAGTGGTTCTGGCCCCTACAGAACCCTTATTCCTTGGATAGTGCATGTAACGTCAACACCATCCTCTCTGTGTGCACATACTCTTTGTAATATCAGCTGGCAGCTGACTTCCCAGATTTCTCATCATGTGCACTTGGCTCTCACGGTCAGATGAGTCAGTGGTTGAGTGGATGAGCTGTTTGGGGTGCCACCCACCCAGATGCAGACACTATAATATTGAGACACATCAAAGTTTCAAAATAATAGCAGTCTAAGACCAGGAGGGATTTATCTTAGAGATCCAAATGCAGGAAATGTAGCCACATAATCTGTACCAATAAATTAAAAGAGAAAAAGATATGATCATATCAGACAATGCTGAAAAGACATTAGCAGCCATTGCTAATAAAAACCCCAGGCAAGGGAGCAATAGGTTGAAACTAATTACACGATGTAAAACATACAGAAACCAGAAACCAAAGTTACAAAACGCTACAGCCGTTTGAATTAAAATCGGAAATGGCAGGGATAGTCAATGCCATTATTACTTAGTATTTCCTTAGAAGTTTTAACAAATATAATAAGAACAAAAAATGTAACGATAGACACAAAAATTGGGAAAGAAGATATAAAATCTCTTTCAGCAAACATGGCCAACATTACTAGTGTTGGTCAATACTTAGGTTGTCCTCACCTTTTCTTGGCCATGCAGACTCCCTTTGCAGTTGGGCAGGATGATGTAACCAGTTCTAGCCAGTGGGCTGTGACTGGAAGTGACATCCAGCACTTTTAAGATGAGGCATTTATATCCTCCTGCCCTCTCTTTCCCTGCCCTGCTGAACCTAGAAGCCTCTAGTTGTTTTGGGGGCAGGGATGGGGGTGGGACTAGAAGATCAAAACAGCCTGTGGTGCAGATTCAATACTCTAGAGCACAGCTGTCCTGGACCCACAGCAGTTTTTGCATGAGTGAAAAAATAAAAACTTATGTTGTGATAAACCCCTGAAATGTTGATATTATTTGTTACTACAGCATAACTTGCCCATCCCTAACTGACATAGTTAATGGAATAATTGCATGCTTAGAAAACCCAAGAGATGCTTTTTTAAAAAATCACTAGATGCAATGAGAAAATTTGGTAAAGTCCCTACCTCTAGATGAATATAAAAAGAACTTTTCTGTACTCTAGTCATGAACACTTAGAAAAGAAAACTGGAAAAATACTTTCTGTATATTTGTGACAAAAGATATAAAATATTTAGGAATAAATTTTATAAGGAAGACTTTAGACCCATATGAATAGTTATAAAATACTATTATGAGAATGAAAATAAGATCTGAATATATAGAAAAGTATCCACAAAATAAAATGCTAATTCTCCCAAATAATACATAAATTTAATGCAATTCCAGTTGAAATCTCAACAGGGTTCTTCTTGGAATTGGATGAAATTATGTTAAAATTCATATAGAAAAATTAATGACTAAAAATACCTAAGAAAATTACAAAACTGAAATCAGAGGTATCAGAACATATGATATAGCCTTAATAATTAAATCAGTATGGTGCTGATTAGACCATAACCTTTGTCGTATATTTACTTCACAAAGGTTATGGTTTAATCAGTGGGAAAAGTGTGGTCTCTTAAATAAATGACGCTGGAAAAACTGGCCATCCATTTAAGAGGAACTATAAAAATACAAATTCCAGATAGAAACTTAAATATAAAAAGTAAAATAAAAATCAAATAAGAAAATCTAGGCTATGCCATGTATCTTAGAATTTAGAAAGACTCTTATAACCAAGACTGGAAAATCAGAAGATAATGGAACAAAAACATACATATTTGACTATATAAAAAATTAAGAAGTTGTGTATGGAAAAGATAACCAGAGACAAAGTCAATAGACACACCAAGATCTGGAAAGAACATTTATAAAGTAGATGACAAAAGACCAAGTTTTGAATAAGCAAAGAGCTCTTATAAACTTATAAGAAAAAGATAGTCTAAGAGAAAATGGGGAAACATGTAAACAGAAAGTTCACAGAAGTGCAAATCCATATGTCAACAAACAAGTGAAAAAATATTTAAATTAATTAGTAGTCAGATCAAAGGAAATGAGAAAACAATGAGATATCACTTTAACACCCACTAGACTGGCTAAAATGTGGAAGAACTGTGACAGTAGTTCTCCTAAGGATATCTCCAAACACTACTGGTGGCAATGCAAATCCTTTTTGGAAGTTGATGTAGCTACATCTTTAAAATGTAAAATAAATGTAAAATACAACCATTTGGCCCAGCCCACTACTGAGAATCTTTCCAATAATAATACAAAAAAAAAAAAAAAAAAAACACATAAGAAAGATGCTGTGTATATTCTAGCAATCTCAATAGAAATACTTTTTTTGCCAAAAGTATTTTTTTCCCAAAAAGTTCTAGGCAAAGTGCTGGAACCTCACTTGGTCTAGGTCGTGCACCCCTGTACCTTAGGAGTGAGAGAGAGGAAGCCCCTGAAGGAAAACCAAGAGTGTCATCGGAAGAAAAGTGTCCTTTGTGCCAGGGCTCTACCAACGCGTTCCATGAGTTGGTCCTGGTCCATGCACTGTTCCTCAGTGGCCCCTGAGAATGTGAGAGTGACATACTTGATACTTTTATAACAATTTGGAAGAATAATTTTATGGCTGTTGAATCCAATAATAAAAATTGGGGGCTTCTATTTTGTAGGTATCATTTAAGTTGGGTGATATGGTGTCTTCTCTGCAGATGGGAACTTTTCCAAGCTAGAGAATATGGAGACCAACAGCATTAATGTTGAGCAGATAAATGTCTGCCAGCAGTGCAATAGGCTGGGGAACTTGACGGGGCGGTGTTTGTACTTATTAAGTGACTCTTTCGATCCTGAATAGAAAAAATCAGTTAATTTGTTGCATTAAAGTTTGAATGAACTTCTATCATTTCACATCATCTTTACAAAGCCCCCTTGATAAAGAGGTGATAGAGATCGCTTTGCGCCACCCCTTCAGGAAGGTGATGGCAGCCTTATACCCACAAAGACACTGGGACCTTAAGATCATGGTAGAGCATACACATGTTTTTATTTTTATTCATTTATTTTTATTTTGTTTATTTTTATGTGATGGATTGAAAAAATAACCTGGTCTTTCACCACAGGTCATTGGAGAAGTTGATACTAGTTATTTTATTTGGTTTTAGAGGCAAATTAGTGTGAGGTGCAGGAGCTTAAGGGCTCACCACTGTGTGAAGATTAATAAAAATGTAAGAAACAAACTTCTGATTCTTCAAAGAATGTCGTTAATAACCCCAGGATGCCAAGTGACAGCACGACCCAGCTTGTGCTCAGAGCAGACAGAGCAGCTGTTCTCCAGGGGGTGGGAAGCAAGCTCCACACCATTGCTTTGGGAGATAAAGATGCTGGCTGGGTTTCAACAAGAGGAAATCTCACAGAATCAGCAGGTGCTCCAATTCTCAGGAAACTTGACTTTCATACTTTCTGAAAGAGAGATATTAATGAAACAGAGATTTAAAATCCAAATAGATCATTTGAGGCACAATACGCTTTACTCTCTGTGGCTTGCAGTTGGCAGTCAGTACAGTTTTCCTCAAAAAGTAATTTTTCCAAGGTAGCGCCTTATACACATTTGGACATAACATCTTAAGTTCTCCCATAATTGGGGCCAATTCGTTAGTGGGCATTATAGAATGTTTCAAAGCTATGCCGGGCCTTGTTTTAAAATCTGGTTTTTCGCTGTTGATATCAAGAAGAAACTTTTTTGTAACTATGTCATAAACCTGGATCAACTGTTATCTAAATATTAATAACATAATTTGTTAGAGAACTTATCAATTGTCTTAAGAATTTGCTTTTTATTTTGTAAAAATCTATATAAAAGGAATAGGCTTCCCCTCTCCACCCCACGCCCCCAACAAAAAAACTTTCAACTGCAAAATTATCTATCAGCAAGCTAATGTAAAATTCCACAGTGTGTGGTTAACGCTTCTCAAACAATTTGGTTTGAATTGTTAACATTAGAATTGCTTACGTCTTTATTGCTAAAAGTATGTATTGCATAGAGTATTTTGGGGAAAAAAATCTATGATCTTATTGACTAATAAAGATTACAAACTATTTAATGCTTTTTAATGAAATGTGTATCCCAGGATTGTATCAAGTATATCACAGATGAGTTCACACTTATCCTACATTTTAAAGCTGCTTTCACACTTACCTGCTCATTTTTCACTGGTTTTGATTCAGTTGAAGCCAAAAGATATCTACTGAGCGCCTAACTATATGTGCCGGGAAGCTGAAGTATTTTTTTTTTAACATCTTTATTGGAGTATATTTGCTTTACAATGTGTGTTAGTTTCTGCTTTATAACAAAGTGAATCAGATATACATTTACATATATCCCCATATCTTCTCCCTCTTGGGTCTCCCTCCCACCATCCCTATCCCACTCCTCTAGGTGGTCACAAAGCACCGAGCTGATCTCCCTGTGCTATGCGGCTGCTTCCCACTAGCTAGTTATTTTACATCTGGTAGTATATGTAAGTCCATGCCACTCTCTCACTTCGTCCTAGCTTATACTTCCCCCTCCCCGTGTCCTCAAGTCCATTCTCTATGTCTGCGTCTTTATTCCTGCCCTGCCCCTAAGTCCTGAAGTATTTTTTTAAAAAATCTTCCAACTTTGTTCTTTTATCGTTGTTATTATTAATAAACTATTTTTTATAAGTACTGCTAGGTTTACAGAAAAATTGATTGGAAGGTACCAAGTTCCCACATATCCCCCGCCCCTTCCCCCTGCCCAGTTCCCCTTTTTATTTACATATTTTATTAGTACTGTATGTTTGTTACAATCAATGAACCAATATCAATACATTATTATTAACTAAAGCCCATAGTTTACATTAGGGTTCACTCTTTGTGTTGAGCATTCTATGGGTTTTGACAAATGTATAATGTCATGTATTGACCAGTCTATATCATACTATTATTATACAGAATAGTTTAACTGCCCTGAAAATCTTCTGGAAGCATTCTGTTTTAACCTAGAAGGGATGTTAAGTTGAATCTTTTCATTTAAAGCTTCCATATTTAGTATTCCTTTTTTGTTCATTAAAAAAATAAATTGAGGCCATACATGCTATTTGAATTCAAAAGTTGTACACATTTCCCTCAACGATTAACCATTTATATTAATAGAATCATTCATATAATTCAGTTATCCATCACAGAAATATTTATTAAGTTCTTACCTGGGTCAGCACTCTGTTCCGATAGTCTTCTAATGAGGGAAGTTTGTGATGGGTGGCTTTATGCTATAGACCTTTGTTTCATGCATGGATATATTGATACATTTAATTACCGAAGCTCCTTTCACAGTGTTTTTTTTTCCCAGTTTTTTTTTAGATTATTAAACGTATTTTTGAATAGGAAATATATGTATATAGTGCAAAACATACAAGGTATAAAAAAGTTCACTGTATCCAGAAAGCCTCCACTCACCTTTGTACCCAAGGACTCACCTCCCTCGGCCACTGTTTTCAATTTCTTGTATGCATTCCCAGAGATATTATATATGTATATAAAATAAATCTTTTTAAACAATGATCTTTGCCTTTTTTTTTGCACTTAATATATTTTGGACACTTCCATATCACTTCATAAAGCACTGACATATCTTGCTTATCCTTTTGATGGGTGCATAGTATTCCATTTTTTGATGTTTCATACATTATTTAACCAGTCCCTTACTGACTAGCAGTTAAAGTTTGATCTTTTGTTGTTTCAATGCAGCAGTGAATAACCTTGCATATTTATCTTTTCATAAGTACTTTAATACAGCTAGAGGATACAGTTTAGGGAGTGAAATTACTGCATCAAAGAGGAGGTACATTTTAAATTATGACAGATCAATTGTGATAGATAGATTGTGATAGAAGCTTGTTCCATCTATTTATGGTAGTGTTACAGAGCAAGGACTCACTGCCCCATGTGCACAGAAGCCAGTACCAAGACACCAGCTTTTGAGAAGAGAAAGAGCTTTATTGTGAGGTTGACCGGCGAGGTGACAGGAGGCAGAACTTAAATTTCCTTGATCCAGGGTTCAGGGTGAAATTTAAAGGGTTGGGGGAATTTCAAAGTTGGAAGATGATTGGCTAGTCTTGAATAGGTCCATATAAGCTACTTGTGCTGTTGGAAGTCAGATTTTCCTTACTGAAGTATTTCTTGCTTCATAAAGGACTCTGGTGGCAGCATTTCTATTTGAGTTAAGTGGACTGAGGATTCTTAGTTCCCAGGTCATCCTGGAGACGTGGGCTTCCAACTTGCACATGCATAGTGCTGTTCTTTAAAATAACTCAAGGTTTAATTAATCAATCAACCTATTTAAGGCGGCAAAACGAGTTTCATCTGGTTTACATGCTGTTTCAATAGGTCAACTGTTCTCCATAGAAGTTGTGCCAGTGTACGGGAGTGTTGTCTGCTTGCATCATTGCCAAAGCAACATGTTATTAAGTTTTGGATCTTTGCCAATCTGATAGATGAAAATTATGCCTCATTGTAACTTTAATTTTACTTTCTCTTGTTATGTATAAGACAAACATTATTATTTAAGTCTTCAGAAAATTAATAAGGTAAAGATTGATGACATTTAAGTTGAAGAAGGTTAAGTGATCCGACATCAGCCAAAACTAATAAGTGAGAACACCCAGAAAGTGACCTGCTAAGCTTGTCTCCCTGGCCATCGCCCCACCTTGCTTCCACAGCACCCAGCACAGTGTAGGGGTGATGGCTTAGAGGTTTGCCTTTCCTGGGAATTTCCCTACACTCGGTCAGTAATTCTTAAAAAAGATGTTGAAGAATGCCTTTTATAAAGGGAAATGACTTCTTATTAAAATAGCAAGATCAATGAATTCTAAAGAATCCTCCCATACATAAAATGTATGTTCTAGACTTCTAGTAGAGGTGAACATACCCTATTATTGATGAGACATATTTGAAAAACAACGCTTTGCTCTTTCCTTCCCACTTCCCACTCTGAAGCACTAGTTTCCTCTCTGTATGTGACTTCAAACTTGGAGCATTGGGTTCCTTATCCTGTGGAACCCTGAGAACCTGTGGTTTCTGAGTAGCCGTTAAAGACTCTGGCTTCATCCATGACTTATATACATACATCATTGGAATTTGTTGTCAGGTTGAGGCTTGTGCCTGACTTGTGTTGTCTCCTGATGCTCCTTTCCCAGTCAGTTTGCTGCTGAGAGAGGATTAATTGCCCTGATCATCATTTGCCTGAAGTCATGGTTGGGTTTGGGGTTATGAGAAGAGACAGAGCCATCTGGAGAGGAGTGGCTTTCCCAGGGCAGGACAGCTTGTGGTAATTTGACAATTGTTAAACAAATCAACAAAATGACTAAATGAAGCAAATTTCTGGAATAGAAGTTACGTCAATCCTGAATTATAAATTTTTACCGTTACTATCCTCTATTTACCAAATATTGAGCACCTACTACATATTGAGGACTCTTCTAGGTTTTAGACATCTAGCGATGACTAGCACAGGGGGAAAATGCCCGCCCATAGGGTTGTTTTATCCAAGGGTCATTGTAATTGTCTTTCCCCATTCTCATGGTGGATCTGAGGACCTCGTGAATCATCACTCGAAAAGGGGAGTCCATTTCTGGAAAACCACAGATGCCCTTAGGCTCAGTCTTATCTCTGCTACAAACAAAAGAAATGAATTGAATTCTTTCCTGACATAGAGAGCTTCATCTAGATCCCAGGAAGAAAAGTCTCTAAGATTCTCAAATCCTTGAAAAGCATCTGGGGAAGCATAAATGACAAGGAGAAAAAGCATCCCTTTAAAAGCCAGTCAGCCACTTTTCTGCCAAGGGCTTGTCAAAATTGCTCAAGAGAGAGAAAAAAGAGAAACAAGTGCACATACACATTTTTAAAGTAGCTGCAACCAAGACAACGCCAATTATTCAACCACAGTAAAGAAACCAGCAGTCAAACCACACTGATTATTTAACCGCGTATCCAAGTGCTGAACACAGCCATAGCCAGCCACGTTAATTTAATGTAAATATCCTGAGTAACCAGCCCCCGTGGAGGCAAGAGCTGCAGCAAAGGACAGTGCCTCACCTTTCCTTGTTTTGGCTCCAGATGTCTGGAGCTGGAAAACTGGCTATAATCCAACTAATATTTTCCCTTTTTTCCCTCCTTTTTGCATTTTTGTTTCTCCAAAACCCCAATTCATTCTTTCCTTACTGATCCACTAGTCTCAAATGAACACACACTCAGGGAAACATTTCATTTGATGCATTCTGTTCTCTTCCTCTTGATTTCCACCTTCTCTTTCCTTTATTTTTCATTTCAATCCTTTCTCCTTTTTTTTTTTTAACCTTGATGCTTTGATTCCAAAGTATTTGATTCCTATTTATTTAATTTTTACTAATCATCATATGTAAAGTTTATTCTCAGGAAGTGCATATCAGGAAAACATAAACTTTCTCCTTTGCAACTTGTAACTACAGAATTTGCACTAGGTTGAAACCTACTATAAAATAGTCCCTTTCACTGGGAAATGCCCAAGCTCGTGGATCTTGTGAGTCCAGATATCCATGTTTGAAAAACACTGTCCCACTCTCACTGGCCACAGATATAAGCATCTGACTCAAGGTCAGCCAACCCATTGTTGTCTATTAACCAATCAGATTTCTCTCTTTGAGATTTGAACCAGGAGACACAGAGATGGACTGAAACGTGGGGGGCTGAGTCAGGGCTGGATGACAGGATGGGCCATGTGCAAATAGAACAAATTTAGCTGGAGAGAGGAAGAGAGGGAAGCAGAGCTAAGGAAGACCCTATGGTCCACAGAGGATAAAAAGTGAAGCAACAGGTAACCATATGCTTCCTTGAAGGAGGGATAGAGACACCTCATTTTACATTGATTGGTCCAGTTCTAGTTCCCGTGAGGCCAGTCTCTATTTCAGTTGTTAAGACCATGAGATTGACATTGTACCCTTATATTACATCTGTGTGCATGGATTATAGTATAAAATCAGGCTCTGGAGTCACTTAGCTTTTATCCCTTCCTCTTCTCAATGCCCACCTTTTCTCTCCACGTGAAATCAGTTTCAAAAAGATGCTTCTAAATAAAATATCCATCTTATGTTATGTGTAGAGAAGTCTGCCGGACATGATGTAACAGGCTCAATGAGAGCTCATGTTTTGTGGAAGTGAGTCATGGAATTACTCTACATAAATGATGCTCATGATTCCATTTATGCCTAATTTTTTGAACCGTACCCCACCAATGGCCAAGCACAATGTTGGGGAACTGAAACTTCTTCCCTCTCCTATTGCCTTTGGAGTGCTCCAGGCTCTAATCTGACTTTTCTGATCAAATCTGACCAGGTTTTGGGGGTGGGAAATCAGAAGCGCTCCTGGAGCAAGCTAAATTTGTGATGCTCATTGAACAACCAAGTGAATACATACACGTGGAAATCACAGAAAGACTGGGATTGAAAATATCAAATCAGGAGATGTAATTTAGCATCAAGGCACTAGATGAGATCACCTAAGGAGTGAGTTTAGAGAGAGAAGGAGCCCCAGGGAGTACAATGGGGAACAGGAGAGTGTGAAGCCAAACGTAAAAGCACTTTGAGAAGAAGCGGTGATCAGTCATGTCCTGTGGTGCCGAAAGGTCAGATAAAATGAGGGCTGAGTGACCTTGTTAAAAAAATGGTGGATGAAACTTGATTTTAGGGAATGAAGGAGAACACGAGGGAATAGTGGAAAAAAAACAAGTAAAAGCAACTTTTTCAAAGAGTTTTCCTAGAAATCTGATAGTAACTGAATGGGGATTTCTCCAGAGAAGGCTATGGCTACCAGCACTGGGGAGAGACAGGGTTTGAATCCCAGCTTTTCCATGGGCTAATCAGACATTTTACGCAAGTTAGTTAACAATTCTGACACTCAAGCTTTTTAATCCATAAAATCTGGGTAACAAATATTACCTACATGTAGAATTTAGGGGACATTAGATACCTAACACGGTGACTTGTAACTAGTAAGTGTTCATTAACTAGTAGAAAATTGTTAGTTAGTAATTTGGGAAAAATATCAGTAGAACAAGAATTGGGCACTAACAGAGTGATTTCTTCCACACCTGCCTTAGAAATGGCTCCGATTCAATGCTTGGGTCTTACAGGTCTGGTTGCTGAGGGGAATGTGGTCATCCCACTGGGAAGCACACATTTGGACTTGGGATTTGGGTTACGAAATTAGTAGCTGAAGAGTTAAACTCCTGGAGTTCTAAGCATATTGACTAAATTAAATCAAAACACAGAAGAGAGAATTCATTGATCTAATATCTGTGAGCACAGGTAAGGTACCACAGGATTTCAAAGCCTGCTCTTGAAAAGAAACTCATGAAGTTTTGTGCAACTAACTCTTTTAGTCATTGTCTCTCCGCAGTGTGTCTGGCACTGTGCCACTCTAGGTGAGGAAACTCAGACCAAGTGTGAGATCACTCCTGTCCTTCATGGACTTGCCAGCTAAGCTGAGGTGAGAACTCCACATGGACAGACACTGTCTAATACAACAATGCATCTTAAACTTGAACAAAATTTCCTGGGTTATTTCATAAATAAAGTTCCCTGGGCTGCTCCTGGAGCTGCAGGAGATTCCCTGGTAGTGGGGCCTGTGAATCTGTACTTATGACTGTCTCCAGTGATTTCATCTATACCTTGGAGTCTGAGCACTACTACTAAGGAAACTTAGGGAGCTTTGGGGGCAGATGAATGAAAAGGTATCAGAGTTTTAAGACTAACCTGGTGGCAATTGTTAGGAATGATGGAAGGGAGGAAGGACAGAGGTACTGAGTAAGATGAAGTTGCAATGAACCCCGGGTGGGGAGTGCTTGTGCTGTATCAAGGTGGCAGTGAATGTGAAAGAAGGTTAGGTGAGACAGATTTTTTGAGGCAAAATTGACCATATTTAGTGACTGGTTGGAAATGATGAATAAAAGAAAAAAGGAAAAGATGACTCCAGTGTTTTGAGACAGGCTGCTCCCCTTAGCTCCAGACTCGTGTGTTTGCTTCCTCAACATTTCCCCGTGGAGGTCCAAGAGTCATTGTCAACATAGCGTGTCAAACACAGAAGCCCTCATTTCACTCTCCCCTAAACTTTCTTATTGCCTAGCTCCTTCCATCTCAGCCAGTGACAGCTCCATTCTCTCCACTGCTCAAGACAAGACTTTGAAGCAATTCTTGACTTCTCCATTTCTCCCACAGTCCCATGAGTAAACCTTTCAGTTTTACTTTCAAAATTGACCAACAACCTTTTCATTTTCCTCCATCTTCACCACTGTCATCCAGATCCAACCTAAAATCATCTTTAGCCTAAGCTATTATAGTAGTCGCCTAACTGGTCCCTGCCTCCACACTTGCTTCTTAAAGTCTATTCAGATCATGAAATGTCTCTACTCGGAAGCTTCAGTTGTTCCCCAGCTCATTCAAAGTAAAAGCCAAACTCCTTATAGTGGCCCACAAGGTCCTACAAAGTCTAGGTCTCTAGTATTTCTCCCAACTCATCTCCTCTCACTGACCCAGGAACAGTCTGCACTAGGTATTCAAGCTGGCAAGTCGGTGCTTGTATTGGGCAAGGAAGCTCTCAACTTTGACTCTTTGTTCTTGTTGTTTGTTCCCTCTAAAGTTGTTTGACCTAAACTTCTTCCCACTCCCTCTCCTCCTCTGTTGAGCCTTTGGCCTCTGCAGTGTTATTCCTTGAATTCAATGCTATTCCTCCAGAAATCTACATGAGATTATTATTATTATTCCAATCAGGTCAATGTCACTTCTTCACAGAGATCTTTCATGACCACCCTGCATGAAATGACATGATCAAGTAACTAGTTGTGACTCTTTATCCACCTTGCTTTATTTTTAAATTAGCCTCTCTCACTTGGCATATTATATGTTTATTTATCTACTATCTGTCTGCAACTATCTGTCAGCAGAGTGTAAAACGCCAAGAGAAGGGCATTTGTCTACTTTATTTAGAGCTGTATTCCCAGAGCCTTGAAGAGAGACTGCACATAGCAATCTCTCATAAAACATTTGTTGAATGAATTGCAAGACTGAATTTAGAGGCAGCACAGTCCTGGTAAAGAACATGGTCTCTTGAACTGGGTGGGTTGGATTTATATTTTGCCTCTGTCTTTTACTCCATATGTAATCCTGGACAAGTTTCCTGGCATCTCCATGCCTCAGTTTTCCTACTGTACAATGCAGGTATTAATAAGAACAATATGTAGCATTTAAAAAATGCAGCCACGAAGGACCTTCAGGATGGTGGAGGAGTAAGACATGGAGATCTCCTTCCCCCCAACAAATACATCAAAAATACACCTACATGTGGAACAACTCCTATAGAACCCCTACTAAATGCTGGCAGAAGACCTCGGACTTCCCAAAAGGGTCACGGTGCTCCAGCTGGGTACCAGGCCTGAGCCTCTGATGTGGTAGAGCCAAGTTCAGGACATTGGACCACCAGAGACCTCCCGGACCCATGTAATATCAACTGGGGAGAGGTCTCCCAGAGATCTCCAACTCAACTCTAAGACTCAGCTTCGTTCAACGACCAGAAAACTCCACTGCTAGACACCCAATGCCAAATAACTAGCAAGACAGGAACACAGCCCCACCCATCAACAGAGGGGCTGCCTAAAATCAAAATAAGTTCACAGACACCCCAAAACACACCATTGGACATGGTCCTGTACACCAGAAAGACAAGATCCAGCCTCATCCAACAGAACACAGACTCCAGTCTCCTCCACCAGGAAGCCTACACAACCCATTGAACCAACCTTACTCACTGGGGGCAGACACCAAAAACAATGGGAACTACGAACCTGCAGCCTGCGAAAAGGAGACTCCAAACTCAGTGAGTTAAACAAAATGAGGAGACAGAGAAATACACAGCAGATGAAAGAGCAAGGTGAAAACCCACCAAACCAAACAAATGAAGAGGAAGTAGGCAGTCTACCTGAAAAAGAATTCAGAATAATGATAGTAAAGATGACCCAAAATCTTGGAAAGAGAATGAAGAAAATACAAGAAACATTTAACAAATAACACACAAGGGAATCCCCATCAGGTTAACAGCTGATCCTTCAGCAGAAACTCTGCAAGCCAGAAAGGACTGGCAGGACATTTTTAAGGTGATGAAAGGGAAATATCTACAACCAAGAATACTCTACCCAGCAAGGATCTCGTTCAGATTCAACAGAGAAATTAAAAACTTCACAGACAAGCAAAAGCTAAGAGAATTCAACATCAGCAAACTAGCTTCACAACAAATGCTAAAGGAACTTCTCTAAGCAGGAAACACAAGAGAAGGAAAGACTTACAATAACAATTCCAAAACAATCAAGAAAATGGTAATAGGAACATGCATATCAATAATTGCCTTAAATGTAAATGGGTTAAATGTTCCAACCAAAAGACACAGACTGGCTGAATGGGTACAAAAGCAAGACCTGTATACATGCTGTCTTCAAGAGACCAACTTCAGACCTAGGGACACATACAGACTGAAAGTGAGGGGATGGAAAAAGATATTCCTTGCAAATGGAAATCTAAAGAAAGCTGGAGTAGCAAGTCTCATATCAAACAAAATAGACTTCAAAATAAAGTCTATTACAAGAGACAAAGAAGGAGGCTACATAATGATCAAGGGATCAATCCAAGAACAAGATATAACAATTGTAAATATTTATGCACCCAACATAGGAGCACCTCAATACATAAGGCAAATGCTAATAACCATGAAAGGGGAAATCGACAGCAATACAATAATATTAGGGGACTTTAACACCCCACTTTCACCAATGGACAGATCGTCCAAAATGAATATAAATAAGGAAACACAAGCTTTAAATGACACATTAAACAAGATGGACTTAATTGACATTTATAGGACATTCTATCCAAAAACAACAGAATACACTTTCTTCTCAAGTACTCATGGAACATTCACCAAGATAGTTCATATCTTGGGTCACAAATCAAGCCTTGGTAAATTTAAGAAAATTGAAATACTATCAAGTACCTTTTCCAACCACAACACTATGAGACTAGATATCAGTTACAGACAAAAAAAACTGTAAAAAATAAAAACACATGGAGGATAAACAATATGTTACTAAATAACCAAGAAATCACTGAAGAAATCAAAGAGGAAATCAAAAAAATACCTAGAAAAATGACAATGAAAACACGATGGCCCTAAACTTATGGGATACAGCAAAAGCAGTTCTAAGAGGGAAGTTTATAGCAATACAATCCTAACTCTAGACAGAAGAAAAATCTCAAATAAACAACCTAACCTTACACGTAAAGCAATTAGAGAAAGAAGAACAAAACAAACCCAAAATTAGCAGAAGGAAAGAAATCATAAAAATCAGATCAGAAATAAATGAAAAAGAAATGAAGGAAACAATAGTAAAGATCAGTAAATCTAAAAGCTGGTAATTTGAGAAGATACACAAAATTGATAGCCAGACCCATCAAGAAAAAAAGAAGACTAAAATCAACAGAATTAGAAATGAAAAAGGAGAAGTAACAACTGATACTGCAGAAATACAAAGGATCATGAGAACTTACTACAGGCAACATATGCCAATAAATGGACAACCTGGAAGAAATGGACAAATTCTTAGAAAAGCACAACCTTCCAAGACTGAACCAGGAAGCATTAGAAAATATAAACAGAGCTATCACAACACTGAAATTGAAAATGTGATTAAAATTTTTCCAACAAACAAAAGCCCAGGACCAGATGGATTCACAGGTGAATTCTATCAAACATTTACAGAAGAGCTAACACCTATCCTTCTCAAACTCTTCCAAAATATAGCAGAGGGAGGAACACTCCCAAACTCATTCTACAAGGCCACCATCACCCTGATACCAAAACTAGACAAAGATATCACAAAAAAAGAAAACTACAGGTCAATATCACTGATGAATATAGATGCAAAAATCCTCAACAAAATATTAGCAAACAGAATCCATCACCACATTAAAAGGATCGTACACCATGATCAAGTGGGTTTTATCCAGGAATGGAAGGATTCTTCAGTATATGCAAATCAATCAATGTGGTACACCATATTAACAAACTGAAGGATAAAAACCATGTGACCATCTCAATAGATGCAGAAAAACCTTTTGACAAAATTCAACACCAATTCATGATAAAAACTCTCCAGAAAGTAGGCATAAAGAGAACTTACCTCAACTTAATAAAGGCCATATGTAACAAACCCACAGACAACATCATTCTCAATGGTGAAAAACTGAAACTACTTCCTCTAAGATCAGGAACAAGACAAGGTTGCCCACTCTCACCACTGTTATTCAACATAGTTCTGGAAGTTTTAGCCACAGCAATCAGAAATGAAAAAGAAAGAAAAGGAATCCAAATTGTAAAAGAAGAAGTAAAACTGTCACTTTTTGCAGATGACATGATATTATACATAGAGAAACCTAAAGATGCTACCAGAAAACTACTAGAGCTAATCAATGAATTTGGTAAAGTAGCAGGATACAAAATTAATGCACAGAAATCTCTTGCATTCCTTTATACTTATGATGAAAAATCTGAAAGAGAAATTAAGGAAACACTCCCATTTACCACTGCAACAAAAAGAATAAAATACCTAAGAATAAACCTACCTAAGGAGACAAAAGACCTGTATGCAGAAAACTATAAGACACTGATGAAAGAAATTAAACATGATACAAACAGATGGAGAGATATACCATGTTCTTCGATTGGAAGAATCAACATTGTGAAAATGACTCTACTACCCAAAGCAATCTACAGATTCAATGCAATCCCTATGAAACTACCACTGGCATTTTTCACAGAACTAGAACAAAAAATTTCACAATTTGTATAGAAACACAAAAGACCCCAAATAGCCAAAGCAATCTTGAGAAAGAAAAACGGAGCTGGAGAAATGAGGTTTCCAGACTTCAGACTATACTACAAAGCTACAGTAATCAAGACAGTATGGTACTGGCACAAAAACAGAAATATAGATCAATGGAACAGGATAGAAAGCCCAGAGATCAACCCACTCACCTATGGTCACCTTAACTTTGATAAAGGAGGCAAGCATATACGATGGAGAATAGACAGCCTCTTCAATAAGTGGTGCTGGGAAAACTGGCCAGCTACATGTAAAAGAATGAAATTAGAACACTCCCTAACACCATATACAAAAATAACTCAAAATGGATTAAAGACCTAGATGTAAGGCCAGACACTATAAAACTCTAAGAGGAAAACATAGGCAGAACACTCTATGACATAAATCACAGCAAGATCCTTTCTGACCTACCTCCTAGAGAAATGGAAATAAAAACAAAACTAAACAAATGGGACCTAATGAACCTTAAAATCTTTTGCACAACAAAGGACAACATAAACAAGATGAAAAGACAACCCTCAGAATGGGAGAAAATATTTGAAAATGAAGCAACTGACAAGGATTAAACTCCAAAATGTACAAGCAGCTCATGCAGCTCAATATCAAAAAAACAAACAACCCAATCCAAAAATGGGCAGAAGAACTAAATAGACATTTCTCGAAAGAAGATATACAGGTTGCCAAGAAACGCATGAAAGGATGCTCAACATAACTAATCATTAGAGAAATACAGATCAAAACTACAATGATGTATCACCTCACAGTGGTCAGAATGGCCATCATCAAAAAATCTACAAACAATATATGCTGGAGAGGGTGTGAAGAAAAGGGAACCCTCTTGCACTCTTGGCGGGAATGTAAATTGATACAGCCATTGTGGAGAACAGTATGGAGGCTCATTAAAAATTAAAAATATAACTACCATATGACACAGCAATCCCACTACTGGGCATATATCCTGAGAAAACCATAATTCAAAAAGAGTCATGTACCAAAATGTTCATTGCAGCTCTATTTACAATAGCTAGGACATGGAAGCAACCTAGGTGTCCATTGACAGATGAATGGATAAAGAAGATGTGGCACATACGTACAATGGAATATTACTCAGCCATAAAAAGAAATGAAATAGAGTTATTTGTAGTGAGATGAATGGACCTAGAGTCTGTCATACAGAGTGAAGTATGTCAGAAAGAGAAATACAAATACTGTATGCTAACACATATATATGGAATCTAAAAAAAAAAAAAAGGTTCTTAAGAACCTAGGGGCAGGACAGTAATAAAGACACAGACGTAGAGAATGGACTTTGGGGCACGGGGAGGGGGAAGGGTAAGCTGGGATGAAGTGAGAGAGTCACATTGACATATATACACTACCAAATGTAAAATAGATAGCTAGTGGGAAGCAGCCGCATAGCACAGGGAGATTAGCTCGGTGCTTTGTGACCACCTAGAGGAGTGAGATAGGGAGGGTGGGAGGGAGATGCAAGAGGGAGGGGATATGGGTATATATATGTATACGTACAGCTGATTCACTTTGTTATACAGCAGAAATTTATAACAATATAAAGCAATTACACTCCAATAAAGATGTTTAAAAAAACAAATGTGGTCACAAATTCTTTGACACTCCTTCCATCCCATGGAAGGAGTGATAAAGATGTTTAAAAAAACAAATGTGCTGTAGAAACTACTCCTCCTTGTCTGATTTCCTCTATCCGCTCTGATTTCTTCATCCGCAGAATCCACAAACATGTAAAAATGGTTATTCTTTTATGCCACTGAATTTAAGCTAGTTAGTTACATAGCAATAGATACCTTGAACCCCAGCTCAAAGGCTATTCTGGGAAGTAAAGAAGTGATTGTATGTGAAATGCTTAGAACTAGGCCAGTGCCAGCCACATAGTAAGTTGACCTCACTCAGTAATTGTTAGCTTTTATCATTACTGTGATAAAATTTCTACTGATAAATATAGTACTTTTAAAGAATTAGTTAATAAAAATACTCTTCTCTCACCCATATTTAAAACTTAATAATAAAATCTGGAACAGAATTAAGTGGTTCGTGAGTTGTATTGTACTCCCCAAGATCAGTGTCTTTACATCCTTGGGTAAAGAGAGATTACACAGTGATCTTCTTATGAACCGATAATTTGCAGTCGGTTGTGATAAAGCCCCAGAAAAACAAAGCCCTTGGTACTACAACAGAATTTTTCTGAGTGAAGGTCTAGATTCCTGCTTACTTTTGTGTTCCTCTGCAACAGTGCAAGGCCCAAAGTAGACACCCCACCAATGTTTGCCTTGCTGATTTCATCAATGCACTTGTGTTCATTGTCTTACATAACCTTCTGGGAAAACATTGCTTTATTTAGTATTATCTCTATTTTTGCCTCTAAATTTGTAATATTTGCTTAGAAGCTGATTGGTAATCTCATAAAATTTAGATTGACGTTTATGGATTAAATGGCCAGTATTGTTAAGAATGTACAGTGCAGCATAAGCACAAAACTCTTGCACAGTCTTTTCCTGGACTTGTGCTTTTTTGAACTGGGTTCAAATCTAAACTGAGCAAGGCCACACAGGGCGTTAGAGCAAAAAATGTAAAGATGGAATGCACTAAACCCCCTCGACTGGGGGAGATAGGCCTTGGAGGAGGGAATTTTAAGGACATGCTTTTTATTTCTGGTCACCTGGCAAGCCAATCTTCAAAAACATACTGCACAAATGTGATTTTCAAAGCCACACACATTGTCTTAGATAGAAAAACAACTTCAAACATCACATAGTGTTTTGGAAATTATTTGCTGAATATGTCAACATACCCTGTGAAAGAAAAGCAGTTGCTTAGTTTTTGGTCTGTTCTTATGTGCAGATTTCTTGAATTTTGAAATAACAAGATCGTTAATATAATTACTTGGATAGGTATCACATTTTTAGATGGCCTGTTGCATGCTTTGCTATGAACAATTAAATATTTCTCATCTCATGGTGAGCAATCCATGTGTGTGAGAGAGCAGACAGGGGAAGGAAGAAATACCAGTAGGAGAAGCAGAGGAGCAAAGGAAAGAGAAGACGGGGGAGAGAAATATCTAGACTTAACAGATAAGAGAGTGCGGGCAGCATGAGCAAATAGTAATCTTTGAAACTCCTAGTCTCCACAGTTTTACTACAGCAAATATTAGTGCTTCCATATCATTCACAGTCAGTACAGTACAATCTACATACAGGAAGTGAAAAATATTTAAGGCTGGTTTTTCTCAGCCACAATGAAGTTGGGGTAATGGTATTACTTAGGAGTTCCTATTTATTGATCCACTTTGGAATGTTCCTTTGCAGGGGCTGTTGACTTTGTGGATCAGGATTGCCATGATGAGTGTGGGAAGTATGGCCTCGAGTTTCAGGTAAGCAGACTCGGGGACATTTTTGTCTCAAGCAAGGAAAGTACACATCGATTAAACATCCATGTGCAACCGATTTGGCTACTTGTCCTGTCATTTTATTTTAGTGGCTTGCCCAGTATTCCACCTCGCAAAACCATCTCCTTCATGGATTGCCATTATTACCAATGAAAAACTTTTACTAAACATTCACACTTAACAGTAGGTGTCATTGGTTGAACACAAAGTGTGTGTTACATGGAGTACTGGGCTTACATGTGCACTGTGCCCTTAATCCTAACTCATCCTGCCTATTTTACAGGTGAAAGTTTGAGCTGCTCAGTGCCATATAGCTAGTAAGCAAAAGAACTGGGATTTGGAGCTAGATCTAGCTGACTGTAAAATCTTGCCTCGTTGTATGTGAGATGATACAAAGTGCTTACTTGGAGCAGCTGGTACTGGGAAACTAGTTCACTGGGGCCTTAAATAATCCTTTGGTCTTTAGTTTCTAGATTAAGTTGGCCAATTATTCCAGCCAACAGACGCAGCAGGTTGGAGGAGGGGGGCTGGCTTTGACACCAGCTTGTTGAGACTGGCATTCCAACCCCAACTTTGATATCATCATGGTGAAGTCAGCCTGGCACAGCCCCCGCTTGCCAACTGCCTCAGAATTGTGGTTTAGCCACAAGCCAACACCATAGGCTCACAGAAAGCTGTGCAAATGGCTTGGAGAGAGATGGGTGACCTGCAGACTGCGGGTTTCCCAGGCCTGCCAAGTTTTGCTTTCTTAAAGAGAATGAAGACTAAGTAGTTAGCTGTCTTGGATTCAGGGTAATGATCCCAATAACCTCACAGGTGTGCAGAGTGACCCTTTCTGATTGTTTAGATGACACTGCAGAGAAATAACTCTAAAATTATTGGATGCTATCCCAAATGTCCCTATTCCCAGTTTTGCATACAACCTTCTTGGTGACTTCTTTGAGTCATCCTGACGTATGTGTGTGACGTGTAAATATATATTGAGCACTCCTGGTATAATGTGTCAGGAACAATACTTTTTCCTGAATTTATTTTGCACTCAGGGTTAATATTAACTAAGCTAACACCCCATCATGGTGCCAGATCTAGGCCATCTGCTCTGATTCATTCCTTGCCTTTCTTCTTCTCTGCCCTGCTCTATATCACTGGGAGGTTTACCCCTGTGGCCTGTGTTTCCCAGGCTTCTCCATCAATTGTCTTCCAGCAGGATGTGGCTCAAGGGATGCACTGGGGTGAGATACTGGGGTAGGAAAGAAGGGGGAAACCAAAATATTTTTCCCTTCCCTCTTTGCCTTGGGCAATATCCACTGCCAGAACTGTGTCTCTCCCATGTCTGCAGAACCACCAGGCTGCCATGAGTCTCACTGCCTCCCGTGACCTTGACTTTGTATTAAGCTAACAGTGATCTTTCTCTCTATTCCTCTAGCCTCAGAGAGGCTCTCAAATTGGCTCTTGCCAATCTCTGGGTTGCACCACCATGCTGGGTTCTGCTTCTCAACTTCTATCATCTATGGAAGGAATTAAATTTCCTCTGCCTTACATACCCAGAGTGGTTTGTTTTCCTGGTTGGACCCTGACAGGTATAATTATGGCATTTTTTTATGTCACTCAGGAATTGTTTCATATATGTATGAATTGCCTTTGATATAAGATTTTAGTAAGATCTGGAGTGAGGGTCCTTCACTTCTACAAGTGTTCAGTGGGTATCTACTATGCACAAAGCAGGTACATAGGTAAAAATTTACTGGTTGTTACACAGCCAGGGTCTAAAAAAGTTGAGATCTGCAAAAAAAATTTTTTCAGGTCAGTGGAATATAATTGTCTCAATCAATTTTCTGCCTGCATATAATAAGGAGATACTTGGAAACATTTATAAATGCCCCTGTTTGAACAGTGTCAGTGTCAGGGCTTTTCCTGTGGTGGTATCATCAGATTGCCTACTGGCATATATTCTCAGAGAGTATGAACAAGTTTACTCAAATAAACTGTTATTTCTACTGATTATCTTAGCAGGAAAAGTCAGGATCATATCCAGAAAGGTGGGTGATCCACATGTTTCCTCCCACCCTCACTATAAGTACACGGGGATTGAACCCAAGGGGTCATTAAGAACTTCAGTCATTGACCTATGAGGTCTGTGAGGTCCACCCACCAGATAAATTTACTAGTAAGGATGAGGAAGAGACAGAAGACGGGAGGAGTGAGAGGAGGCTTTTACAATTTTTCATGACGTTTAAATGAGGAAATAAGCCATCGATTAGGATAATCCCAAATAAACTGTGTTGACTGAAGAGTTGTACATATTTTATTTACCAAGGGACACATATGCAACTTCTTATAAGTCATGATATTTTGAACGATGCACATTTTTAATGACTAAAATCATCTGATTTCTCATGGAGGTGAAAGTTAGAGCTTGGAGTAATGAGTATCTTTCACTACTCTTCCCTGATACTGCCAGAATCTTGCTTTCTATTCAAACCTCCTCCTTTTGTTAGCCTTAGAGTGGAAGAGGTTGTTGAATTTCAGTTACAGGTTTAGTGGAGGATGTAGCAGACCTAATGCAGTATCAGAGGAGAGCATGAAAAGAAGGAAGGAGTGGAAGAGAAAGAAAGAGAAGAGGAAGGACAGAGTAACAGTCAAGGAACAGTAATGGGTAAGGCCATGGTCATTCCAGAGGCTGTTGCCTGAACTACTTCCTGCTTCTCTCCACTTCCTGCTTCGCCTGTTGCCTTAGGGGTGGGAACCACATCCCTTCTTATTGCTTTGGCCCTGTGAGGAGGGGTTGCAGGGTTTTGAATTTGTTTTCATCTCTTTGCTCAGATAGGAAGTAAGCTTCTTTTCCTTATCTTACCTATCTTTATCCTTTTATACTTAAAGTATATTTTATTTTCAAAATATTAAATATGAAAGTCTACCTCACCTCCATTTTTCTTCTTGAAATTCAGCCAATTTTGTAGGCTAATTGGCCACCAGTTCTCCATTTTCCCCACTGGATATGGAACCCAACCATGCTCTCATGTTTGCTCAGTTAAAAATACAATTCACCCCTTAACTTTAGCAACTGAAGAAGAGGAAACATATAGTTTACTTGCTTTGTTAAAAAGTAGTTCATTTGCATATCAAATTAATTTGGCTTACGTCAAGAGCAAACTTGAATATTGAGCAAGCTTGGAAATCATATTTAAAGCTCTTTTCCCCTCTAGGGTGACACAATATACAAAAACTTCACAACAGATTGAGATTTCAAATGGTAGTTACAGAAGAGGGCACTTCTTTCCACTTCTTCCTTTACTTCCCTCTTTAAAGAAGGTCCTGAATTGAGTGAATTTAAAATAGAAAATAATAGTAAACAGTATTTTGGAAACAATGTGATCTAGTTGGTGTTGAAAGCTTTAAACTTTTAAATGTTCTCTTTGTGAAGGAATTTGCTAATTATCCAGCAGATATTTTTTCTTTTTATCCCTTATGCATCATAGTTTCCTTAAAATTCTCTCCCTCTCTTTGTTTCTTTCTCCGGCTCTAGCTCCCTCTTGCTCTCCTTTTTTCTTTTAAACAGGGAAGATAGGTTCAAAGAATGTGTAAAGCTTATATCCTTCTCCTGGAAACAAGACGATACCTCAGAGCCAAAGTCCTAAGGCCCTGTCTTGATGAGAAGCCCTCTTACTTTAATTATAACCTCTTCTAGAAGGTTCTCTCCCAACTTAGTGATTTGTGTGTCCTGGAACTAATTTTATTAAGTGAGTTGCAGAATTAAATTGTTTGTTTGGATTTCATGGCTCTACCTACACCTCCTAAACTCTACCTAAACCTCCAATGCCCCATTAAAATAATCAAATATTGGATTATGAGTACCTGTTTTTTTTTTTTTTTTCAGGGGATTTAAAACTGAGAATTCCCTAACAGTTCTGGGAATGATCAAAGAACTATCAAAACAACTCAAAATCTTGGCTGGGAAGTGATGTTCTTATCCTTGAAAGAAAAAAGCACCCATTAATGGAGCTCATTTTAAAGAGCTCTATTAAGAGCCAGTGGAATATTAAAGTCACCTGATCATTTTGCATTCATCTTAGTCAATATTTGAGACACTAAATTATATCAGTTTTTGAAATAGTCAAATGTCTTTGTTTTAGTTATGTAATTGACTTATCTTTCACAATACAATTGAAAACTAACTCTAAGTTATGAATTTATTACTGATTTATTCTTAAAGTAGAGATTAATTCTCCATTTTTCTTACACAGTACATTTACATAGCCTTGAAAACAAATGCCCTACCAATGCATACTCAGTTCTTAGCGACCTGGTGTAAACTCAGTGGATCACATTTGCACAGGTAATTGCCTGCACATTGTGATTGAAATGAGACCTCAGGCAGCTCATTCCAGCCTCCTCTCCCTCCACCTGGGCCAAAGTTCTCAGATACCCTTCCCCAACTCCCTCTTCCCTGTCAACACCAGTTTAAAAAATAGATGCAGAAGCATGAATCCAAGAAGTTACAGTGAGAAACTGTAGATAGTGTGAGTGACTTTCTGATTCCCTAATTTTGTGGGATCACTGAGCAAATAATTTGTTGTATAATCTGTTCCCTGGGAAGACACAAAGAGAAAACAACACTGACAAGTTTGCTTAACGTAGGTCCTGAATGTATAGATCTGTGGTCATTCTTGGTTCCACACAATATTTGCCTTTTCTAAGCCATTTTGCCATGAAAAGCACTTGGTGGCTCTTTCCTGTGCACACCCACCCCCTCCCCGCTCCAGTCCACCCATCTACTGTTATTATTACTACTCCTTCTATTACTGCTACTACTTACACACACATACCTCCTCCCAAGAAAGAGGGAAAGAGTCACAGAGCTAAAGACAGGGCATGTCTGAGTCGCAGAATATGCTGAACAATGAGGCGATCACTTCAATCTGCAGAAACATGGGCATTGCATGAAGGGTTGTTGAAAACGTGCTGTTCTTTTCAGCGCCTCTTGCATTTGGTCTTTAGAACAGAGCTCCAGTGCTTCCTTTGAGTTACCATCGATTTTCAAATTTTTAACTTCTCTAATTAGATGAATGATAACTGGATATGGAATCTTCATCAACAAAATAATTTCTAGTGTTACTGTAACTTTCTTATCCCAGAAAGGGATCAACTTTGATGATCATTGGATAAGAGTTTGATTTATTTGGCAAATTCAAAGTGGCTGATAAAAATGTGTGGGGTTAAAGAAGTGATTTGACCAAAGCTATATGGTCATTCTGGGTAGATGGTAGAGAGAAGAGTAGAGGAGGAAGTTGTTAGGGATTCAGGGGTGGCAGTAATAGTGCTCTGCGTGACACAGGGAAGTGTAGCTCCATTGTGAGAGAGGCAGTTTTGCAAATTATGAGGCAGTCTGATAATTATTCCTCTTCTTCCTTATAAGTTTAGGCGATGCTCTCTCTGAGATTTAAAATATGTCCTTGTGATATGTGTCAGTATGTGTGTTCCACTCAACGGTGGCTCCATCATGTGAAGAGGGCTAATGGCTAGAGGGCTACACTCTACAAGACTTAAAATTCCAAAGACCAGCAATCATGGTTCCCTTCTCATGCCCCCTTCTTCCCAGAGAGTATTCTAAACTGGAGGAAATATAGTGCTGGGTGGAGAAGAGGACAGACCCTAAGAGGAGCCTTTGAGGAGGACTGGGTTTTCCCAGAAAGTGTGTGGAGTTTCACACCATGGAGATTGGAAGAAGAAATGGTTGAGAGAGGTGCAAGCCAGGGGACAGCGGTTAATAACTTGAGTGTATCCCCAAGGAGACCCTTTGTGAGATGCTTTTCCTTCCCATTTTGAGTAGTTCTTCCTAGAGCTATGGGAGAAAATGGATTGAGAATACAGTTATACGTTTTTTTCTTCTAGGTTGTAATTGCCTTGCAGCTCCTTCCTCTATACCTTCAGGAAAATCTGATTACCCCTGCAGTCTTAAGTGATGCCCAAGTGGAGAAGAGGAAACAGGAAACTGAAGGGAAGTGTAGGCAGGTATCAAATCAATGTCCTATCCCATCCATGTCCCATGGCTCCAGCAGGGAAAGGACAACACCCTTCCAAGTGCATTACTGGTAGTGGCCATCAGTGAAGGAAGCCAAGGTTCACAGGAGGGAGCCATCAGGAGGAGCACACAGAGCTGAGGAAGGACTTTCAAGTAGACATCCATAAATACTCTGGTGAATAGAGACTGTTAGATTGAGGACCCAGGAAAAAAACGGAAATGAGGCTAAAAGAGAAGAATTTATTAAGAAACACATTAGGATTTGCTATCCCTCAATCTGTTTATCTCCCAGCTATAAACTCTTCTCCACCTGAATTTATATCTCGTAGTTTCACCCTCATGCTTCAGTTTAGAAATGAAACTTCTCTAAGGAGTCTCACAACTTCATATGATGTCCTGGATCTCTTATAGGATTTTGGACTTGGGTTTAAATTGTTTTTAAATCCATCCAAATGCCTTTTCCCTGCTGACAGCTCCATGCTGCCCACTCAAAGACTCACCAGGAGAATAAATTATTTCTTCCCTTGTCAGTGGTAATTTGTGTTCACTAAATTACCTCCAGATCTACTTTCCTGAGTCAAAAATAACTTCACAGTTTTTCTTTTTCCTTCCATGTCCACCTTGGAAAGACATATAGATTTTAAAGTTAACCTCTCTCTGTTAGATACTCAGAAATAATTAAGCTTGTTTTCTTCTTAAGTCAGCCAGATGTTTCATTTTAAAATGGAACAATACATGGTTTAGTTGACCCAAGTTCTCATGGAAAAGCCATTGCTTTCATTTTGATAGTCTTGTTTTGTGAGAGGTAAAAATGAAAAACATCTTTAAGAGAATTCCTTTTTTTTTTTTTTTCTGGGAACCGTGCTTGGTCTCAACAGGAAACCACATTTTTAAAGAACATGTAAGTTACTACTGATGATGCTCCAAAGTCTGATCAAACACTTTAAGCTACAGTCATCACAGTGGGATTTTACCACACTGTTCTTCATAACTGTTAAAAGATATTGATATGTCTTATAATGTCAAGATCTGTTTCTGGCAAGGCATCTATTTATACGATGTCTGTCACTTTAGCATTTTCTTCCAATCAAGCTGGGCTAATGTGCTTAGGGCACCTTTTATTTTTGTCTTAAAGAATGCTAATAAATGGTTAAGGGTAATTTTTTACAACATGGTGAGTGTTATTTCACAATGTTTCATTAGCCACAAATCCTCAAGTCACTTGTAAGAATTCCAGATGCCCTACTGTAGGTATTTTTGCAGCTGTTTTGTGGGAAATCATGAAAGTGCAACTCTCTTTGACAAAAAAAGAACATATCTCATTCCTGCAGGGATCAGGGTCTTTTACTGTACTTCATAGTAACAAAAAGGACAATGTAAAGACAGCTGTGTACTATACAAATTCTCTCCATATGCCTGAAATTGAGATAGTTACAATATCTTCTAATTTGTAAGATACTTTGATTTTACATCTAAGGAAGTCTTTCCTTTGAATTGGTTATGATATGCTCTGAAGTTACATTCTTCTTCCTGCTATTTGCAAGACAAAATTGGGCCTAAAGAAATTCTATCTGTATACAGTGATTTTTCTTTTGCAATGCATTTTTTGTTCTTTATGATTAGATTAGATTCATAAAGTGGAATTCATTCATTCTTTTACCTGTCCCATAACATATTGAATCTAATCATCAATAACTATTTACTCATCTTAAGATCACATATATTTCCTTTGCTAAAACAAAACTTAAAGTTTGAAGGTTATAATTCAGGATATCGTGGATATTTATTCACTGATATCATTTTACATCACAAGAGTATTTTGCAGCACAGACAGCCACAGTTTGAGAAAGAAAGAAAGAAAGAAAGAAAGAAAGAAAGAAAGAAAGAAAGAAAGAAAGAAAAAAAGAAAGAAAGAAAGAAAGGGAAAAAGGAAGGAAGGAAGGAAGGAAGGAAGGAAGGAAGGAAGGTTTTCCTTTTATTATTTCCTATATCACATAATCTATGTCTTCATTATCTGACGGTATTTCGTATCTGAATTGTAATGTTCCTGGTGACCATTTCTTTTAAACAAAATCAATAAAAAATGTTGAAATTGAGATTTAGGGCTCAATGACCTTCCTGAAATTCAAATTGCTAAGATTTTGGCTACAAAGTCAAGGCTAGACTAGAAACACTCCATTGGTAGGACCTGTGATACAAGGAAAACTGGACTGGATCGAGATGGGAGGAATAACATCACCGAGAGTTCATTATTTCAACTCTCACATTTTATAGATAAGGAACGTGAGACCCCGAAACACAAAGTTCTATCAGTACTCTAGAATTCCATAGTCCAATTAAAAATCAAATCACTAAGGGTAACAGTTTTGCCCTTTTGTCTTTTACTTTTATTGCTTAAACATAGGTTTATAGACCTCAGAATGGGTTCAGATGAGGTCATTCATTCCCAAAACATGCAAAATGACTCAAAAAAGCCATGAGTATGCCAAGCTGAAAAGGCAGTGTGTACACTCCAAAGGTTTGATATCTAGTGAGAAGTAAACATGCAGACCAGGGATTCCAATACATGGAGGCAGCTGCCCTGGTGAGGCAGACGTGGAGCTGAGGAGTAGAACAGAAACAAGAGAAGTCATATCAAGGAGGCAGGGAAAACCTTCTGGAGGACAGTGCTTTGTGATGCTTGAGTTAAAAGTTGAGGTGACTTCCCCAGGCAGAGGGAATGACATCTGGAATGTGCTGGAGCAATATCTTTGTTACTCAGCATAGAAGAGTGGAGTGGTGGGGGGAGAGGCTGGATGTGACTGACTTTCTTCATTCTAAGAAGATTCTAGCAATGCTGTTCTCCCATTGCTGCTACAAACCCAGCTGGTCTTACTGTACAACAATGACTCACCATCCCACCCAGTACAAGGGCTAATCAGAAAATAACTCTCCCTGGGGAGCTCTCAAAAGAGAAAGGAGAAACAACTCCGTCTTAATCTCCACCTGAGCTATCTCCGAAATATTTAGCTTACAAAGATTTTTAAAACTCCATCATCATTTTTCTCAAAACTATTTACTACAACTATTGTTTATAGTACTAGTGGTAAGACAATTCCTTCCCTAAATTCAACAATAAATTCAGTTCCACTAAAGTGCTAGGCTTGTGAAATTGTTTCCGCTTTTCTTTTAAAAATTTTATATTTCATTGGATGTTTTATTAGATTGAAGGAACCAATTTCTTTACATATATTCATATGATCTTTGGGATCAGATGGTCCTCAGCCTAAATCCCTAGTCTTCTAAGTAGAAGAGAAAATTATCAGGACAGTGGTACTTTCATCACAGGAGTCCTGGGTGGATGAAATAAGGTAATACATTTAAGGTGCTCCTTACCACACTGTGGCAAGGAGCAGATGGACCAAAAATGGGAGTGCCTTCCTCCACTAGTGAAGAAGTGCGTAAGGCCTACTTTGTAAGAGCATTAGCTGAACAGCATGCTTAGAAAGATTTTGCTGGTCCATTTTACCACTGTCCTTCTCTACAGCCATCCTATGAAACAAGCCAGGACTTGCGGTATAGATGAATTAAGCAAGGACTCAGACTTTGCAACTCTCGTCAAGCAAAACAAAGGCTGTTAGAAGTCAAATGGGGTCCTTAGTGGAAAGAGAGGGAGAGGCGCTGAACAGATTTTGACTATAATTGAAGATGGAGTTGCAGGGCAGGGGCAGGGCAAGACGGTGACATAGGGAGATCCTGAACTCACCTCCTCCCATAAACACACCAAATCTACAGTTACATATGGAACAATTCCCTCTAAAATAGAACTGAAAACTAGCTGAATGGCTCCTGACAACAAGCGATAAAAGGACCACATTGAGATGGGAAGGAAAGGCAGAGACACAATCTCACCAAAACCCCCACCTCTAACACAGCAACCTACCATCTGGAGGGATCTCACAAATCAGAAGACTCTCCCTGAGGAGCAAGGATTTTGTGCACCACACCTGGCACCCCAACCCTTGGGACCTGACCAAAGAGAAAAGCCCACAAAGTGCCTGGCTTTGAAAACCAGAGAGGCTTGCATCCAGGAGACCCAAAGGGCTGTAGGGAACTGAGATACTGCTCTTAAAGGACTTGTGTGAAGACTCACTTGTCCAGTGGCCCAGTGCAAAAGCAACAGTTTGAAAAGCTTCTAAAACTTATGTGAAGGAGATTTGTATGCTAAGCTTAAAGTGCTTGCCGAAGGGGCAGGGGCCTATTGGGGCTCTCTGGGAAAAGAGGGGCTGGCGGGCACCCTTTTTGTACTCTCCCTCTATTTTATTAGTACCAGCAGCACTCATGGTTTTTTGTCTCTCCAGCTGCCTTACTAAAGCCAGTGGGCATGTGCAATATACACTGGGGAACAGTCCTTGATTGCCTGCCTCTGGTGGCCAGAGGGGCTTGCATTCCTGGGTCCCATTGGACTTTAACAATCAGAGAGATAGTTCTTGGCAGGCTACCACCCTCCAGGGTACTGCACAGACTGCAGACTGAAACACACACCCCTGTCTTTTTGTATAAAGGCCTATTGACTTGTACTGGAGCTTTATCCTGAGGGACAGGCTTCAGGTTTCCCACACATCTGGAAGCTACAGGAATGCTCTCAGGTAACATAGCTGGGGGACAAAATCTCAGCATTCTCTGTCAGCCTTACTACCGATCACTGGTACCTCCTAGAAAGGAGCTTTTACACTAGCCTGGAGCCCTGATTTTTGCAACTGTCAGGCAGGGACACCTCCATATTACCTGGTCTGGAGGCCAGCAAGGCTTACAATTTCAGTCCCACGGGACTGTATATATTTGCATACCTTAAAAATTGCTGCCTAAGGGTCTGACTTCCAATCAGCTTGAAACTAGGTGCTGACTGAGGGCCATCCCTTTGGAACACTAACAAGTCTTGTCACACCTTTAACAACTGGGACCAATCAAGAGCTAAGGCAATGTTGAAAAATCAGATTCATCTCCTACACATGGCCAACCCTTCACGACTGGGAGAGGTATTTGTTTCACCTAAAACAGAGAAACAAACACAGAGAATAAAGAAACATGAGGAAAACATTCCAAATGAAAGGACAAGATAAAAGCTCAGAGGAAAACTTTAATGAAACAGAGATAAGTAATTTACCTGATAAAGTGTTTAAAGTAATACATAAAGATGCTCACTGACCTTGGGAGAAAAATGGATGAGCACAGTGAAAATTCAGCGAAGAGATAGAAAATATAAGAAAGTGCGAAACAGAAATCACAGAGATAAAGAATATAATAAATGAACTGAAAAATACACTAGAAGGTTTCAACAGCAGACTAGATGAAGCAAAAAATGGATAACTGATCTAGAAGACAAGGCAGTGAATCTCACCCAAACAGAGCAGAAAAAAAAGAAATTCAAAAGTGAAGATAGCTTATGGGGCCTATAGGACAATATTAAGCAGAATTATATTCATATTATAGGGGTCCCAGAAGGAGAAGAGAGAGAAAAAGAGGCAAAAAGAACTTATTTGAAAAATAGTAACTGAAAATTCCCTTACCTGGGGTAAGAAAGAGACATCCAGATCCAGATAGCCCAGACAGTCCCAAATAAGATGAACCCAAAGATATCCACATCAACACACAACTAAAATTGTCAAAAGTTAAAGAGAGCATCTTAAAAGCAGCAAGAGAAAAGGGAATACCCAAATGAGTATAATCATACTTTTCAGCAGAAACTTTGCAGGCCAGAATAAAGTGGCATGATATATTCAAAGTGCTGAAAGGAAAATAATTCCAGGCAAGAATTCCTATGCAGGTTATCATTCAGAATTGAAGGGGAGATTGAGCTTTCCAGAATAGTAAAAGTTAAATGGGCCTTATAAGAAATGTTAAAGCGACTTCTTTAAGCTGAAAAGAAAGGAAAGTAGTTAGTAACAAGAAAACATATGAAAGTATAAATCTCACTTGTAAAGGTAAATATATAGTAAAGGTAGTGAATTCATCACTTCTAAAGCTAGTTTAAAGGTTAAAAGACAAAAGTAGTAAAAATAAAAGTACAATAATTAGTTAAGGAATACACAAACACAAAATTAAAAAATATAAAATGTGACATTAAAAACATAAAATGGGGGCTTCCTTGGTGGCGCATTGGTTGAGAGTCCGCCTGCCGATGCAGGGAACGCGGGTTTGTGCCCTGGTCCGGGAAGATCCCACATGCCGCGGAGCGGCTGGGCCCGTGAGCCATGGCTGCTGAGCCTGTGCGTTTGGAGGCTGTGCTCCGCAACGGAAGAGGCCACAACAGTGAGAGGCCCTCGTACCGCCAAAAAAAAAAAAAAAACATAAAATGGGGAGAGAAGTAAAATGGAGAGTTTTAGAATACGTTCAATCTAAAGTTACTATCAACTTTATATATATATACGTACATATGCTGGTGTATGTGAGCTTCATGGTAACCACAAAGCAAAAACCTATAGTAGATTCACAAAAGTTAATTGAAAAAGAATCTAAGCATAAAACTAAAGTCATCGAACCACAATGAAAGAGAGCAAGAGAAGAAGAAAGGAAGAGAGAGGAACTATAAAACATCCAGAAAACAATTAACAAAATGGCAATAAGTACATACCTACCAATAATTACTTTAAATGTAATTAGACTAAATGCTCCAAACAAAAGACACAGAGTGGCTGAATGGATAAAAACAAGACCCCTATATATGCTGCCTACAAGTGACTCACTTTAGTTGTAAGTATACACACAGACTGAAAGTGGAGTGATGCAAAAAGATTTTCCATGCAAAGGGAAACCAAAGTAAACCTGGGATAGCTATACTCATATCAAACAAAATAGACTTTAAAACAAAGACTGTAATAAAAGACAAAGGAGGGTATTACATAATGATAAAAAGGGAGAGAGTCAATGCAAAAAGAAGTTATAACATTTGTAAATATTTATGTGCCCAAGCTAGGAGCACCTAAATATATAAAGCAAATTTAACAGACCTAGAGGGAGAAATTGACAGCAATACAATCATAGTAGTGGACTTACATCAATGAATGGATCATCCAGACAGAAAAATCAATAAGAAAATATTGGCCTTATATAACACATTAGATCAGATGGACTTAATAGGAGGATAGATAGATAGATAGATAGATAGATAGATAGATAGATAGATAGATATAGATAGATAGATATATAATATTCAACCCAAAAGCAGCAAAAAAAAAAAAAAAAAAAAAAAAAGACCCACTCTTCTTGAATGCACTTGGAAAATCCTCCAGGATAGATCATATATGAAACCACAAAACAAGTCTCAATTAACTTAAGAAGATTGAAATTATATTAAGCGTATTTTATGACCACAATGATATGAACAGAAATCAATTACAAGAAGAAAACTGGAAAAATCACAGATATATGGAAATAATACAACATGCTACTGAGCAACTCATGGGTCAACAATAAATCAAAGGAGAAATGTAAAAAGTACCTTGAGACAAATGAATATGTAAATACAACATACCAAAAATCTATGGAGTACAGCAAAAAGAGTTCATAGCAATAGTGACCTTCCTCAAGAAACAAGAAAAATCTCAAATAAACAATTTAACTTTACACCTCAGGAAACTAGAAAAAGAAGAAAAAACAGAGCCCAAATTAGTAGAAGGAAGGAAATAAAAAGATCAGAGTGAAAATTATTAAAATAGAGAATAAAAAGACAATAGAAAAGATCAATGAAAGTAAGAGATGGTTCATTGAAAAGATAAACAAAATTGACAAACCATTAGCTAGACTCACCAAGAAAAAAAGAGAGAGGTCTCAAATAAATAAAATGAGAAATGAAAGAGGAGAAATTATGAATGATACCACAGACATACAAAGGATCATAAAAGACTACTATGAACAATTATACACCAACAAATTGGACAACCTAGAAGAAATGGATAATTTTTAAGAAGCATAATATCTTCCACGACTGAATCATAAAAAAATAGAAAATCTGAATAGATTGATTACTAGTGAGGAGATTGAATAAGTAATCAAAAGTCTCCACAAACACAAATCCAGGACTAGATGTCTTCACTAGTAAATTCTACCAAACATTCAAAAGGTTTAAAAACCTATCCTTCTCTTTAAAACCTAACTTTTCCAAAAAACTGAAGAAGAGGGAATGTTTCCAGACTTATTTTATTAGGTCAGCACTACCTTATACCAAAACTAGACGAGAACACCACAAAAAAAGAAAATTACAGGCTAATATCTCTGATGAACTTAGATGCAAAATTTCTCAACAAATTATTAGCAAACCAAATTCATCAATATATTAAAAGGATTATAATGATCCTTTTAATCTCCCATGATCAAGTGGGATTTATTCCAGGTATGTAAATCATTTGAGAAAATTCTACATCCGTTTATGATAAAAACTCTCAACAAAGTACATATAGAGAAAATGTATCTCAGCATATTAAAGGCCATATATGATAAGCCCACAGTTAACATCATACACAACAGTGAAAAACTGAAAGTTTTTCTCTAAGATCAGCAAAAAGACCAGGATGCCTACTCTCACCACTTTTTTCAACATAGTATTGCAAGTCCTAACCATAGCAATTAAGCAAGAAAAAGAAATAAAACCATCAAAATTGGAAAGAAGGAAGTAAAACTGTCACTTTCTGTGAACGATGTGATTTTATACATAGAAAACCCTAAAGACTACACCAAAACATTGTTAGAACTAATAAGCAAATTAAGTAAAGTTGCAGGGTACAAGAATCTCTCATACCTGTATTCACTTCCAACAAATTATCAGAGAGAGAAATTAAGAAAACTATCCTGGAGAGCCTTCAGGATGGTGGAGGATTAAGACATGGAGCTCACCTTCTCCCCACATATACATCAAAAATACATCTATATGTGGAACGACTCACACAGATCATCTACTGAACACTGGCAGAAGACCTCAGACTTCCAAAAAGGCAAGAAAATCCCCACATACCTGGGTAGGGCAAAAGAAAAGAGAAAAAAAAAAGAGACAAAGGAATCGGGATGGGACCTACACCTCTGGGAGGGAGCTGTGAAAGAGGGAAAGTTACCACACACTAGGAAGCCCCCTCACTGGCAGGGACAGTGGGGTGCTTCAGAGCCTCAGAGGAGAGTGCAGCAACAGGTGTGTGGAGGGCAAAGCAGAGAGAGTCCCGCACAGAGGGTCAGTGCTGACTGGCACTCCCCAGCCTGAGATGCTTGTCTGCTGGCCCACCTGGCAGGTGGGGGCTGGGTGTTGAGGCTAGGGATTCAGAGGTCAGACCCCAGGGAGAGGACTGGGGTCGGCTGCATGAAGACAGCTTTAGGGGTAGTGTGTTACAGCTGAGGGAGTCCAGGAAGAAGCCTGGGACTTCCAGAGAAGCAAGGGACCATTGTTAGGGGGGGTGCATGAAGAGAGGGGTGGGCCTGCCATAGGAAATTCTTCCTCAGTGCACTCACAGGGCACCACCTATGTGAAGCAAGGGACCATTTTTAGGGGGTGCATGAAGAGAGGGGTGGGCCTGCCATGGGAACTTCTTCCTCAGTGAACTCACAGGGCACCACCTATATGAGCTCAAGGGGTGGGTGCGAGCTGCAGCTGCTATCTCGGACTCCAGGCTGGCTCAGACTGCTACCACTGCTGCTGCTGCCAGCAAGGGTCCTGAGAGCAAGTGCAGGGCACTGCCACATCTTCCTGGGAGCCTGCACAGCCCACCACTACTGAGGGTCCTGCGATCTGGGACCAACTTTCCTAGGAGAGTGCATGATGCATGCCAGGCTATTGCAACTTCTTGCCAACCTCTGCCGCTGCAGGCACTCCCTGAACATCCCAATTGTGGCTGCCATATCCATCCCTCTTCCTGGCCAGAGTAAGTGTGCCCTAATCAGCCGTTACTTTTGCCCCTTCTTGCCTGGGCAGGAAACAGAGGCCTGAGGGTGACCCACATGCAGAAGTGGGCCCCAAACCAAAGCTGAGCCACAGGAGTGGTGCGACCAAAGAAGAGGAACAGAAATCTCTCCATGCAGCTGCAGGAGCAATGGATTAAATCCCTGCAATTGGCTTGGTAAACAATGCATCTGTGGAATATCAGAATAGATGAGTGCTCCCACAATTGAGGCTGGTCTAGCTTTAACAACTGTGGAATTTGGGGGCAAATACACACGGGAATTGGGCCAGGTCAGAACCTCAGCTGGCCCCACAGTGCCCACAGCAGGTCCAGAAACCTACCTAGAGGTATTGGAGGACTTCCTGGGGAGGCAGGGATTGGCTGTGACTCACTGTGGGAGCAAGGACACTGACAGCTGAGGTCAGCTGAGACAGCTGAGTGATAATATTATCACTATTATTTCTTTTGATTTGTTTTGTTCTGTTGTTCTTTTTTCTATTATTCTTTTAATTTTTTTCTTTCTTTTTATGCTTTTATTTTTAAAATATTTTAGATTTTACTATTTTACTTTACTTTATTATATTGTGTTTTTTCCTTATTATTATTATTTTTTCTTCTGTCTTGCTTTGTTTTATCTCTTTTTTTAACTATATTTTATATTTTTCTAGTTTTACTTTACTTCTTGTTGCTTTGTGTTTTATCCTTTTGTTTTCCTCTTTCTTTGGTTTTATCTTTTTTAAATTGTTTTTGTGTGTTTGTTTTATGCTTTCTTTGCCTTTTTTTTTAGTTTGCTTTCTGCTTTTGATTTTTTTTTTTTTGTTAGTTTAATTTGTATTGTTTGTTTTTGTTTTGGGGTTCATTTATTTTTTTGGTTGCTCTCTTCTTTTTTGTTTCCTTTCTTTCTTTTTATCCTGTTTGTGTGTATGTGTGTTTCTTCCTGTTTGGTTTTTCTTTTACCATTTTTCTTAGGGGTTTTGTTTGTCTGTTCATGTTCTTTTTTTTTTTTCTTCCATGACATGCTCCTTGCAGGGTCTTTGTTCTCCTGCCAGGGGTCAGGCCTGAGCCTGTGAGGTGGGAGAGCTGAGTCCAGGACACTGGACCACCAGAGAACTCCAGCCCCAGAGAATATTAATGAGAGAGAGCTCTCCCAGAAGTCTCCATCTCAACACAAAGACCCAGCTACACCCACCGGCTGGCAAGTTCTAGTATTGGACGTCTCACACCAAACAACTAGCAAGACAGGAACACAACCCCACCATTAGCAGACAGGCTGCCTAAGTCATACTAAGCCCACAGACACCCCAAAACACACCATCTAATGTGGCCCTGCCCATCAGAGGGACAAGATCCAGCTACACCCACCAGAACTCAGGCACCAGTCCCCTACAGCAAGAGGCCTACATAAACCACTGGACCAATCTCAAACACTGGGACAGACACCAGAAGCAAGAGGAACTACAACCCTGTGGCTTGCAGAAAAGAAACCCTAAACACAATAATTTAAGGAAAGTGAGAAGACAGAGAAATATGTTGCAGATGAAGGAGCAAGTTAAAAACACACAAGACCAAATAAATGAAGAGGAAATAGGCAATCTACCTGAAAAAGAATTCAGAGTTATGTTAGTAAAGATGATACAACATCTCACATATAGAATGGAGAAAATATAAGAAATGTTTAACAAGGACCTAGAAGAACTAAAGAACAAACAGTGATGAACAACACAATAACTGAAATTGAAAATACTTTAGAAGGAATCAATAGCAGAATAACTGAGGTAGAAGAGTGGATAAGTGAGCAGGAAGATAGAATGTTGGAAATAACTGCTGCAGAGCAGAATAAAGAAAAAAGAATGAAAAGAATTAAGGACAGTCTCAGAGACCTCTGGAACAACATTAAATACACCAACATTCAAGTTATAGTGCTCCCAGAAAAAGAAGAGAAAGAGAAAGTGTCTGAGAAAATATTTTAAGAGATTATAGTTGAAAGCTTCCCTAATGTGGGAAAGGAAATAGTCAATCAAGTCCAGGAAGCACAGAGAGTCCCATACAGGATAAAACAAGGAGAAACATGCTGAGACACATATTAGTCACCCTAACAAAAAGTAAATACAGAAAAAAAATATTAAAAGCTGCAAGGGAAAAGCAACAAATAAAATATAAGGGAGTCTCCATAAGGTTATCAGCTGATTTTTCAACAAAACTCGGCAGATTGACATATATACACTAATATGTATAAAATAGATAACTAATGAGAACCTGCTGTATAACACAGGGAACTCTACTTAATGCTCTGTGGTGACCTAAATGGGAAGGAAATCCAAAAAAGAGGGGATATATGTAAACATATAGCTGATTCATTTTGCTGTATGGCAGAAACTAACACACATTGTAAAGCAACTATACTCCCATTAAAAAAAAAAGAAAACAATCCCATTTACAATTTTATCAAAAATAATTAAATACATAGGAATAAATTTAGCCAAAGAGGTTAAGGACTCTACACTGAAAATTATAAAATGTTGATGGAAAATATTGAAGAACACACAAATAAAGGGAATGATATTCATGCTCATGGATTGGAAGAACCAATATTGTTAAAATGTCCATATTACCCAAAGCAATCTGCAGATTTTAATGCAATGCCAATCAAAATTCCAATGCCATTTCTCAGAGAAATAGATCCTAAATTTTTAATAGAACCACAGAAGACACCGAATAGTGAAAGCAATATTGAGAAAGAGGAACAGAGTGGGAGGCATCATACTTCCTGATTTTGAACTATATTACAAAGCTATAGTAATTGAAACAGTATGGTATTGGCATAAAAACAGAGACATAGATCAATGGAGAAGAATAGAGATCCCACAAATTAACCCTCACATATATGCCCAAATATATAGTCAAATGAGCCAAGAATATCAAACTGGGAAAGGACAGTCCCTTCAATAAATGATGTTTTGCAAACTGGTGACAGAAAAAACAAAAGAATGAAACTAGACTACTATCCTATATTATATGCAAAATTAATTCAAAATGGATTAAAGACTTAAATATAAGACCAGAAACCATGAAACTCCTGGAAGAAAATATTGGCAGTAAGCTCCTTGACATCGGTCTTGGCAAAGATTTTTCAGATTTGACTCCAAAAGCAAAGACTACAAAAACAAAAAGAATTAAGTGGGACTACATCAAACTAAAAAGCTTCTGCACAGCAAAGGAAACTATTAACAAAATGAAAAGACAAATTACTAAATGGGAGAAAATATTTACAAATCATATATCTGATAATGGGTTATTATCCAGAAAGTATAAAGAACTCATAAAATTCAAAGTGAAAACAAAACAAAACAATTTGATTAAAAAATGGGCAGAGGATCTGAATAGGCATTTCTTCAAAGATGACATACAGATGGTCAATAGGTACATGAAAAAATGCTCAGCATCACTAGTCACCAGGGAAATGTAAATCAAAACCACAATAAGACAACACCTCATACCTGTTAGAATGGTGTTGGGGGTGGGGAGCAAAATGAGTAAAGGAGGTAAAGAGGTATAAACTTCTAATTATAAACTACATAAGTCACGGGGACATAATGTACAGCATGATATACATTACAATAATATTGTAGTGCATATTTGAAAGTAACTAAAAGATTACATCTTAAAAGTTTTCTTTATTCACATGCACACAAAATCGTAACTTTGTATGATGACAGATGGTAACTAGACTTACCTAGTGGTGATCATGTCAGTTTACACAAATACTGAATCATTATATTGTATACCTGAAACTAATATAATGTTATATGTCAATTATACCTCAAATTAAAAGAGACAAAAGGTGGAGTCAAGCATCATCAAGTGAGGTGAAATATTTAAGATATATAATTTTACTTATCTCAGGTAAACATAATAACTTAAACTATATTAATAAGAGGCTTCCTAGCAGGGAAAATTGAAATGACTTGCTTAATAAAACAAATTAATAACTGTGTTATTAGAATTTAGAATGTTAATTCATCTAAAGTGGTTGTGAATAGCGTGTTTTCTTAACTGGTCTTAAAAAGCCTCTGAGGACGTCCCTGGTGGCGTAATGGTTGGGAGTCCCCCTGCCAATGCGGGGGACGTGGGTTCGAGCCCTGGTCTGGGAGGATTCCACATACCGCGGAGCGGCTAGGCCCGCATGCTGCAACTACTGAGGCCTGTGCGCCTGGAGCCTGTGCTCCGCAGCAGGAGAAGCCACCACAATGAGAAGCCCATGCACTGCAACAAAGACCCAGTGCAGCCAAAAATAAATAAATTAATTAATTAATAATCTTAAAAATAATCAGCCTAAATTAATCATTATTTAAAAAAAGCCTCTGAAAGATTTTTTTACATTATTAATTTATTCAGCTAACTTTTTCTCCCTGGACTGTGGAACTATTAACCAGTGCAGCTGCTGCTCAAATGTTCACCAATTCCCAAATGAAGTCTACACTAATGACACTATGAGAAATTTAGGGGTAAAAGACTTGGGGCACATCATTTGCAAACTATTCACAGACATGGAAGATAAAATAGATTGTTAATCAGTTGAGACGCTAGGAAAATATGTTCAGAGGATCTTGTTCTTTTCCTTTTGAAAAATGGCACATCACAAAACACATGTGCTTACATGGCTTAGATACATGGGCTAAGAAAGTTTTTTAAAATTAAAAAAAGATTAGGGAATGGAAAAATCCTTTAATTAAAAAGAATCCCACCAATATAAGGAGAATAACAAATCAGTATCTGAGGGACTACCATGGCCTACCGTGAGACAGAGGATGTGACATTTGAGTAATTAATGGGAAGTCTTTGGGGGTTCAGTAATTATCTCTTTCCAGAAAAGCAAAGGGAAGGCCCACATTCCATGTCCCAATTTGGCTCCATCCTGTGCATTCAGACTATTTCACTGAGACCTCTGACTGCATCTTGGTGACACGACCCACACAATGGTCACAGTCACCAATGCAATGCTGGCGCCAGCAAGCTTTAGTTTGTTAGGGAAAAAATGCTACTTTCCATGTATGTTTAAATAATACAGACATATAATATTAAAAAAACAGAAGCTCTGAGTGTGTAATTTGATTCTCAGCCTTTGCAAAACAGGCAAAGACCCAAATATTTCTCTCTGCTGAAAGAGTTTAAAATATATTTCCATGGGGTAAGTTGGCTGGAGAGGCTACTACTTGGGATTGGTGAGCTGAGAAGTGTGATTTGGGGATAATCTGCATTTATGAGACAGAACCAAAAGGGATCTTGGGGTTAGCTGATATCTCAAAGGAAGGTGGGCTCTTCAATAGAACTTTCCAAGTTAAAGCCAACTGCTTGTGTGTGGTGAGGGTGGGCATGGAGAGGCGAGATTGGAAGGGACGGGACACATTATTTTTGAAGGTTTAGACTTTGATTATGGAACCAAGTGAGGTAATGCAAGGCCCACTGTAAATTTGACTCTAGAATTCTTTGTAGGTGGAGTTAATCTCTAGAATACCAGAGATAATACATTGGCTGGAAGCTGTATCTCGATAGTGGTCCAGCGATAGGGAGATGGATGTCACTTGCCAGCTAGGGAAATGGCATTCTCTGAACACACATCACCCACACTGCCCTGGACATTTTAAGTCAGGTCAATCACATCCCAGTGGGCCCAATAGGTGAATCTCCCACCCAGCAGACATTTTAGGCAATCCCCCAGGTCCTTCCCCACTGTTCCCAACATACGTGCTCTTGCCTTCAATCCCTGGATCCAGATATCTGGGTTCTTACAGTAGTTGCTCTGTCTGACTTGGTTCTCCCTTGGGTTTGGTAGATTGGAGCTCAGTACTCCTGTCCAACTGTCAGATTTCCCACTGTAGATCCAGTCTGAAAAAACATCTCCTCTGATCAGGACTACTTAAACCTCTCCCTCAGATGGGTTTTGAATATCTCTTTGGTAGAAATAAATGGCTTCTCTTAAGCCTTGTACAGCAAGAGATAAAGGTGACTAATACCTGTTCTCTACTTTCTACAATTAACTGCTTCAGGTAAGATGCTGACAAAGAGACAGGGCTAACATTATTATGAGTGTCCTCTTACTCTAGGAGTACAGGATGAAGGGAATGGGTAATAGCTGCTCTTGGCTAAGTTGAGGGAGGGAGCACTTCTCTTTGGAAAGACCAAGTATGTAATGGTTATGAAAGGATTTTGAGGAAGCTACAATTGGTGTTTGAATTAGTTATTTATTGTGGCCATAACAAATTACCATAAACTTAGTGGCTTAAAATAATACAAATGTATTAACTTCTAGTTCTATTGGTCAGAAGTCTGACACTGGTCTCACTGGACTAAAATCAAGATGTTAGCAGGGCTACATTCCTTCTGGAGGCTTTGGAGGAGAATCCACTTTCAAGCTCATTTAGGTCATTGACAAAATTCAGTACCATGTGGTTGTAGGACTGAAGTCCCCGTTTCCTTCCCGACTGTTGGTTGGGGCTACCTTTAGTTCCTAAAGTCTTCTCTCCATTCCTTACACATGGTCTCTAAACCTCAGAACAAGAAATGGTATAAATCTTCTCATGTGGTCCATCTCTTCTTTCTCTGATTCTTCTGCTTCATCTTTCTGTCTTCCCCTCTGCCCTTAGCAGCCCATGTGATTACACTGGGCTTTCCTGGGAAATCCAGGACACTTTCCCTTATATTAAGGTCAGCTGATTATCAACTTTGATTGCATAACATAACCACAGGCAGAACACAAGGGAGTGGAGGTCAGGGAGCCAAAATCTTGCCTAGCCCTGTGTTTTTGTGATGTTAAGTGATGGGGTACAGAGTAGAATTCAAATCATGTCCATATTAAGCACCTACAAGGTGCTAAGTATGACTCAAGTTTGGAAATACAAGGTAAATCAGAATCCATTTCTTCCTCAAAATTTCTCCTAGAGGGGAAGACAGGCTTCTTTTCAAATAATTATGATACAATAATCTATTTGCAAAAGTGATAACCAACATTAATAATTTTATGATTTTATTTCGAGAGGATATGTTTGTCTCTTGAACTTCACAAGTTGGCATATGTTTAGGACCATGATAAAAGTTTTGAGTAAGGCATTGGCCAACAAATGTGCAAAATAAGACGAAATCTAAGGAAGCCCCATCCTTGATTACCCTCTTGTCCTCACCCACAGCGCTGACTCTGACCTCCCATCCTGCATTCAACTTGCCACCCAACTTGGAATATTCTCTCCTTTTCATCACAGTACTGGAATGGCAGAAAACCAGATAATAAGAGCAATGTTCCATTTGGCACTTTGAAATTCATGTCCCGTTTGCAGCCCCCTGGAGCATTCTCTGTTGTCCAGCAGTCAGTCCTCCTTCTTCCTCTGTTACCTCTATTACTCAGTTGTACATTTGATAAGGGAATGAGGACGAGGGGGTATGTTATTCAGTTTCGAATATTCTCTTAGCCTCCCCATCCGGGACCTAACAATGTTATACATAATGAAGGCTTTCAATAAAGTTTAGTAAATTATTAAAAAAAAAAGACAAACAAAAATAAAACTAAGTCCTTGGTTTTAGGATTTTAAGCGGGTAGACAGAAAATGGCATTTGCTACCTGAAACTTTTTGTCTTTTTTCATGCAAAGGAGCAAAGCAAGTGGTTAAATGGTGAGCCTCAAAAGATTAAGGAAGAGAAATCAGTTGGAGAAAACTTCCTGTGGTTCAAATGCAAAAATGACTGAATGAATGTCATGCTGACACGCCCTGTGAGATACAGGAATTGTGAAGGGTGAGTAAAGCCATTGTACACATTCTGGAAAAACAAACATTTAAAACAGACAACGAGAACATTTGGTTCCACCCATATTCATCCTTTGGTAGTCTCTTTGACCCATTCATGGCTGTTTGCACTCTCGTTTGGGCACACTGGTGGCAGCCCATGGTTCCCCAACTCAACAAGAGAAGGAATGCTGATGAGAAGCAAAAGCCCGGAAAGCTCTCAAATTAGCTAAGCAACCATATCATAAGTTCACAGGGATTTGCTGTCAATCATACGGGTTCCCAGAGAGTCAATGGAAAGTGATTTCCTTAAGGGTAAAAGCCTGTGGCTTCTGTTCTGGAGCTTCAACCTCAGTTTCTTCCATGTGAATCTCAACAGATCTTCCTCTGTGTGGTTGGCGGAATCATGGCCCCCAGAGACGTCCAAGTCCTAATCTCTGGAATCCGTGAGTATGTTAGGTCACATGGCAAAGGGGCATTAAAGTTGCCAATCAGAGAACCTTAAAATAGGGAGATTGTTGAGATGAGCCCAATGTAATCAGAATGATCCTCAAAAAAGGAAGGGGAGGCAGAGAGCTAGAGTCAGAGAAGATGCGATATGGAAGCAAGGTCAGAGTGATGTGACCTGAGGACTCCACCTGCCATTGCTGGCTTTGAAGATGAACGAAGGGGCCATGAGTCAATGGAAGAGGGCAGCTTCATACAGCTGGAAAAAAGAGGGAAACACATTCTCCTCAAGAGTCTCCAGAAAGGAATACAGCCCTGTCTTGGTTTTAGCCCAGTGAGAACCACATCAGACTTCTAACCTATAGAACTGTGAGGTAACAAATTTATGTTGTCTCAAGCCACTAAATTTGTGGTAATTTGCTACAAACCCATAGAAAACGAATAACTGTATAATTAGTCAACTCCCAATGAGTGTTGACCGTGGTGGGTGGCCTGTAGGATGCATTGTGGGTAAGCAGCCTTCTGGTTAGATCATGCTCCATGCAGAAGGATGAGTGACAGACTCTCCAGGATGTCATGGGGAAGAGGTCACTGGGACTCCCCACCCAGGGAGCCCCAGACTGTGGGGCCCTATGGGACGAAGGCCCAAGTCCTAATCTGTTGTGAAGGTTAAAAATTGATATCATATAGGCCGATTTCAGCAGTCAGACTAGTTCTCTTGTAAAGAGATTTTTTAAAAAAATCAGAATTAGTTGCCAACATTTAAAGATTCCACCTAAGCATCAGGATTTCTGACTTTTCTTGGAAAAAAAAAATCGGAAAATGTTGCCACACTTCATTCTCATGGGAGTGGAGTCGTGGCTGCCCTTTAGAGCACGCTCATGTTGCAGGCAGCATTCCCTCAGCTCCACTGTCTCACACCCTCTCTGTGCTACCCTATGACGTGGTCCTGAGGGCACCAGTGTGCAATCCCTGGTACTCTGCTTGTGCACAATACACATTTCAGAACTGGTTTAATTAGGGAAAGGTACTAAAGGAAATCTAGCCAGTTTCAATGCTTTTATCATGTATGGTAGCAAAGAATGGCTTCACTGATTTCAGAAAAAAAAAAATCTCAAACATGAAATAGTTTGGTTCATTCCTCCATTCCTTCCAAATTCTTAGCCTAAGCAGTGATAGGGAATTTCCAGGCCTACTTATGATTCTGATTCTGGTCAGCTAAACCTTTGCTCCTTTAAGAATTTATAGAAAACTGGGACTTCCCTGGTGATGTAGTGGTTAAGAATCCGCCTGCCAATGCAGGGGACACAGGTTCAAGCCCTGGTTCCGGGAAGATACCACATGCTGCGGAGCAACTAAATCTGTAAGCCACAACTACTGAGCCTGTGCTCTAGAGCCTGAGAGCCACAACTACTGAGCCCATGTGCCACAACTACTGAAGCCCACGCACCTAGAGCCAGTGCTCCGCAACAAGAGAAGCCACCTCAATGAGAAGCCTGCACACCGCAATGGAGAGTAGCCCCCACTCACCACAACGAGAGAAAGCCTGCACAGCAACAAAGACCCAATGCAGCCAAAAACAAATAGATTTATATAAAAACAGAATTTATAGAAATCTGACTTCAACATATAAGGAAAGAATTTTCAAAAGGAAAGCTGGAGCACTTTCAAGATGGTAGACGATGAGCTCAAACAAAACGTCAAATGGTCCGATAGCATTTTCATGTGTGCACGGCCAAGGTTTAGAGAAATCCCTGTGCGCTTTTATTAGATTAACAATGTGTCAGCTCTGACATGCAACACAATCTGCTATTGCAAAATGCACTTAGGAATCCTGATGCATTGTTATGTTTGGCTTTATTACACACATATCTTTTTCCTCATATCTGAAAGCCGATGGTTATGGGACAAAATTTCTGGAAAAGTGATACCTTACAAGCTCACACTTGAAATGGCTCTGAACAGTGATGGAAGGTCATAGTTATGGGAAAAAGAGAGTAGAGTTGGCTCACAAAAGGGTCAGTGTCCTGAGCGGCTGGGTAGGAATGCACCTTTTCCATCTCAGGCTCTGGTCTTCAGCCTACAGTGTAGTGAATAATCAGCCATAGATGCACAAGGGAGAAGCTAGGCAGGGCTTTGACGTGGCCTCAGTGGGTGTGATGGATGTGCAGAAATCCAACCCTTCCCAGGGGGGTCAGGTGACACCGTCAAGACAAAGAGGGCAAATAATTTGGTACTGGAAAAGTACTTGTTTTTTTTTTTTTTTTTTTTTTTTTGCTATTTGTGCCAAAGCATTACAGTATCCCTATTAAATTGTAAATCTATGCAAAGAAGGAAAAATAAAGCCAAAGTGCAACCCTGAATTGAAATATTCCTTGGGTAGAATATATTTAAATTGTGCAAAACTTTCTGTATCAAGAAAGAAAGAAGGAAGGAAGGAAGGAAGGAAGGAAGGAAGGAAAAAGACAAGAAAAGGAAGGAAAGGAAATAAAGGAAAGGAAAGAAAAAAGAATGAAAGAAAAAGAAAGAAGGAAGGAAAAAAAGAAAAAGAAAGAAAGAAAGAAAGAATGAAGGAAAGAAGGAAAGAAAGAAAGAAAGAAGGAAGGAAGGAAAGAAAGAAAGAGAAAGAAAGAAAGAAAGAAAGGAAAGAAAGAAAGAAAGAAAGAAAGAAAGAAAGAAAGAAGGAAAGAAAGAAAGAGAAAGAAAGAAAGAAACGGCGTTCACTTCGCATTTCCAAGGTTGAGTTAAAAACATCTGCTTTCTGGATTACCGAGTGAGACGGTATCCAAGTTTGTGAAAAAACAAGATCTTGCAAATCTTTCCTTTGGAGGCTGTGTATAAAAACAAGTGAGGGGAGGATGAATCTCCCTCTAGCCCCAGAGGCTCGCCTGAGCAGACAGAGAAATAGAGTGCGTGCCTGCCTGCCATCCCAACTGATAAAACCTTGCGAAATACTATTTTTCATCATCTTCTCATTGCCTTTTTGTTGTCTCCCTGTCTTCTCACATCTCTGAACAGTGATTCTGATGGGACCTGGATTTATTTGAGCTTTTGATAAAACACATACCACTACCCTTTCCCCAACCCAGGACCCAAGGAGTTTTGAGAAATATCTATAAATTTTCCTAATTGCCAGACAATTTTTCCACTTCTGGGCAACTGGCTTCCCTTAGCCATAATGTCAGGCTCTCACCTATGACATCAGGGGCTCCTATTTGATGGCTACCAAATGCTAAAGGGGGCTTTGGTTTTACTAACTTTTCTTCATCTAACTCCCAGCCTTGGAGCTGGTTGGCATTTTAGTCCTGGTCCTAGTATGCAGAAACCTGCCAATTCAGAAGGGAACCTGGGGAGATGACAAGAGTGTGCACCTGCTGTGTACCAGGCAGTGTGCTTAGTTTTGCCTCACAAACGCTTGCGAGGTCAATTTTGTCAGTCTTGTTTAGACAAATAAGGAAGTCAGAGAAATTAAATAGGTTGATAATCTTAAGCCAGTAAGTGGCAAAGCTGGCAAACCAAACCAAATCTGCCTGCCTCTGAAGCTTTACTTACCTACACAGCCTTCATAAGTGCAAGATCTCTCCTCATTCTTACTCCCCATAGAAACTTCTCAAAAGATACTTTGATGCTTGCTCTTCAGAACTTTTTATCGCTTATATTAGCCCTAGTAACAGAGAATTCCCACACAGAGAATTGCATATGGCAGTAAGAACTTTGCAGAGGTCATTTTTCATATGCCGCAGCTCAAAATTAATTTCCACTTTCAAACCCAGATGATATCTCAGAGGGAGACTGTCAGGTGAGAAGATGAGGGTTGCCATATAACGCAAGTGGTCTGAGTTATTCTACCAGTTCCCACACATCCCACAGCGACCAAGTTGTTCACGTGGCTATAAATGTATGCTCCTTTTAAATAAGTAAGAATTTGGATCCTGACAGTTTATGGGAAATTGTCAGAAGCAGAGCTGAGTCTGAGGGACCAATAAATGGGCAGCAAGACAATCAATTCAATCTGAAAACATAAGACCAGGCAATTAGTGGAATGAAGGGTTTCTTGGGCGACCCACCTACTCTCTATCTCCATTCCCCCAGCAAACCTTTGCTTGATTTCAGACTTTCCAGCTCCTGGTGCACATTTTTATTCCAGACGTCTCATTGTGTGCGTTTATACAAAAGGACAGGGCAGTAACATGCAAAGGTCATGGGCTGTGGAATTAGAATACTTGTTTTCAAATTACTGTACCACACTGAAATACTGTGTGATCTTGGGCTAATTACCTAACCTCTCTGGGCCCTTCTCTGAAAAACCAATTGCTCTGAATCTTATTGAGATAAAGTGAATAACACAGTGCCTGGCTTATAGTAAGTATCTAAAAAAATACTTTTTCTCCTCTCTCTTCTCTTTATTTGCTTTTTCAGGAATGCCCTGATCCTAAGGATCTTCCCTCTTTTTCTGCAAGCCTCAGATATTCTTAATTTGATGGTGCTGTTGAAGACTGAAATCTTCTATTCCACTTGGGATCAGTATAAACAGGACCTAGATTTGGGGTTCAGATAACTGGCAGAGATCTCTCAAACTCAGGGAAGATCCAGGCCCAGTGGACAAATTCTGACTGAAGACAGCAATAAAAATCCCATTCTCCTTCACCAGTGAGTGCTTCTAGGATGAGCATATATAATCTACACTTCTGCCCAAAGAAGTGGAAAGGGAATTCTTAAGTTAGGGTCTCAAGAGGAAAGAGGCATTTGTCTCTTGTTTCTCACTTGGGCTGCTTGGTGGACGTGACACCTCGAGAACTGGCAGCCAACTTGAATTCATGAGGTGTCAGTCACAAGGATGAAACCAATGTGCTAAAGATGGTGGGAGGAATGAGCTTGAAGGGCCCTTGGTAACATTGTGGAGTTGCTGAATGAGTCCTTGGCTGTCCATCTCCATCTTGTTGTCATATGAGATAATTAATGTTTAAGCTATTTAAGTCCAAGATTTTCTTACCTGCAACTAAAAGTGTTACTGATTCTCTGATGTCTGCTTCTCAGAACTGCTCTGAGGATGATGAACAACATATGTAAAGCATCTAGAAAGTGCCTGTCATTTAGTAAACACCTGGCAATCACGCAGCTTACATTTGTTATAGCTGTTAATATACATGCTCTCTAGGGGAGCAGTGGAGTCTTCATCAAATGGAAGCTTCCTTTAAGCATGTGTTGATGTTGTTACAGAGAAAATTCACACATTCCATCAAACCTACTTGGGGCCTTCAGATCCCATCACATTGAGATTCCATGAGATTTTATCAATGGGCACAAATAAAATTTAAAAATTAATTGATAGTGAAGATGTTGCAACTCATATAAGAAACAGTATTAAACTGTTCTCATTACTAAGGATTTGGTGATCTTACTTAGCCATAAGTAGAACTCTTCTTGCGAGCTCTTCCTTTCTCCTCCCTTGGCTGTGAGCTCTTTTGACTTATCTTTTTTGGCATGAGTGGAATTTCAAATCTGTCAGTGTCCTTGACTGTTTGGATAAATAGCTTGCTAGGGAAAGCCGGTTGGAACTGAGTCTAAACTGCCATTTGTTGATGGTTTGAGGATTATAAGTTGTCTAGAAAGTTAAAAAAAAAAAGACTGAAAATAATAACTGTGGGCAAAAGTAGTTCATTCACAGATTCAATCAACATTTATGGAGGTCCCGTGCTTGGTGTTGGGAAAATAAGGCCAAATAGGTCAGGGGCCTGTCATTATGGGCCTTAGAGACAATCTAGTAGAGAAAGACATGTGAACAAGTGTATGAAAAAATTCTATTGAAATGACCAAAATAGTAGTGACACAATGATGATGAAACCAGGACAACTACTGGGATCGCCGCTATGCATGGCTACCAGTGAGTGAGCACTTCCCATGCACTAGGCTTGTCTTAAGTTCTTTATCTTGCACTGTTTCTCATGATCTTCAATACGGTTCTTTCTGATCATTCTGGTTGTTGTGTCCATTTTAGAGAGGAGCACACTGAGACCCAAATGCATACAACTAGTTAGTGGAGGAGCTAGAATTCACATCCAGGACTTCCTAAGCACAAAGCTCATAGACCTCACTATGCCAAGGTCTGAACAGGGTGAAATGGAGGTTGAAATGAAGGAAGAAGTTAGTTCTGCTGTCAGTGTGCTGGGTCGTGTGCGGGTGGGGGAGGAAGGAAAGATCAGAAGAGGCTTCAAACAGGACATGAACCTCTGTGGACACTTCCTTTGTGGAAAAAGACTTCTCAGAAGAAAATGTGTGGTGCATGGTTCTTTAGCATATTTTCTAATGTGAGAGAAAATGAAAAAGGATGGAGGCAGAATGGTATCTGAATTGGCCCAGCGCCCCTGGAAAACTGCAAGCTCCAATGCAGTTGGGACTTCAGGGACCTGGGAAAACTATTATAGTTGTTTGTTCTGCTCAAGTACTTGAAATCTCATGAATAAAATGTTTTCTATGAATACAAATTACTATAATTATCTCCATTAGACCACAGAAACATTACATTCAAAGAGAAGGGGAGGTGTACGAACATATTTATTTAGCATATGAAAGTGGTCTTCATGCCAAAAATAATTCAATATCATAGCAACCTACTTAGGCAGTGTCTACACTGACACAGCAGAAGATGTGACACAAAGATTTGGTGTCGGTAATTCATGCTAACCAAAGCCCCCAACATCCAAATTTGGTTCATAAGACTTTCCTGCTAAAGCCACTTCTATAAGCCCCTACCTTGTTCTATGGCTTCAGGCCCAGTGGTATAATTTTCAGCATTCCACTTGTTCTGTAGGGTTTTTCCATACAATTTCAACAATTAAGTATTTCAACACAGTTAAATTCTGGCCAACAGTGTGAAATACAATAGGTAAACTAAGTTAAGATTTTGTTGACTTTTGGAATCAAATATCAAATTTTAACATTATCAATTTTTAATTACTTGAAGAATTTAATTATGTAGTTAAGTTCTATTTCTAGTAGATGAGGACTTGAACTTAATACTTGTCATCCTTTTTAAATGCACGTACAGTGGTTAATACACCTGCCTTATTTAAGGATATGATAAAATGTACCCCAAATGATATAAAACTAACTCCTCAGAAAATAATTTGATATCATCTATCTCATAGATAAATATTTTTATATTATAAAACAATTTCAGCAAGTTTTAAAACTGATAATCTCTCGTGCTGTTTTTATTATATAAGTATATTAATTGTCTTATAGTTTTAATAATGGCAAATTAAAATGATCTTTTTTCAGTGACAAGAAAAAATATATTCTCAACCTAGCCACAATGACCTTCTTTCTGTTCCACAAATAAGCCAAGCTCTTTTCATTCTTGAGGTCTCTACACTAATTGTTTTTTTTTTTCTCTATATTCTTCCCATAAGTGTTTGTTTGTTTCGATCCTTCTTATTTTTCAGATCTTAGATCAAATGTCATATGTTTCCATTTCAGAAAATGGGACTACCATTCACCCATTTATGCAGACCAAAAACCTGGGAGGTTATGTATCTATTTTTCCAGTACCTCCATATGCAATGCATCAGCCTGTCCTGGTGATTCTGCCTCTAAATTTTATCTGGAATTTGACCATGTCCTATCACGTCCACTGCTAATTCTAGTCTAAGCCACCATCCTCTTTCATCTGGGTTAATAGACTGCTTCTTTTTATCACAACTTAGCCTGCCGTAACTAATATAGAAACTGATACCTTGAAAGAAGATGTTGCTATGATATGAACTTAATATAGATGATATTGACTTGGTCAAAAAGTTAGATGGAGGAGATATATAAATAAAACAGGGTGGAAAGATAGACACTCAGCTTATGCAGTAACAGAACATTAAAAATTAGTAAAATTGCTGCCTAGAAAAACTTATAAGGCAGACCACAGGTCTACTGAGTCTGTTGAAAATGAAGTTAGAATGTTATGGTGTGTTACTTGCTGTTACATTTGGTTTATATAAAGAGATTACAAGAAGAGATGAGCTGATTAAAGAATTGGCTGATTTCCAATTATCAATTAAAGGCTTTGCAAGGTTGGAGAAGCCACTTGCTTCTGGACCCAAGAGTAGGAAATAAGTAAGGCTAAAATGCCTTCATGTGACAGAGGCTCAGTAAGAATGCTCAGCTATAAGCATGTTACTGCCCATCTAAGCTAAGTCATGTTTCAGAAGGCCTTAAAGTAAATTGAGAAAGGAAGTATGGGGGAGAAGAAGCATAGAGATAAAGCAACTATAGAATAATGTCCATGAAAAAACTTCGTATGGAAGCAGATAAATTAGAAGCTTTCTAAATGTTTGAGGAGAGTATATGGCCAAAGAAACCATGAGTCCTGTTTAAGCCATAAAACAATCTTTGCACCCTTAAACTTATACTTGTAGGAAGAAATTGAAAATGTATGTTTTTCAAGGAGAGTATACTCAGAACTTTCTATAATTCAGATGTATCCATGGAAGGGAAATAACCAGGAAGAACTTCTCTAGGAGTCATGGAGTGAAACTGACAGGGAAGTTCCTATCAGAGGGTAGAATTACTGTCAAATTACTATCAGCTGAGAACTATAAAACATTGATAAAGGAAATTGAAGATGATTAAAGAAATGGAAAGATATCTCATGCTCTTGGATTGGAAGAATTAATATTGTTAAAAATGGCAGTCTACAGATTTAATGAAATCCCTGTCAAATTACCCATGACAATTTTCACAGAACTAGAATAAATCATCCTAAGATTTATATGGAAGCACAAATGACCCAGAATTGCCAAAGCAATTCTGAGGAAAAAGAACAAAGCTGGAAGCATAACCTCCCAGACTTCAGATAATACTACAAAGCTACAGTAATCAAAACAGTGTGGTATTAGCACAAAAACAGATATATGGATCAATGGAACAGAATAGAGAGCCCAGAAATAAACCCACACACCTATGGTCAATTAATCTTCAACAAAGGAGGCAAGAATATACAATGGAGAAAAGACAGTCTCTTCAGCAAGTGGTGTTGGGAAAGCAGGACAGCTGCATGTAAATCAGTGAAGGTAGAACACACCCTCACACTGTACACAAAAACAAATTCAAAATGGCTTAAAGACTTAAATGACACCATAAAACTCCTAGAAGAGAACATAGGCAAAACATTCTCTGACATAAATCATAGCGATGTTTTCTTAGGTCAGTCTCCCAAGACAAAAGAAATAGAAGCAAAAATAAACATTAAGACCTAATCAAACTTACAAGCTTTTGCACAACAAAGGAAAACACAAACAAAATGAAAAGACAACCCACGGAATGGGAGGCAATATTTGTAAACAATGCAACCAAGAAGGGCTAAATTCCCAAAATACACAAAGGGCTCACACAGCTCAATATCAAAAACCAAAAAGGAAATAAGTAACCCAATCAAAAAATGGGCAGAAGACCTAAATAGACATTTCTCCAAAGAAGACATCCAGATGACCAACAGGCACATGAAAAGATGCTAACATTGCTAATTATTAGAGAAATGCAAATCAAAACAACAACGAAGTATCACCTCACACCATGGCCATCATCAAAAACCTAGAAATAATAAATGCTGGAGAGGGTGTGAAGAAAAGGGAACCCTTATACACTGTTGGTAGGAATGTAAATTTGTGCAGTTACTATGAAGAACCATATGGAAGTCCTTTAAAAAACTAAAAATAGAGTTTATTAGCAAGAATCCCATTCCTGGGCATATATCCAGAAGAAAATGAAAACTCTAATTCAAAAAGATACATACACCCCAAAGTTCATAGCAGCACTATTTACAATAGTCAAGACATGGAAGCAACCTGTGTCCATCAACAGATGAATGGATAAGAAGATGTCACACACACACACACACACACACACACACACACACTCACACACTGGAATACTACTCAGCCATAAAAAAGAATTAAATAATGCCATTTGCAGCTACATGAATGGACCTAGAGATTATCATATTAAGTGAAGTCAGACAGAGAGAGATATCACTTATATGTGGAATGTGAAAAAATGAAACAAATGAACTTTTTTACAAAGCAGAAATAGACTCACAGACAGAAAACAAACTTATGGTTACCAAAAGGGAAAGTGGGGGAGGAACAAATTAGGAGTTTTGGATTAACAGATACACACTACTACATGTAAAATAGATAAATAACAAGGACCTACTGTATAGCACAGGGAACCATATTCAATACCTTGTAATAACTTATAATGGAAAAGAATCTGAAAAAAGAATGGCTCAATCACTTTGCTGTACACCAGGAACTAACATAACATTGTAAATAAATTATACTTCAATAAATAAAATAAAAATAAAAATTACAAAATCACTATGAGGACAGGGGATCTGCCTTTCTAATGCCTGCCCAGAAGACCATCATTGTTATGGACCAGGGACAGCTGCATTTTTCCCATGCTTTTTCTTTGCTGAGTTTGTATTGTGGTTACCCTATCTCTGCCCCACCACTGCATTTCATGTGAGTGTGATGAGTGGGGGGAGCAAATTCTTTGCCATTTAATTTATGGACTAGGGAACAAAAACTGGATCTGACTGAAAGAATTGCACATCAACTGTTGTTTCACTTACACAAATCAGCAAAATCTAATTTATGGCAAGAAATATTCCATTGAAATGTTGTGCTGTAACGTGGGAAAATGTAAATCTTTTTCACCGTTTCTATCAACGTGAAATAAAATTTAATTCTGACTTTTCTGTGAAAAAAAAAAAAAAAAGAATTGCACATCACCTAGAGATCACGGACGTTAAGTTGCATGCATTGAATGGATACAGCATTTGGATATTTCCATTGAAGTGTAGGTGAGTTTGTTCTTTGTCTGGGAAGCAGGAATCATATGGATTTTTGTTGATCAGAGCGGCTGACTGGCAGAGATCACTAGCTGTTCCTCTAATTTAGCAAGCTCTTCCAGTCCCAGGGCTGACCTGGATGATCTTTCTGAGATCTCGGCATGGCTGCCCGTTTCTTGTATTATCAACATTTTCTTGCACTTTTCTTGCATTTTCAACATTTCCATGTAAATGTTGTCTCTTCAGTGACGACTTTCATCACCACCAGAGTTAAGTGACTCTCACATCAGGCATTTCCAACCCATTACTGTTTTGTTTTCTTAGTAGCACTTAGTGTTATCTGAAATTATTTTATTTATTCTTTGCTTTTCTTGTTTATTTCATGTTTCTTTTGACTAGAATATAAGCCCTGTGAAGACTAGACTTTGTCTGAATTCAAGGTATGTATGTTCACTGCTGAATTCCCAGAATTTAGTATTGTGACCTGCATAAAGATGGCATTCCTTAGTTGAATGAATGAATGAGGCCAAACTTTGAGGCCAAAGAATTCAGATCCTTTTGCTAACACTTGTAAGGAAGTTTTCCTAACCAAATATCCAAGACCGTGAAATTCTTTTAGTCATATCTGATTCTGTTTTATTTGCATAAACCCTGACTTGGATGGTGCTCATAATTTTCTGTGAAGGAATTATCAGAAGTTTTTTAGTTGGCCCAGGCTTTGGGGCATCCGGTAGACATAGAATTGAGAGGCTATTTTTAATTCTTCCTGTAATTTTAAAGTTTCCCCAAATTGACAACTCATTAAATTACTCATTAGCTGATGGTTCCCTGGTAGTCCACTTCTGTAGGCAATTTGGTAGCTTAAGAGAACAAAAACAAAATATCTCTGTCTAAAACATTTTGGTCCATTTCTTCATTTATAAATGTTAATTTATAAATCATTTTGTTTTAGGTGCATCTTTTATAAAAACAAACAAACAGACTTCAAAAGCTGAACTACTCTGATAATGTTTTTGTTTGTTCTTTTTTTATGGGAGTATTTAAGCCATTTACATTTATTTTCTTAAGAAATATCGGTTGTGTTACATCAATCTTTTTGTTCTTGTTTTCTGTTTTATGTGTTTGCTAAATTTCCTTTTTTTAACCCCATGTATTTATTCTATTAACAATTAACTTTTACCTAAAAATATACTATAATATTTTCATGTTTAAATCTGTGAAGAACATTTGTTTTCAATTTTTGAGGGGTATATACTGAAGAGTGGAATTGCTGAAACATATGGTAATTTTATGTTTAACTTTTTGAGGAGCCACCAAATTTTTCCACAGTAGTTGAATCATTTTACATTTCCACCCACAATGTATGAAGTTTTCAGTTTCTCCACAACTTGACAATGCTTATTTCCATTTTTAAAATTTCTGGCCATTGCAGTGGATGTGAAGTTGTACTTCATTATGGCTTTGATTTGCATTTCCTTGATGACGAAAAAAGTTGAACATTTTTCATGTACTTTTTGACCCTTTGTTTATCTTTTTTTGGAGAAATGTGTGTTCAAGTCCTTTGCCCATTTAAAAAATGGGGTTGTTTGTTATTTTGTTGTTGAGTTCTAAGAGTTCTTTATACACTTTGTACACAAGTCCCTTGTATCCAGATTTGTAAATATTTTCTCCCATTCTGTGAATTACCTTTTCAGTTACTTGATGTTATCATTTGCAGCATAAAAAGTTTTCATTGTCATTAAATCCAATTTATCTATTTTTTCTTTTGTTGCTTGTGCTTTTGGTGCCATATCTTAGAATCCATTGCTAAATCTGAAATCATGAAGATATACCACTATGTTTTCTTCTAAGAGTTTGAAAATTGGTATATATATATATATACATGAATGTTCATAGCAGCACTATTCACAATAGCCAAAGGGTAGAAACAGCTCAAATGTTCATCAATGAATGAATGGATGGGTAAACAAAATGTGGTATACACATGCAATGAAATATTATTCAGTCATAAAAAAGAATGACATCCTGATACATGCTAAAACAAGGGTAAACCTTAAAAACATTATGCTAAGTGAAAGAAGCCAGATACAAAAGGTATGGTATTGTTCCATTTATGTGAAATATCCAGAATAGGTAACTCCATAGAGAGAGGATACAGTTAATGGTTCAGGGCCTTGGATAAAGGAGAATGGGAGCAAATGATTAATGGCTGTGAGGTTTCCTTTTAAGGTGATGAAGATGTTTTTGAACTAGGTAGAAGTCGTCACTGCACAACATTGTGAATGTACTAAACACCACTGAATTGTTTGCTTTAAAAAGAATAATTTCATGTTATGTAAATTTCATCTTAAAAAAGTATAAAGAAAAAAATAATAAAAAATAAGAGCTCTTTGAAAGCTAATACATTTGATATGCTTTCTTTCCTCCCTAAACTTCTTCCTAATTTTTACTGATATTATTTAGGATTTTGGATAAAGCTCATTGATCTTTTATGTTACATTGTCTTCTATTTCAAGACTTATTGCTGACATTTGCATTATGCTTCATATCTACATTAACTATAATTATCTAGACTAAATTGTGAATTTTCTGATTTTACTGTTCGTTAGTATTTGAAGATAATACTAGCTCTTCCCCATCTTGAATATATTGCACTATTTCTTTGAGCAATTTTTAAAGGAAAGGTATATGTATGAAACTTTTTATGAAGCCTTTTACTCCTGAGGATGACTTTCAGTTGCTTTCAATTAATGAATGATTGTTTGGTTAGGTATAAAACATTTTTTAGGACATCCAGGAAGATGGAGTAGATATGTTTTTTCCTATTACTCATGTAAGACAGAAAAAAAAAAACAATACAAAACCACTCAATATTTTAAAAACTCAAAATTAATACAAAAATTCATGATTCATAAAATATCAAAATTTTAAATAAAGACAGGATCTATCAGGGGCAAGTTTAGGAAGGTGAGTCATACAAGTACAGCATTGGATCCCTCCAATTTGAAATTTTGATATTTTGTGCATCATGGATTATAATTCTTTATCTTTTATTATTTCACACTAAAACATTGTTTCTCTTGGTTGCTGATTTTTTTGGTGTTCCCTTAAATTTTGCTCTTAAGAGTCTCATTTGTTTCATCTGTTCCTAGGTCTCCTTGAACACATTTTTATCCTCAAAATTCCCTAAGTTTTGTTCTGATATAACAGTTCTCAAATCTGGCTTCAGATTAGAATCTAATGTTATTAGATAAAATCTAATAACCAGGCCCTAACCCCAGACCAATTAAGTTAAACCTTTATGAGTGAAGCTTCAACATCAGGATTTTAAAAAGCTATCTAAGAGATTCCAATGTGCCACTGAAGCTGAGACCTACTACCTTATTTTCTAATGCCTATAGATGCAGAGATTAGGAGTATTGACCATCTCATCGGAATGTATGACTTCAGCTATTGGTTTTGAATCCTTCGGCAAGTTATTTATCATTTCTGATACTCAGATTCCTATCTCATGGTGTTGTCCTCAAGATTCAGTGAAAAGGCACATGCAAACCCTAAGCACAGTGCCTAGATCTTAGCAAACCTTAAATGTTGGCCATTAAGATATTGCAGGTACTGAAGATGGGAAAAGGAAAAAGCATGGCCGTAATTTATTATTGTTGTGGAGAATGTTGCCAGCTTAATATCCTCTCTGAAATGTAAATATTTCTCTAGGATTTTTCTTGGTGCCTGTCCCTTTTTTGTTTATTTTGCCTTATATTTAGTGAGCCCATTTGCTCTAATAATACAAATACTTCTTCAGTTAAATACACTTTTCTTCTATCATACCTTTGATTCTTTCTTCTCCCTCTGATTTGTTTTTTCTTTCTGGTAATATCTATAGCTCTTTTTTCCTTCTAATTTCTGGGAGAATGATTTAATTTATATTTTCTTTTTAATATAAAATGCATATACATAGTTTTACGAGTCAAAAGTTACAAGCTTTGAAAAAAATATGACAGTATCCCATACACTACCAGTACTTATTCTCTCCAGAGCCATGTTAAAGTCTCATCTTTTCTTCTGATATTACCCTAATATTTCTTAATAAAATGTTTATAGAATTTTCACTGTTTTTATATATTTTTGAATATGTAACATATTCACTTTGTTCAAAAGTTAAATACATATAGATTTCTCTTATAGATTCTTAGGCAGAAGTTTCTCTCCCTTTCCACTCTCATCTACCCTTAGCCGCTACCACCACGCACAATATTTAATTACTTTTATTGTGTTTTATGTAACTTTTCAAAGTTATTTTCATGCAAATACAAACAAAGATAATGTATTTTTTTAGATGATTTTCTTGAAGTGGGTTTGTGATCACTGATTCTCTTTGCTGTAATACACTCTCAGCTTCTCACTGCCATCCTTGGGGTTTTAAATTACATAAATATTTTTTTACCTTCCTGCAGTCTTTTCTTAACTCAAGTTGCATTTTTCCCTCTTCTAACTGCCTATTCTGTATTTAATAATTTCCTAAATCCTATCAAAAATATGAATTTCTGACTTTCTTAAGCTCATTTCCTGACATATTACGCATAGTAATTCTGTTTCTTGAGAGGATATTGTTTTTGATTCCTTAGAACTGCTAAATAATATTTTTAAGTTCTGGGCATTTAATAAATCTGGCCCTAGAAGAGAACATAGGTAGAACACTCTTTGACATAAATTGTAGCAATATTTATTTGGAACTGTCTCCTAAAGCAAAAGAAATAGAAGCAAAAATAAAAAAATATGGAACCTAAATTAAACTTAAAAACTTCTGCACAGCAAAGGAAAACATCTACAAGACAAGAAGACAACCTACTGAATGGGAGAAATGTTGCAAATAATATGACTGATAAAGGGTTAGTATTTAAAATATATAAACTGCTCATACACCTCAATATAAAAAAAACCCTCAAAGAACCTAATTTAAATATGGGCAGATCTAAACAGACATTTTTCTAAAGAAGATATACAGATGGCCAACAGGTACATGAAAAGATGATCAACATTGTTAATCATCAGAGAAATGCAAATCAAAACCACAATGAGATAGCACCTCACACCTCTCAAAATGGCTATCATCAAAAAGTCTGCAAGTAACAAATGTTGGCGAAGATGTGGAGAAAAGGAAACCCTAGTACATTGTTTGTGGGACTGTAAATTGGTGTAGCCACTATAGAAAACAGTATGGAGGTTCCTCAAAAACTAAAAAGAGAACTACCATAATGACCCAGCAATTCCACTGCTGGGTATATAGCTGAAGAAAATGAAAACACTAATTCGAAAAGATACATGCACCCCAGTGTTCATAGCAGCATTATTTACAATAGCCAAGATATGAAGCAATCTGAGTACATCAACAGATAGGTGGATAAAGAAGATGTGGAAGATCTTCCACAATAGAATATTACTTGACCATAAAAAAGAATGAACTTCTGTCATTTGCAACAAGGTGGATGGACCTAGAGGGTATTATGCTTAGTGAAATAAGTCAGACTGGTAAAGATAAATACTTTATGTTTCACTTACATGTGGAATCTAAAAAATAAAACAAATGAATGTATGTAACAAAACAGAAACAAACTTACAGATATAGAGAGCAAACTAGTGGTTGCTAGTAGGATGAGGGAAGGGGGGAAGGAGAAAATAAGGGTATAGAATTAAGAGACACAAACTACTATGTATAGAGTAAATAAGCAACAAGGATATATAATACAGCACAGGGAAATATAATCATTATTTTGTAACAGCTTTATTTAAATGGAGTATAATTTCTAAAAATATTGAATCACTATGTTGTACACCTGAAACTAATATAATGTTGTAAATCAACTATACTTCAATTTAAAAATTTGGTAATTTGTTTCTATTTGCTCATCCCTGCAGAGGAAATTTATAATTTACCTTTTTGGAAAACTAAGGAAGATTTTCTTAGGCATTGAGTGGCTTAGGTAAAGAAAGGAAAAGATTAGATTTTCTCTAAGTTTATTTTGCTAATACAGAGTTTCAGAAAATAGGAAGAAATAAGAAAGGAGTTGGAACAAGAGATATAAGAAAGGAGTTGGAACAAGAGATATAAAGAGTTCCTTTTCCCTGTTTGTCCCTGGTTCCTCAGCTCAGACTGAGGCTCCCACAGGCTTGGTCTCAGGTATTAAGACGAATTTGGGGATTGAGGATTCCTGGAAATAAGGGAAGACAAGGAGGATGGGAGTGTACATGTCTCAAGTATCTATAATTACTTTATTTATGCAATCTCATTTTACACTAATGATGATGGTGATAGCAATGATTTTTACATTTAAATGTTTATCATTTGTCAGATTCTGTGCCAAGTTTAACACACATTAACTTAATCCCCATGATCACCTTATGAAATATTCACTGTAAACATTGCAATTGTATAAGGAAAGGAAATGAAGCATGGGGATGTTTAGTAACTTGTTCAAAATGACATAGCTGAGTTTGCTGGGGCTGGGGTTCAGACCTGATTCTAGAAAGGCTACAATGATAAGCACCTTTTTAGAAGTGTAAGAATTGAGGTCCAGAAAGAATAAGTAATTTGCCTAAGATAAATAGTAAAATTGGTACTTTAACCTTTGTCTGACTTCAACTATACTACATGAAGCTACCTCTAGATGCTCAGAATCAGACAACCTTAAACTTAAGAACCAGAAACAGTCTCAGAGATTATACCATTTCAAAGCATAGTCCCTCATTTTACAGATAATCTGTAATCACTAAAATCTCTCACCTGAACCAATCATACGTCAGTTCTATGCAGCAAGACAACTTTATATATCAAAGGAGAGTTAATGTTTGAAATATTATTTCTATTTTAAAGAAATCATGATGAGGGATCCAATTCTTGATGGCAACACATCTCTTCATAGAAAATTCAAATGCCTCATTGTTTCTCTGCAACAAGAAAACTTGGGAAAGGATTCTATAGACACTGAGCCCATTGTAGGGAGCTGTGGGACCCAGAGATTTTCATGAGAGTGAGCATGCCCTTCGAGATCAAAGCAGATTGTCTTCTGAGAGGCGTCCAGTGGGCCATCCTCTGAAAAGTGACCCACTGTTCAGCACAGCTCTTTCCAGGACACTGAATTGGAGCCAGCTGGTGCCTGGAACGTACCTTGTGTGTCACCTTCTGATCTCTGTTTGAAGGCCAACTGTATGTGATTAAGCGTAACAGACACAGAGCTTGTGTTAAGCCCAGGATGTAACTTGTTGAGTGAATAGCAATTGACTTGAAAATTGGACAAACGGATTGAGTTTCTTCTCTCAGTCTCTCTTCTTTCGAATACAGCAAGATTAAATCCTCTGAGCTTAGTCAAATCAGTGCTTGCTGTTTCTGAGAAGGACATTCGTGAGGTGTAGTCCTTCAGGGATACTAATTGGGATTTGAGTAGGACGAAATTTTTACCCAGACTTGTGCGTCGCCTAACCAGGATGGCAAGAAATAGCACCAAGTGAAAGCATGTTTTGGCCTTTTGGCATTTCCCTATAGTGACCAAATAATGCAAAGTTTTTTGTTTTGTTTTTTTAAGCTCTTGCTGTTTCTCAAAATTGCTTGCACATTGGAATCGCCTTGAAAATTAAAAAGAAAAAAATACTGATGCCACTGATTCTACCCAACAGATTTGAATTTAATTGGTATGAAGTGTGGCCTGAGAACAGGGATTTTTTAAACCCCTGAAGCAATTCTAATGTACAGCAAAGCTTGAGAACCACTAGGAACCACTTTTAATCTCAATCACTCTGATGAGGCACCAGCTGCAAGCACATTTTATACCAACATGTTTGCGGAGTATAAACATCGCAGTGCAAACTCTTGCACCCAAGAATCCTGGGCTGCTTGTGGACAACCTTTGGAAAAGTTTGAATTTGTAAACTGATAATACGTATAATTCCATGGGCCCCATATGGTTCCTGTTATGTTGAGGGAACTATACACATTTGCCTTGCCCCAGGATGAAAAGATAAATAACAGATGTGGATAATTTTTATCATACTTGTAGTGAACAATAATAGAAAAATAAGAAATGAAGGGGGCAGTGAGAGAAGTAAAACACATGAAAATAAAACTCAAATCAATTATGCTAGGGTATATGTTTGTATTTTAAAAATCCAACTATTTAATAGATAAGAAATAACTGTGTCATACAATTCCCTATTTCTAAGGGAGGCAGTCTCTACAATGACAAGAAACAATAATAAAATTTTGGGTGTAATGGAATAATCTCAAGTTGTTTATGATAATGATAACTAAAATGTATAAATTGTTTACCATGTGCTAAGCACTATTCTAAGCATTTTACACATATTAAGCAATTTAATCCTCACTACAACCCTGAGATAAATACTTTTTTGTTCCGATTTTACAGATGAAGAAACTAAAGCCAGAGAATTTAAGTAATTTGTCCAAGGTGACACAGCTACTATGTGATGAAGGACGAACTGAGCCTAAACAGTCCAGATACCATTCAAAGGTATTCTAAAGGTGCTAGTGACAACCTGGTGACAGCCCTTTCACAGAGGGAAGACTAGTCCCATCTATAGAGGTGAAGCAGAGTGTAAAGCTGGAAGAATTTTATTGGAGAATGGCTACCAAGATTTAGGATGGCTGGGAATAATAATAATAATAATAGAATAATAATAATACCAGACACTGATATATACTATGTGTCAGGCACTGGGTGAAGTTTGGGTGTGATTCACATCTTCTCTACCTTTTAGCAGTGGGATCTTTCACTCCTGATGGTCTGATTAAGAAGTCAATATGTGGTTGGCTAGGGTCTCTTAGGGAAGTTTTTAAAAAACATATATCTAGATTATTAAAAAAAAATTTTACTATGAAATACAGCATGCATAAATAGTGAATATATATAAATGTATAAATGTGCATGTGTGCATATACTCTAATAAAATCATTGAACAACTATAAATCCATTGTTAATACATTGGATCAGGAGCACAGGTTAAATCCAGCCTGCTGTCTGTTTCTGTAAATAAAGTTTTATTGGAACGCATCCATGGCCATTTGTTTACGTATTGTCTATGCTGATTTCTTTTTACAACTGCAGATTTGAGTAGTAGCATCAGAGACCATATGGCTCACAAAGCCAAAAAAATTACTTTCTGGCTTTTTATAGAAAACATTTGCTGACCCTTGCCTTAGATACCTCTTCCTAATAAACTTCCCTCTTCCACCTCCAGAAAGCAGCCACTCCTAAATTCTGTATGAATTTTTTTATTAAGAAAATTAATTGGTCGGTTTTGCCATTTTTGAATCTAGCATAAAGAAAATCATGGGCATGAAGTCTTTGGCAATATGTTCCCTTCTCTTAATCATATGATTGTGAGATTCATCCATATTGATGTGTATGGCTGAGGTTCCCTAACTTTCATTGACTTATGATAGTCTATTGTATGAGCATATCTCTATATATCTATCCAATCTATTGCTGCTGGGCATTTGCGTTGTTTCTAATTTTTGCTCTTTTGAATAAAGCTACCATGAATTTTCTTAGCATGACTCCTGATACACATGTACAAGACATTCTCTGGTATATATATTTGCTGGAATTGCTAAGTTACATAGGTACATGTGTACTCCTCATATACAGATATATATGTGAAATAATCACATACACATACCCTATGTGAAAATCCTATTTGAACAATTGTGAAAGTGGTTGAACCAAATTATATTCTTACCCACACTCTACGAGAGTTCCTGTTGTTCCATGTCCTTGTAAACTATTATTATTGCCTGACTTTTTAAATGTTTGCTAATATGGGGTGTGAGAAATGATATCTCATTAGATTTTAATGTTTATTTCCCTTAGTAATGAGTTCAGACACTTTTATTTATGGACCATTTATGTTTCTGCTTTTGTGAAATGCCTATTTATGTCTTTTCTCATTTTTCTATTTCTGCCTGTTATTGATTCATATAAATTCATTATATATTCTGGATATTAGATCTTTGTCAAGAGTATGTGTAATGTATGTCTTCTCCCAGCTTTTTACTTCTCTTACCATTTTCTTATGGCTACTTTTTCATTAACAGATATTTTAAAATATATTTTAATATATCAATATTTTTCTGTATGGCTTGCGAAATTTGCATCTTGTTTGAGAAATAAGTTATTCTTATCTTCTAACATTATCATAGTTTTCCCTTTCAAAATTAGGCTGTAAAACACCTGGAATTGAGTTTTGTGTGTGTTTTGAGGTAGAGTCCAATTTAATTTTTTCCAATTGTATTAATGTTACTTATTTAAAACCCATCATTTCCCTCACTGAACAGTAATGTTTATTCTGTCATAAATCAAAATTTTATATATGCATGTTTTTTTCTCCAGGGATACCCACTGTCTTATTCGATAATTTCATAGTAATTCTTGGTATCAAACTATGCAAATACCTCACAGTTTTCCTTTTCATTCAGGAGTGTTTTGGAGATTCTTGCACACTTGTGTTTTTCATGTATTTTGAAATTAATTTGTTATGTGTCAAAAAAGAAGACTAAAATTTTATTGATCTATAGATCAGTTTCCAATCCATGAATATGATATATTTTTTCATTAATTTGTGGCTTCTTTCAATAAAATTTCATGATTGTCTCCATAGAGGTCTTACTGTTTCTAAGAGCTATGTTTATAGACACTTTGGGATTTTCTATACAATATTATTGTAAGCAAATAGTGAGAGTTTTATTTCTTCCTTCACAATCTTTACAGGTTTTCTTTCTTTTATGTCTTGATGTACTCCTTTAAGATCTTCAATATTTGGAATAATCTGGCCTTTGATTTTTTAATCTGTTTTTCAGCCTTTCATAATTGTGTATGTTCTTCCTAATTGTTTTGTAGATATCTTTTATGAGGTTAAGAAATCTTCTTTTATTTCTAGTTTATTAAGAAATTTTTAAAAATAAATGAATGCTAAACTTTGTCAGTTTGACTCCGTTACATCTTTTTTGAGATAATCATGTTTTTTTTTCTTTCAATTTGTTAAAAAGATTTATCATTTTGATTGGTATTTTGAAATCAGGTTTATTGAGGTACAATTTATATACAATAAAACTCACTATTTTAAAGTATACCATTCAATGGACTTTGGTAAATGTATGCAAACAATGCAACAAAAAGGTTTATAACTTCTGCATCACTACCAACAGCTCCCTCATGGCCCTTTGTAGTCAGTAACCATCCTTACCCAGCTTTAGTATACCACTGATCTGCTTTCTGTTACTATAGTTTTTCCTTTAATTTGACTAGTGCTTGAGTGTTAAGCCAGTCTTGTTTTCTGGATTCATTTGGTCATATCTTTTATAAAATGTTAATGGTTTAATATGATTGGTACATAACTTTACTGTCTTGTACTACTCTTTGCCTACTTGGTGTCAAGATCTTACAATGTTCACAAATGAGTTGGGGAAAGTATCTTCTTCCTACAGGCTGGAATAATTTATATATTATTAGAATATCTGTTCCTTGAATACTTAGCCAATTTTACCATGAAACTATTTAATCCTAGAGATTTTTGAAGGAAGATTTAAAAATATTGATTCCATTCTTTAACCAGTTATTCTGTTTATGTTAAGTCTAGTTTATTTTTCCAGAAATTCTTTTCATTTAAATTTTCAAATCTACTGGTTTAAAGTTGATCTAATAACTCCTTATTACTTGTTTAAAGACTTGTTTTTCTTTTAGAGCAGTGCACAGAAAAATTGAGAGGAAGTTTCCCATATACCCCTGACCTCCACACATGCACAGCCTCCTCCATTATCACCATCCTGCACCAGAGTGGTATATTTGCTATAAATGATGAACCTACATTGACACATCACCATTACCCAAAGTCCATCATTTACATTAGGGTTCACTCTACGTGCTGTATATTCTGTGGGTGGGACAAATGTATAATTACATATATCCACTATTATAGTATCATACAGAGTATTTATACTGCCCTAAAAATCTTCTGTGCTCCACCTATTCATTCATCTTTCCCCTTGCCCCTGCTAACCACTGATCATTTTACTGTCTCCATAGTTTTACTTCTTCCAGAATGCCATATAGATGGGATTATAAAGTATGTTGCCTTTCAGATTGGTTTCTTTCACTGAATAATATGCATTTAATAATCCTCTGTGTCTTATCGTGGGTTGATAGCTCATTTCTTTTTAGCTCTGAGTAATATTCCATTGTCTAGATACATCAGCTTATTTATTCATTCATCTGCAGAAGAACATCTTGGTTGCTTCCAAGTTTTGGCAATCATGAATAAAGCTACTATAAACATATGTTTGTAGGTTTTTGTATGGACATAAATTTTCAGCTCTTTAGGGTAAGTACCAAGGAGATGATTGTTGGATCTATAGAAAGTTTCATTTTGTAAGAAGCCAGCTGTCTTCCAAAGTGGCTGCATTATTTTGCAGTCCCACCAGCAATGAATGAATTACTGTGTTCTACACGCTTGTCCACATTTGGTGTTGTCAGTGTTCTGGGTTTTTGTTGTTCTAATAAGTGTGCAGTGGTACCTCATGGTTGTTTTAATTTGCATTTCTTTTTTGACATATGATGTGGAACATCTTTTCATATACTTATTTGCCATCTGTATATCTTCTTTGGTAACATGTCACTTAAGGTCTTTGGCTCATTTTTTAATTGGGTTGTTTGTTTTCTTTAATTGGGTTGTTTCTTTCATTTTTTAATTGGGTTGTTTGTTTTCTTGTTTGTTGTGTTTTTAAAGTTCTTTGTATGTTTTGGATAGTCCTTTGTTAGCTATATCTTTTGCAAATATATTTTCCCGTTTGTGGTTTGTCTTTTTATTCTCTTGACAGTGTTTTTTTCTCACAGAGCAGAAATTTTTAAATATATTAATCCTTTCTTTCATTGATCATGCTTTATTACCTTTTAAATTCAATCAGAATGAAGTTACGTTCTTCTTTTTATTCTTCCCCTCCCCACCAAGATATTTTTCTGTTCTTTACTTTTAATATAATTCCATTGTGGTCAGAGATAATATTTTGTGTGACTTGCATCCTTTTATGTATGTTAAGACTTGTTTTACGGCTCACAATATGTTCTATTTGGCAATTGTTCCCTGAACACTTAAAAAGAATGTGTTTTCTGCTATCCTTGAGTGCAGTGTTCTGTAAATGTCAATTAGGGCCAGTTGGTTAATAGTGTTTTTCAACTCTCTTATATCATTACTGGTTTTCTGTCTATTAGCTATAATCTGTTAGTGAAAGAGAGATACAGATATCTCCAATTATAACTGTGAATTTGTCTGTTTCTACTTGTAGTTTTGGTTAGTGTTAGCATAATACGTCTTTTTCCATCTATTTTCCTGATGTATCTTTATATTTACATATATAAGGTATACATATTTCCTCACATTTTGCTTTCGTTTGTATCTTTTATTCAATTTTATCTTCTTTGTTGACTTACTCATAACTCTTTGTTTTGATATTTTAGTGCTTGCTTTAGGGATTATAGTATACATTTTTAACTCATCACAGTCCACCTTCTAGTGATGTTATATTTACTTTATATAATATAAGAACTCTGTCATAGTATATGTCCACTTTTCCCCTCCCAATAATTGTGCTATTGTTGCTATACATTTTACTTCTACATATGTTGTAAACCTTACATGACTTTGGAATTATTTTTGTTTAAACAATGAAGTCCTGTTTACTTCTATTTTGTGTTTTACATTTTTTTCTCATTTTATCGAGGTATAATTGACATACAGCACTGTTTAAGTTTAAAGTGTACAGCATAATGACTTGATTTACATATATTTTCAAACAATTACCACAGTGAGTTTAGGTAACATCCATCATCTCACATAGATACAAAAAGAAAAAAATGTTTTTTCCTTGTTATGAGAACTTTTAGAATTCAATGTATTCTAATGAGATTTAAATAATAAGAGAAATTATATACTTATCTACATAGGTGTAATTTTTTAATTTTGAATTTTTTTCACAAAAAGAACATCCCAGACTTAGAACAGGTGTTGACTTATTAACAGTAAAGCGCTCTATAAAGAAGCCCACTCCCCTTTTAGTAAATAGGAATATAGTATAAATAGATGTGAAAGGAGGAGAACACATTAGGATTAAATGTAAACCCGAAAGTTGTATAAAACATTCATATATGGCTTACAGTCTCATAGCAATATTATTTTCACAATGATGTATATGATATTGATACTTACTGGTAAGATGCTTTTGACTCAAAAGTTAAACAAAAATTCAGAAGAGGTAGTTTAGCCAATGCAAGGTGATAAAAAGGCTGTACCATGCTTTTGTTTTTTCCCCCCAAATTTACAACCATCCATCTTTTTATTCTAATTTTCTTCTCGATCAGTCAGGAAGATAACAATGCTTTAGGAAGAAGCCAATTCAAAACCCGCTAAGAACTGAGTCCCCCCAAGTGGACAATGATGTTTAAGAAGCAACTGCTCTGAAAGTCGCTTGGGAAGTGTCCACTATATAATTCTTCATTCCCTTGTGTAGACCTATATTTCCATCTGTTATCATTTTCCTTCTGAGTGAAGGTGCTGGTGATAAGTTTTTCAGCTTTCGTGTATTTGAAAAATTCTTTATTTTCTTCATTTAAAAATGCTTTTGTTACATATAAAATTCTAGGTTGACAGGTTTTTTTCTTTCAGTGTTTTAAAGATGTTTCTTCACTGCCTTCTTGTTTGCATTATTTCCAACAAAAGATCTTTTAAGACTTTTTGTTTTCACAGATTTTGAGTGGTTTTATTATGCTACACCTGTTGTGGTTTTTATTGTTTCTTCTGCTTGGGGTTCACTGAGATTCTTGGATCTGTGCGTTTATAGTTTTTCATCCATTTAGAAAATTTTTAGCCATGATTTTATAAAAAGTTGTTTACCCCTCCCTTTGGAGACTTCAATTTTGTGCATATTAGGCCACTTGATGTGGTCTCAGACCTCAGTGAAGCTCTGCTTCTTGTTTTTGTTTTGAGAAATTTTTTCCTCTGTTTTACTTTAGATAGTGACTCTTGCTATGTTCTCAAGTTAACTGATCTTTTCTTTTGCAATGTATAAACTTTTGATAGATTTTTCTCCTCATTATGGTTTGAACTTTCCTGCTTCTTTGCATGCCTGGTAATTTTTGATTGGGTGCCAGACATGATGGATATTTTTGCATTCTTTTAAATATCCTTTATCTTTTCTCTGGGATGTTGTTGAGTTACTTGGAGACATTTGATTTTAATATTTGTTCATTGGGACCAGAGCAGTGTTTAGTCTAGTGCTAATTATCCCAACTTCTAAATGTTCTACTAAATGCTAGATGAATTATGTTGTTTTCCTGTCTTGTGGTAGGAATAGACACTGCTGCCAATCTTGTGTGCATGCCAGGCACTGTTGTATCTGAGTCTTTTGGGAAGATCTTTCCCTAAGCTTGAGTAGTCTCCTCACAGACATGCACTGCTCACTACTCCATTGACTGTATAAAGGAAAACCTCTACAGATCTCTGGAGTTCTCTGTCTATGCAGCTACCCTCTTTGTATGCTGCCCAGTAAACTCCAGCCACCTTAGCCTATCCAGATGTTTAGCTTCAGCCGTTCAACTTGGGCGCCCTCCTGTGCTCTTCATCCTCATGCTGTGGCCTGGAATCTCTTGCAGTGCACAAATATGGAAAAATCCTAGGCCTTATCTTATTTTTCCTGTGTCTCTCAGGGATCACTGTCCTTTGTTGCTGATGTCCAAAGTGTTGAAAACCATTGTTTCATATATTTTTTCTGTTGTGTTTGTTTGTTGTTTCAGGTGGTTTTGTAGATCCTGTTCCTCATACTCCATCTTGACTGAGAGTGGAAATTCAATCTTCTATTTTTTTTTAAATAACACTTTTGTTTAATCTTACCAGAGGTTCATCTATTTTATTAGTATTTTCAAATAACCCACATTTATCTTTCTCAAGTCTCCTTATGGTATATTTGTTTATTCATAAATATGTTATTTTTATATTTGTTTTCTATGTTACTAATTTCCACTGAATTTAGTTATCTCCTTTCTGATTGGCCGGTAGATTTACACAGATATAAAACATAAACTGGAGAGACTCCCACCCAGATTAACCCTTGGGCAGAATATTCACTTGCCAGATAGTAACTCAGCTCAAGTAACTCAGATGGCTCTTGTTTGGCATACAACATAAGTAAGCTCATCTACATTCCTGAGGGAATTTCTTACAGTGCAATAAAGTACAATTTGATAATGCTAATCAAACATTGTCACTCCTGAAGAAACATGAAAACCCCACATACCAAGTGCTCTGAGCTGCAAAGAACCTACCGTAAATGAAGTGCTCACTTGACAAGGAATTGTGTGATGGCAGGGTGCTCATGTCTATTGGGCCATAGTCAATCACAGGGAAATAGAGTTCAGGGTTGGACCCAGCTTAGAATCGAGATTGGAAGCTGGTGAATTTTCACAGAAAACAGTGAACTCTATACGGTGTCCTGAGCCAGGGGATGCACACAAACAACCATGGCTCCAGGAATCTAGAAGGTAGAGAATTGGGTCATCAGAGGCCAGGGTGATCAAGAAGGTCTTCATCATGTGAATGGGAATAGCTTGAAACTATCCCCATGTACTGAATGGAACATTTATTAACTGAATATTTTAATTTATTTTGGAATTCTTCTCAAGAAAACAGCACCTATTATCACCGACATGAGTGTCTATGCTTTATTTTCTCAAAAGGTTTGGATTCTTTCTCACAGATTTCTATAAGATAACACGCCAGACCCTGTGGTACTAACACTGTTCCCTAACACAAATATTGAGTAGCTACTATTTGTGTTCTCAGAACCTAACATACTTTATTACAGAAAGACTGTATATATCTTCCCTTTCTTACACAGATTAAAGAATTTGGGCTTGATTTTTCTGAGAGTCATTGAATATTTGTAATCAAGCGAAGAGCACATAATTCTGTGCCTTTAAGTCAAACTGATTGAGTCACATATCATATAACCTGCACTCTACAATAGGAAGCAGTGTTTGTTTCTTCCCTATTCATGGCAACAGTCCTAGATAAGCCAAATGTGCTGTCATGTGCTGTGGGAGGTGCTGTGATAAGTATGGCCATCTTCAAAAAGATCACGGTCCTGTGGAAAAGACTTAAAAACCAAAATATCTAGCAATGACTGGTTTTTATTGCATTTACATGAATGCCTTGTATAGTTACGGGGACCTATCTGTGGTGATTCATCAGAGGCACTATGGATAATAAGATCCTCAAAATACTATTTCCACTGATGTTAAATCTGTTTTGATGAGCTATAACAACTAAGAATGGCCACCCTCATTGGCCTTTACAAATCCCCCTGCACTTAAATGAACAGGACTTGAATTATGGCAGATCTGGAAGGAAAATCAATACTACAAGTAGAACAGGAAGTGTTGGCCTGCTCTTTTCTCTATGATATTCTAATAATTTAATTATTATACAGATTAGTGAAATACAGTAAAATATTTCTAAGGAAACCAATCCTATTGTCTAAGTTATATGTTATGTCTACTTATTTCCCTGTGTATATAATAATCTGTGACATTTATTGAATGCTCACTTTGTACCAAAGAATGGACCAAAGAATGTTTTGCATATACTGTCTCACTGAAGACTTGTAACAACCCTATGACACAGGTATAGTCACCATCCTTATTTTTTAGATGAAAAAATTAATGCTTTAACTAACTTCAGGATCAGGCATGGTGAATGGGGTAGAGCCAGGATTTGAACAAGGAAAGTTAGACTCCATTATGGCTGGTTGCACTGAGCTCACCATGAAGCTGCCATGTATGAACCACAGACATAGAGGTTGTCAGCTGGAGAAAGTGCCAGTGTTTCCAGCCATATTATCTGAAAGTAAAGCAGATCACCTTTGTAGTAATGTTGCTGAAAGAAAAAATACATAAATGAACAGAAAGCTAATAGTTTCCTTTACAGCATATAGCCATAGACATAGAAAAATTATGTCTATTCTCTCAATAAAAAAGATAGAAACCTGCAAGGGGGTGGAGTAGAAAGACCCTGAGCTCACCTCTTCCTATGGGCGCAATAAAATTACAACTATTTACAGAGTAACTATTGTAGAATGATCTGAAAACTAGCAGAAAAGATTTTCTGCAATTAAAAATATTAAGAAAGAGTCACAACTGGATGGGTAGAAGGGGTGGAAATGCATATAGCCAAGAGCCATACACACAGGAAGGTGACACACAAATGGAAGGAAAATCACAATTACAGAAGTTCTCTCCAAAGAGTGAGGGGTCCTAGCCCCACATCAGGCTACCCAGTCTGGGGGTCCTGCACCAGAAACATGATTCTCCAGAATGGTTGGCTTTGGAGGCAGTAGGGATTGTGTATAGGAGAGCCAGAGGTCTGTAGCAAACAGAGCCTCCACTTTTAAAGGGATCACACAAAATCTCACATGCTCAAAGACCCAGCACAGAAGCAGTAATTTGAAAGGAAACTGAATCAGACCCACTTAAAGATTTTGGAGAGCCTCCTGGAAAGGCAAGAGGCAACTGGAACTCCCCTGAAGACATAAACACTGGTGGCAACTATTTGGAGGAGCTCATTCTACCATGAGAACACTGGTGCAGGTAAGCACCATTTTGGAGTCATCCCTCTACCCTATTAGCACTGTGGGCTTACCCACCCACCAGTCAGTGGGCATCAGACCTAGGACCACCCAGGCCAAGCAGCCAGCCACCCTGGGACTTGGCCATGCCCACCAGTGGGCCAGCAACCTCTGCATGAGGCAGGGACTGACAGCCAACTTGGCCAGGGGGCAGCCCCATATACAAGAGCAGCCACAGTAGTCCCACCACAATAGAAGTTTCCACACAGCCCACATAGAGAGTACCTCTAGAACATGTAGCCCTAGCAACCAAAGGGGAGTGTGTTGCTGGGCCAGATAGGATATCTTCGTAAGACCACTTCTCCAAGATCAAGAAACATAACTGCGCTGACTTATTAGAAATACAACAGAGAATTAAGCAAAATGAGGTGACAGAGGAAACAAGATAAAACCCCAAGGAAGAACTAGGCAAAGTGGACATAAACAATCTACCGAATAAAGAGTTCAAGCAAAGATCATAAAGATGCTCAGTGAACTCAGGATAAGAATGGATGAATACAGTAAGAATTTTAACAAAGAGTTAGAAAGTATAAAGAAGAACCAAACAGAGCTGAAGAATACAATAACTGAAATAAAAAAATACACTAGAAGGAAACAATAGTATATTAGATGGTACAGAGGGACAGATCAGTGAACTGGAAGATGGAGTAGTGCAAATCACCCAAACTGAACAGAAAAAAGAAAAAAAGAAATTTAAAAAATGAAGATAGTTTAAAAGACCTTTGGAATAACATCAAGCATTACTAACGTTCACATTATAAGGGTCACTGAAGGAGAAGAGAGAGAGAAAGGGGCAGAGAGTTTATCTGAAGAAATAATAGCTAAAAATGTCCCTAACCTGGGAAAGAAAACAGACATCCAGGTCCAGGAAGCACAGATAGTCCCAAACAAGATGAATCCAAAGAGGTCCATACCAAGACATATTGTAATTAAAATGGCAAAAATTAAAGATAAAGAGAGAATCTTAAAAGCAACAAAAGAAAAGCAACTAGTTACATACAAGGAAACTCCCATAAGACTGTCAGATGACTTTTCAGCAGAAACTTTGCAGACCAGAAGGGAGTGGCATGATATATTTAAAGTGATGAAAAGAAAAAAACCTACAACCAAGAATATTCTTCAAGGCTATCATTCAGATTTGAAGGAGAGATAAAGAATTTCACAGACAAGCAAAAGCTAAGAGTTCAGCACCACTAAAGCAGCTTTACAAGAAATGTTAAAGTGACTTCTGTAAGTAAAATCAACCACGATAAGTAGTTAAGGGATACACAAAACAAAAAGATGAAAAATATAATGTTAAAAACAGTAAACGTGGAGTGGGAGATAGTTAAAATGCAGGTTGTTAGAATTTGTTTGAACTTAAGAGATTGGCAACTTAAAATAATCATATATACATAAGTCTCATGGTAACCACAAACAAAAAATCTATAATAGAAACACAAAAAAAAGAGAAAGAAATTCAAACATAACACTAAATGTAGTCATCAAATCACAAGGGAAGAGAGCAAAGAACAAAAGAAAGGAACAAAAATGAACTACAAAAATAACCCCAAAACAATTAGCAAAATGGCAATAAGCACATAACTATCAATAATTATGTAATAAAAACATAAATGGACTAGACCCTCCTAGAGTGGCTGATACAAAAACATGATTTATGTGTATGCTGTCTACAAGACTCACTTTAGAGCTAAAGACACACACAGACTGAGAGTGAGGGGATGGAAAAAGGCATTCCATGCAAATGGAAATGAAAAGAAAGCTGGTGAAGCAATACTTGTATCAGACAAAACAAACTTTAAAACAAAGACTGTAACAAGAGACAAAGAAGAACCTTACACAGTGATCAAAGGATCAATCCAATAAGAAGTTATAATAATTCTAAATAGATACACACCCAACATAGTAGAACCTAAATACATAAATCAACTATTAACAAATTTAAAGGCAGTAATATAATAATAGTATGAGACTCCACTTACATCAATGGATAGATCATCCAGAGAGAAAATCAACAAGGAAACACTAGCCTTAAATGACACAGACCAGAGGGATATATATATATATATATATATATATATATATATATATATATATATATATAACATTCATCCCAAAGCAGCAAAATACACATTCTTTTCAATTACACATGAAGCATTCTCCAGAATAGATCACATGCTAGGCCACAAAACAAACTCAATAAATATAAGAAGATGGAAACATAACAAGTATCTTTTCCAACCACAACAATATAAGGTTAGAAATCAACACCAAGAAAAAACTGTAAAAAGCACAAACACATGGAATCTAAATAATATGCTACTAGACAACAGATGGGTCATTGAAAAAAATCAAAGAGAAAATAAAAAAAATATCTGGAGACAAAGAAAATGGAAACACAATGATCAAAAACCCATGCAATGCAACAAAAGCATTTCTAAAAGAGAAGTTTATACCAATACAAGCCTACCTCAGGAAACAAGAAAAATATCAAATAACCTAACCTTACACCTAAAGGAACTAGAAAGAAGAAAAAACAAAACCCAAAATTAGTAGAAGGAAAGAAATAATAAAGATCAGAGCAGAAATTAATGAAATAGAGTCTAAAGTAGCAATAGAAAAGATCAGTGAAACTAAGAGCTTGTTCTTTGAAAAGATAAACAAAATTGATAAACCTTTAGCCAGGCTCATCAAGAAAAATAAAGAAGGGCCCAAATAAATAAAATCAGAAATCAAAAGGAGAAGTTACAACCAGCATCACAGAAATACAAAAAGATTACTACAACTATACACCAATAAAACAGACAATGTGGAAGAAATGGATAAATTCATAGAAACATAAAATTTCTCAACTGAATCAGGAAGAAACAGAAATTTTGAACAGACTAATTATCAATAATAAAATTGAATCTGTAGTAAAAAGTTTATCAGCAAACAAAAGTCCAGGACAAGACAGGTTCACAGGTGAATTCAACATATAGAGAAGTGTTAAGACCTTTCCTTCTCAAACTGTTCCAAAATATCATAAAGGAAGGAATAATTCTGAACTCATTCTGTGAGGCCAGTGTCACCCTGCTATCAAAACCAGACAAAGACACCACAGAAAAAGAAAACTACAGGAATATTACAGATGAACATAGATGTATAAATTCTCAACAAAATATTAGTAAACTAAATTCAACAAAATAATCAAAAGAATCATATATCATGATTGGGTGGAATTTATTCCAGGGACGCAAGCTGGTTCAAAATCTGTAACAGTGTGGGTACAGACGGAATGCACCACAGCGTAATAAAGGCCATATATGACAAGCCTACAGCCAACATCATACTTAATGGCGAAAAGCTGAAATCTTTTCCTCTAATATCAGGAACAAGACAAGAATGCCCACTCTCACCACTTTTATTCAACACAATTTTGGAAGTCCTAGCCAGAGGAACTAGGCAAGATAAAGTAATGAAAGGAATCCCAATTGGATAGGAAGAAGTGAAACTGTCACTATTTGCAGTTGACATGAGATTAGATATAGAAAATCCTAAAGACTCCACAAAATAACTGTTAGAATAAACAAATTCAGTAACATTGCAAAAATCTATTGCACTTCTATACACTAATGACGAACTATCAGAAGGAGAAATTAATAAAACAGTCCTATTTACAATTGTATCACAAAGAATAAAATACCTGGAATAAACTTAACCAAGGAGGTAAAATACTTGTATACTGAAACCTATAAGACATTAAAGAAAGAAAGTGAAGAATGAAGAAATAAATGGAAAGATATACTGTGCTCATGTATTGGAAGAATTAACATTGTTAAAATGACCATATTCCCCAATGCAGTCTACAGATTCAGTGCAAGCCCTATTAAAATAACAATGGCATTTTCCACTAAACTAGAATAATTCTAAAATTTGTATGGAAACACAAAAGATCCCAAATGGCTGCAACAATCTTGAGAAAGAAAAATAAAGCTGAAGCTATCATGCTCCCTGATTTCAAATTATACTGTAAAGAAAAACTACAGTAATCAAAATAGTATGATACTGGCACAAACACACACACATAGATCAATGGAACAGAATAGACAGCCCAGAAATAAACCCACGCACTTATGGTCAATTAATCTTTGACAAAGAAGGCAAGAATATACAATGGGAAAAAGACAGCATCTTCAATAAACAGTGTTGGAAAAACTAGGGAGCTACATGCAAAATAATCAAACTGGACTACTTTCTCACAGCACATACAGAAATAAAAAATGGATTAAAGACTTAAATGTAAAACCTGGAACCATAAAATTCTCAGAAGAAAACATAGGCAGTACACTCTTTGACATTGGGCTTAGCATATTTTTCTTTGCGTATGTCTCCTCAGGCAAGGGGGAAAAAGCAAAAATAAACAAATAGGACTACATCAAACTAAAAAGCTTTTGCACAGTGAAGGAAGCTATCAACAAAATAAAAAGACCGCCTACTGAATGGGAGAAGATATTTACGAATCACATATCTGATGAGATTAATATCCAAAACATACAAAGAACTCATGTAATTCAACATCAAAAAAACAAACAACCTGATTAAAAAATGGGCACAGGACCTGGATAGACATTCTTCCAAAGAAGACATACAAATGGCCAACAGGCACATGAAAAGACGCTCAGCACCACTAATCATCAGGGAAATACAAAGCAAAACCACAATGAGATATTACCTCACACCTGTCAGAATGGCTACCATCAAAAAGAAAACAAATAACAAGTGATGGCAAGGATGTGGAGAAAAGGATGTGCACTTTTGGTGGGAATATTAATTGGTGCAGCCACTATGGAAAACAGTATGGATGTTCCTCAAAAAATTAAAAATTGAACCACCATATGATCCAGCAATTCCACTTCTGGGTATTTTTTTCAAAGAAAACGAAAACATCAATTCAAAAAGATATGCATCCCTATGTTCATTGCAGCATTATTTACAGTAGTCAAGTTATGGCAGTGACCAAAGTGTCCATTAATAGATGAATGGATAGAGAAATTATGGTATATGTATACAATGGAATACTACTCAGTCATAAAAAAGAATGAAATCTTGTTATTTGCAACAACATGGATTGACCTAGAGGGTCAATGATAAGTAAAATAGGTCAGACAGAGAAAGACAAACACCATATGATTTCCCTTATATGTGGAATCTAAAAAACAAAACAAATGAACAAACAAAACAAAACAAAAAAGCCTAATAGATACAGAGAACAGTCTGCCAGAGTGGAGGTGGCAGGGTGGGGCGGGGGCGGGGGTTGAGTGAAACAGGTGAGGGAAATTAAGAGGTACAAACTTCAAGTTAAAAAATAAATGGGTCACAGAGTGGAAATGTACCATATAGGGAATATAGTCAATAATATTTTAATAACTTTGTATGGTGACAGCTGGTAACTAGACTTACCATGGTGATTGTTTTGTGATGTAAAGAAATATTGAATCACTATATTGTGCACCTGGAACTAACATAGTATTGTAGGTCAATTATTCTTGAATAAGACGTTTAATTTAGATATCTAAGAAGATAGAAACCTAACCAATAATGGCATATATATGCTTATATATATATATGTATTTGTGTAAACTTATAGTGTATATATGTACAGCTAATTTAGAGTATAGAAAAATAGTTAAGACAATACATACATCATCATAAATTATCAACTATTTTCTTCTCCTAAATTTATCACAATGCCTCCACAATTTATGAGATACAATTTTAAAGTTAGTGTTGAAAACATCCAACAGTTACTCTGTGTTTGTGTATATATATACACATGCACACATATAAACACATATGTACATATACATATATATGTTCCAATTTACTGGGAAGGAAAGTGTATTCAATTTCGTGCTCTTCCATGTCATGACCTGTACGCAGCTGCTATTGATGGGAAGAGTTTCAGTTCAGATGAGGCCCCTCCACAAACCTTTCTTTCTCACCTCCCAGAACAAAACAAATTCCCTTTCTGGGCACATTGCTTGCATCGCTAAAACAGACCTTCTTTCATGCTGGCGCACATGAAAGCTCACTGTGCACACGTTTCTCTCCCTTTCTGGACTTAAGTAAAGTTGGGAGACCTTTGTCTGGAGTTCCTGTTGCTGCTTGAACATGGGGGCTGCTCAACAGTCATGTCAACATGTGCTTGAATACTTCTTTCTTTCCAAATGAACCCTCTTCTGTTCAATAAGGACAAATTTTTGCTCACTACTGATTTTCCTTTGAGATGGAGTCCTTGTTAACATATCTTGATTTTTAGAGAATGAGGGGTAAGTGTGAAAATGGGTACATTCACTTTCTATCTTTATTTACTTAAAGTTTTAATTTATTTTCAGGCAAGTGGATTCAATATATGACTTTCCCCAGGGTGAGAGGCTAACGGAGTGGGAAGAATGTCATTTTTCAGTCGACAGAAATAGAGGTAAATCAATCTGGTGCCCACATGCTCTGTGAATGCTGGCGGCCAGCCAGAGTTCAGGTCTCAATTAAGCAGATTAGGCCAAAGAAAGCACAAATGCACACTCAGGCAAATTACCAAAAATTGCTGTTATTCCAACATTCCAACACATTGGATTTCTGAATCTAAACTGTCCCCCCAAAATATTGTGGGTTAAGACTGAGGATGGCAAATCCTCTGGCTGACTCCAAATCTATCTGCTTGAATTTCAGATACACAAGCCTCCATCTGAGACTACATACCAGGCAGAGGGCCTCTGGGACTCTGTGTGTGTGTGTGTGTGTACACACACACACATGCACACTGCAGATTCATCATGTCAAAAGCAGTACTTGCTCTGCAGTCCTCATTAGAATAACCACATCACACAATGGTTTCTTTCTAAATAAACAGACAAGGAGAGCTGGCCGATAAGGTCCTTTTAGGATACACCAGGCCAAATTCAATCAGCGGCCCCCGAATGCAGACAAGTGGTCTTCTATGCTGGCTGGCTTGGGGGACGATATCATCCATCCTGTGCACAGGCCCCCATAATTGCATCTCATTCCTGACTCCTGCAAAATAATGACTCCCTCTTCCCATGGTTTGCAAAACACATGGAAAGGAAATAGCAGATCTGAGCTAACTGGCTCAAGAATTCTAACCAGATGATGGAAAAATGTTTTGTCAAAGTAAGAGTTCTTTGAATTTTTAAGAGCCCTGTATAATCTAATAAACAGTCTTTTCAAGATAAAGTCCAATATGGGGCCAGCACGACTATCCACCATTATTTCAATATCATTTTGCCAATTCTTTCCTTTTGGATTATCCGGAGAAGAATCCAAAGGACAGCATTCCTTTTTAGTCCTCTCGCTACATTTCTTTTTGGCAAGAGTATAAAAGAGTTTTCCCCTTAAGCAACACAATAAATGACACAATTGAAGAAAAGAAAATGTCTTGTAAAACTTCATTGTACTTTCAACTTTATTAAATACACCTCCCCATAAAAGTGATTTTAAGAAGTCTATTAACCTACCATTGGTTTGGTGGGGGGACTGGCTAGTATCTAGCTCCCCTAGTCAATGGCCCCTTTTATTTTTTTTTTGTTTTCAGCTTTTTATTAACAAAAGTCCCTTCAAACCAGGAAGCACTATTCAGAGGTTTATGCTTTTGGCCAAGACTATGGATGGAGAAGATACAAGGCTGTACCCTGAGCACTTCCTCTGGGACCTCAGAAGCAACATGGTGACTGGCTTTCCTGCTTTCTGGAGAATACGGTCTACAGGAGCGAAGGCACAGTTTACCCATTTTGGCAAATCCTTCCTTCCGACCTCCTGACCATCATTTACCCAGATGTCCGTATTCCCTACCAGGCCAAGCCTGCTGGGGACAAAGCTCTGTACTTCATGATAATCTTTTCTTCATTTTGAAAAATGTTCTTCCCTTTATTGCAAGTAGTTGAAAGCAGGAGAGTAATTTTATAATAAGACTAATTCACATCAAGGTAAGAATGATGCCATTTTGAGGAATACCACTTCAAGTAATTTGTTCATACTTACAGAATAGGGACATACATTTCTTTGAGCATTTCATCTGTTTGAACATAATCTGTTCTGTCCCTGTGTGTCATACACTTGGTAGGTCCCAGTTTTAGATTTGGAATATATTATCATGGTAATGTTAACCCAAAAGGATAAATCTTTATTGATAACATTCTAAGGACTGTGATAGATAAAGAAGACATCTCCAAACCCCCAGATTATACCATACTGGAAACTGATTACCCAGATCACTCTGTAATATTTCTATATCTAAACCAGGTCCAAGGGCTGAAAGCCCTCCTGAGGTGTCTTTGAAAGATGCTTCCTTTGCATGGGTGATGGAGCAGAGTGGTTAAATATCAGAAGGCATGTTCTATAGAGTAAAATAAATGACTGCATAATTAATTCCCATATAATCCATTCTCTTCTCTGTTTGGTCAAAACTTTCTACCATTTGATCCTCTATCTGCGAAGTGAATACAGAAGAGGTATAATGAGGCAGCTAGTAGTATAGGAAGGGGCTTTCAGAAGACTTGTAGCTCATGTGGATACAGAACTGCAGAAGGCAACAGTCAAGGTGTTGTAAAATGAGCTGGCGAAAAACTAAAGGCAATGGACTAGATAGCGTGAATTAGGGGTTAAACCCTCAGAGATTCAAATGGTTTTCCTGGTGGAAAATTCATATATCTTGACCTAAGACAGGAAGTGAGGAGCAGAGAGCAGCTACCAAGCAGAAGAAAACCTAAACATTTGAAGAGAGAAAGTCAATGTGCTCCAGGTGCCTATAGTGTAAACATCCAGAAATTTGATGGAGCTCATGTGTATCAGTGGAACTGTGCCCTTCCTCCATCTTCCTCTAAAGGGCCAGTAAAACCCAGTGCAGGTCACCATGTTGGTTGGACTTCGATGGGGAGGAAAAGGGAAAAGATAGAAACAGAGAGAAGGAGTGATACCTCCAGGAGAAATTTTCATGAACATTTTATGATAATAGGATGGACATCTTCAGTGGGGACGAAAGATGGGGAGCAAGTAACACTGAGAAGAAGGATTCATAAATTTAGAGTAGAAAAATTTGACTTGGAATTCCCAGCATTGCTCCCAACTATTTCAAAAGGCCCCTCTTGACGTTGTCTGTCAGTATTATGAAAATTTAAGTTTTCTGCAAAGTTATGTGCTGTTTAACTCCCAAGGTAATTATTCCCCTCAAAGGGAGGAAGTCACTGATGGAAAGACTCTTAAGTTTATTGGACAGCAAATTTGCATTTATCCCTTCTGGGAGAATTGGTCTGAAGCACTATTACTTGAAGGAACTCTATAAAGAGTAAATATAGATTGAAACTTGACCTTTTTTCTCAATAATCTAGAAAGAAGATGGGCTGTAAATGTCCTGCAAATGTCTTTTTTCTTCCTAGGACCTATGAAACCACTCTCCCGGTCGTAGGCCATCTGGTGTTTGCATTACAATTTCATGTGGTTTTTCACTCACAAGACCAGGTCATCACCCACACTCTCTCATGCCAGGAATTTTATCCCAGCAATGCTTTGTCCAGCACTTCCACTCCTTCCTTCACATGTTTCTTGAAGCACCGTGATTTCCCTGAATAATAAAAGTTCTTTCTCCCTATCTTTTTTCTTCTATAGAACCTCCAGGTATGAAATCAAAGGTTGTACATAAACTGTGTACATATTTTATTTGTTTATTTATTCATGAGTATTGGTTGCTTGTTTGCATGCATGGTTTAGATGTTCTCTGTAGAATTAGTCTCTTCTATTTGTGTCAATAATACCCATGTTAAGTTGTAACCTATTTAATGGTAGAAAGTATATTCTTTAGCAAGTAATTTTCAAAATCAAAATATATATATAGGCAGAAAGAAAATATTGGAGCTTGTATATTCATACACATGTACATTAAATGTATATGAATATATGTGTATATACACATATATATGTTTATTTTAATGCATCCTTTTAAAAAATTTTGTATATATTTCCAAACGTTCAAGTTTTTTGTTCGGTGGTTTTTGTAAGCATAATTTCCTGATGATTAAAATATTTTTCTGCTTGGAGTGCATGATCTCACAGCGGAGATGCTATTTACACCATCATGAATAAGCCATAGCTAACTGCCATTTGATAATGAACCAATTGTACTGACAAGGATGTTCACTCATTGCCTGCATTTTGTTACTTTTTAAAACTGCCTTCAATTATAATGTGATCTTTGATACTGTTTTTTAATAAGTGAAAAACAATTTATAGTAACTGGCTTTCAGCAATCTGGGGTGAATCATTTCAGATAAAAGTAAAGATGGAGAACAGAAGAGATGGGTTGACTTTACAGTTTACTGAAAACTAGGAGTCAGTGATGTTTACAAGGCAAATGGGGAAGGCATCCTTCTTTATTTCCAGTGTTATAACATCTCACTGTGTGGTCAGATTTTTAGGGACACGGTGGGGCAACCTCTCCGATATTCCCACTGCAGAGCTCCACTGATACGCTGCTTGTGTTTGTATTGGATGGTTGGGATTGAACCCAGTAGCACAGCTTTGATTGTGGAAGGGAAAGGCTGGGTTGAGGCACAGTGTGTGGCTGATATTAGCCCCTTCCTGACCCAGATACCTCTGCACATGGATGTGTCTCTACAGAAACCCAGTGTATCTCATGGTGTGGGGGGAGGGTCAATGGAAAGTGTGACATGACTTTAGGGAGGCCAGTCTACAGTTGCAAGGCCTGAGCAACACCACCAAAGGAAGCTTCCTTTGCTTCTGATGTTTCCTCCAGAGAAGCTTCTACCAGAATGGCAGTGACCGTGATAACGAGACTCAAGTTTTCTGTGGCGGTAGATGTTCTAGACTGGCAGGCCCTCTTAACCTGATTGAGGTCCCCACCTCCCTCCCTGCAATGTCTCCTGCATTGTACTACCTAAATTTGGCTGCAACAAAGGCAACAGTCCCCAAGAAGTAGCCCTTTAGTCAACGGTAAAAAGTCCTGGTTTTCTCTCAATAAAGGGCTGATAAAAGGGGCCTGATCTCTTGGTAATGTCAAGAAGGTTCAGAGGTTCCTGAGAAGAGAAGAGAGACAACCTCTTAATAATTTGATTGGAGAGCTGGAGTCACTATACAAGCACTGAAAAAACACTGAAAAGAAATAAGGTCGACAAATGTAAAATAGATAGCTAGTGGGAAGCAGCCACATAGCACAGGGAGATCAGCTCCGTGCTTTGTGACCACCTAGAGGGGTGGGATAGGGAGGGTGGGAGGGAGGGAGACACAAGAGGGATGAGATATGGGAACGTATGTATATGTATAGCTGATTCACTTTGTTATAAAGCAGAAACTAACACACCATTGTAAAGCAATTATACTCCAATAAAGATGTTAATAAATAAATAAATGTATTCATTTGATTATTAAAAAAAAAGAAAGAAGGCCGAAAAGTTAACTGCATGGTGAGATATTAGGTGATTTCATTTTTCTCTTTGTAGATAAAAATTCTCTACATAAGCATGTATTTTTTTAAACCAGAAAAAAAAATACAATGTTGAAATATGCACCCCAAACCTGAACACAGTAAAATATTTTAAAATAATTATGCACTCATGTACAAAAACCCTAAACAAATCAAGGTTGTCAGAAATCACAAAAGATAATTTTATTCAACTTAAAGATGTGAACAATTACTATCTCATTTTCAGATATTCACAGAATAAAATAGCAGGACTGAATTGTGTTTGTGGATGAGAGACGATAGCTTTGTTTTCTCTGTGTCAATTGTTTCTCTCTCTCTAACCAAGATTACATTTACAGAATATCTGCTTCTCCCTTTCTCCTGCCTTTTACTTTTCCATGGTTGCAATCTCCTGTAATTATGGGAAAAAGTCTTTCCTGGAGCAACAGCTCTGAGATTAGCCAGTTTGGAGCCAACCTGAGTATTCCCAATTGGTGCTAATAATCTTCTTTGTAGGAACACAGTTTTCAAGACAGAGTCAACTCTGCTCTGAGACTTAAAACAGCTGGAAAATGCATGACTTGACATGCATTAGATCTGACAGCATGTGAATCCACTGTTCAAAAGTACTTAATACCTATTTAATTTTCTTTTCTTGCATTTTATTTTCTTGTCCTTAAATAATCACCACAGTAATCAAAAGCATTTATGAATTACTGAAGTGGAATTCAAAATACTTTAGCCAATTGACTTCTTGGATAAACAAATGCCAAAGTTCAGGAGAAGGTCAGAAAGTTGGGTGTTGTCTTTTATTTTGAAGAGCTCCATCTTTAAATTGCACACATGTGTCCTTGAACTGTCTGCATTCAGCCTGAAAGGGCAAAATGATCCCCAAATTAAGTCTTCTTGCACCTTGGTGATATACATTTATTTAAGAAAACATGAGATCGCCCTTTTGTTAATTTTTTTTAACACTAATTTATGCTTTAACAAACACAGTCTCTGTTAATGACCGTTTTAATTAATTCATTCGTTCATTCTAACCTCTCTGGATTACATCAAGGAATAAAACAAACAAAAATGTCCATGTGGAGCTTAAATTCTAGTCGGTGAAGAATAAACATAATAAATAAGTAAAATATGTAGTATGTTAGGTGCTATGGGAAAAACAGAGTGGGACAGGGGAGATCAGGAGAATGCAGACTGCAGCTTTAGATAGGGGAGAGAGGGTGGGAATCTGGGTCAGTTTCATTGAGAAGGTGACTTTTAGGTAAAGACTTGCAAAAGGGGAGTGGGTTAGTCAAGAGAAGGGAGTGACGCAGGCAGGCAGAATAAATGGTGCCAGAGTCCTGAGGAGGGAGGGAGAAAGGGAGAGGGGGCTGCTCAAGGGACAGCCTTGCAGCTGGAGAGAGTGGGGGAGGGGTGCTGCTGTGGAAGATGATGTCAGAGAGAGCAAGGGTAGGGGGTGGGTACAGATTATGTAGGGCTCCTAGGCCAAGGTGGAGATCTTGACTTTCCCTTTGAAATGAGAGCCATAGCAGGATTTATAAAGGAGGACTGGCTTGACCTGACTTCCAGGGATCATCCTGGCTGCAATGTGGAGACTAGATGGAAGCAGGCAAGGGTAGGAGCAGGGAGACCAGGGAAGAAGTAATCGCAGTGCTTCTGATGCAGGTGCTTAGACCAGGTTGGCAGCAGAGCAAGGGAATGGGAAATGGTCACACTGAGCCTGTTGTTGAGGTGGAGCTAACAGGGCTTGCTGTTGGATGGGAGTTGGGTGTGAGGGGAAGAGAGAAGAAAAAGATGAGGTCATCCAAGTACTTATGGGCTGAGCAATGGAAAGGGTGGAGCAGCCATCCACTGAGTTTGTGCTTCTCTACTTCAGGCACCCAGTGGTAAACTTCCAGAAGACAGGGGTCAGTGTCCTGTGTGTTCTGTAAACCTCATTGAAACATGATAAAAATTACGCTAAACACAAAATAAAGTTGAAAGTTTCCCTCATTTGGCCTTTTCTGGCCCACAGGGAGGTCTCATCTTTTACCTTGGGGCCAGCCAGCCACGGATAGCTCCCCTCCCCATGCTGTTAGTCACCTACTTGCTCCCCAGGACAGTCCTAGTGGTGACTTTTGGACGTTATGGGGGGTGGGTTTCTTCCTCTCTACTCGGGTATTATTTTACCCTCTGGGCTCCACATGGGTCCAGGTACTTTTCCAAACAGGTGCAAGTCCACAGAGAGGGATGGGGGAAGAGGGAAATCAGCTCACACCCCTGCTCTATCAAGTTCTCTTGCTGCAAGCTTACAACAATGTGGACTTAATCCAGAGGACATGGGACAAGCATTTTTGAAGCTTTTTACAGGACCATTACAGGAATAGGAATGCCTGACACTGGCCAGGTATAAACAATAGGGAGTAATTTGTGCCGATGCAGCAAACCAGAGTCTCAGGCAATTGCTGCTGCATGGAAATATAGGTGCAATAAACTAGGTATGTGTGTGAGCTGATTGCAGCCCAGGACCCCGCCCCAGCCCCTGGCCCCGGGCATCAGAGAAGTCCCATTAGGACCTTCCCTTGGTCATTTGAAGGCTCCTCCTTCTGCTAACTTTCCTGTTCTTCCCACAGTCCTCTCTTGGACCCATTCATTGCTGGTGCTCCTTACTCACTATCCTTCGTAATTTCCAGACTCAGGAAAAGTAACCAGGTCCTAGATGCTTTCAACCCTCTGTGTCTTGCCAGCTGTCACTGTAAATGCTGCAGGGGTTTGTCTATAGATATAAAGTAATTCACATGTTTTACATTTCAGTATTTGCTTATAAAAATTTACCAATGTACTCGCCCTGAAGCAGGCTGCAAGGGAATCTGTAGCATGCCAATACTAGAGGCTAGCAATCTTTTCCATTTTTGCCAGGTTGGCAGAAACAGTATCACATTTTCTTTTCATCTGCACTTTCCTGACTACTAGTGAGACTGAATACCTTTTCAAGGGTTCATTGGCCATTTGTATTTCCTTCTGTGGATTAACTACTTGTACCCTTTGACCCTTTTTCTACTGGATGATTTGTCTGCCTTTCCTTTAACAGTTGTATGTTTTGCAAATATTTTCTCCCAAGTTGGCTTTTAAAATTTAGTTGTTTCTATTTTATGTTGTTAATGGTATCTTTCATAGTGCAGGAAATTTTCCTCTTAAATTCATCAAATTCAATTTTATTTTCCCTACTGGGTTCTGGGTTTTTTTAATCTTCCTTAGCAAAACTTCTCCATATCAAGACTGTAAAGAGATTCTTCTTTACTTTCTTCTAATAAATTTATAATTTTGGTTTTTACATATGGCCCTTTGCAATATTTTTTTGAAAATTATTTTTTTGAATTAAAAAAATTTTTTTTTTGCAGTACGCAGGCCTCTCACTGTTGTGGCCTCTCCCGTTGCGGAGCACAGGCTCCAGACGCGCAGGCTCAGCGGCCATGGCTCACAGGCCCAGCCGCTCCGCGGCATGTGGGATCTTCCCGGACCAGGGCACGAACCCGTGTCCCCTGCATCTGCAGGCGGACTCTCAACCACTGCGCCACCAGGGAAGCCCTGGTCACCTTATTTCTGATAAAGGAGGCAAGAATATACAATGGAGAAAAGGCAGCCTCTTCAATAAGTGGTGTTGGGAAAACTGGACAGCTACAAGCAAAAGAATGAAATTAAAACACTCCCTAACACCGTACACAAAAATAAACTCAAAATGGATTAAAGACCTAAATGTAAGGCCAGACACTATAAAACTCTTACAGGAAAACATAGGCAGAACACTCTATGACATAAATCACAGCGAGATCCTTTTTGACCCACCTCCTAGAGAAATGTAAATAAAAACAAAAATAAACAAATGGGACCTAATGAAGCTTAAAAGCTTTTGGACAACAAAGGAAACCGTAAACAAGATGAAAAGACAACCCTCAGAATGGGAGAAAATATTTGCAAATGAAACAACTGACAAAGTATTAATCTCCAAAATTTACAAGCAGTTCATGCAGCTCAGTATAAAAACAAACAAACAACCCAATCCAAAAATGGGCAGAAGCCCTAAATAGACATTTCTCCAAAGAAGATATACAGATTGCCAACAAACACACGAAAGAATGCTCAAGATCACTAATCATTAGAGAAATGCAAATCAAAACTACAATGAGATATCATCTCACACTGGTCAGAATGGCCATCATCAAAAAATCTACAAACAACAAATGCTGGAGAGGGTGTGAAGAAAAGGGAACCCTCTTGCACTGTTGGTGGGAATGCAAATTGATACAGCCACTATGGAGAACAGTATGGAGGTTCCTTAAAAAACTAAAAATAGAACTACCATACGACCCAGCAATCCCACTACTGGGCATATACCCTGAGAAAACCATAATTCAAAAAGAGTCATGTACCACAACGTTCATTGCAGCTCTATTTACAATAGCCAGAACATGGAAGCAACCTAAGTGTCCATCGACAGATGAATGGATAAAGAAGATGTGGCACATATGTACAATGGAATATTACTCAGCCATAAAAAGAAATGAAACTGAGTTATTTGTACTGAGGTGGATGGACCTAGAGTCTGTCATACAGAGTGAAGTAAGTCAGAAAGAGAAAAACAAATACCGTATGCTAACACATATATATAGAATCTAAAAAAAAAAAAAGAAAAGAAATGGTCATGAAGAACCTAGGGACAGGACGGGAGTAAAGATGCAGACCTACTAGAGAATAGACTTGAGGACACGGGGAGGGGGAAGGGTAAGCTGGGACAAAGTGAGAGAGTGGCATGGACATATATACACTACCAAATGTAAAACTGATAGCTAGTGGGAAGCAGCCAGTATAGCACAGGGAGATCAGCTCAGTGCTTTGTGACCACCTAGAGGGGTGGAATAGGGAGGGTGAGAGGGAGGGAGATGCAAGAGGGAAGAGATATGGGGATATATGTATATGTATAGCTGATTCACTTTGTTATAAAGCAGAAACTAACACAACATTGTAAAGCAATTATACTCCAATAAAGGTGTTAATAAATAAATAAATAAAATAAATAAATAAATAAATAAAAACGCTGTACAAGTTAAAAAAAAAAAGATCAATTCCAGTGGCTGCCTACAAACTACTCACCTGTGGTGGGATCTCTGTATTGCTTCCACCACTGTAGGTAATACTTGTCATTTGTTGTCAAGTTTGGAAATTGGTGTTTATTTAATAAAGATACTGTTGTTTTAAAAAAAGAAGAAAGAAAGAAAGAAAGAAAGGAAAGGCGCTTTAATCAGAAAAGCCTGGAATCTGGGGAGGAATTGGACTCGTCCTGAGACCAACTGCGAAGATTCTGCTCAACCATGACAGTTTTAAAGGGGAAAAAGAGGGAAGGATCTCAGTGAATCATGGAGGCAGGAGGTTCTGTGTCATTCTCCATTGAGTGCAGACTGGCTGACTCTTCCTTCAGATGTTATCTTGCCTGCATGATCTGCCTTCAGGATTGCAAAAGGGGCTGTTGGGGGTAGAAAGCTAGTCATTCTTTAACTACTTGATTCTTGATTCTTCTTTTTATCTAGGAAAAGAATCAACAGGTTAGGCAAGGCATGCTGTGCGTTCAGGAGAGCATAAGTCAGGAGTTAGGTTAAATTACCTAGTGATCTCATTCCTATAATTAGGTTCTTTTAAGGTTAGAGGGGAACAGAAGTGGGTAAACAGGAAAGGAGCAAAAGAGCTGCTTTCAACACTACTTGGAGTGACATCTTACAATGTTTGTAACCTTGAGAGGCTCAGTCTTTGATTTCTGCAGGATCTTGTTGACTTTGGACACTCCATCTGGTGACTACACTGCAGAATACCTCTGCTTCTCACCTCCTTCACCTTCCATACTCCTACATTCATCAGTGGAATCCAACTAAACAGAGATCGACTGAAAAAATCTACAGTGGAGGCCAGACACAAAGAGGCTGGACCTTTGAGGGGATGAAGCCTAGGGGAATAAGGAATAAGGTCCAAGGATTAGGACAGACACTGCCAACTGCAGAACTGAAGATAGTGACAGCCAAGACTAAGGCCCTTCACCCCACAGTTCATATGAAAAATTTTAACCAGCTGGTCTTGATTATCAGAAAGTATGCCAACCATAACAGTGTCACCCTACTTGTCAAAGCTTAGGGAGGATCTGGGGCCACCAGCTTTGTGTGTCAGGGGAAGCACTCAGTGGGGTTCAGGGAAATGACCATTATTTATCAACCATTATGTCAGTATTTCAATATTTAACAAACAGCATGGCCTTCCTAGTGTGTGCCAATTGACTGCCAGTCCTGCCACATTCATGGCAAGAATCAGGGGAAGGAGCTGAATGGATTAGAGAAAGATGCCCAGACTTTCTCCCTTGTGGACTTTGCATGGTGAGAAAAGATCACATGAACCTGAAATAAAGGCCCAACTGCACGTTCTCTGGAAATCTGTGTGTCGGCTTCATCACGGAAGAGGGAGATTATATCTGTAGGAACCACACTTTGCATCCATGGTAAGAGCTGGCGTTACTCAGTGACTGTCAAAAAGAAGAGTCTGGAGCCCTGATCTAACTTGCAAATTTTGCTCATTTCTACAATTGAGCTCTGACATACCCCCCTCAATTGCCTCCCACAAATAGCTCTGATAACAACTCCTGTTTAGAAGGCACTTTCACATCTGTGAGGTGCCTTCAATGGACATTTTTTATTTGGGTTCTAACGTCAATAAGGTGATGTAATGCATATTATCCCCAGGTTGTAGATAAGCAAGGTGCTGCTACCATGGTGACTTGCCCAATGAAACTGTGATTTAAGACTAAATCCACCCCCACTCCCACCATCCTGTGCTCTTTTAACATGATGTCAAATGAATCACACGTTTTTAGTCAGAAATCATCTAGGATTTAAAAATTAAAAAACATTTTTTCAAAGTTATTTAAAGAGTGAGGGGCAGCTCTAATCAATTACAGAAAGAACTTTCTTCCTTTAGACCAAGTATCCTTTCCTATTCCCTACTCCTGCCAGCACAGGAAGCCCATATGACTGGAAAAGGAAAGGGGCTAATGAGGAAGTCAGTTGAAATCCTGGAGTCTCTTAAGAAGCTCTAAGATTAGAAAAATCTTAACAAGTGGTCCCAAAAAGAAACCTCAGAAAATGAAGCCTGAATATGTTTTTTAAAAATCACCAAAATTTACTGATATCTGTAATTTGAATTTAGCCCTTTTAAAGTGTATTCAACAAATTAATACCCTTCGGGAACACGTTTGCCCTTGTCAGTTGTTGTACAAGCATACCTCGGAGATTGTGGGTTCTGTTCTATATCACAGCAGTAAAGCAAATATCATGATGAAGCACATCACGTGAAGTTTTTGTTTCCCAGTACATATAAAAGTAATGTTTACACTCAACTGTAGTCTGTTAAGTGTACAACTAAGTTATGTCTTAAAAAACAATGTCTATACTTTAATGAAAAAATACTTCATTGCTAAAAAATGCTAACCATCATGTGAGCCTTCCCCGGGTTGCAATAGTAACATCAAAGATCACTGATCACAGATCACCCTAACAGATATAATAATGATGAAAATGTCTGAAATATTATGAGAATTACCGAAATGTGACACAGAGACACCAAGTGAGCAAATACTCTTGGAAAAGGGCGCCAATAATCTTGCTCAATGCCACAGGCTTGCCATAAACCTTCAAATTATAAATTTCAATATCTGCAAAGCATAATAAAATGAGGTATGCCTGCATTTCAACAGTGCTTTCTTTAGGAAAATACTCTCCATTCCTTGTAAATTACTAAAACCTCTAAGGGTTCAAACTAAATGTTCTCACTTAGATTATTTACACAAAAATCTTCATAATCCCATAGAAAAACAAATCTTTATTTCAAAATTGATTTTCATGTTTAAAAATCTTTGGGGAAGGGAGTTTAAGGACTAGGAAAGGTATACTAAGAAATAAATTGTGGGAAAATTAAGGGAAGTTGAGGGTAAAAACTAAATTGATGAGCATATTTCAAAACAGCTTTGAGCTGCCGATAGCTCATCTCTCCACACCTGTTCCCTTGTCCCTTCCTATGTGAGAACTTCATCCAAGAAGTGGGACTATTTGTTACCAGCCACGTCCATTTGTTCTTTCTCATTAAAACAAAAGATTTTCAATTCATTTGAGGGATTTAAACTCTAGTAAAATTTTCAGCGCTTCCAAAGCTACTTAATACTCTCCGTTATTCTTCGGAGATCAGTATAATCCCCTAATTTATGTTTATTTTCCTCTGAAGGTACGAGTTTGGTTTTTAAACTGTGAAAAGCCACCACAGCAATTTTCTTGGAAAGTTCATGGACACAAATAGTTTTACCTTTTCACCTGTTTTATTGGCTCTGTCTTTTTTTGAACATTGACTTAATTTTATAAATCTAGATATTCTCATTTCACCCATTTTCTGTGTCCTCAAGGTGGTCTAAGTGGGAAGGGAATAGGTGAACCTGATTTTTCTTCTGTGAAGGTGAGCACAATCCTCTCAGCCCGAGGGCACAAGCTCTGCAGGCCTCTTGCCCTTACAGGCATGGGGGTTTGCACCCTGCAGAGACAAAAAAATCATTCAAGTTCCCTGAGGACCAAAAGACCCAGATTAGAGGGCAAAGCTGAGAGAGAGAAGGAAAGACAGAGGAAATATCAATATTTGACAGGTCTAAAACTTTAGTTTTATGCCCAAATAATTTTTTGAAAGTCACCTTTGGGTGAGAGGGCTCATTGATTTTTTATTTCTTTAGTTTCTTTTCAAGTCCTACTTCTGTGTCTGCTGCTGGATTGTCAACTCCCTGGCACAAAAGAAGGCACTGAAGTTCCCAAGGCTTTTCAGAGAACAAAAGGGAGCCTGCCTCACACTGATAAATTACTTACGTTAGCACCTGTAAGTCTGTTTCGCATTTCACTCCAACCGCTATTCACTGCTGATAACAGCAACTGAAAATGAATCCTGACAGCCTGTTGCGATTTTACAGTATCAGCAGGAAAGCCCAGCTAATTGTGAGCATATGATTTTTTCAAGCACCAAATTTTATATTTAGTTCACTGCTCTGATAAACCTACTTATTCAGCGGTTGCTAATTATCGAGGCATTCATTTTTTTTTTTTGTCTCATGATTTGAGCAAGATGGAGTTTGTTTTATAAAAAGCAATTTCTGCTAAGCTGGGAAGTCGTGGTTGTTTCTTCATGGACTGTCCTTGTGGAGGTGTTTTTTACTGAACTGCTCCAAGAAAAAAAAGCTGTTGGAATACCAAACAAAGGCCCCTGTGCTGGAGTCTTTCAGGAAGGCAATTCCAGTGGTGTCTAGTTTCAGGCCAGAATACTAAGGTCATAATTTCAGGCCATCGATGGCTCTCCCAGATGTCTTTGGTCAAGTTAATCACAGTTTGCCTGAAGGTTGAGTTTTCAGGTAATCCATCCTGGTGTGATTGTAAATCAAGAGCTCCTTCTAGCTGAAAGTTGGGAGTTTTTAGCTCAGGCTCAGACTCCGAACAGTTAACACAGAGCCCCTAACCTCTATCTTTCCAGTTTTGCAACTGAAGATGATTCAGTGACTCTTTCACAAATGTTGAAGAAAGCTCAAGAAGTTACATGTCAAGTGAGCACATGAATATATCATCATTTGTGTCATCAGGAACACATCAACATTTCTGAGGTCTCAGTGAGACTCAGCCCTGCAGTGGGCCCTCCACTAGCCAAGGGTTTTCATCCCCAGAGTTGACACCACACTGGGAGTCCTCAGGCAGGCCCCACTGGGGTGCCGAGTGAGTCGGCCAAGTGCTCTTGTTGCTAGAGAAGAAAAAGCACCTTTTCCTGTTTCTCCCAGCTTTTCTCTCCCACCTCTCACAGCCCCTCTTAAGACAGTGTCGTTTTTCTCCATCCTGAAATTAATCTTTTCTTTGATTCATATTTAATTCCTATTTAGATTAAAAAACCTGACATTGAAGAAATTAACTCTAATCTACACTAGAGTGTTTCTGTCCTTACTGCCCAAAATGTTACTCATGAAATCTGGTAAAATATATACAAAAATTTTATTCACACACACACACACACACACACACACATCTTATTGTGTGTTCATTATACACATCATTTCATGAGTCAGGTACTATTACTATCCCTTTTCCACAGATGAGGAAATATTAAAGTTAAATAAAACATTGTCCATACAACCTGTGTCCATCAACAGATGAATGGATAAAGAAGATGTAGTATAGATATACAGCAGAATATTACTCAGCTGTAAAAAAGAATGAAAATTTGCCATTTGCAACAGCATGGATGTACTTGGAGGGCATTATGCTAACTGAAATAAGTCAGACAGAGAAAGACAAATACTGTATGATATCACTTATATGTGGAATATAAAAAACACAACAAACTAGTGAATATAACAAAAAAGAAGAAGACTCACAGATATATAGAACAAACTAGTTATTACCATTAGGGAGGGGCTGGGAGGGGCAGTATAGGGGTGGGTAGTGAGAGGGACAAACTATTGGGTGTACGATAGGCTCAAGGATTTATTGTACAACATGGCGAATACAGCCAATATTTTGTAATAACTGTAAATGGAAAGTAACCTTTAAAATTTGTATAAAAATGAAAAACAAAAAACATTGTCCAGGGCTTTCTAAATTACATGTGCACAGTCAGGATTTAGAATCCTGTCTAGCGGTCTTTAGAGAGCACGTGATTCACTCAAACTTCCATGTGTAGATCCCACAACAGCAAACTGGTATTTTTATTTTTCCCATCACTCATTCTGACCTCCTTCCTTGGCGCAGAGTGGGAAGCACTGCTTTAGAGTTCACAACTCACCTGCTCGTGCAATGAATGGTGTGACTCCAGGAGCTCTGGCCTGTCTTGGCATCATCTGGGAGGTGTTGCTTGGTTTCTGTCCCAACCTGAACTTTCCAATGGTCTCTCTTACAGTCAGGGAAAATTGGAGTGGTCAGGGAGGAAAATAAGACCCTGGCTTTCCTTCTACACCTGTACCAGTTCTAGACCTTTTTAAAAGAGACTCAGCACCTGAGTGTTTTGAAGTCTCAAAACCATGTCACGATCTGCTCGGAAAAACACAGCAGCGGGAGTCACAATGTGAAAGGTATCAGAATTGAGGCAGTCATTTTTATAAGTCTCCCGGATCATGAAAAGCAAATTTTTTTTTCTGCATTTTATCCAAAATTGTTTGCAACTATGGAACTCCAGCTAAACTTCAAAGTCAATTCTCAATCCCTCTTTGTTACATTCATTTCTTCTTCTTGCTTCTTTTCTTAGTCTACAGCAATTTAAAAATGTAATTCCTCTCTCCCTCCCTTTTCCTCCCTAGACCAGGAAACATTTCTCCTCAGCTTCCCTATCTTGCTTCCTTTGCAACAATTACATCAACCTTTTGAAGAGAGGTTTACTACTAATTACCTTGAGGGAACAATTGAGATAGGACACCACATCTCCTCCTGTGTCTCTGGCCTTGCCAGGCAACCTTAGTTGGTCAGAGCACTCTGAGTCACTGAGCCCTGACACAGCTTCACATGGCGGTCTCTAAATTTGGTCAGCCTGTGCAGAGGATGAAAAGAAATATTTCATTGCACACTTGGGATGATGCAAACAATAATAGCATGATAGAGAGTTGTCTTTTTAAAGAAAATATTCTAGTCAGTGCTGTCTCTGGTAAAGTTCCTCACTCTGAACCTCATTTTTAAATTCCCTTCTTGTGTAGTTGGGACCAGGGGACTACAAAAGGCCATGCTTATGAGAATTAGTGCATGCCGTGAAGGATGGACTAAGTCACCACTGAGAATAAATGAACCCCCAATTCTCAGCCCTCTCTCTTTCCTTTGCTTAAGTATCTACCATTTCGGGGAAGAAAAGTTGAAAAATGTCCTAGTAAGAGACAATTTGCTGACCATTAAGAAGCAGGAGCTTTCTCTGAACTAAAAAATACTTCCCTGAAATAGTTATTCTTGATTCAAGACCCCTTTGCTGCTCATCAGGTCGGAAGTCAGGAGCACTTTAACTGGATGTTTTCTTGATTAGATGATTTGGATGCCGGTCAATGTGGGTGTGAGGGGGTTATCTCCTCATATTCTTTGTACACAATTAAGGGCAGCCCGGTTGACTCCTGTCTATGATTCAGGGGTTCCCTCCTCAAGAGCCACAACTTGAATGGAGAAGAAGGAACTAGCTAAATGAAAGAGCATCTCATATTTGTTGTTTTACAGGGTGTTTCATTCATCTCCTCTTTTTGGCTCTTCAGAAAACAATAGGTATGCTTAATAAAAAGATTCAACAAACTAGGAATAGACATAAACTTTCTCAGGCTGATAAAGGCCATTTGTGGAAAACCCACAGCGAATGCTCTCTCCCTAAGATCGGAAACAAGACAAAAATGTCTACTCTTGGGACTTCAATATTTTACTGGAAGTTCTATACAGAGTTGTTAGGTGATAAAAAGAAATGGAAATTAAAAGACATCCAGAATGGAATGGAGGAAGTAAAAACTATCTCTATTCTGAGATTACATTATCTTGTGTATAGAAAATTTATTAAAAAATTATTAGAACTAAAAAAATGAGTTGAGCAAGGTTGCAGGGTATAAGATCAGTATACAAAAATCAATTGTAGTCTATACACTAACAATGAACAACCAAAAATAAAATTAAGAAAACAATTTTATTTACAAGAGCATCAAAAAGAATAAGATAGGGTTTCCTTGGTGGCGCAGTGGTTGAGGGTCCGCCTGCCGATGCAGGGGACGTGGGTTCGTGCCCGGGTCCGGGAAGATCCCACATGCCGCAGAGCAGCTGGGCCCGTGAGCCATGGCCGCTGAGCCTGCGCGTCCAGAACCTGTGCTCCGCAACGGGAGAGGCCACAACAGTGAGAGGCCCACATACCGCAAAAAAAAACAAGAATAAAATATCTAGGAATAAATTTAACCAAGGAGGCAAAAGGTTTGTACAATGAAAATTATAAAATATTATTGAAAGAATGAACCCTAAATAAATGTACAGACATTCTCTGTTCATTGATCAGAAGACTTATCATTGTTAAGATGGCAACATTTCCTAAATTGATCCATAGATTCATTGCAATCCTTATCAAAACTCCAGCTGCCTTTTTTTGTTTTGCAGAAATTGACAACCTGATCCTAAAATTTATATGGATATTAACTTGAGTTAGCCAAACTCAAGGTTAAAGACACAGTTCTCCAAAAGACTGTTCTCATTTCAGAGACCAGCCACAATTCCGGGGATTGTCCCCAAGACTATCCTCACTTCTGGCCAGCTGGCTACAAATTCAGGGGTCCCCATGATCATCCTCAGTTTTGATAATTCATTAAAACAATTCACAGGACTCAGGAAGTTCTATACTTAGGATCACAGTTACAAACTAGAACCAGCTAAAAGGAGAGACACATCATGTGAAATCTAGGAGGATTCCAAATGGAAAGCTTCCATTTTCCTCAGGGAGGTACCATCCTCTTAGCATCCAAGTGTAACCATACTCAGAGTATTGTCAACTGGGATAGCTTACCAAGCTTCAGTATTCAGAGTTTTTACTGAGGCTTCATTACAAACGCATGATTGATTGAATCATTGGCTATGTGGTTAAATTCAGCCTCCAGCTCCCCTCCCCTTCCCAGGGGTTGGGCTGATATCATGTGGCTCAAAGCCTCAACACTGTAATCACATGGTTGGTCTCTCTGGAATGACCAACACCCATCTTGGTCATCATCTCCTTAGCATAAACTATCTAAGGGACCACCATGAGTCACCTCATTAGCATAAACTATCAGGTATGGTCCCAGGGACCCAACATGAATAAAAGATACTTCTTTGACTCAGGAAATTCCAAGGATTTAGAGGTTACCTCCCAGGAACTGGGGACAAAGGCAAGCCAAGTTCTTTATTACACAGAAATGGAAAGGACCCAGAATAGCTCAAACAGTGTTGAAAAAGAACAAAGTTAGAGGACTTAAAATTCTTGACCTCAAAACTTACTTCAAAGCTATAGTAATTAAGATGGTGTTGTCCTGGTATGGGAATAGAAATATAGTTCAATGGAATAAAATTGAGATCCAGAAATAAATCCTCCTTTTTAGGGTCAACTGATCATCTACAAGGTATCAAGATAATTCAACAGGGAAAGAATAGTCTTTTCGAAAAATGGTGCTGGGAAAATTGGATATCCACATGCACAAAGAGGAAGTTGAACTCCTACTTCACACCATGTAAAAGATGAATTCAAATGGATTGAAAAACCTAAATGTAGGAGCTAAAATTATAAAACTCTTAGAAAAAAATAGGGATAAATCTTCATGACTTTACATTAGACAGTGGTTTCTTAGCGCAAGTGATGAAAGAAAAGACTGATAAAATGTACTTAATCAAAATTCAAAACTTTTATGCTGCACATAGTAGCATCAAGAAAGTGAAAAGACAACCCACAAGATGATAGAAAATACCTACACCTTATATGCCAATCATATATCTGATAAAGCATGTGAATGCAAAATATATAAATGTATACAATCCAACAGTAAAAAGACAAATAACCCAATTTAAAAATAACTAAACATTTTGAATAGATATTTCTTGAAAGAGTATATGCAGAGATGGATGACAAGCACATGAAAAGATGTTCAATATTTTTAGTCATTAGGGAAGTGCAAATCAAAACATAACAAGATATAACTTCACAATTTATGAGGATGGCTAAAATAAAAGAGACTGGTAATAACAAACATTGACAATGATGCGGAGAAATTGGAACCTCCCTACTTTGCTAGTGGGGTTGTAAAATGGTGTGGCCACTTTGGAAAACAGTTTGAAAATGTCTCAAGATGTTAAATATAGAGTTACCTTATAACCCAGCAATTCTACTCCTTGGTGTATTCCCAAGAGAACTGAAACATATGTCCACACAAAAACTTGTAAATAAGTGTTCACAGCAGCACTGCTCACAGTAGCCAAAAAGCGGAAACAATCTAGACATCCATCAGTTGCTGTGTGGATAAGCAAAATGTGGTATAGCTATAAAATAGAATATTATTCAGCCAGAAAAAGAAATGTACTCTTACATGCTATGACATGATTGAACCTTCACAGCATTATGCTCAGTGAAAGAAACAAAACACCAAAGGCCACATGTTGTGTGTTAACATTTATATGAAATATCCAGAATATGCAAATCCATAGACAGAATGTAGATTAGTGGTTGCTGAGGGTGGGTTGTGAGTGACCACTAAAGGGCACAGGCTTTCTTTTCTGGGTGATAAAGATGTACAATGAGATATTGCTGACGGTTGCACAATTCTGTGAATATTTTAAACTCCCCTGAATTGTACACTTAAAAATGGTAAGAATTTTATATATCTATATATAAGGTATATATATGATATGTAAATATATCTTAATAAAGCTGACATTAAAGAAACCAATAATTGCTTCCAGAGGCGATCTTATGCCTCGTTTTTTCAGGAAGAAATGTTTAGGGTGCGTTGCTGGGGAGCGAGCAAAATTATAGTTCTCCTAGAGTTTCAAGGGTCACGGGTTGGAGGGCCTCGCTGCACTGGGTGCCCCAACTGGGAGAGAAAATTCAGGAGGAGATGCTGGTTCAGGGAGGAAAAGGATGACTTCAGTTGTGGAATAAAGATATGATAAATTACTGCATTCCATTCCAAATATAAATAAATGAATGCATCACACACAGGTAGGAGAAAAAGGTAAGGCAAATACTTTCCTGTCATTGCATACGTATCCTAGAATTATTCTTGGCTTACTTCTGCTTAGGATTTGTGCTCTACCTCAGCTGATAAGAATGAGTCCTTGTGAGATAAAAGAAAACAAACAAAACACAGTTTTATATCTCATCAGCTGTCAGGGCATCTGGATCATGCTTTGTAAGTTGTCTGATCAAATGTCCTTTCTCCGCGAGCCTGCTTCTGTCCAGCTTTGCCTTGTTTTCTCTTTCTTTCTTTGGGGACAGCTTCCTCTTCCTGCTTTCCTCTCCCTTTGAGAGTGGACACGCAGGAGACCAGCATATCTGCCTGAGCGCTTCCTATTCAACCTGCCTCCTGGGGATGGCTTTAGTGCACTTCGCAATATCACTCCCCTCCTTGCTGCTGACAGAAGTCACAACATTTTACAGTACAACACATCCATGCTAATGAAAAGTCAGTCATCATATATAAACAAAGATTCAAATAACATAGCAGTTATATTCAGCCACATTGAGTTGATTTGACCATGACAATAAACCGTATTTGAAGTAACTTTCTGAGTAGTATTCTGAGCCTTTAAGAGGAGCAACACATTCTAGATGTTACAGCTCGTTCTGCAGTAAAGTGATAGATGACTCGTTCTGGGGGCAAGTGGCCGTAGTTCACCGCCACTGAAAGGCAACTTCCTCTGACTGGGAATAGACACTCATTCTAACACTCTAGTACAGCTCTTCCAAATATTTACAAGAGAAAGCAGTATCTAGTTGCACTTCCTGTCCTACCACAGGAGAAAGTTTAGGGAATTAAGTATAATTAAGCAAGCTGATGTTTTAGGATGATGGTTTAATTCAAATAGGCTGGGAGAGGCCCTTTGATTTATGGTGACAGGTGTGATACAGTGCAAAATTCAGAAGGTAGGGACGGGAAGGAGTCATTCAAACTCTCTGAATCTGCTTCCTTAAAATCCCTGCAGAAGGACAGGGTTATACCAGATGACTCTGGCATCTTGTTTACCCCTGAAGTCCATGGTTAAGTGCTTACTGTGTCACTGTGGTAGAGCCAGGGGGAGAGCACATCTAATCGACCTGTTTATTGGTAGTGAGAACAGGCTTTCTATGACATGATGCTCATTGCATTTTCTATTGCGACAAGCAGTTCTGATGTTTACATGAGAAAATAGAAGTGTGACCTATGTTTTACAATAATCATAACCAAATCTTTTTTCAATCAATTTATGCCATTGTTAATTCACAAACTATAATGATTCATGAACCACCGTGTGTTCAAAAGTTAAAATGTTTTGCTTCTCTGGGATGTCATGATACGTTTCTACAGCGAGCAGTGGGGAGGCCCAACTTGGGGGAGGTAAGTGTGACATCTTTAGGGATATTGTCCTCCATCTCCCTCACCCAGTGGTTCCCACTGGGATTGTAATACTCAGTAATAACCTACCAACTTCTAGGCTTCAAAACATTGTAAAACTCAACACTCATTTTGAAATGTTTCAGACGTACAAGAGTGTAAAGAATAACATAATGATCCTCTTGTACTAACACCATCCACCTGAAGAAATAAAACATTACAAATACAGGTGAGATGCTCACAGCCCCTCCTCTGCGGCATCTCTCCCTCTCTGAGGGGGTCTCCACCTGGCATGACTTTTCTTTCTTCTCTAATTAAACCTTATGCATAACTCATTTATGCAGAACCCTACAGACTAGAATGTTTTCATTGAACAGTGAGGATCGTGTGTGTGTGTGTGTCTGTGTGTCTGTGTCTGTGTGTAGATAGATATAAACATATATATATATAAAATATACTATGGCATTTATTTTTGAAGGAAGTTACCACAAAGTTGAGGTGCTAGGTCAAAGACTACATGTATTATTCATTTTAATAGATATTGCCAGATAGTTTCCCGAAAGCTATTTATTTGGAATTGAAGGTTTCTACATCTGAAACACTGTTTTGGAATCTTGAGTTTCCTGGAACATTTGGAGGATCACTGGCCTTGGGGTTTAAGTCATTATGTTTCTGCCATGGTTGCCTATGTGTCCTCAGCTAAATGTGAAACTCCGTAAAGTATCTTGGTTTCCTTGTCTATGACACAAAATGGAGAAATAAAGAAAAATGCCTGGCTGGATACTAAAGAACTGAGTGTAGGCCTGACTTCCTGTTTTCCTGGACTAACTTTATGGTTTGGAAAAGGGACAAAGGTCCCCAGAAGGGGGTAAAGGAGACTTTCACTTATACTGCATTTCAGAAGAAGCATAAAAAAATATTGGGAAGTAATTGAGGAAATCTCCTCGTTGTTTAATGAAGCATTCAGTTCTGTGGGGTTCTGCATCTTATTCAAAAAAGGGACCCTCCAGGAACTCAATATTCCAGCATCACTTTGTACAAAACTAGATGAAACAAATTACTTAAAAAAAAAATCAGAATCAAACATTCTTCTCAAAAGTAGCTTCCCAAAATCAGTGTGAGAAAGACTAGATGAAACAGAACAGTTAATGTGAAATAAAGTTTAGAACACATCCTTTGTGAAAAACTAGTTGTAGCTCATAGGAAAGACTGGGTCTTAATTAACAAAACTCAAAAGCAAATTTGGACCAAATCAAAATACACAAAAAATTCATATCTGCTGCCCTGGATGTTGGGGTCTACTTTGAACTCCTGTCCTATATATTCTCATGGATTTTCTTCTTAAGCCCTTAAACTCTCAGGGGGGTAGACTAATGACCTCTTAAAGGCACCTGAATTTCCACTTTGCTGTCACCATAAATAAGCATAGCACATCTCTAACAAATCTACGGATCAACCCAGAGAAAGTAAATCTTAGAAAAGAAGAGAGGAAGGAAAGGAAGAAGGGAGGGAGGGGAACAAAACATTACCCAAGCAAACCTTCAAACATTCAAAATTTAGACCTAAGGACACTGTGGTATGGGACCAAAAAAAAAGCAAAAAACAAACAAACACACAAACAAACAAAAAGAACCCTCCATCTTGTGCCAAAACATGAACTGCTGAGACTTAAAAAAAAAGAGAGAGAGAGAGGTAAAAGAAAAAGTTAAAATAAGCAACTAAGCAAACAAACAAATCTATGGTATAAAGGCAAACATTGGGATGCATTCAATGAATCCCTTTTAGATCAATTAATGCCATTGTTTATTTAATCTCTGAATTCCATCACATGCGGCAGGCAGGCCTGCTGTTCTTCTTTTCAACTGAAACAGCACAAAACATAGTCTGGATCCAAGGAAATCTTGCCAGAATCCCTGGCAATGTATCACTTCTTTAAGCCCTGTTTTGCTTTTGTGCTCATGGTAACATTTGCAGCTGTTGAACGTGGCTTTGGGCTGTCTGACTCCCTTGAGAGAATTTATGTGTTTTTCTACTTCCTTTCCTTATTAGGAGGCAGGAATCTGCAACACCTATTAGAACAAGTATGCATAAAGAGTAATGACCGTGCAATTTATTAGTGGTCTGTTCTTCCTCAAATGAGCTCTCCGCCCCCAGCTCCGAGAGGCCGTGCCCATGTTTGAATCACCTCTGCTTTCTCGGCAGCAGGTGGGCCAAGCAGCCTTAATCAAGGGGGTGGGAGAGACATTGGCCTCTAGGAAAGCGGTTTTTTTCTTCCACAGCAAGGCATGGAAGGGCCTGGAATATCACGGTTTGAATTTCATGAAGATGAAGTACTAGCTGACAAAGTGGACAGGATGAAAGTAAGGAGAAAACGTGAGCTACAGACTTGTTCATGACAGCTCTGTAGTAGAAGAAAATGTCTCAGATCCTTTCTCTTTCCTCCTCTCTAAAATGGGAAGCTGTGAGGGTAATTCTTTTTCTTCAAGGCCTGGGCTAGGGGGATGAGACTTTCTCAAGAAAGTATGGGAAATCCTTGCTTCCTCTGTTTCCAGGGAGGAGGTGGTGGGGAACCACCATTCAGGGAAAGGATGACTGAGAAGCTAAGAGTGGTCTCCTGTGGGCTGACCCCTCCCCAAAATCTGCCAACAGGAGGCAGGAAAGACGTTACGGTTTCTAAGAAATTCACGTCATCAGTGGGAAAATGCCAGGCCAAACTCACCCCTTCCAGGAATCACGGTAAGATGTGGAGTCCAGACAGAAAGTTCAGGAGAACAGAATGCTTGGGGACAGAGTCATTTCTCATAAAATTACAGGTATATTCAAGAGAACGTAATCCACGTGTTTTTGACTCGTTCACATTTAGCTTACCAAAATGTTTTGGGCAGCCACGTACACAAAGCTTGTTCAGTCATTTTTCTTCAAGGCAGGAAACCATTTTTGGCCACAGAACGTGGATCCTAACCCCTGGAAGGTGGGGTTCAAACTAGAGTCTCAAGGTGTGCGTGGGCTCTGCTGAGAAATAGCAGGACGAAGAACACACACACTTTACTTGTGCAGTTTTTAGGTGTCGGTAGTTTTGCAGGGGGAAGGCAGTGAGCCAATGTTCTTTTGAGCATGATCTATATTGTGAAATGAAGAAAATAATGCAAATGTACTCTCACTAGTATGGTAAAAAAGTCAAGATTTCTCCATAATGGATTGTTTTTTTCCCATGAACCCTCAAAAATTCTTCTTTTCTTCTAACATCACCTGTGCCCCCCTCCCTCACACACTCGTTTTCGTGTCCCTTTGGCCCAGTACCTGGCACGTTCTACTAGGCCCTGACAAAGCTGACCTGAGCTGAAATGACATGTGTTTTCAAGGTACTGATCATACACAGAGCATTATACCTCTGGCTTAGATGAAATGATGGCCAGCAGCCTGTGCTGTTAAAATCGGAGAATATGCATTCTGTGCTGAGAAAGTAAAAGTGATACACAGAAGGAAAACCCACTGGTACAGATAAGCAGGAGGGTAAACAGGTTAATAGGAAACATTGGAATGTGTACTAATTAGCTTCCTCTTCTCCCTAGTGTTCTTGAGACTTTTTTTCATTTTGAACATAACACTGGAATAAAAAGGGAAAGAAACCTGCTTTAGGGTTGATCCGGAGCAGAGGGAGAGCATTTCATTGTGGTGCTTCAAGTAACTGACTCAGATTCCCCGACACATTCACCCCAAACTGCATAAACCTCTCAATGAGCAGCAAATGAGACCCGTGTTTTTGTTTCTGGCTAAACTCCTGGCTTATTTTCCCTCTTTGCTCAGCCATTTCAAGTCGACTAGCCAAAGCTGCTAATTAAAGAGGGGATAATTTATTTCATAACTTTCTTTTCCCCTTAGGAAACATAACTCAACTCCAGGCCCAGCAAGTTTGCCTTACTCTATTCAATATATTACACCCACCTCATTAATACTTCATTAGGAAAATTGAAAACCCCATGACAGAACCTCAAGGAAGGAAGGGGTTGACTGGTTCTGACCCAGAAGGCACAGCGGACCTGATCAGAAGGGCCTTCGGGCTCCCGGGCCAGGTGGCTGACCCAGTGGGTCAGCTTGTGTGTTTAGGAAGTTCATTCTGTCCTTCACTGCTTTCCTTGGGTGAATCCTTCACTCATTTCTTCTTTGTGAGGTGGAGGATAGGGAAACCTGTCTTTAATCTTCTTACGAATTGTCATAATTTAAAAAATAGACCCACAGACATAGAGAACAAACTTATGGTTACCAAAGGGGAAAGGGAGGGGGAGGGATAAATTAGGAGTTTGGGATTAACATATACACACTCCTATACTGTATATAAAATAGATAACCAGGAAGGACCTACTGTATATTGCAGGTAACTATACTCAATAGTTTGTAATAACCTATAAGAGGGAAAATAATCTGAAAAAGAATAAGTATATAAGTGTATAACTTAATCACTTTGCTGTACACCTGAAACTAACACAAAGTTGTAAATCAACTGTACTTTAGTTAAAAAAAACAAAAAACTAAAACACTATGGACAACAAAATGTAGAGGTCAGTAGTCCTTCCTCAGCACAAGTTTCCCCATCAATGAACATATCACCGTGGTTTAAGCCCATGATGCCTTTTTTTTTCTTTTAATAAAGGAGAGAGGCCCCAAAGCTTATACATGGTTGACTTAGCCTTTCCATATATAAATGTGAACTGGAGGAGAGCCAGACCATGCCAGCTCCCCAGATTCTCTATACATATATGGCAAGTCAGTTAGATCATCAGTGCACTGCAGAAGCAAATATACGTACAATAAGAAATCTAAAACTAATACCCACTTAAGGTACTTTGGATGTTCCAAGTAGTCCACTAATGTTTGACCTGAGAGTTATAGAGGTGAGACTGCTGCTTCTCAAACTTCAATGTTCACACATATCTCCTATGGGACTTATTCAAAGGCAGATTCTGAAAAGTCTGAGGTGGGTCCTAAGAATCTGTATTTCAAACAAGTTCCCAGATGATGCTGATGTTGTTGGTCCGTGGACCAATCTCTGAGTAGTAACAGGCTGGGAAACATCAGCCACCTTCTGGAGTTGCCTGGTGGATCTGATAATACTGGAGTGAAAAGGTATTCAAAACCAGGTAGCAGTGTGTGTTGTATTCCTCCTCCTATAAAACCATCCTGCAGAGTAGGGTTGGCAAACTTTATAAAGTAACAGTTAGCAACCATTTTAGGCTTTGTAAGCCATCTAGTCACTGTTGCAACTACTTTACTCTACCGTTATAGCACAAAGGTGGCCATTGAAAATATGTAAAGAAATTGATATAGCTATGTCCCAATAAAACTTTATTTATAAAAATAAGTCAAGGGCCAGGTTTGGTCCATGGGCTGTAGTTTGCCAACTCCTGTTCTATACCAGTGACTTCCAAAACTTTGTGACTGTACACCCAGAACAGTAAGCCTCTGCGATACTAGTACATTTATTTATAAATCCTATACACATCCTACTGCAGTAATGCAAAAATGAAATGCAAAAGAAAGAAAATTGATACAGAAACTCTAATTTTTCTTTGTTCATCCCAATGGAGTATCTTTGCTATCCCCTGCATACCCAAACTCACCTTAGAAACCAGTGACATGGAGAACTTTAAAATGTTTTTTCTCTGCAAAAATGATCACATTGATAACAGAAGTATTTGGGATATTGATGGTCTTTGGAGTTCTAGGACATGGAACAGCCATAATATATCGAGATCTTTACAGTAAGCAAAGTGAAGGAAAGAACTGAAAAGAATTATTTATGCAAATCAATAAAGTGACATAGTCACTCTGCCCTCTTTGGGGCTGATTTGAGAAGTCCTACGAGCCAGGTGCTGAACTAAGCACTCTGTACATACTATCTCATTTAATGCTCACATCGCCCTCTGAGGTAGGGGCGACTATTCTTTCCATTTTACAGAAGAGAAAACTGAGACTCAGAGAGGCTAGTACAAGGGAATACTATTATGTTACTATTTATTTATGGTGTGATGACATCACACTGATGGAAAATCCCGTGGGTTATAGTGAATGGGTTTAGCAGGCCCTACCCACAAATCCCTTCATTCTGCCAGAAGTTGCATCTGGAGGAGGTGGTGATAGCAGGCCTCTGTGCTGAGAGAGAGGGCCAGCTAATTTCAACTCAATTGTTGGTTTCTTTAAAGAGATTGCTTACTGGCTATCAAATGTACCGAGAAGTCTCCCTCATCTCAACAGTCATGTGCTGAAAGCCCGTTTACCAAAACTCAATCAGAGATGACCAGATTAGCTGAATGCTCATGACTATTTTGACTGATATGTAAGGAGGAGTTTTTTGTTTTTCTGTTTTTTTTTTTTTTGCGGTATGCGGGCCTCTCACCGTTGTGGCCTCTCCCGTTGCAGAGCACAGGCTCCGGACGCACAGGCTCAGCGGCCATGGCTCACGGGCCCAGCTGCTCCGCGGCATGTGGGATCCTCCCAGACCGGGGCACAAATCCGTGTCCCCTGCATCGGCAAAACACCAAAACACTCACCTGACATGATGATATGATATATTTTGCCTAATAAATGAAAATAGAAGTACACATATATAGACAAAACCTCCAGCCTTGAGATCTTTATTCTACACTGTTTTGAGTTTAGTTCCTTGGCACAAAATTTGGGCTTCTTCTTTATCATACTTTAAGCTTTCCATAAAATCGTCTACATTCTTTTCACAATTTATAAATTCCCTTAATATTAATAGATAAGGCATTATTATTCCTTTAATAATAATTTTGTCTCTGAGATCTATTATTATAATTCAGATTAAAAAAATACTTCTCTAACTTTCAAAATGCTTAATTTCCATTAGTGACATGACTAAAAAATACTTTGATTGGTTCAGAAAGGAGTGTTCAATAGAGATATAATGTCTATTATACCTGTGCCTTAGTAGAAAAATAATTTTTTATTGTCCAGCAGTCAAAACCTTCTTTTTCTTTTAAGGGAAAATCCCTTATTGTATGTAGTATTGTGGTGATTCCATGCTCCATAACTTAGTCTGCATTTTCTTAGAGGCAAACTGAGGGACAAGTTCAATTGCAAGGAGCTTATTTTGAAAAGGACTCCAAGAGACACTGGCAAAAGGGTGGGTAGGTGGGACAGCAAAGGGAATGAAACCAACAAATGCTGCCTTATCAAGCGAGTCATCCCTGTAGGCAATGGGAGCTTACTCCCTACATGGAACTCTGGGAAATGGTACAACACAACTCAGAGTTTTCACACCAGCAGGAGGGAGTGGGGAACTTAAACATGAATGCTGTGATGGTTCAGTTCCTGTGTCAACGTGGCTGGGCTAGAGTGCTGAGATGTTGGGTCATAAACCAGTCTAAATGTCTCTATGAATGTATTTTTTGTTTTTAGATCTGATTAACATTTAAATCAGTAGACTTTCACATTACCCCTTAAAATGTGGGTGGGCCTCATTCAATCAGTTGAAGACCTTAAGAGAAACAGACTGCTAGCAGACTGCCTTTGGACTCAAACTGCAACATATCTTCCCTAGATCTCCAACCTGCTGACCTGCCCTGCAGATTTCAGACTTGGCAACACCACAATCATGTGAGCCAATTTCTTAAAATCTCTCTCTTTGCTTTACACACACACACACACACACACACACACACACATACACGTATACATCTTATTTGTTCCGTTTCTCTGGAGAACCTTGTCTAATACAAATACTCTTCAGTATTGGTATTTGGTTGAGGACTCCTTCAGGTAAAGAGGTACAGGTACTGGCATTAAGAAGCTGTGCAGGTTTGCAGTGAAATGAGGTGAGGGGATGATGGCAGGTTACCAGCAGTGGCTGCTGTATACTCTGCCTCCCATTACTAAAGCTCATATAATCAGTGTCTAAGGGCAGTGGCTTCCAGGGGGTGAAGTGTGGAGTCTATATAGTACCACATAGAAATGTGGATCCAAACAACAAAAAAAGAAGGGTGCTGAAAATGATTTGAAAATTAGGGTGCTGAAAATGATTTGAAATATAAAAGATACTTTTTCGTTTTTAACTTCTGTATACTTGATTGTCTGAAGCAAAAACAGTACCAATGCATTTTAGTATTTAGAACATCCGTAGGAGTAAAAAGTATGACAAGAATTGCATAGAGGATAGGAAGTTAGAACTGAAAGTATGCAGTTATGGGTTTCCTATACTGCACTTGAAGTATTATAATATTTTTTGAAGATAGACAGTACTACATTAGAGACGTAAATTGTAAACCTTAAAGCAATCATTAAAAAAGTAAAATAAGAGGTACAACTTACAGTGCAATGGTGGATAAAATAGAAGCATAAAAATAATATTCAATGAGTCCAGAAGAAGACAGGAAAAGACCTTTGAGGGAAAAAAAGGAACACATGGGGCAGATAAAAGTAATATGAAACTCCAGTAAAGTTGTTTTAAAAAAAAAAACTAATATGGAAATGGTATATTATAGTCAATAGGATGGCTATAATCAAAACAATAGACAATAACAAGTGTTGACAAGTATATGTAAAAATTGAAACCCTTATACATTGCTGGTGGGAATGTAAAATTACATAGTCATTTTGCAAAACATTTTGGATGTTCCTCAAAATATTTGAGTGAACACGACCCACAAATACTACTCCTAAGTGTATACACAAGAAAATGAAAACATAGGCCCACATAAACGTTGTACACAAATGTTCATAGCAACATGATTCATGATATCCTCCAAATGAAAACAATCCAAATGTCCAACAACTGATGAATGGATAAAAAGTATGATATATTCATACAGTGAAATATTATTCAGCAATGAAAATGAATGAGGTACTGATACATGCAATGACATAGATAAATCTTGAAAACATGTTGCTAAGTGAAAGAAGCCAGTCACAAAAGACTACATATTGTATGACCCCATTTATATAAAACCTCCAGAATAAGCGAATATAAAGACAGAAAGTGATTAGTGACTTCATAGAGCTGCTTTAGGAGGCAGAACGGGGAGTGACTGCTACTAAGTATAGGATTTTGGGGGGTGGGGATGAAAATTCTCTAAAATTGGACTGTGGTGACGGTTGCAAAACTCCATAAATATAATAAAACTCACTGACTTGTGTACTTTAAATGGATAAATTATATGGTGTGTGAATTATATCTCAGTAAGTCAGTTTCTTAAAACAAAAAAAGACAGATTGTCAGATTGGTTATAAAAGCAAGAACCAACTCCATGCTTTTAAAATATAAGAAAGCATTTAAAATATAAGAAAGTCAAGTGGGGAGCAATGAGGCTGCAGGGGTAAGCAAGGACAAGATGATGCACAGCCTATACACGGCACTGAGAGCTTGAGCTTTACACTGAGGGACATAGAGATTTCACAGAGAGGTGTTTTTTTTTTTTTAATTGAAGTGTAGTTGATTTACAATGTAGAGTTAGTTTCATGTGTACAGCAAAAGTGATTGTATATATTTGTGTATATATATATATATATATATACATACATATATATTTATAAATTCTGTTTTAGAGTTATATATATATATATATATATATACATACATATATATTTATAAATTCTGTTTTAGAGTCTTTTCCCTTATAGGTTATTACAAAGTATGGAGTATAATTCCCTGTGCTATACAGTAGGTCCTTGTTAGTTATCTATTTTATATATAGTAGTGTGTATCTATTAGTACCAAACTCCTTTATCCCTCCCCACCTCCTTCCCCTTTGGTAACCATAAGTTTGTTTTTTATGTCTGTGGGTCTATTTCTGTTTTGTATATAAGTTCATTTGTATCATTTTATTTTAGATTCCACATATAAGCGCTATCATATGATATTTGTCTTTCTCTGTCTGGCTTACTTCACTTAGTATGGTAATCTCTAGGTCCATCCATGTTGCTGCAAATGGCATTATTTCATTCTTTTTTATGGCTGAGTAATATTCCATTGTGTATATGTACCACATCTTCTTTATCCATTCATCTGACAATGGACATTTAGGTTGTTTCCATGTCTTGGCTATTGTAGATAGTGCTGCAATGAACATTGGGGTGCATGTATCTTTTCGAATTATGGTTTTCTCTGGATATACGCCCAGGAGTGGGATTGCAGGATCACATGGTAGCTCTGTTTTTATATTTCACAGAACAGTTTTAAGCAGAGCAATAATGCAACAATCAGGGCCAGGATGCGCGGCTTAACAACAGTTAAGGTGAAACCCACTCTCTGGGTCGTGCACAGCATGCAGTCCCCTATTCTGAGTTGGAACTGGAAGCATCCAGTTGTGGGTTCTTATAGGCTTGAAGTGCTATAATATTTTGGAAGATACACAGTAATACATTAAAGATATAAGTTGTGAACCTTAAAGCAGTCACCAAAAAAATAAAATTAGAGACGCAACTTATAAGGCAATGGTTGTGCCTCCTTAGAGATTATATCCTGAGTGCTGGCCTTCCTCACCTTTGTCCTGGCAAAGAGCAACATGCTTTTGAAAATGCACCCTCCATACTCTACAATTGGAATGGATTTAAAGAGAGATAAATCAGAAGCAGAGAGATCAGTGAGAGGTTTATTCATTTGTTCCACACATTTGCTTTGTGATGAAGAGAGAGCCACTCTTTCATGCAGCCAAGATTCTGGTTCTGGCAGAATCTTGGGAGCCAACTATGGAGTCAGGCTAAAATAGTTACACCTTTCTATAACTAAAAAAACAATAGGGACTTCCCCGGTGGCGCAGTGGTTGGGAGTCTGCCTGCCAATGCAGGGGACACGGGTCCGTATCCCGGTCCGGGAAGATCCCACATGCCGTGGAGCGGCTGGGCCCGTGAGCCATGGCTGCTGAGCCTGTGCGTGCAGCGCTTGTGCTCCACAACGGGAGAGGCCACAACAGTGAGAGGCCCGCATACTGCAAAAAAATAAAAAATCTGGAACAAATGCCAAATCAAATAGGATGCCAGGGCAAGAAGCATAAATGGGGACTGTCCCAGGGCTGAGTGGCACTGTGAGTAGCCCAGTCTGGGGCGGCAGGACTTTCTGAGGTGGAGACTGGTGAACAGAGACCTGAGGGGAAGGTGTCAGTGCCCAGTGACCTCAGGGAGAAGGGTTGCAGGTTGAGGGAACATTAAGAGCAAATGACCTCAGTAAGAAGACCAGTGTGGCTGCACAGAGAGAATGGGAGGGGGGCAAGGGTAGAAAATGAGGAAGGAGAGGCAGGCATGGCCAGATAATACAGGGTCTAGGAGACCATTGAAAGGAGATTCGATTTTATTCTAAGTAAGTGGAAAGCCACCGGAAAGGGAGTAAGTGATACAATGGTTTACATTTCAGAATGATGATTCTAGTTATTTTATGGCGAATGGTCACCAGGTGGTGGCAAGAGTGAAAATTAAAAAGAGAAGTCATTGCAGTATTTGAGGCAACATTCAATGTGGCTAAGACCAGTGTGGTAGCAATGGAGAGAGGGAGAGATGCTCAGATTTGGGATATGTTTTAAAGGTAAGATCCAGAGAATTTGCTTATGGATTGGATGCAGGTAGGGAGGGGTAGAGAGGAGGAGAAGACTCCAAGCTGAGATTCTAGAATGGGTGGTGGTGTCATTTACTGGAAAGGGAAAGCGAGAGGTGGGAACAGGGTTTGTATGTTGCTTGTATGTTGTTTTGTTTTGTGGGAGGAAGAAATCAAGGAACTGGTCTAAGAATCTGGACAGTAATAGTTGACTCAGGCAAATGGGTGTGTTTGATAAAGAATTGACAAGACTTGCCTATGAGTGTGATATTGAGAAAAAAATGGAGGGAATCAAGAAAAATGTCCAGTGTCTGCTTAGGCAAGTGAGTGGATAGTCATAGTAGGACAGCATATGGTTTGGAGTAGGACATAGTAGGACAGCACATCCAAATTTTCAAGCACACCTGAGATATCCAGGTAGCAAGTCTCTAGATGGTTTTCCAATGAAAAGATCTGAAGCTCAAGGGAGATATCTTTATGGACTAGAGAAATTTAGAGAGACCTCAGCATTAGGTATGTGTGGGGGAAAGGATTGTCTGAGAGTTTGTATGCTGAAATGGGAAGAAGGGATGAAACACTGGGGGAAAAGAGGATAGATTCCTGATGGGACATGAGCATCCAAACCCTTGTGAGGTAATGTAAGGTTACTTCAAATCTTAAAAAGAGACAGATGGAGAGAGAGAGAGAGTTAATTGCAAACAATCATGCTTACTTTAGCATTTTGCCTAAAGCTGGTCTTCAAGCAGGGATGATGGATGACATTAAATTTATCAGTGCTTCTCAAACTATTCTTTGCCTTCCCCCAGAACTACTGATTTAAAATCTTCTGGAGCAGGACAGGAAATCGGCAGTTTATTTCAATGGTGGACATTAAAGCTTGCGAATGATGGTGCTAAGGTTCATGACGTTGAGGAAAGTCTCACATGAATCACTTGAGCTGTTCATGCTTTACAGACACTGGGGGCTCCATACCATTGACTCATGGATAGACTTGCTTTCAGATCATGTCACAAAAGTCCATGTCTTAGTCCAGTGAGCCCTGAACTCATCTGATCACAAGGATCATCTGGGACTTTGGTAAAAACACACATTTCCAAACCAATTCCCTAGAAATTCTGATTCAATGATGCCTGGGTCTGTGCATTTAACAAGTAGTCCCAAGGCAATGCTCATGATCCGGCAAGGTTGAGAAACATTGCTTTAGTCAAAGTATTTTTTGTCTCATAAGTGAAAATCTAGGAGCAGATCAGAAGCAAAGGGCAAACAAACCCCCAGCTGAAGAAGCAAAATAATATCCAAAGCTTTCCAGATGTTTCCATGTTTATGAAGCGAATTCTGGTTTCATTAGCTGCCTTGATTTCATTTATGCTGCTGGTTGAGTCAAGAATTCAGATAATACAATACATTACGCAGAGACAATGATGAGAATAGTCACTTAGATTATGAAAAAAATAAATAAATAAACAAGCCAACAAACAAAAAGAGGATGCAAAAAAGATGGGGTGAGGAAGGAAAGTAGGAAATTCTAAACTCATTTCATTAAAGAGAAGAGATTTTTTGAATTGACCATAATATCAGAGGTTCTCTGCTCTATATAATTCCTTCCTCATTGCCACTTCCCAAGTCATTTCTCAACTCTCTTACAGAGTGATAGGTCTTTTCATTAATTTGTATTTCATTGCCTAGTCACAGTTAAACAAAAAGATCTACTGAGGTTTCTCACATCTCCACTGTTTTGTTCCAACCTTCTTCCTCCCCATGAAATATGCATTTGGGAGTTGATTAATGTATCCACCTCAAACCAATATACCAAATTCCTGGTTCCAATATCAAATATTCAACTATTGAGTGTAGACAGCAAGGGAGGAAGGATTATCTGAATTGACTTGTTTTCTAAATTTCGGAAAACAAGCAGCAAGTCTTTGGCAAGAAATTTATCTGAAATTGCCTTCTAATCTTTTCGGCTTTTGAGTGCAGAGGGTAAAATTTGGAGAGCAGGAGTTGAAGGAGCAAGGGGTTGCCGTGATTTATCGTCAGTGACACTACAGCAATGTGGTGTCAAGCATTGCTCATAAGGTAAATATTCGAGCCCTGAGTCAAATTTGTTACTTGTCAAGTATTTGAAAAAACACCAAAATATTGTCACCTCTAAAACATTCTGTTTTTTTTTCCTGGTTGGAGCTAAAAACCACACATTGGATTGTTTTAAACATGGATGAGCATGGAAGGAAAACACAGATGTTTGGCAAATTATGCCTCGACACCTTCCCCATGGCACCAGCCACAACACAGAGACCCCATGACCTTGAACTTCAACCATATTTGAATATTGCATCATTGGGTCTTTCATGCAAACTAATCTTAGACTTGGAATTCTGTGATGTTTCTCCTTGAACTTCTCCTTTGAAATATCCTTATAACTATCCTTTCTCTCCTTCACATACATTATTTGTTACACATGCCCAGCTCTGATGTAAAATATCTTTTATTTTAAAAAGTAGACGACTGATAAATAAATTACGTAACACATACAGTGGGAAAATATTCATTTAGTGAGAGTGATAATGTAGATATGTATTTATTGACATAAAAGTCACATGTATATTATTTAGAAAAAGATACTCTATAATAATAATGAATCTATCATTGTTAACACATGCACACACTCATGTTAAAGATTTTCAAACACATTTGCCTATCGTCTAGGTAGTGAGATTGTGGGCATTATAAATTTTCTCTTTCCTTTTTAAAATTTATGATTTTTACCTTTTATGTAATTACTTATAAGGAAAAATAACTGTTTGTATTCAAATATTAAAATGAAGATTTTCCTGGATTAAATTTGCATATTGACATTTACAAAACTAAGAAAAAGCTAATGATGTTGTGGTAATGAACTCTTTCTTTCCCATCTCTGAGTTACAGTATGTACAGAAAAAATTTAAGAAGCTCGCATGCTCACTGTTGATTATATTACCTACACATTGTGCTGGTCTTGAAGTACAGTATTGCAAGAGACAACCAATGATGTGTAACATAATTTTTTCCTACACAGTTGAGTCTGTATAGGAATGAATAAAAGTATAAGGGTTTCCTCAACTACAGAATGAAGATGATTAAAAAAAAAATCTAGCTCCTGGAGTTGCTATAATGATTAAATAGGAGAATATTTTATAATGTGCTCTATAAAAATTGTTAGATCAGACTTCTTCTGTTGCTTATACCCTGATTGAGAGGGAAGTAGCACATTAAATCAGACCCCCTCACTTATCTCAGGAAAAAAAGTGTAAATTATTGTGTTAATTAGTCTTAAGAGAAAAGTTAGTGCATTAATTAAACATAAAAAAGATCAGACAAGTATACATAAGAATTAGCAGTGTACAAGAGAAAGCCTTGGGTCAGAGGGAATCAGCCTTAAGGATCTAACACCTCATGTCTCCAAATTCTTATGGTTCTTTCTTTTTTTCATAATTCTTTTTCCCCTTTAAAGGTGACAAGATATTGAAGTGTTTAAAGGGAATCACAGTAAAAAATTGAAGGCAAAAACAAAGCAAATAGAAAAAGGAAATCCATAGGAGTATGTATACAGCTTACATCCATATTTTTCTGCCTATAAGAAGATAGATACAGAGATTGAGATGGGAAATGGATAGAGATACATACAGATGAATTGAGATTATGGGTTGATTTGGCTTCATCTACTTTGTGACCTCTATTTTTTTTCTTTTTTCTTTTGTTTTGGTTTACTTTGTGACCTCTAGATTGTTGATAAATTTCCCAAATTTTATAGAACATCACACTGAGCTACTACAATGAGGATATTTTAATGTGAGATTTTAAAAATCATTATTTTTATTTTATTTCTTCATTCAAAATTTTATTTCTCTCTTGAAATTTTTACCCATATTAGATAATATGGCTTGACACAAACCACTCGGTGTCTATTTTCAGCTTCCAGGGTCCTCATACATGTCACTGTTGAGACCATAAACTATGAGAAAACATAAATAAATACAGTAAGTGTAGAATGATTGGTTGATAAGATAATTGAAGAAGTTTCTCAAGGTATTCTAAAGACTTAAATGGATTTAGAGCCAATCCTATTGATTTAGCATTTGGAATAATAGAAAATTATAAAATTTGTTTTCATTTTTAATCCAGGTTATACATTACTAAGTACATAAAGCTAATTGTTATGGTACAGTTATTTCCTGCCACTACTTCAAAATTCTCTCTCCCTCCTTTTTCCACTTTTTTTATGTTCCTGTTATTTTTGATGCCAGAAGGAAGCCAAGAGTTACGAGAATAATATGTTATGTAAGGGTAGCTGATTCTGAAGCATCAGCTGATAAGTTCAAAGAAGAGAATAAGGTTAACCCCTTAGTGTTCCATTGGCAACATTTTTATTATTCCATATGCTACTGACAACTTTTTCCTAATTTTTTTCTTAATTTTTGGAGCTCTGGACCTCTCTGGTGTTTATTTCCAGGTTCTTCGTGTAACTGAGATTTGAGATTATATCTCTTTCTGTAGTTAATTTATATACGTTTTTAAGCATTTCTAAAAGCAGTTGTCAAATGTACTCAGGGACTAGTAATGGAGGCATAAATGCAGGATTTAATAAAGGAGCTATTTCTCAGATGCATTATTCCATGCCATGAAAGGTAAGCAATATGTTCAGTGCTTAGAAAAAAATGAATCAAATGATGTCATGGGTTGAACTGTGTCCCTAAAAAAGATCAGTTGAAGCCCTAAACCCCAGTAAATCAACTTGTGACCAGATTTTGAAATAGAGTTATTGTAGATACAATTAGTTAAGTTCAAATGAGGTCACAAAAGCAGTAGGTCATAAAAAGTAGCCCCTAATACAATATGACTGGTGTCCTTATAAGAAGACAGAGACACAGGGAGAATGCCAGGTGATGACCTAGGCAGCGATTGGCTTGATGCAGCTTCAAACCAGGAAACACTAAAGATTGACAGCAAAATACCAGAAGCTAGGTGAGGCCAGGAAGGATTTCCGTACGTCTTTAGAGAGAGCAAGGCCCTGCTGATGCCTTGATTTCTGAGCTCTGGCTCCCAGATCTGTGAGACAATAAATTTCTGTTATATTAAGCCAAATAAACAAAGGGCAAAAGCAAAGACTAATCATTTGCTGTTTTAAACCTTCCAATTCTTTGTCCTTATCTATCTGGTATTTTAGTCTTACATTCCCCGTCTGGTCTCTAAGACTCCTACAGCCCTTCTCGGCATTCTGTTTGTAGTGCATTTAACATACAGCACAGAACAATGTGTTAAGCCCACCTTATTTGATGGTGCTCACATACCACTAAGATTGGATAGCTGTCTCTTTGGTGTGCAGAGAATGGAAACCTGAGGCAAAAGGGGCACAGAAATTATGCTTTTAGGGAACTATACTCAATATTTTGTAATAACCTATAAGAGAAAAGAATGTGAATCACTATGCTGTAAACCTGAAACTAACACAACATTGTAAATCAACTATACTTCAATAAAAAATTTTGAATTAAATTAAAAAAAATAAGAAATGTTTCAGTTTTATTATCCAGAGAAGAGTTCTGTAGCCTGGGGTCTACTTTATAATTTTCTCCTGGTGTCAAATCCATCTTTTAATTAATAATCATTTTAAGACTTAGCTCTAAGTTCACAGAATCAAGCAAGAGATGATTAAGAGCATGAGGTTTGGAAATGAGTTGTGAGTTTTGCATTATGCCTGGCAAGGTGACATTGATCAAGTTACCACACTTCTCTTAGACCCAGCTCTGTCATGGGTAAAATAGGGATAGAAATTCCTCTGACATAGGATCGCTGCAATGATTAAATATGATAATATCTATAAAATATTTAGCAAAGCGCCTGGCCTGCGGAAAACACTAAATAAATAGGACCTATCATAGTCACCATTCTTATTCTGTAACCACTGCAACACCCTTTACCTTTTTGCTAATTTAAGAGAATCCAATCTCTAACAGGTCAAATATAGTGTATTTTCCTGCAAGGTGTGGCTCCTGTAATGTGAATTGTTTACCAAACAAATGGTAAACATGGAAGTGCTACCAGTGTAACAGGAAATTCGTGTTAGCTCCCACACAAATTTTCCTGGACAATGGGAGGCAAAGAAGAGTAGAATTATAACCTTCCACAGGGAAGGAAGATCTCTCAACCTGGCTGCTGTACTTGTGGAAAAAGCCCTTTCATCTATGATTTAGCAAAATTTGACACAAATTCCTGCATTCCATCTTTCCTGCCCCTCCCCCACTCTCCCCCACTCTCCCCCAAGATACGGGCTCCCTGCTGTGAGGATGCTATTGGCTCTGGGCAGGTTGCACTTGCTCTCACCTTAGCAGCTGCCCCTTCCACCAGCCTGGTCTCAGTTCCTGCAGCTGTGATCCAATCTAATGGATTGCTGCCAGGTTCAGTCTACTGGTTTTATTCATTTTTAATATCTGCTGCCAAGAAAATGCATGATGCCTTCCCCAGGTTCAAGTCATTGCTTTTGTTAAGGCTCTAGATATGCAGGGCCTCAGCACTGAGCGCTTTGCCACCCTCCTCTTATTCATAAGCCCGCTTATTTTAAGCGCATGATTTTACAGAATGTAAAGTTTTTCAGGAATGCTTTATTTAAAAAACACCTCAAGTGTGGTAGGCACTAGCAGGGAATCCATTGAGGAATTACTTCCCAAACTCTCATACAAAGTAACTCGATAGTGAAACTACACACTCCAGTTGAAGATCTTCCCTCCAGATCATTTGGCTGATATCAGCGGTGGTGGGGGAATTCAGGAGCACTGGACAGAGATTTCAGAGAGACAGCAGCATGAAACATGGGGAAAAAAGGGAAAGTACATGATAGACTGTCTTTCTAAAAAGTAGTCATAAATCCTGAAAACAATTTATTCTATTTTGCAACAGCACACCCACAGACATTCTTTCCAGTTGACTTTTTGATTTGAGAGTTTGTGGGTCATTCACTCGTGTGTGTGTGTGTGTGTGTGTGTGTGTGTGTGTGTGTGTCTGTTATAACCTTGGTTCAACTAAAAATAAAGTGGGGTCAGAGTCAGCAATCTCACCAGGCAGCCTGAGAGGCTGGGATCAGAGCTTGTGATTAGTGGTCAGAGATGCTGTCAAAGGAAACCGACCAGGTCATTGTCCTCGGAATTACAGATGCCTCAGTGAGGATAAAATGCAGGGCTTTCTGTGGCCCTTGATATTACTACTGTGTTAAGTTTCTTCTTTAATCCAAAAGACATTTAATACAGTTGATCCTTGAACAACACAGGGCATGGGGGGAGGGTGGTGTTGGCAGGGTGTAAGGGCACCAACCCGCCACTTAGTTGAAAATCCTTGTGTAACTTATAGTCGGCCCTCCATATCCACAGTTCCACATCCATGGATTCAATCAACCTTGTAATATCGTACTATTTACTATTGAAAAAAAGCCGCATATAAGTGGTGGATCCACACAGTTCAAACCCATGTTGTTCAAGGTCAACAGTGTTTACAGTTACTATTGTCAGAAACTTCCAAAAGATTACCTTTTAAAGAATCAGCAAAGTGGATTATAAAGAAATACATCAGTGTGTTTCTACCTCAGGGATTTGGTCCTTGCTGGAAATCTGCTGGGAATCTGCTTTGCACAGACATCTGCATGGCTTATTGCGGGGACGCTCACTGACTGCCTTTCCCCAGGTGTTTCCTATCCTCTTTCTTGATTTATTATTCTTCAGAGCATTATCACCACTTTATACACTCTATGGAAATTGTGTTTGTTGACTGCCAGCAGATGATCCAGAAAAAAAATGTTTACAAATTCTGAGGCTATCCAAATTAAAAACCAGTTTCCTATTTGATTTGCTCCAGGTGGGAAGATACTTTTTACCAGGAGAAAGAGAAAAACAGAGAGAAAAAAATTGAGAGATGGAGAGAAAGGAAGGAAGGGGGGAAGGAAAGAAGGAAGGAAAGAAGCGGGGAAGGGGGGAGGGAGGGAAGAAAGGAGGAAGGAAAGAGAGAAGAAATATAATTGGAGAAAATACTTTCATGTGTAGCCTTGTTCAAGTCCTTCTAAATCACATCCCAGAGGACACCTTGGACCCAAGATGACATCATGAATATTTTTAGAAGAGGGCAGAAAACATCTTCTTAAAAGCCTTTGCTTCTTAGGTATTCAAAGGTATCAATTTTCTTGCTCTGGTGTCACTTTAAAATATAAGTAGAGCTTAGCATGGTAGATGAACGGTGGTCACTGCAGTGAAAAGTACAAGGCCATGTGACTTTGGAGAGGCATGGGGGACAGAAAAAAGAATACAATTTTTACAGATCAGCTAGGCACAATTCAGGTTAAGAGATGGTCTAGAGTTGTACTTGAAAACATACTTATGAAAAGGAATGAACTGGCTTCCCTGGTGGCGCAGTGGTTGGGAGTCCGCCTGCCGATGTAGGGGACACGGGTTCGTGCCCCGGTCTGGGAAGATCCCACATGCCGCGGAGCAGCTGGGCCCGTGAGCCATGGCCGCTGAGCCTGCGCATCCGGAGCCTGTGCTCTGCAATGGGAGAGGCCACAACAGTGAGAGGCCCGCATACCGCAAAAAAAAAAAAAAAAAAGAATGAACTTCCGATATATACAACAACATGCATAAAGCTCACATACATTATGCTAGGCAAACATAAAGCCTTTGAAGCCAAAGGCTGTGTACTGTAAGATCTCACTCATCTAGCACTTGGACCAGGCAAAACTATAAGGACAGAGAACAGGTCAGTGTTTACCAAGGTCAACAGAAGGTGGGTACTGGTATTGCCCCGATTGGTTGGAAGCCATCACATGATGTGGCTATGGCCGTGGGACTCAAAATCAAGCAAACTTTGGAATCACTGGCACAAATTCTCACTACCAGAACCCTAAAAAATCAACGGTAGGTATGCTAGGGCCTGGAGAACAAGAATGAATACGGGGCACGTGCCCTGGAGTTGGTACAAGGATGGCAAGGCTTGGCAACAGACAGATGCTGCCATGAGCCCAATCAGAGAGGATGAAACACTGTGGATTCTTGATTGCCTGAGGCTGAGTTAATCAGTATGTGGATTATTCGGCGAGGTTCCTCTAATCAAAGCTGTTCTGCCTTGTCAGCATGTCCTTAACTGCAGTCCATCTTCTTCTGGATCATGGGCAGTGGCTGTATTTTCTGTCTGAACCAGAATGCAGGGTATCTGTGGCCACCACCCCACACACCCAGTACCCTGGTAAGCAGAAACCCTCTGAGCAGGGGAGTAGAGAATCTGAAGCAACTTCACCCGGACTTGGGGAGATCCAAGGAGGTCTTGCAAGGTGTGACTTTTGAGCTGAAACTTGAAAAATAAAGTTCTGAGATGGGGAGAATATGGAGAAAAGTGCTTCAGGAGGCGGAAACTGCATACTCTAAATATGAATGCATAATTATGATGTTAAATGTGGAATACTTTGATACATCGTTGTGTGCGTGTGTGTGTGTGTGTGTGTGTGTTCATAATGTAATTTTTTTAGAACATAAAAGTGGTGGAAAGATAGGCAGTGCTTGGGGAGACCATGGAGGAACTTAATTACCATTCAAAGACTGTAGGTTTTTTTCCTCCTTCCTCTGACACTTCTCTCCTGGAAGGCAAGTAGCATAATCAAAATTTTGCTGATGTTGCATGAGACGGAGCATCACCTGACCATTTGTTCAAGGGTGAGTAAACTGGTAATCTTATGCTGAACAGCAGAAACTTGTTTATATCTATGACTGTAATGGCCAAGAATCAGACGCACAGGGTAAAAAATACGTTAAGACGATGTCATTTTTTACGTGGGCCAATTCTTAACCGTAGCCACATTCTAAATCCCATGTATCTCTCCCCTGAGTTAATTAAAATTAGCAGGGACTCACCAATCATCAAAGGGACTCACAAGCTTTAAAAGCTGAACCATTAATTAAGGCTTCTCTGTGTCCGCTTCAAATTGATTTTTCAAATCTTGGTTGACTCCTACACATGCAAGTATGAAGCGAAGAGAATCACCATCTTCCTTAGAAAAGAAATCCGCAAATCAGAACTGGTTTAATTCCAACGTAATTTGGCAAATTACAGAGAGTTAGAAATAAAGAAGGAATATCAGTTTTAGTGAATGGGAGAATAAAAAGTTAACAGCATGATTTTATTTGGGACAATTCCAAATTGGCTTATTTTCATCTCATATTCCAACCAAGGCAACAAGTCCATGTGGAACCGGTTCTTAGTATGAAATTCTTCCATTTGGTGTTGCTTCCAATTCCCAGGGGCTGTCCTGTGAAGTTTGGATGGGGAATTTTCTGTTGAAGTTCTCTGTGTACTGCTTGATACAAAATAGTAACTCAATAAAGACTCATATTATCCAAATTTGAAAATCAAACTTAATGCTCACTATCTGAGCCTCACCATAAACGTGTAAGTAGAATCACTCCCATTTTACTGATGAAGAAACTGAGTCTTAGATTTAATTCCCAGTTCTCATGGTAGGACAATGCACATTCCTCCTTCGTAAGAAGATTAAGGTGCTGCTGTTTTGTTTGCTTATCTTGGCATATATGTCCCTAAAACGTGTTTCCTAAAAGATCTGTTTACTGTCTGCCTTCCCCATTAATCTGTGTATCCTAAAACGAAGGGACTATGTCTGTCTTGTTCAGAGCTCCATGCCCAAAGCCTAGGACACTAGAAAACAGAAGTTTCTCAGTATCTGTTGAATAAGTACACCACAAAATATAGTTTAAATTACTTCGTCCTCTCTCCAGCTACTGCGGTTTTTCCTATTATTTGGAGGTTTAGCATTAATCAAATGGGTCCTTATACCTAGATACCCATTAATAGGTTTTATCTCTAAAGAAAAGCAATGTGAACAAAGGTTTGGATAGCTTTGTTTGCTCTCCACACAGCAGAAATGAGCAAATTGGTGTGTACATTCTAAAGTCTCCCTGAGATCTGTTTACATGGAAGTGCAATTATTATGGGGATACTAGGCTCACACTTACAGCTACAGCTGGGCTTGTAGGAGGAGAGGACCTAAAAGTGTTGGTTGGATTCCACTTGTCTAAATATTGCTGGCCTGGCCCCGCCATCCCCTTTCATCCTGCCTTTCAGATGATTTATCTTGAAGGAGGAAAACTAAGCAAGGAGTAACAGATTTCTGTGGTAGGATATGAGAAATAGGATCACAAGGCAACTGTACATTTCAAAGCTGTAGAAAGAGACTCTACCTCATGCATACATTTAAGGAAACATAAACCTGGAATAATTAATTTTCCGCTAGAAATGATCTTGAGAACTTTTATTTTCAATGAAATTCCCAATCACAGTTGGGGATGAATTTAGCAACAATAAGGTTTTTTTTTTTCTATCTCAGCTTTACTTTTTGAAACTGTCTTTCAAAAGGCCAGAAAGCAAGTTTGATTTTTTTCACATGTAGAAAGAAAAAAAAAAAAAAACACAGAAGGATTTGTGTCTTGAGATCTAGGGGCGAGCTTAGTGCCTATGTCTGAGTCCTATAAAACACAAAGAAGCCACTAACAGTGAGCTGAAAATACAGAACTTTGCACCTTTATTTCAGTTGAGTTGGTGTACTTTATTTATTTAGCCATCTGGACAAGGGAATTTAATATTTTCATGCTGTCACACGCAGATGTGCCAAGACCTATATGCAAGGGGAATATTTCATCGATTAATCCATGTCCGAAGGCAATGCTCCCCTTCCTTCCTGCAGTCATCTGCCTTCATTAGTGTAGATAACACACATGATACTCTTAACCACATGCCAGGGACCTGCTAAGCGCTTTACCAGTAATGTCTCACAACCACCCTCCAAGTTTTCTATTTTTATGATCTCAATTTTACATATGAGAAACTAAGGCCAAGAGAGATTAATTTCCCCCAAGGTCACCCACTTAATAAGTAGCAGAGCAGGAATTTGGCATGTTTAGTTCCAGAACTTGGGTCTATAATCGTGATTCTGCCCTCCCCCATCTCCGTAAGCACGTGTTGCTCAGAAATGGGGGCTTCTCTAGTAGCTGTATCAAAAGGACACTGGAGAGACAATTCCATAGCTAATTATGTCCTTCAAAAATGCATTTTTGATGATGATAATGACAGTGATCCCCTTAAAGTATTTCCTTTGTCAGCTCACCGTCATCTCTAGCTAGTGAAACATGATTCCCCCCCAGAATGTGTTTTGTCTCTCTCTGGCTCACCAAAGGGGTAACTTATAAGACAAAACTTATAAGATACAACTTAAAAGATAACAGTAAATGTGCCTTGCTAAGAAAAGTAGGGCTGTCGGCACAGCCAACATACATTCAAGTTGACAGTGGGATTTTGCTATGTTTACTTTAGAAGCCAAAAGCCCTGCATTGGGGTTCAGGAAACCTATATTCTAATTCCAGCCCGATAACTTTGGGCACTTAACCCTCCTGAGCCTCCATTTCCTCATATGTGCATTGGGGAATAATACTTGTTTTGCTTACTTTGCCTTAGTTACTGTGAAGGGAAGGAAACTGCGGCAACAGGGAACACCAAAGCTTAGATCAGTGTATCATTCCCTCAGCCATTCACGTAACAAACATTTTTACAGGGCGTGTACCCTGTGCAGGCACCACACTAGGTGTTGGGGCTACAAAGTCTTCACTCTGGGGGAGGAAGATTCTGGACTGAAATTCAGTTTGGCTTTTTGGGTGGTTCATAGCATGAACTTTGTTGGATTTCTTTTTAGGACTCATTATGTATAAACAGAATTGAAAAATTTGGAATGTTCTGGATCTCTCATCCTATATTTGGCCACAGAATGCATGGAAACCAAAACAGAAAACAAAGCAACCAAAAATGCATCAATGGAGCCCAGCCTGGATGGGTCATATCAAGGGAAATCCTGGCTGTCAAGAGGGTGACGGTTCCCATGACAGCAACACTGCTCCTCTGTGCATGACAGAAGGAAAACACACCCCACTTGAGCTATGTCCGATATGGCCCAGCCAGTTCTGCCCTCGACACACACCTACTCAGATCTGAGTTTAGCCAGTTGGTCGTAGTGCCTGATGTTTTCGGGGTGGTGGAGGGGCAGCGGCAGGCGGGCTGTGGAAGGAGTTAGCTTCTGCCACCCATGGCCCTTCTGGAACCCTTCGATTTCCTCCCATTCGGATGCATGTCTTTTCATGTGTGAAATGAATTTTCTGATTTCTGTGAAGTCCTTAGGGAAATAACCACGGCAGTAAGCATGCCTACTGGCCACCTTCATTGGCAACAGGGCCCTGCTCTCAGAAGTGTCGCCCTTAGAGTTCAGTACTCTGCCGTTGCCATCTTGAAATTCCTAATAATCTAATCTTCCACTTTGTTTTGTAAACGAAGCCTGATGTGACAACTGAGTATGCACTGGATCTTGAAAGCTTGTTCATACAAGGTCGAGCTTCCCACTGCCTCTTTCAGGCATGCTCTGGGTCTTCCCCTCCCCACTCTCCGGAGCTCTGGGTCCTCCCCAGCCTCCTTCAGCTCCCACCCAACAAGTGTCCCCGGCGGGGAACTGGGCACAAGGATGGGGACAGCTGCGGTGTCACACGGTGGCCACAGCAGAAGGCCCAGGGGATGGGCAGGGGGAACGCAGCAGCCGGTACGCTGCGCATGCGCACGCACACACGACGGTCTGACGGCGGGCCTCCGGGGGTTCATGAGGATCTGCGCTCACCTCGGGGCATCCTGGTGCCCAAGGGGGCGTGCCATTAACTAGGAAATAAACACCATGGCAGATAGAAGCCAAGAAAATAAAAAAGGAAATGGTTTTCTATTTTAATACCTTCCATAGCACTGTTTGCTGCTTTGGAACAGAGCCCTGCACTTTCATGTTGCGCTGGGCCCCCTAAGATTATGCAGGGGCCCTGCTGGGAAGCTCAAGTTTCCCCGGGGTAAAGACCTGACTTGCTTTTTAACGCTCACAGGTTAAAACAAAAAACAAAACAAACAGCTGACGAAAAGGACCCATCTCCTCAGTGAAGAGGAAAGGGAAAACACGGGGAAAGTTACATTTACTAATGCCCTTTCCCAGCTGGAAGGAGGCTGATGCTTTGCTGACATCATCTTTTAAAAACTCCCTGTTCGGGTGGGGTGGGGTGGGGGAGAGATTAGCTTTGTTTTCAAGATGAGGGAACAAAGGCTCAGGAAAGTAAACTGACTTGCCCAAGACACACTGAGCTGGTGTCTGACGCACGGTCAGGATGCAAACTTGGGTTGCTGGGTGCTAAAGCCTCCAGGCTCTGTGTTCCCAGACCTGGATACGAAATTTTTGTAAAAGGAGAAAAATGCCATGGACCCCAACTCAATTCATCTTTATTATAATGTCACTTAAATATATAAGAGCATAAACCTAGGTATTACCTCTTTAGGCTTGATATAAGTTCTCAGGTTAAATACAAAGGAAACTGCAAAATCAATTAAATTCACGTTAAAAACAATAATGTAATAGATGGTGTTTTGCTCAATGTTAATTAAATTCAAATTAAATTTTTAGTGTTTTTATTATTTTGTTTTATTTTATTTCATTATTATTACTGTATTTCCAGGTGAGGGTTATCAGACCTTATGCTTAACAAAAATCACTGCTCTTTTTATTTATTTTTTTGTGCGGTATGGGGGCCTCTCACTGTTGTGGCCTCTCCCGTAACAAAAATCACCACTCTTGATGGTGAGTTGCTTGGTCACTTATAAAATTGTACTGTTCATTTAAAGATAAATTTAGCATGACAACATTAGCAAATCTGTTCCAATTATTTCCGGACTAGGGATTATAACACTTTATTGCACATTTACTACTACACTTTCTGCTAATGAAATGTTGTAAATAGTTGACTAGAAAAGACAGTGGCTACTGACCAATTGGTATGGAGGTATTCCAATATTTTAACACATGGTGATGGCTGCGCCGTAACAGCTCAACACAGTACAATACAACACAATACGTGCCTATTACAGAAACTTACTCTGCCCTTGGCCATGGCCTTCCCAATCACTGCTCATCAAAGAAAGCATGTAAGTATGTGTATGCTTGTGTTCCTGTAGTGTGTAGGATTGTGTGTGTTGAGTGTGAATGTACAGATCTATAAATACATATGTATATATTTGTGAATATGTGTAAATGTACATGTCAGGAAATTTCTGGGCCTGGAGGGAAAATACGAGGGCTCATCTTTTATCCTTGCTATTGAAAATATTTGTTCTGTACATAATAGATACACAAAAAATCATACTGAATCTTATGTTACCAGATGCTCTCTTTCTCAGGCGTTATTTTTCCCTCGGTCTTGGGTTCCCTGCCAACTCCAACCCAGTAAAACATGTTATCCTATTGTTGGATTATCTCAGGCTGGCAAAATAACTTACATATAGTTACTTTATTATTGTTTTCTTGGTTTAACCAATAATTACGTAGTGCTTACTTTGAGTAAGGAAGAGATCTAAGCGTTTTATGATATGAATTACTTCATAGTTGTCTTAGGTTACATTTCTCTGTGACTAGAATTTAGAGGAAGTGGTTTGTTTGGGAGGTGATTCCAAGGTGTTTTTGTCAGGTTGGAGAGTGAGATTGGGAAGGAAAAGAAGCCACTGTGGGTGCATTCATGAGCGGTTACCATTGTGGGGAGCTGGGCTTGATTCTGTTGGGGGCCTCTGAGAGAGGATGGTGAACAGACGCCTCAGAGACTCCCCACAGGGACAAGAAAGCTGGAGTATTTCCTACCCATCTCTTCCTTCATTGGTTAGGGGAGCTGCTCCCAGGGGCCATTAGCTCCATGGCACTTCTGGCCTGCCTCACATGTGGCTGAGTGGTCCAAGAGCCCCTTCCAGAGAGGCTCAGTAAGCTGCAGTAAGAAGACATTGGTGTTCAAGAGGAGGGTGCCCAGGGGGCTTAAGGGGGCCACCAGCATCTGCTGCCATACTAAGAGCAACAGCATCATCACACACATTTGACAGGCGAGGAAATGAAGGCCCAGGGAGGTTAAGTGCATTGCCCCAGGTCCTAGAGACAACGAGTGCAGGAGCTGGGGTTCTTACCCCGTGGTTTGGTTACAGTCTGTCCTCTTAATAACTACAAAGGGAATCAGAAGGAATTTTATCCCTCTGGGTATTTTTTCCCCAAAATTTTCCACTTCAAATCATAAAGAGGTCTTAACGATGCATACCTTCTAATTCGCTGTAGAAGAAATCTGTTGGTAATAATATATTCTTTCCTTTTCTGTTGACGCTAAGCAAATATTTCTGGATGTGTTTCTCCTTTTCCTTGGATGGTTCTTGGATGACTCTCTAGGATAAAGTCTGCAACTTTTCTATCAAATGCAAATTACCTAAAAGGAAACAAGGAACAGTAACTGTTTGAAAGAGATGGGAATGATGTTACAGTCAGGGGTGGAATTATGTGTCCCAAGGATCAGGAGATGAGACTGGGTATCTCACCAAATACGAGTTGTACTATTTACTTACAACACTTGCATAAAAGTAAAGGGGAGAAAGGCTCAGAGTCCAGGCGATGGGCCCTTGTTGGGAGACGAAGTGTGTCTCCCACTCCAGGAACGAGATCCAAGGCTGACATGCATTTTACAGGATGCCATCTGGAGTGATGTGAGGTGGAGACTCCATGGGCCTGTGACTCACAGATCAAAGTCCTGGAACTAAGTCACATCCATTTCAATCTGACTCAGACATGCACAGAATGGGCCTAGCTCACTCATTCCACATCTGTTCCCTATGTTCAGTGCTTTTTGTCAGGTGACATGACAAAAAAGGCACAAGACACAGCCCCAACTGCAAAGAACAACCCGATGTTGCAGGAGATGTATTGAGATATTCATTTGAGTCTGCTCTCACTATAGACCCCTTTCCAGACAACTCCCTGCTTCCAGAGGGGTTCCTTTGCCTCAGGGAGTTTTGTGGCAGAGCAGGAAACTGAAGCTTCTGGAAGCAAGTAGTCTATCTCTTCTTGCTTTTGTAAAAGGCTGGATTGATGAAGACATTTTTCTGGGTGTCCTTGATACAAAGGACTGAAAGGGGTGTATCTTCAAGGGCAAAAAGAGAGAAGCAGAGATTTCCCCCGCACCAAGAAGCAGGTTGAAGTGTTGAGTTTGGGGAAACAGGGACCTATAAGGGTCCCAGGAACTGGGATCTCAGCCTTAGCAAAGATTCTGAGCCTTATACGTGGTCCCAAAGCTGAAAGCCACCATACTGTACGGCAACAGTATCATGGTGATTGTGACCAATGGGACATGAGAGACCCTTCCCTCCCCCCAAATTCCAAACAGAAGTCTCTCAAATTCTTAAGAAATCTAGAGAGAGAGAAGTCACAGCAATGACTAAAAATGACTTTCTATTCTGCCCAGTGTGATGAAGATGAGGGCAGTTTTAAAGATATTTCTTGAATACTTGAATCTGTAGAGTGTTTCATACTCAACACTGAATAATAGCTAACATCTTAATGTGTGTTTCAGGGACCTACCTGGTGGCGCAGTGGTTAAGAATCCGCCTGCCAATGTAGGGGCCACGGGTTCGATCCCTGGTCCAGGAAGATCGCACATGCCACAGAGCAGCTAAGCTCGCGTGCCACAACTACTGAAGCCCGCGCGCCTAGAGCCTGTGCTCCGCAACAAGAGAAGCCACTGCAGTGACAAGCCCGTGCACCGCAACGAAGAGTAGGCCCTGCTCGATGCAACTAGAGAAAGCTGGTGAGCAGCAACGGAGACCCAACGCAGCCAAAAATAAATAAATAAAAATAAATAAAATGAAAAAAAAAGTGTTTCAGTGTGCTACACGCAGGGCTAAGTACTTTGCATGAGTATCTCATACAATCTTCATAGCAATTCTGTGGGTTTGATGGTTTTGTTTTCCCCGTTGCACAGATGAGGAAAATGAGGCTGAGTTTGTGACTTAGCTCAAGCTAAGGCCCCGTCAGGTGAGATGTGACCAAGTCTGGCTGACCAAAAGGTCTGTGCATTTAACTCAACGCTGTAAGTCTAGCTCATGAAATAATTAGGGCACCGCACATAAGAGTACATGGGTAAGGATTAAATTCAGTGTTTCAGGTATAAGTGTTGCAACTTCAGAGGAAAGAGAGACCAGTGAAGGCTGCAGAGAGGAATGTCAGCACCATGAGGGCTGAAAATTTGGTTGCTTTTGTTCAGCGGTGCATTCCAAGTGCCTAGAACAGCACCTGGCCCATATTAGGAACTTAATCAATATTTGACAAGTGAATGAATGAATGAATGAATGACAGGGACCCGGAATCCTGCCTTTTATGATGAGAGGGCTTTCGAGAATCCAAAGGAAAGCCATTCCAAGTGGGGTAAACAACACTTTGACAAATCACCTTGTAAATGGCTAGGGATTTGTATGACCAAACACAACTTGATGCATTTCCAAAATGGGCTCATTATCCTTGCTTGTCTCCTCTTCCAAGTCCGTAAGTGAAAGAGAAGGAATTCTTTCTGATTCTAGAATACAGGTAGACTCCATTAGCACAAAATAGTATTTTGGGTAAAGATGAGATAAACCGAGGTAAATACCTAGATTAATGACAACAGATCCATATGTTTAGCATAGAATTATGTTTTGATTGTCCATAAACATATAACTGCTCATTATGTCTTCATTAAAGAGTTTCCAGGGATCCCCAGATGAATTATAATGATTAAAAGTAATGCAAAGCAAAGAGCTTTTGCATCTACCTCTTGGAACTCTTCTTAGAAGGGGATGGTGGCTTGACTCTAGAATTTTCATAAAATTTTCATAAAACAGTCTAAGACAAGGAGAAGTCTATTGTAGAGAGTTTTTAGGGTAGAAAATACAAGGGTGTGAATTCAAGAAGATTCATTTTAAAATAAAACTATAAGGCAATGTAGCAATGTGTTTCAGAGATCCTGACAAGAAAATGGCTTTATTTCTGTTTTACTACTGGGGCAAGTCAGACCGGGAACACATAAGGGATTTTCTCTAGGATAGCAGACCCAAGCCTCCTAATACCATCCTCAAATCTACGGAGAGACACCATGACCAAAGAAAAAGTTCGAAGGAGAAATCACCTGTTAATATTCTAAGACAGTCTGCAACCCAAATTAATGGTGAAATGGAAAAGTATATACATACTGTTCATTTCCTATATGAACTCAAATGACCTTCTGGCTTCTCTGAATGAGAAGTCTGATGTTTCCCTTGGCAGTATTGCTGGGGAGATAAGATAAATTGGAATTCCTGAGATGATCTGGGATACTTATCAGTAGAAACAGCTTCCAGGGAAATGTCTGCTTTCTATCTCTAGAAAATTAAGAAACCACTGACAGGAAGAAATTTTGGTATTTGATAATAAGAAGGCAGCATGTACCACAATAGTCTAGGACATATAGCAAACAGAAATCGATCTGCATTAAAAACTGACTCATCGGGGGCTTCCCTGGTGGCGCAGTGGTTGAGAGTCTGCCTGCCGATGCAGGGGACGCGGGTTCGTGTCCCGGTCCGGGAAGATCCCACGTACCACGGAGCGGCTGGGCCCGTGAGCCATGGCCGCTGAGCCTGCGCGTCCGGAGGCTGTGCTCCGCAACGGGTGAGGCCACGGCAGTGAGAGGCCCGCGTACCGCAAAAAAAACAAAAACAAACAAACAAACAAAAAACTGACTCATCGAAACACCACTGCCTGCTCGCTCCTGCCTTAGCCGCCCCCAACCTGGCTCCTCTGTCTGCCCAGAGCAGCAGTATTGTTATGTCAAAGGCCCACTGTCCTGTTTGTGTCCATTGTTACCGTTGTTACCTTTATGTAAACACTGGCACTTTCGTGACACACACTCCAACACCAAGGAGAGCAAGGGAAAGAAATGTCGATAGTGACTGTCAGTGTCTAGGGATATAGTTTACAATGACAGTGGATTCTATTCCACTTTCTGGACTTTAGGATAATGTTCACCACTGCCCCACTGGGGCCAACTATGGGAGTGACGTTGGCCGTGCTGCACAAAGAGTATGTAAACTTTTTTATTCTTTCCCAACGTCAAATTTAATCCCCAAAGGCAAGCACTCATTTCACTCACTTTCCTAAGACTCGGTGTTAAAATTCCAGTATGTTTTTCTGCTATAAGATTTGAAACTTTTATTGGTCCTGGAGGTACTAGAAAAGGTACAGAAGAACCCTTGCTTGCAGTACCAGCTTCAAAGACTTTGAGCTAAAAGCAGGAAACTCGAAAGCATCAAATGTAAAGGCAATTTTGATTGAGACAAATCTTTTGCACTTGCATTCAGATGCGAATTCAGATGGCAAGATGAACATTAATTACATAGAGAAAGATCTACTTAGAGGTGAGATAACTCTGCCTATTTTCAGAGAGAACGGCTGGCGTGTGTTGCAGACAGATTGTGCAACTACAGTGGCCTCTTTGAAGACGCAAATCTGACTGTGCCACTCTCCTGTTTAAAACCTTGCACTGGTTCTCTTTGACATTAATGCATATTCATCAGAATCCTTTTGGTAGTAAGACACAAAAAACAACTTAAAAGGGTTTAAGTAAAAAGTATGTTTACTGGCTTATGTGGCTGAAAATTCCAAGGTATGGGACAGGTTCTAGATGGATCCAGGGGTTCAAATAATACCGCCAGGAATTTATCTACTTCAGGGCGGGGTCTGGAGGGAGGCATGCTGGGTGTCTAGGGTGCAGGTTTTGAGGCAACTGAGTTGTGTAAGTGCTGACCCCACTCTTAAAGGGCCCTGAGAGCCAGAGCCTGCTTGCAGGGCTTTGTCTCTGTATATTTGCGCCTTAGGCATGTTGCTGACCTTACCTGTCAAGGCCCTGGGCCATCTCCATCTCTCAGCTCTTGTTTTCACCTTAACTTCTCTCTCAGGTGAGTTCTTCCCTTGCAGTGGCCATAAGGTCCAGACATGATTCTATCATTTTAGTAAACTTTTCCCTTTCCACCTATGCCTCCCTCAAAATCCTTTCCTTGTAATGTCAAGAAAGAACAATTCCAGAATTTGGCTGTGATTAACTTGGGTGTGGCAGAATCATTTAATACTATGTGGTCCCCCAATTATTTCCTTTTCCTCCTGGGCATACAGTTAACCTATATTTTGCATCTCGGTTGGGTCATGCATAGTGATCTCCACATGACCTCCCTCTCCACTCATTGACTGGCTGGTACAGAGGATTCAGCACGTAGTTCCAGGGGCCCAGGGGATTCTGAGGTCCCAGGTTGTGACACAGCCATTGTTGAAAGGAGCCTGGATTCCTGAGTCACCATTTGGAGGAAGCCATCCTGAAGAGCCACTTGATCAGGAACATATGCATTGGGTTTTTTGTGAGAGAGAAACCGAACACTGAGATTTGCGGATGTTTGGTACAAAAGTTAGTGATTCTTGTCCTGTTAAATCCATCGGGTATGTGCTTGTTCCTGAACACATTACTGTTGCCAGAAAGGATGGGGTATTCTGACTGGCTAAGTCTGGGTCATGCATCCATCTTTGGGGCCCTGAGTTAGGTAGAGCCCTGCCCCAAACCACACAGATGCAGAGCGAGGAAGGAACATTTCCCTGGAGGACAATCAAGATGCTATTACCAGAATAGGGAGGGGGGTGTTGGACAGACAAACAAACAAACCAGCAGTCCACTACAGACCTGCACAAAACCTTTAGGCTTCCCCTTGCAATGTTATGCTGTAAGAATGCCCAAAGTGGTGAGTCATTAATTATGTCATCATAAACCATGGAATCCTCAAAGCAGGGATGGGCCTCATCATCACTTCATCCCCAACACTGAGCACAGTTCTTCCAACTGGTGGAAATGTTCAGATGAATGAAGAAAGGAATATAGTCCACTTATCCAATTGTGGACTAAACTCACTTTTCCAGAGGATATTCATGAGATGTTGAAATCTACTTTTTCACTCATATCATTAAGTAAGAAATTTAGCAATCAAAAATGATCAGTAGCATGAATATTTCTGAAACCACTTATCTATTTTACAAATCTTACTGTGTTCGTGAATCCAAAGGATAACTTTTGAATATAAGGTACTTATGCTTTATTTCAGAATAGAGGTATTATGATAACTTAGTTATATCAAGAACTTACGTGCCTTATTCTTGTGTGCATGTGTGTGTCAAGGGAAAAACAGGCTAAAAAGCAAATTTTAAGTGAAAACTACTTTGTGGAAGTAGGGTTTATTCTTCGCTTTATTTTTCCTTCCTTTTCCCATTGTTTGGGGCTCTTTAGAAGACGAGTATCCAACATATGGCTGATATGAGGATGAAACTGTAAGCAATGTCTCAGATTTTATTGTGATCTTTCTCTCTTAAATAAAGATAATGTCCTCATTGTCTGATTGAGACAGAAACTCCCCTCCTCCCTATTTAAAAAAAAAAAAAACCAGCCTTGACCAGGAGGTTTCTGAAGTCTCCATTGATAACACACAATGGCCTGTTCTTACAGGAATGTTTCATGGCCCTTAAGCGAGTCACTGTTGGCTAATATGATGAAAGAGTGAAAAATGGAAAAAGAGAACCTGAGGGCTCATCGGCTAAACCCAGTCCTGGCAGGGGACTGGGGGTATAAGCAGGAATCCATAAAAGCAGGCTAGGATAAGAGATGCCAAGTTTTATCTTAATGATGAGAAAAAGACAAACCTTCCAAGTAAATGTTTTCCAGCATCTTTTAGCTCAGGGGAGGGGGGAAGAGAAGGAAAAGAAAGGGTCACGAATGAGCACTGCCATGAGCCACAGCCAGTGCTCTGGGTGGCTTTGCCCCCTCTCTCGTGGGCTCTCCGATGCCAGTCTTGACTGTCCTGAGCCACAACTGAGACCACTTTCCCATTGTATAGAGGTGAAGGACCCTATGTAGATGTATTATGCTGAGGTGTGTTAGCTGCATCCAGGCCTGGAAAAATAAGATTGCCACTTTCTATCAGCTTGACCTGAGGCTCATGTGCTGTGAATGCCCCCACCCTAATCCCTGGAACTTGTTGTATTACAAGGCTCTCCAGAGTTTTTATTTATGTATTTGTTTATCTATTTATTTGTTTGTTTATGTAAGAGGAGATGTATTTTAAAAATTGATTAGGGAAGATGAGAAATCCTACAATCTGCCATCTGCATGCTGAAGAAACAGGAAATCCAGTGGTATAGGTCAGTCAGAATCTGAAGGCCTGAGAACCTGGAACCCCAATGTCCAAGGGCAGAGGACGGCTGCCCCAGCTCAAGAAGAGAGAATTTGCCCCTTCTCTGCCTTCCTGTTCTATATGAGCTCACAGTGGATTGGAGGCTGCCCGCCCACGTTGGGGAGCGTGATCTTCTTTACTCATTGTACTGATTCCAATGTAATCTCTTCTAGAAACAACCTCACGGACACATCCACAAATCATTTTTTTTTAATCAGCTTTCTGGGTTTCCCTTAGCACAATCAAGTTGACCCGTAAAATTAAGCATGATACCTGTGAATATGTTACCTCGTATGGCATAAGGGACTCTGCAGGTGTGCTTAAGGGTTCACATTTTCAGATGGGAGTTTATTCTGGCTTATCCAGATGAGCCCAATTTAATCATATGAGAATATTTCCTAGCTGTGGTCAGAGAGAGAGATGCGACAACAGAAGATGGATCAGAGAGATGCCACATTGCTGACTTTGAAGATGGAGTGAGGGACCACAAGCCGAGGACTGTGGACAGCCTCTAGAAGCTGGAAAAGGCAAGCCAGTGAGTTCTGCTCCCTGCCCCCCACCCCGGCCAGAGCTCTCGGAAAAGAAAGTAGCCTGCCAAAACCTTGATGTTACCCTGTTGAGATAATGTCAGAATTCTGCCCCACATAGCTGTAAGATAGTAGATCTGTGTTGTCACTAAACTTGTGGTCATTTGTTACGGCAGCTATAGAAAACTAACGTATCCACTAACAGATCTTGAAAAGAAATAGTGGTCAGAGGCCAAAAAAAGACTTCATAGTCTGCTTGACAGTGGAAAGTGAGAAATAAACATTAAATTGAGTGTTCTATGCTTCTGCCTTCTAGTCTCATTCTGTTCAGTTATACAAATATGCAACAAGAGGAGAGAGATTGGAAGGAACAAGCTTGAGTATTTAGTTACTGACTTGGAGCAGAAGAAGATGATGAAGGTCAGCATGAGAGGAGCTGTCTCTGACCACTTAGGACAAACTCAAGTCTGGAGAGCCCATAGTTGTGAACATTATATCTTGAAATCAAAGCTGGGAGGAGGAATCAAAGTTGGATTACTGTTTGCAAGCTCCAGGATCATAAATTTATTAAGATGATCAAATAAGATGATGTATGTGAAATCTCTTTGAAAGCTACACAATACAAGGTGCAGTAGGCTGGATGGTAGCCCCCAAAAAGCTAGGTCCACATCCTAATTATTGGAAATTGTGAATGGGACCTTATTTGTAAAAAGTTTTTTTGCCGATGTGAGGAAGTTAAGGATCGTGGTAAGGGAAGGTTGTCTGTGATTATCCAGGTGGGCCCTAAACGCAATCACGTGTCCTCATAAGACAAACACACAGAGAATGAGACATCCAAAGAAGGGGATGAAGGCTATGTGACCACAGAGGCAGAGACTGAAGTGATGCAGCCACAAGCCAAGGAATGCCAGCAACCTCCAGAAGCTAGAAGTCAAGGAATAAAAGCTCTCCCTGAGCTCTGGAGGAAGTGTAGTCTTGCTAACATCTTAATTTCAGTCTTCTGGCCTCCAGAACTGTAAGAGAATACATTTCTATTGTTTTAAGCCACCCAGTTTATGGTAATTTGGTATGCCTCTAAGAAGCTAAAACATGTAAGCTTATGGACTAAGCTATAAAACGAAAGTATTGGTAGAAATTACAGCATACACATTTATGAGTCCTATTAAGTTGTCCAGAGACATTCCCATCTCACAGAATGATTATCAGCATGGGAGCCCCAATCCAATTAATTTTAAATTCATGATTAGGTGGTGAGATCCTTGAGGATTCTTATCTCCTGGTGCCCATCCCCCATAGAACGGGGTGCCAAATAGACACCCACCAAATATTCTCTGATTTGTATCATGTAAGAGGAAGTAATTCATCCAGTGAGGAACTCCTTGGGAATGCAGAAAAGTTGAACTACCAAGACCAGAAGAAGTGACCCTGTGCGATCCCAGCCCACCCTTTCTCTTGGAAGATACTGAATTCTAAGGAAAGACCTAAACCAGATCCAGGAACTCCAGGGTCATCTGAGAAGCACAGTGAGCCCTCTGCAAATGTTTCCCTGTAGCTCCTTACAAGAGGAGTTTCTGGTTGGATGCCAAAGCCAAACTAGCCAGATGAACCCACAGAAACAGATGGGATCAAGTTTCCAAGGTGATGGGATCTGAAGCCACCCTGCCTCAGGGCTGTGCCCACCAGGTCATATTCTCATTGGCCTCCACCCAAACTTGAGTCATACTGCACCGTGAATTTGAGATGACTTCTGGTCCTCATAGTGCCACCTCATTTCTTTCTAGAAACCTCTAGAAAGTTTCTAGTGGTTCCTTGAACGTTTCTAGAAATAGTTATTTTGTATGGAAACACCCAGTGTTCTTTTCTGGCTAGCTCTGGCTCATGCCCTTCCCCTGTCACAACACATCCCTTCCAATCAGCATGATGACTATCTGCCCTTGCGGCTGAGAGGCCAAAACAAATATGATTATCAGGCTATCTTCAGAGTGCTGACAGCACCCTTGGTGTGGGATGAGCAGGCAGCCCGAGCCACTGTGCCAAGTTCAGTTCCCAGGGGACTGTGCAGAAACTGCAAAAGGAGAGAGGAAGGTATATGCATTTGAATGAGAAACATACTTCCATCAGCACCGGGTTTCCCCCACCCCAATTCAGCAATACAAGAAGCTGCTAAAGAAGCCTGCGTTTTTCTTCCTTCTTCTTTCTTTCTTTCTTTCTTTCTTTCTTTCTTTCTTTCTTTCTTTCTTTCTTTCTTTCTTTCTTTCTTTCTTTCTTTCTTTCTTTCTCTCTCTCTCCCTTCCTTCCTTCTTTCCTTCCTTCCTTCCTTCCTTTCTCTCTCTCTCTCTTTCTCTCTCTCTCTCTCTCCCTTCCTTCCTTTCTTTCTTTCTTTCTTTCTTTCTTTCTTTCTTTCATTAGAGTATAGTCGCTTTACCCTTCTGTGTCAGTTTCTGCTGTACAACAAAGTGAATCAGCCATGCATATACATATATCCCCTCTTTTTTGGATTTCCTTCCCATTTAGGTCACCACAGAGCACCAAGTAGAGTTCCCTGTGCTATACAGTAGGTTCTCATTAGTTATCTATTTAAGGCTGCATTTTTCATTACTAGTTTGGTAATTGTTCATTTATCACTGTAGAGTCCCATTCCACCCAAATATGCACAGGCGTCAAACTCCCAAATCTCTCGTCTCTCTCATGGGTGAAATTAATCATTTATCCAAATGAGATTTTCTGTGCCGTGTGGCATGGCCACTTCTCTCTGTCTTTAACATTACCACTCACCCTAGTTTATGGTCAGGAACCTAATGTCTCACTCAAGAAGAAGACTCTGTTTTCCTCCCTTCTCAACTGAAGCCCAGGACAGCTATGTTGTCTCCACACAGTAGCATCATTCATTCTCAATGCTGAGACTCATATGTGGTGGCACTGTGGTCCCTGAATGGCGTAAGGTGGGTGTACTGTTGGCCGTCTCTGCACAGTGTCAGATGACATCAGTGTACCTAGCTCACAAAGTTCAGCAGACCATGGAGAAAGACATGAGCATGCAAGATGAACTCTTCTCTAGGATAAAAGCATGGTTCAAGCATCACTCAGAAATGACTCCTGACAAGATATATAATCTCACTTTATCTTTCAAACAGAGCTGTGGTGAGGATGGAATAATAAGATGATGTGTAAAAGCACATAGAAACTTATTCTTCAGTGAAAGTCAGTGTGACCACTGTTATAAGTACTTGTCTTTATTTTACTGGTCTCTTTTTATTTTTCTGAAAAACGTGGACAAAATGCCTATATAATGTAATATGACACAACTAATCTGGGAAGCATTTGCTAATCCTCCTCTTTCAGCCAAATGGTTCTCCCAGATGGACGTGGAACCAAGATGCAGATCCAATATTGACTGTGCCAAATGAAGAAATGGAAATAGATTTGAAAGGTGGGAACTTGGAATGGAAAAATTTTCCCTTTCCTCACCTTCCAACCTGGGTTCTGCTCAGAAGTGTTAGAGAGCTCTGAAATTCCACTGTGGGAGAGAAGGATTTCAAATGGAAAATTTTATTTTAAATGCCAAGAGCTTCTTGTCTCTAGGATAACGTTCTCTTTTTTCTTTCGTGCATTCTCTGACTTCTTCCTTTCCTTTGCTGAACTATTTTCCAACCAGCTCACTAATATTTATCTATTGTAATGAACACATTTTTGTTTGGAGTTTCTACAGCTTTCTGTGGGCATGTAAAATAAGGTTAAATCTTGTACTTTGTAAAATTTTATCCATACATTCCACAAGAAGAATTTAAAGGGTGGTGGGAGGGAGAGGGAAGGCTGGCCATGGTTCAGGTTCTGGTTCTGGTCAGCACTAATGCTTCAGGCCATTCTCCTCTTCTGGGGTTTCAGGCTTTAGTAAGGAAGATGTCATCCTTGGACATTTCTTTTTCAATTTTTCAACTGGGTTTGGTTTTGTTTCTTGCATTCAGCATTTACTGTAAGTTGTCACAGTTGTGCTAAACACTTCACATTGGAGCTGTTGAAGTTGTAGCTACTTTGTGTAGATCAGCAGTCCCCAACCTTTTTGGCACCAGGGACCAGTTTCGTGGAACACAATTTTTCCACGGATGGGGGCGGAGGGTGGGGGGAGTATGGTTCAGACGGTAATGCGAGTGATGGTTCAGGTGATAATGCAAACGATGGGGAGCCATGGGGAGCGGCAGATGAAGCTTCGCTCACTCGCTTGCCACTCACCTCCTGCTGTGTGGACTGGTACTGGTCGGCGGCCTGGGGGTTGGGGACCCCTGGTATAGATGATTTACGGATGTGTTTTATGTGATAATTAATGCAGTTGAATATTACATATGCATCTGATTTCAGATTAGCTGGCCTCACACAAAAGGGCATTGCTGGGTTAATATGGGAGAAATAATAGGAAATCTTTAGTTTTAAAGTTAGCACTGGTGTCCAACTAATAAGATTGATACACTGAAAAGAATATCCATGCCATGCTAATCCCTGGATCCCTGGGACAGTATCTTCTTCCTCTCTTGGGCTCTGATACCTGACAGTTTGTAACTTCCCATGGGGAATTACCTGGATGCAATGGTAATCTTCAAATAGATTACCAGGCAGCTGTTCTGGTGATCACATAAGGAAAAGGTTGACAGACCAAATTAACATCCTTGAATCATAAAATTTTTAAAGTCAATTTAAAATATATAGCCAGAAGCCAGAGATGGGGTAAGAATTTAACATACTTTTGGTAAGGGTGGAACGACCACATTCCCAGAATCTTCTGTTATGCAATGTTTTTACATCCGGTCTCTCTCTTCCTCTTTGCTGCATCAGCCTTCCCATGACAGCCAAGTTATGAAGACCAGAGTTAAGGGTTCAGTGAGGGGGCCCAATGAATGGAAGGGGCCTAGAGCCAACAATATTCGGTTGACCTATTGGAGAGATGCAAGCTATAGCTTGTCGGTTAGCTTGATAAACATCTTTGGATTTTATCTATCTTTCTTGGGGACAGGAATGTGGGACCATGACAAATGTCACTAATGGGTGGCTGATGCAAGACCTCATGAATATTGAGTGCCTGTGTGCCTCATGGATATTTAATACATTGTAAATATTCAAAGCCTCATATATCTCATGAATATTTGGTGTCTGTTAGTCCTTTCTTCCTTTCTATCTTTATTTACTATACATACGCTCTTCTCATTTTGTCTACATATAACGTGTCTCCCAGGTTACCACCTAATCTGTATTTAACACATCTTATGAATTCCGTATATTCCTCATAAGTTGCTAGCTCATACATCCATCCCACTTATTTTCTGTAGCAAAAACAAATGTTCTCAAATAACACAGCAAACACAAATTACAGCAACATTCACAATTGGTCTGGTGGTGTAGTAAGAAATAATAGAATTAGTAGACATTCAACAAAAATTTTCTCTATTGCTGGGAGATATTTCTTTGGACAAACACCTTCCTAATGCCCACAGCAACAGTGGAATCCCAGAAATCTCTGAAAACAGTTCTCTCATTTCAATTAACAGCATCATGATTTTCCCAGTGGCTCAAGTTCCAAATCCAGGCACTCTATTGATTTTTCTCTTGCCCTCACTCCATTATATTCCAACCATCAATAAATCCTGTTGATTCTGCCTCCTATATGTATTCTTAACCCATCCACTTCTCTCCATCTTTAATATTACCACTCCTAATTTAGGTCACCAATTTCTCTTGCCTTCAAGGCAGTAGCCTCCCAACCGTCATCCTTGTTGCCACTCCTTTCTTTTTGCAGCCCATTTTCCATACAGCAAGCAGAGTGGTCTTTTAAATATGTAAATTGGTGTGAGTGGCTTCCAATTGCTTCTAGATTGGTGTCAACCCATATATGGTCAGTGGAAGTGGAAACAACCCAAATATCCATAAACAGACAAAAAGATAAGAAAAATGGAGTATATCCATGCAGTGGAATATTATTTGGCCATAAAAAGGAAAGAAGCTCTGACATATGCTACAACATGGATAAATCTTGAAGACTTTATGCTAAGTGAAAGAAGCCAGTCACAAAAGACCACATATTATATGATTCCATTTATATAAAATGTCCAGAATAGGCAAATCTATAGGTGCAGAAAGTACATTAGTGATTACATAGAGCTGGGGAGGGGTGGATGATGTGGGGAGAAGAGGGAAGTAGTAGTTGAAGAATGCAAGGTTTCCCTTTGTGTTCATGAAAATGTTCTAAAATTGACTGTGGTTTGCACATATTTGTCAATATACTAAGAATGAATTCTGCACTATAATTGGGTAACTTGTATGGTATGAGAATTATATATCAATAAAGTTTTTTTTTAAGTATGGTAAGTGGGCAGGCAACATTTGAATCATCTGGGAGCTTGGAGAAATGCAAACTCTCAGTCCCCACCTCAGATGCACTAAAGAATCTCTTGTTATGGATCCCAGCAATCTGTGTTTTAACAAGCACTCCAGGTGAATTTTATGCACAAAAGTTCAAGAAACACAGAAATAAGTTAAAATTACAATTCCATATCAGGCTTACTAGACCCTACACAACTATTTTATCTCTCCAACACCAGCTCCCATCCCAGCCACACTACCTCTCCTTCTGTGTCATCAACAGACCTAATGGCTTCTCCTCTTAGGGCCTTTGAACTCTCAATTCCCTCTACCTGGAGGAACTCCCCTGAGATCTTAATACTACTGGATTCTTTTTGCCATTCAGTTTTTAGTCTACGTGTTACTTCCCCAAAGAAGACTTCCTAGACCATTGTAGCTAAAATGTCCTGCCATTCATCTGGTCACATCTCCTTGTTATATTTGCTTCCCAATACTTATAACTATTACTATTTTCTACTTTATTTATTTGTGGGCTGTCTGCCTGCCTTCCTGGAATATAAGCAAGCCCATCTACCTAGTAGGCACTCAACTACCGTTGAATTGATGAGGAAACACACTGAACCCAGGTGACCTGGAATATATACCTTACGACTCACTCACCATGACCCACGACTAGTTTCCGAGCCCTCTGTGTCTTGCCAAGAGATTGTGTTGGAAACTGTTCCACCAAAATTAGCCACATTTTCTGGTAACACAAAAGGCCACCCTAATGACTGATGTTGCAAGCTATGTTAAGGATGGCAGAGAGAGACAAGAGAAGTGGTTGAGGAAACTATTCTTCTTCCCCAGACTAAAAGTTCCTCAAGAATGGCCCCAGTGCCTGCTACAAATTAGATGCCCCGAAACATATTTGCCTAACTCTTGAACTAAGTACTTAGGAAGTAAAAATATTTCATTCTTGCTTTGTAATAAACCCCTAAGAGGTGCTTCCTAGACTCCTCCAACCCTTTGGAGAGTCACCTAAACACCCTGTTCCCTGTCCCCTTCTTCATCCTCTCTGTTAAATAAGATATTTGTGTTTTAAATGAAAGCCATTGTTGATCTATCACTCGTGGAAAAGAATCAGTGTGCATGCATTCCTCATGTAATAAGAAATAAATCCCTTAAGCCTATAATTTGCTCCTACTGGTGTAGAATTTTGAAGTCCAAGAATGCATCTGCCATCGAGGAGGTTAATTTTGGGTCTGCTGGCTCTGCAGTTATGTATGTGGCCATTGTTCATGACAGAGGAACGGTCTAGAGGAGATCAGTGCTCTGTTCTCATAATGAACCTTATGTTTCTAAACACAGGTGCGTTTGGATTGTAGACATCTGTGTCATTAAATGGGAGGGTGGGGGGAGAAAGAGCACAAAAGCAACTCAGATATGGGTCCCTTGGAAATGCAAGATGGTATTACTGCAGTAGCTCTTATCAACATCATTGTTGTTTCTTTGATGATGTATCATGGTACAGAGATAGTGGTGAGGAATCCAGTCTCTCACCACCATGTTTTCACTATGCCGCCTTTCACCAAGAGATGGAGGGGACTCTTGCTAGAATTCACCCTATTGTCATCCTATTGAAAGGAGTTGTCAGAAGGCCCCTATTCCATCCTGCAATCATTTCAATCTGCTTTTTACTCCAACTTTGTGTTTCATCTTTGCTATTTGATGCATAAAAATGAAAGAGCTCCTGGGAAATACTTGTTCCCAATGGCTCTGATAAGACAGATATCCTGGGAAACTACCAAAAAGGTGCAGGGCAAAGAAAGGAGGGCTATCCAATGACTCATGGTCATTCTCTTGCCCACCTCACACTCATTAATTCAGCATATATGTGTTCTGCATCTCAGTTTCAGGATTCCTGCAAGTCAGACATTTACAGGTATTCAGGACAACCCAACTCTTATGACAGCAAATATTCTTAGCCATTTTACAGACACTTACGCACTGGGAATTTTTGTAATTAGTCATATGACACGCTATCATTTGCACTTGTCTCATCTTGATGAATATTTTAAAACATTATGACAAAAGGCTAGTACTCCAATACCAGCAAACGAAGTCAGTTTTAAAAAGGAATCTTAGATGGCCTCATGTGACTAAAACAATCTCCTGGCTTTTTACGAAGTGTAAAACTCTGAATATAATGTCTCGGTAAGTTGTAAATATTGTGGTAGTGTTTCACTAACTGCCTCAAACCTTGAGCTGGAGCTGCCACTAATATTCATCTGATCTAACAAACGAGAGTTACAGAGAAGTCAGGTGATGTGTCAAGCACACAGCTAGGCAGCTGTTAAGCCAGCGTGAGAATCCAATCTCCTGACTTAAAGTCGTTCTTGCTATTAAACCAGGTGGATCCGTCTGGGTGCAGTTGGGGAAGCAGAGCCACCATGAGTGATATGAATTAAGGGTCAGGCCCCTCCCACCAGGTGGCAGCTGGTCAAGGAGTCTTTAAGAGGATATTGCTCTGTGTCTCAGTTGGTCCTCAAAGGGCTGCAGGTCAGCAGGGCTTGAAGTTGGAAAAGTAAAGCTGGGTGTCAAGTGCAGAAGACCAAGGGCAAACTGGAATCCATGAGGACAAACTCCAGCCTGCAGCCCTCTCCCCACCTCCAACATCAGCAATGTGGGTAACTTGCAGGAAGAAGCTGGCAGCCTTCATCGCCAAACCACATGTGCACCTGGCCCAGGCCACAGAGTCGGGGTGGAGGAGATGGGCAGGAGCTGAGGCATCTGAGGCCCAGCTGCGGCCTCTTGACACCGTGGGGGGCAAGCAGATCCGCATACACATGTGGAGCTGCCCTTGGCCCCCTGCAGTGACCTGTGGGTGTAATGGCCCTCCCTTCACTGCCACCTTCCAAATCACGCAGAAATGTACATTGTGGCCAACTCTATCTAACCCAGAACCAGCTTAACTAAGTAAAAAGCCCCCACACAACGTTATAACCTGTCAGTGTATTCTCAGCTGCCTTTGATTTTTCTTTATGACACCAAATACAGAATAATTCAAATATACAAGAGAATATGCATATAGAAACCTTCCATGGTTTCCTTTATGGAATGAGTGATTTTCTGCTGCCTTGAGTACTCAGTCACTTTGGTTCATTTTCTTGCCATGTGCTTATGGAGATGAATTAAAACTGGCCTATTTGTATATTACTTATATATGAAAATTCGGATCTATTGATTATACCCACAGCAATAACAAGTCCTCTAATATGATGTATATCATGTAAATGAGGGTCAGACCAACTTCAGGATCCATTTGGCATTATTATCTGTGCAACTATGTGCTTATGTATCTATGTAGGTAGGTTTGTATTTGTCCTACCTATCTATCTATCTATCTATCCATCTATCTAACCAGGTAGTACTATAGAGACTTAAGAACAGTTTTGATGAGCACACAGACAGATATTCTAAAAATTGAGAGCTGAGAGACTGAAATATTGGTGTTGTAACTTCTGAGTAATTGTTTCAGCTACTGAACACTGGCACTAATCCAAAAGTCAAAAGAATTGACAGTTATGTAAGCTGTTTCTTCCTTTGGCTTCTTGAGATGACTGAGATAGTTATAGATAGGAAACGCAGACACAGTTAAAAAAATCTAACCACACATGATTTATGAGAATTTCTCATGCTCTGAGACTCTCAGCTTCTGCTTCTCTAAGTACCTCTTAGATTCTTTAGCCTTGTAGCTTGTTTTCCTTCTCAGAGCCAAGCCCAGCAATGCTCCTTTCCTTTGCTTGTGCTTTTGAGGGGGAAAAAAACAAAGTTAAGACTGTAGGAAAATAAATCAACAAATAAATACAGCTTTGTAAAGACATTGAGATAATAAACTGAGATTATAAATCAACTTTCCAGACTTCAACAGCAACCCAGGGAAAAAGGTGAAACAAGTGGTTTCCAAACACTTGATAAAACATAGAGGGTGTTTGGAGGTAGAAAGAGCTCTGGTTTTGGATCTAGAAGAACTGGATCCAAGCCATTTATCCATTTTGTGTCCTATTTAGTATTATTTAACTTATTAACATTTATGTTTCCTCTTCTGCAAAATAGCTGTCATCTTATTTGCTTTCTCGAGAAGTTCCAGGGTTGAAAGAGATAACTTCTATGTCCACCTCGTACCTTACTTCACCTTCACCTGCATTGACTCCATGCATCTCATATGACACATATAAATGGCATTACAATGCATGGGGTCACATTATTTTTAAATGTTAGAGAATTAGGTCTTAGTAGATAAGTGGAAATGGTAAAAGAACTTATTTCTTAGTCTGACAACCACTGTTAATCTTGCTTAATTGAAACAACTGAAGCAACGGAGTTTTCCTATGTCAGGAAAAAATCGTGAAAGATTTTGAAAGAGCAAAAATAAATCACTGGGTATTCTATCTAGGTAAACCTTCTGGGTTATCTATGTCTTTTATTGTTTTGGAGCTATGTTAGCATTTAATTCATGGCCCACAGCATTATAACTCATGCCTGAATGAAGCTTTCTAACTCATGCATTTTATTAAGTAGGTGACTATGCAAATACTAAATCAGCAAATAATGAGAACTAGTATGGTGTCTAGTGGATGCACAATTGATTTATCTCCCCATTTTTCCACCAAGAAGCCACTTTTGCAACTATGATGCAGATTTATTTTGACCATTCCTGACCACTGATGAATTATTAAAAGATGAACTGGAGCACATTAAAATTTACAAGAGTTTATATGAGCAAACAGTGCTTCCAAACAAAAGTTGTTAGAGGCACTTATCAGCAGGAGCTACGGGAAAGACTTTTATGGAGAAGACTCGGAAGCAAAGCAAGGAAAATCATTGGATTGGCTATAGCTTAAGTTGTTGCCTTATTTGGGAAAGCCCAAATAAAGGCTATTTGTGATTGGATTTCTTAAGTTTCAATTTCTTAACTTTGAGGATTTCTAGGAATTGACTCTGGCTTAGGGTCCAGTTTGTTTACGTAGGTTGCTGAGGCAGTAGAGACACCTTAGTCTAATGGCCTTGTGTTTCATTACTTTAACAATGCCACTTGTCCACCTTTTAGAATTTTTGTTTTTTAACATCTTTATTGGAGTATAATTGCTTTATAATGGTGTGTTAATTTCTGCTTTATAACAAAATGAATCAGCTATACATATACCTATATCCCCAATATCTCCTCCCTTTTGCGTCTCCCTCCCTCCCTCCCACCCTATCCTACCCCTCCATCTGGACACAAAGCACCAAGCTGATCTCCCTGTGCTATGCGGCTTTTTCCCACTAGCTATCTATTTCAAATTTGGTAGTGTATATATGTCCATGCCACTCTCTCACTTCGTCCCAGCTTAACCTTCCCACTCCCATGTCCTCAAGCCCATTCTCTACATCTGTGTCTCTATTCCTGTCCTGCCCCTAGGTTCATCAGAACCAATTTTTTTTAATTCCATATATATGTGTTAATTTACAGTATTTGTTTTTCTCTTTCTGACTTACTTCACTCTGTATGACAGACTCTAGGTCCATCCACCTCACTACAAATAGTTCAATTTCGTTTTGTTTTATGGCTAAGTAATATTACACTGTATATATGCGCCACATCTTCTTATCCATTCATCTGTCGATAGACACTTAGGTTGCTTCCATGTCCTGGCAATTGTAAATAGAGCTGCAATGAACATTGTGGTACATGTCTCTTTTAGAACTATGGTTTTCTCAGGGTATATGCCCAGTAGTGGGATTGCTGGGTCATATGGTAGTTCTAATTTTAGTTTTTTAGGGAACCTCCATACTGTTCTCCATAGTGGCTGTATCAATTTACATTCCCACTAACAGTGCAAGAGGGTTCCCTTTTCTCCACACCCTCTCCAGCATTTATTTTTTATAGGTTTTTATGATGGCCATTCTGACCACTGTGAGGTGATACCTCAATGTAGTTTTGATTTGCATTTCTCTAATGATTAGTGACGTTGAGCGTCCTTTCATGTGTTTCTTGGCATCTGTACATCTTCTTTGGAGAAATGTCTATTTAGGTCTTCTGCCCATTTTTGGATTGGGTTGTTTGTTTTTTGATGTTGAGCTGCATGAGCTGCTTGTAAATTTTGGAGATTAATCCTTTGTCAGTTGCTTCATTTGAAAATATTTTCTCCCATTCTGAGGGTTGTCTTTTCATCTTGTTTATGTTTTCCTTTGTTGTGCAAAAGCTTTTAAGTTTCATTAGGTCCCATTTGTTTATTTTTGTTTTTATCTCCATTTCTCTAGGAGGTGGGTCAAAAAAGATCTTTATGTGATTTATGTCATAGAGTGTTTTTCCTGTGTTTTCCTCTAAGAGTTTTATACTGTCTGGCCTTACATTTAGGTCTTTAATCTATTTTGAGTGTATTTTTGTATATGGTGTTAGGAAGTGTTCTAATTTCATTCTTTTACATGTAGCTGTCCAGTTTTCCCAGCACCACTTATTGAAGAGGCTGTCTTTTCTCCATTGTATATTCTTGCCTCCTTTATCAAAAATAAGGTGACCGTATGTGTGTGGGTTTATCTATGGGCTTTCTATCCTGTTCCATTGATATATATTTGTGTTTTTGTGCCAGTACCATACTGTCTTGATTACTGTAGCTTTGTAGTATAGTCTGAAGTCAGGGAGCCTGATTCCTCCAGCTCCGTTTTTCTTTCTCAAGATTGCTTTGGCTATTTGGGGGTCTTTTTGTTTCCATACAAATTGTGAAATGTTTTGTTTTAGTTCTGTGAAAATTGCCATTGGTAGTTTTATAGGGATTGTATTGAATCTGTAGATTGCTCTGGGTAGTATAGTCATTTCCACCATGTTGATTCTTCCAATCCAAGAATATGGTATATCTCTCCATCTGTTTGTATCATCTTTAATTTCTTTCATTAGTGTCTTATAGTTTTCTGCATATAGGTCTTTTTCTCCTTAGGTAGGTTTATTCCTAAGTATTTTATTCTTTTTGTTGCATGGTAAATGGGAGTGTTTCCTTAATTTCTCTTTCAGATTTTCATCATTAGTGTATAGGAATGCAAGAGATTTCTGGGCATTAATTTTGTATCCTGCTACTTTACCAAATTCATTGATTAGCTCTAGTAGTTTTCTGGTAGCATCTTTAGGATTCTCTATGTATAGTATCATGTCATCTGCAAACAGTGACAGCTTTACTTCTTCTTTTCCCATTTGGATTCCTTTTATTTCTTTTTCTTCTCTGATTGCTACGGCTAAAACTTCCAAAACTACATGGAATAATAGTGGTGAGAGAGGACAACTTTGTATTGTTCATGAGCTTAGAGGAAATGGTTTCAGTTTTTCACCATTTAGAATGATGCTGGCTGTGGGTTTGTTATATATGGCCTTTATTATGTTGAGGTAAGTTCCCTCTATGCCCACTTTCTGGAGAGTTTTTATCATAAATGGGTGTTGAATTTTGTCAAAAGCTTTTTCTTCATCTATTGAGATGATCATATGTTTTTTCTCCTTCAGTTTGTTAATATGGTTTATCACATTGATTGATTTGCATATATTGAAGAACCTTGCATTCCTCGGATAAACTCCACTTGATCATGGTGTATTATCCTTTTAATGCACTGTTGGATTCTGTTTGCTTGTATTTTGTTGAGGATTTTTGCATGTATGTTCATCAGGGATATTGGCCTGTCGTTTTCTTTCTTTGTGACATCCTTGTCTGGTTTTGGTATCAGGGTGATTGTGGCCTCGTAGAATGAGTTTGGGAGTGTTTCTCCCTCTGCTATATTTTGGAAGAGCTTGAGAAGGATAGGTGTTATCTCTTCTCTAAATGTGTGATAGAATTCGCCTGTGAAGCCATCTGGTCCCAGGCTTTTGTTTGTTGGAAGATTTTTAATCACAGTTTGAATTTCAGTGCTTGAGATTGGTATCTTTATATTTTCTATTCCTTCCTGGTTTAGTCTCAGAAGGTTGTGCTTTTCTAAGAATTTGTCCATTCCTTCCAGGTTGTCCATTTTATTGGCATATAGTTGCTTATAGTAATCTCTCATGACCATTTGTATTTCTGCAGTGTCAGTTGTTACTTCTGTTTCATTTCTAATTCTATTGATTTGTGTCTTCTCCCTTTTTTTCTTGATGAGTCTGGCTAATGGTTTATCAATTTTGTTTATCTTCTCAAAGAACAAGCTTTTAGTTTTATTGATCTTTGTTATTGTTTCCTTCATTTCTTTTTTACTTATTTCTGATCTGATCTTTATGATTTCTTTGCTTCTGCTAACTTTGGGGTTTTTTTGTTCTTCTTTCTCTAATTGCTTTAGGTGTAAATTTAGGTTGTTTATTTGAGATGTTTATTGTTTCTTGAGGTAGGATTCTATTGTCACCTTTTCCTTTAATCTGGTTGTACCATCTTACCTGTTCCCTCCTTAATTAATAGTTACATAAAAATTTTAGCCATGCATTCTTTTTAATTTTATATGAGTCAGGATTTTATGTTTAAAATTTTTTATTCTTTAACATTTGAAAAATAGTTCAGACTGAATTATCATCTTCAACTAGGGAAGTTTTATGCAATTCTATGAGCCCACCTTTTCAGAGAACACTTCAGAACATCACTTTCAATGAGTCATAATTCCTCTTCGGGAGTCTTCTATCTGCCATTCTATGGATTCACGATGTAAGAAAGTGATTTTACAGTGTAAAGCCCTCTGCAGATGAGTATCTTGTTTAATCATTACAGCCTGCTAGGAGTTGTCGTTTTCTGTATTTAAGGCTGAGGAACTTCATATTCAGGGTGCTTCTGAGACATGCTCAAGATCACACAAGCAGAAAAGCTTAGTTTGACTGTTGTCAAGGGTTAAGAGGCAGGAGTTTAACACGTGTCAGATTCAGTGCTCTTCATGTAAATGATCCAGAACTCAAGCCCAAATACCACAGGGACTAAAAGCCTCTCCCACTTTTCTGCACTTAAGAAGAATAATGTCTATTCCTGAACCTTGTTTTGCAGATCATTGAATTGGGTGTATTAGTTTGGGGAGATGGTGATGAAAGGCATCTACCTGTACTTGCTTGATTTACAATGGAAAGGGTAGAAAGTTACTAGATGACTAGAAAATGATGGATTCTTACTCAGAGCTAGTAAAAGGGGTGGAGAAGAGAACCTGAGAAACCTGGGTTGAGTGTTGATGCTTGATTGGGAGTGGTGAGAAGGGAGAAGGGGGCACATGGGCAATTTCCCTGTTGTGATGAATAGGGCTTTGAGAAGACAGGAGAGAGGTTTCATATTCTACTGAGTTTGAGAGACTACAGTAAAGCTCTAAATTACATTTAGGGGGATGTCGGACTTTTTTTTTAAGTACAGCATCTTGCTAACTGGCTGAAGGTGTCTAGTTTTGTCTGAGTGAGGAGTATTACTTTGCTACAACTGGAGTATCTCTGTAAAGAGAGATGAGGCAACTCTGGCCCAGGATTCAAACTTCGATTAAGTGATAGCAAGATGTTGGCCACTGGCTCCAAACTGTCTTCAAGCATCATTTGATCAGCTAATTATTACTATTATTTACTACTTTTTTGTCAAGCAACCTAGAATAAGATCACCAGGAAATAAATGAGAAGAAAGAAAACTTTATTGGCTTCTATAGCAGAAGGGTTGTTCAGGCAGTTAGTAGAGATTTTATATGTTACAAGCACTTAGGTTAGTCTTAGAGAAAAAGAAACAAGACAACAAGCACTTAATATGTGGAACAAAACTTACTCTCTATTATTAGTTCTTAAAAAGCCTAAGGTAAAGTAAGTCTGGGAAAGTACTTTCTTAAGGTTTCTGGCAATGAAAAAGGCTGCTTTAGTCATACAGAAGGCAAAAAAATCTTAACTTTTCATCCTTTGAAATACATATGTGTCCTTCTCGCTTCCTAATTTCTACAGCGGAGTCTACTTCTCATCTTTGTGACATGACAGATACATGGTAGATCAATCAGAAAAGTCAGGTATTATGGAGACTCACTAAAAAGTGATACATGCTTTGCATAATTTAACTCAAAACATATACATTTACATTTATTTGCCAACATTTGATATAGGAACCAAGGATTATTCTTTGAGCTGGGGACATTTGATTGGAATTCTACATTGTCTTCTGTACATGAGCCATAGCAATAATATGTATTTTATCCTTTCCAGTTTTAATTTCTTTTTAAAGGGAGCAAAATCTTAAAACCAATGACATGATCAACACACAGAATCTCTCTAGATTTTTAAGATTTTTCTCCTTTAAGCTTTATAGTTCTCCTATAACTATTCAAAGAATGTAACTTAATTTTCATTAAGAAAATTCTCTTGCTAAATTCATCTTTCACTTATTTGGTAATATCTAATTAAATTAGACAGTTAAAATAATAAGGACAACTGACATACACAGGTTTGGGAACAAATTCAAGTGGCTTATGCATCTACCTCATATGGTAAAGGAATCAGGAATCATTCACAGGTTACCTCAGTAGCACCCAACACAGCAAATATTTAGCATGCTGTGGGCAGCAGTTAATACACTTAGAAAAGGAATTGTAAACAGATCGATCACGGTGAGTTAGGTTGGCCTGGAAGGGCCAGATATGAGTTCACCTCCAGGGTAGAATGAACCTTGCTGGTACCTGCAGATCAGAAAGCTAAGTGTGTTCACAGATAGGACCTGGGTTTCCAGAATTTCCCTCCCTTCCCACCCTGCCAAAACTACCTTGGAGTGCCTGTGAGCAAGTGGGGAGCACTGAGGGCTGAAAGGAGCAGCAGGAAGAACATTCCAGCTGGCCACGTGGCTTGGGAGAGTCACTCACACCTTGGCTACTGCAGCAGCTCTCTCATCTGTGGAAAGTGAAGTTTGAACCAAAGTAAAACCACGTGGATCAATTTCCTCTCAAAGGTCAACCATTTCCTTGTTTATTTGTTTGAGTGGTTGTTTGTTTTAGTTTGCTTGTAGGATACGAAAAATTAAAGCATTGTTTATATACAGCAGCAATAACAGTGTTGAAATTAAGCGGATGTCTTATAATTCACTTCCTCAACTCTGTAGTGGAAACCATTGCCCAGGACCTCTGACCAGAGCTTTTATCAATTGCTTTTGGACACTGTAGCAATAGGGTCATGGGCTGGCAATCTCCGGCAAAGGGGACACCAAGAGAGAGCGGGCAGCAACTGCCCAGCTCTCGGCATTGCCCCTGACCCCACTGCTGGGCCTGCAGATGGAGAAGAAAGCCTGAAGCTGGAGACCCCTGCCTTCCCTCTTTCGCTCTGAGCTCATGTGTGAGCGCCCTTGAGTCTAAGGAGACCTCTTCCCAAGGCTGGGTGCCAGGGGCTTCCCTGGCAGAGGGAACTGAAACCTGGCAAGTCCTTAAGCCCTCTTCCCTGGGCAGAGGCAGCGAGGAGGGGTGGGCTGGCAGTCCATTTCTATTGTGCCTGCCTCTGGGGGAGTCCCTGGAGCTGGAGAGACTCTCAGATCAAACCTGCTGTGCTGCGGGAAAGGTGAATGGCCCCAGCCACTCTGTGTCCAGGCTGGAGGAATCCACTGTGATCAAAGGAAGAGGCTTCTGTTATTCCTGGAAGTAAAAGCACAACACAGGGCAAAGCCTGTGTAGACTTTGGTCCTCTCAATGTATGTCATTTGGGGTAATTCATCTGAATAACCATAATTAGCATGGATAATTGACTTATGGGCCGAGAAGATATTTGTTTGTCTCATATGCATATCTTTTCTCCTTCAAGTTTTTTTGGAAATATGAGTATAGAATACTCAGAGGGAAGACCAGGCTCTTCCTCCTCCACAGCCTGGCCCCTCATCGCCCTTCCTGTCTCTCTCCTTCTCTCTCTTCCCTTAATCAGCCATTGCGTGAATTGAAGTAGATTTTGAGTCTTTATTCAATTTTTTGGAAAAGATATTTATGCTCCCTGTTTTTAATTTTAAAATCAGTTGAGGGCTTCCCTGGTGGCACAGTGGTTGAGAGTCCACCTGCTGATGCAGGGGACACGGGTTCGTGCCCCCATCCGGGAGGATCCCACATGCCGCAGAGTGGCTGGGCCCGTGAGCCATGGCCGCTGAGCCTGCGCGTCCGGAAGCCTGTGCTCCGCGACGGGAGAGACCACAACAGTGAGAGGCCCACGTACTACAAAAAAAAGAAATCAGTTGAGCATGACGTTTCAGATATCTTTCTCTTACCAAACAAAACAGAAGAGAATGGAATTGTGTCTTTTCTAGTCCCACGTGATTATGATTTTCTTTTAAAGCAGGTCAGTTGCTCTTAACAGACAACTTTCCCAATTCCTGTTAAAAAAAGAAAAAAAGAAAAGAGTGTTCCAAACATTACAGTCTAAAGTAGCGCAAAAAAATAGATAATGGTGCAAAGCTACATATGTAACTTTAAATTTTCTAGTAGCCATATTTTAAAAAGGAAAAACAGGTAAAATTAATTTAGTGATATATTTATTTAACCCAATATAATCAAAATATTATTATTTTAACATGTAATAAATGTTGAAATTTAGTAATGAGATATTTTGCCTTTTTGGCAGAATTACGTCTTTGAAATGCAAGGTGTGTTTTGCACCTACAGTACATCTCAGTTTGGGCTGGACGTGCTTCAGGTACTCAGTAACCACAGGTGAGTAGTAGCTACTATATGGAGCATCATTGGTCTACAGATTCTTTTTTATATTCTGAGGCCTAAGTTTTGTGTGATTTCCATTTGTCGTTGTATCTTCAAGCAGAGAAAGCATTTAGAATCCAAGTTTTCTGTCAGATTGGAAGCTGTTGTAGCGGTTCCCACGAGGTATAAAATTTGGTCAAGCAGAAGATATTTCTAGTTATGCCACTTATTTCTTCCCCAACAGAATGTCCATTTTTGTATAGAGTGAGCAGAGCATCAAAGCAAAACTACTTGATTTCACTAATTTCAACTTTAAGTCTCTGAAAAAAATCAAAATTTTCCAATGAGAATTATCACCACTCATTACCCAATACTGAAAAAATTGTATATTGTCTTTTGCAATGTTTCTGAATGTGCACAGCACTTCGATAATTTTATAGCTACCTTGCAAATTGATGCAAGCCCAGCTATTAGGTAGAACTTTACAGGTGAAGAAAACTACATGCCAAGTTAGTTCCTGACATGTGGATGCTGAAGACAACACCATCCATGGCTTTCCTCACCTTCAGTGTGACTAGGGAGGAGATGTCCTCTCTGAATTTCCCAGGTAACTGATAGAATTTCTACTCTCGCTCACAAAATCCAGTACCTGAAAGTACCCATCTCATTATTTTTATTACAACATTATAACATCTTATCTCTATGTCAGGATTTGGGCAAGTTAAAAAAAAAACAAAACAAAACAACTGTGATCCATTACATTGCCTATCCCACCAATGTTTGAGCAACTCAGGGCAGAAAACATTCCTGATTCTTCACTGTGTCTGACTGAACCCAAGCAGCAATGTCTGGTGCATCGTTGGTGCTCAGTCCTTTCTCATTGAAGGCAGGAAACTCTGCCCTGTTCATTTACCTTTTTCTCCTAATCGTACACTTTCTTCAAGACCCGAGACCATACTGGTATTTCACACTGATTTTCATTCTTTCAACAAACGTTCATTGAGTGCCTGCTTGAAGCTAGGCACTGTGCCGGGGAGAGTGGTGAAAAACACAGACGTGCTCCTTAAATTCAAGAGGAAGAGGGAAGATTGTGGAAAAAATAAGTGTAATGGGCACTGTGGTTTTGAAATACCTTCCAGTGGGTTTTCCTTCTGGGTATTCTGCTTTGTTTTGTTTATGTGTTTTCCTCCCCTGCAACATATTCCTCCATTCAGTTTTAGGAAGGAGATCCAGGTACTGCTTGGGACAAACAAAGTAAAGGGTAGGGAGGAAGGAGAGGTCCCCAGGAGATAAAGAAGAGAAGCAGATGCTCTCTGCTCTTCTCTCTGGGTGGGGCCAGTGTGGAGGGAGTGCTGAGTTGAGAGAGAAGGAAGAAGGTGCAGAGGGAGGGAAGGAGAGAGAGGGAGAGGCCTTACCCTTCTCTGCTTCCCGTAGGGCCTAGCAGCTGCTTTCAAGTCTCCTCAGTGCTATTTGGAAGGAAGCTCTGAGTCTCAGGATTTAAATTTCACTAAGTTTTACTATATATATGACTAAAGAGTGACCAGCTCTCTCTGAGCTATCGAGCTTCCCACTACCCTGTAGATGGTGGTCCAACAAAGAAAAATGGCCAGTAGTAACCGGAAACTTTAAAACAGATCCGTATTTGTACAGTCCTGGGTTGGGCCTCCTAGTCAAACCCATGAAGGCAAGGGATGAAATTCCCAGCCAAATGATCCTCGTGTGGCTATAATTCTTTCAGAAATGACTACTTCTTTTTCGAATACATTGTTGGTGGTTCAACTCAGAATATTCCAGATGCAAGACAATAATCAGTTATTATAAGAAAACACACACATAGCATCTGTTCAACAGCTATTTCGTGAGGGGGTGAATTTATAAGTGGGCCATAAAAGAAGAGAAAATGCCATTTTTTTAAGTTTAGTTGTTTCAATAAGTTCTCAATAACTATTGTAATGCATTACCTAAAACTTCAAATGCAGAAAAGCCAGTAATTTGTGTTTTTATACTTAGCCATTTAAGAATTTCTCTAACTTTCTATCTTAGAAAGGCCTATGCTTGGATGTCCATCTTCTTAAAAGCATTTTCCAGACATCTGTGCATATTTTTAGAAGCTTTATATCTTCCAAGGAATACATGGGAGGATATGGGTTTTGGAATCAGACACACCTGGGCTCAAGTCACAGCTCTGTTATGGTGAAGCTGTGACCTTGATCGAATAACCCAGCCTCCTAGAGTCTTGGTAGTCTCAGCTGTGAAAGAAACAAAGAAAGAAGAAAGGAACAGAAAGAAAGGAAGGAGGACAGGAGGAAAGAAGAAAGAAAGAAAGGAGAGGGAGAAAGAGAGAGAAACTGGAAGAGATAGAGGTGGGAGGGAGGGAGGAAATATCCTTCTTTTAGGGTTGGTGTTGGGGAGGCATGGGTTAGAGACAACATCAGAATATCTGGTGTAGTTCTTGGCACAAAGTGGATATTTAGAAATTGGTAATTATTGTTATCATCAGTGATCACTGGTTGATTGTCATCCCTGAAATAACCACAACCTTTTCTGAAAAGATACAATTGCTTTTTGTCTCTGGTCATACCCCTGGTTACCTTCTCTGTTGCACTTCCTGTGAGGGTGGTCTGAATGACATTGGCAATTGGTAAGTTAGTCTCTGCCTCTAAGGGGTAGATGTCCTCCTGGCTCCTTCATCATGTGCCTCAAATGTTTTTGAGCAATGGTTCAGTGACTCTCCTTTGTCCTCTGCAAGAAACCCACCTTCCCAGAGATGGCCCTGGAAGGAGGGGGGAGTGGGAGAGCATGCAAGTCACAACCTCACAAGGTACTGTGAGGATTAAAAATAATCCTTGAAAAACACGGCTCCATGGTCTTCATAAATAGCATCAATGAATAGTATTAAATATATTAGTGTGTTGCCCATCCAGTGGGCTGTGGGCCACTGCAGTTGGTAACACCAAGAACGGCCATGGGGAGTGATGAGGACTGTTGCAGATCCTGAAACAGGCAATGAAAACCCAGAACAGGGTGAGAACATGAGAGATACTCAGAAGAGCAGGGCTGACCAGGACAAGGGAGAGGAAGAAGAATCCACACATGTGCCAGACAGGTGCAAAGCTGGTTCTCTTAGCTCCCTGGCCCTCTCATGAAAAGAAGCTCTCATTTTGATCTCCTTGCCCCACAGAATCATTTTCTTGTTTACATGTTTATGCTGAAGATAAACTCTAGTAAAATGGTGACAGCTATCATTGCAAACTCTGCATCAGCTTGTACTCAGCCAATCCACGTAACTCAGGTCCTTGTGAAGATGATGCAGAACTGCATCAGGCATTGTTGGACAGGGGAACCCTGGGTGGAACGGCCATTACCTGATGGTATGTGTTGACATTTCAGTGCCCAGAATATATGTGTTTTACTCTGGGTCCCTCCAGAAGATGATGCTGAGATAAAAATTCAAGTGCAGTTTGTTTGGGAGGTGAAAACAAGATACACTAGGAAGGGAGCAGGGGACTGACACAAGGAAGGGAAGCACAGAGAGTATGCTGTTAAATCAGCTTCTGCTGGGTGTCTCTGGATCTTAATCCTGCTGGGGAAACTCTAGGAGCCCATGTAGAACCACCACCTGAGGGACAGGGGAGCTGGGGTATTTATATACCAACTGCAGGTAGTCAACAGTTGATGGCTGTTCCCAGGGAACTTTAATTCCTTAGGACTATTGATCATACTGGTCATCATATTTCTAATTTTTATTTTAAGTGAAATGAAAATTGGGTACAAGCACAAGGGAAGAAAGAAGAAAGAGAGTGACAGTTAGGCAGTGATTAAAACAAGATGTCAGAACTCCCGAAGGTCACCTTTACTCCTTATAAAGGACATGCACACGCCTTTCTCTCTGTGTCATGCCCCACTCTGCACTGTCAGGGCCTGAGGCACACACTGCAAAAGTTCCCAGAGCTCCTCAGAGTTGGCATTTTTTCATCCTAGGAAACCAGCTTCCATAATAGAAGAAATCCTCTGAAAGATTTTGACATCGCATAAACATTTCTTTTTAATTTTATGAATTGAAATCTAAACTACAGTGCCTTAGGTAAGTAAAGAATACATACCAACAAAGTACTTAACACACTGCTCCTTTCTTATTATGTGAAACTGAGTAGAGATCTTACCTGTAGAAATCAAGCACCTAACGTTCAAATTCTGTCCCAGAAATGCATTCTGTTCCCCTGGCTGCTACATCACATGCTCTGACCCCCACGTGACTCAGTTTCCCCAAATGCATGTCATTCAGTTCTCTCAGATCATCCTCTCTCGGGTTCCCACCCTTGAAAGCTGTTGGACACTTTAGGAGCCATGCCTTTGGCTACTATCCAGGGAACAATCATTTCCTAAAGCGGGTTTGTGACCCCATAGAGTTCATGGGAGCCTCCCAAAATAGGTTCCTTTTTTCCCAGGTCCAGCTTTTGCTGGGAGACCTGAAATACATAAAACATTAAAGTCAGTTTCCCCTTTGAAAAGAGAAAATGAGTGATTTATTGAAATTACAGGCATTGTCTTGCTCCCTGCAGGAACAGGAAAAAAAATTCTCTCTGGCTACATTGAACTATGTGTCCTGGGGCTTTGGCTTCCCATTAACTGTGAAATAAAGAAAAATTCTGAGCTCACATAGGGATCCTTTCTTCTGTGATTTGTACTACCTGTCTCTTGTGTGGAGAAATTCAATACAACCATGAAGACGCAAGGACTCAAGCGGGCCTTTGTCACTGTTGGAGAGTTTGGACTGAGCCCAAGGCAGATGGATCATCCTTTGTTCAGGTGAAGTGCTGAGCTCGGGTGCATGTCTTACTAGAATGGCAAGACTAGTCTCCAAAGTAATGGCACTTAGTCTTAAGAGGAGTGTCATTGACCTGTCTTTAATGGCAGAATTCTTGCATCATCTCAAGTACACACACACACACACACACACACACACACACACACACACACAGACACACACACACACTCTAAGAGAGAAACGGAGAGAGGGTGATCTCCTTTAATTCTTCATATTTAGTTTCAAGCTAGAAGAGAAATTTTTGTTGGGGAGAAAGCTTGCTGATAAATCATTAAACAGTTTGGGGATTTCAGCACTTTGAAAAATGAAAATGTTCAGAGGAAAATTTTTTCCTTGCGTTTCCTTGCATCCTTCCTTGTGTTTCAGATTTGTTTTTTTCCTCATCTGTAACTCAAAAGAGATTGCCCTTGTACAAGGTCAAACTTCTTATGCATTTAGTTTTCACGTCAGATTGTTAAGGAGAAATGGAAAAGCCTGGATTTTGTGGAGGTCCCACATTTTAGGGAAACACAGAATCCCATACACTTTTGAAACTAACATTGCTAGGGGAAAAATGAGTTATCATGACTTAGGCCATAAAACATTAGGTTGGGAAAAGAGATTTCCCTTGTGAACATAAAGTTCATTACTGACTGAAGATCCCCACATAAGTGGTTTAAAAGTTTCCCACTGTTGCTGAAATAGTAAGTCGTGCAAAGATGCACAGAAGACTGGATATTTGTTTTTCATCCTAAAATATGCTCTCTTTGCCACTTTTGACCTTAAATGGAGCTTCTACCCTCTCTGACTCTCTGTTTCTCTTGTGATCACTGTAGCAATGTGCTCGATGGCTCAGATGTAACTATCATCTTGCTTTAAGCATCTGGGCGTTCAAATAGTTATTGTATTGAGTATTCACACACTCCATACCCTTTCTTCCAGTGCCTCTATATCTTAAATACACATCTCTTAAAATATGGTTTTTAATCCAAAGACCTAGACAATGATGAGTAATGCATGGAGAGAGGTGATCACTTACCTAATTGTTCACTTTGGTTACTCCATTGCAAGACTATTTGGAAAATCTTTTACTTACCACCCAGTCTCTTACACCATGGAGTCAACTCTCATTGATTCTGGAGAGTTCTGTGAAGAAATGGGATATTGCAAAAGGGGAGGCTGAAAATAAGAGATGACCGAGTTTTGGCAGTCTTGGCAGTTTTGGTTGGCAGTCTTGACAAAATCATCTAGCCCAATCCTGCATCCAATACTTTCATCTGTCTACAACATACCTGGTTTTGCCTAAAAGCTGACATTTAAGCACAAAGAACTCTCTACCCTCCGAAGCATCATCAGGCAGTTTAGACTGCAGTGCAATGAAGGGATCATTTTTCTTAGATTCTATATAGTTAACATCGATCTGATCTCAGTTTCTTAAAGAGTAAGTTTAACCCCATTGAGCATCACAAGTCTACTTGCCGGTGAGATTATCGTCAGTCTGTCTCTGGGGAGCTAAGCAAGACATGAACAGAGTGGCTCAGGTTGTTCACTGATCTATCCCATCACCTACATTAGTCACTCAACAAACACCTGTGGAAAGCACCTCACGAGGTGCCTCTGCCAACTTCAGAGGGCTTCAGCTGTTTGGGGATGGCTGCTTGTGGTCCCTGTGCTTTTTTCTTCCTCTTGCCATAACTAACAAAGGGGCCTCCGACAGCTCTTCTGTGACCTGGTTTAGTGTCTCCTTCTCATCTGGTTGATTACCTTCTGCTGATTGCTTCTTCTCCTTTCTCCTTCTATTTTCACCATCCTCTTTCCCTTTTATTTTCCACTTCTCCTCTTCCTCTTTATTTTTCTTCTATAAGAAAGAACTTGATAGATAGGTAGATAGATAGATATAGGTAGGTAGATACATAGAGAGACAGATAGGGAGAGATGAATGATAGATCATTCAAGAATGGCCCCAATGGCCCTGTCTCTCAGTCATGAGGCTTTGGTGTCGGTGGTTGTGATACACTGAGGAGGTCAACTGAGCACCAGGTGGACCCATTGTTGCCACACCCTAGTCCACAAGTCCGTTGATCTCTTAGATTCTTAGGCCCATCCCAGGGAATTTTGGTTCAGAAATTCTCTGGTGGGGCTTGGGAGCTGCATTTCAAAAAAATTTTTTTCCTGGGGGATTCTGGTTCACAACTAGCATTGCACTGAACTAACCAAAGTGAGCAATAAAAAACATTTTATCAAATATAATACTGGCCCTTCACCTGGAGGAGTGCCCACTGCCAGGCTTCACATAGGCTGTGTTTAGGAAAGTAAGGTAGATACCTAATGATACAGTATGCTTTCGATCAGAGGCTGAAAATCCAACTTGGGACTTGACATTAGCTAAGATCTGGAGTCACCCATTTAATTGCCTATAGGGGCTAGGCAGCTCCCTTAGGTGAGAGGAGCTAGGTGGGCTGAGATGCAGCTGAAATAAAGACCCTTGGCCACATTCCAAGGGCCAGCCATCATTCAGCGATTCATGCCAGGCAGGAATGTGGACCCCATGTTGCGAAACCTTCTAAATTTTAAATAAGAAGAAATCCAAATGTTTATATGAAATTGCTCAGCTTTCTGATGTTGGCCATTAATGCAACTTAAAAAAAATAAACCTGACTTGTTTCTGGATTCAGCCTGCAGCCCAGTGATTTGCTACCTTTGGTGTAGGCTGCCTGTGTTGAATAAGTTTCTGAAAATTATGCTTCATTACTTTAATTGTAAACATTTATCAAGCATTATAACAGTTAGGATAACGTTCAGCTACTAGTAATATAAACCTAAAGTGACAGTGGCTTAAAAATGATGGAGATGTGTTTTTCTTTCACATAAGAAAGTCCAGGGGTAGATGACCCAGCAATACAATTGTGGTTACATGGTTATTCTATCTTTCTGCACTTTTTATATTTCTGCTCACTACCCTTAATACATGGCTTATGTCTTCAAGGTTGACTCATGATCACAAGATGGCTGCTGGTGCTTCAACCATCGCATTCAAATTCTGAACAGAAAGACAAAAGAAAGGGGAAAGGGGAGAAGGGTGCTTGCCTCCCAGGTGAGTGATGCCCCTTTTAAAAATTTTTCCTGGGGCTTCCCTGGTGGCGCAGTGGTTGAGAGTCCACCTGCCGATACAGGGGACTCGGGTTCGTGCCCTGGTGCGGGAAGATCCCACATGCTGCGAAGCGGCTGGGCGCGTGAGCCATGGCCGCTGAGCCTGCGCGTCCGGAGACTGTGCTCTGCGGCTGGAGAGGCTACAACGGTGAGAGGCCCGCGTACCGCAAAAAAAAAAAAAAAAAAAAACAATTTGTCCTGGAAGTCCTATCTAAAAATATCTACTTGTACATTGACCACTTTTACGTGGAAGGAAGAATGGGACACATTTTTTTTTAACTAAGCCTAATGACATATTCAACACAAGTCTATTATTGAGGAAGAAAAAGAGAACTAATATTGAGTAGGCAATCAGCACTCTCTCCCACAAGTGTCTGTTAGGATCCAGAAGACCAAAACTTAAAGGTGAATATTCAAGAGTCCTTATCCTCAAGAAAGGATAAGCCCAGTGTAAGAGAAATCATGCCGTGTTATAGTTAGTTGTGTACATGCATCTAAGTAGCATACTGATGATATAAAGAGAGTGCTATAGGAACACAAAGGAGGGAACAATGAACTTGCTTGAAGGTGATATCCACCAAGTGTAACTCTTAAGCAATGACATTGTAGCTGGGGAGAAATCACCCCAGAAACTTACTTGCTTATGGATCTTATTTCTTGATGCTCCCTAGAAAGATGTACTGGAGGGCTTTGAAGACACAGTAGAACTTGGCCTAGTGGAGAAGAAATGAAATGATTTTCAAAGCAGAGAGAATGACTAAAGAAAGTGTAAACATCTCATGTTCATGGACATAAGAGCCTAGGTAAGGTAGAATGGGGACCAAGTCTATGTCAGTTGCTGAGCATGTCACAAATTGAAGAGTATGAGCATTTTAAAAGGCAATCTTTATGCAGAAAGAAGCATAAATATTTTTGGATGTCCAGATTATGATTTTGAACTTTTCCACTTAAGCAACTATGTCTGAGTCATTTCTGTGTCACTAGTACTTGGCAAAGAATAAAATCTTAACAAATGTTTGATGAAAGTTTGATGTCTTATCTACTTGGGGGTAAAGATGGTCTTTTCTGTTTGTAATGAATGAGGCAGCATGAATTCGAGAAGATGCTAGTAGTTATTTTGGGTCCAGGAGGGGCATTTTAGAAGAAGCCAAAATCCAGAGGAAGGCAGACCAAAGTTGAAGATAAAGCAATTCCTGGTTACATTACTGAGTGATGGAACTGAGATTATCTTAAAGTCAGGAGATACTTGTAGGCAATAAATTCCCTTGATCACTTTCTTCTTTCAATTTTATTATTGCGTATATCAAACCTTCAGAAAAGGATAGAAAATTATATAACAAATGTCAGAAGATCTACAATCCAGCATCTTAAAACTGACGTATTTTCTTCTGAATTTTTTTTTTTTTTTTTTTTTTTTTTTGCGGTACGAGGACCTCTCTCTGCTGTGGCCTCTCCCGTTGCACAGCACAGGCTCCGGACGCGCAGGCTCAGCGGCCATGGCTCACGGGCCCAGCCGCTCCGCGGCATGTGGGATCTTCCCAGACCGGGGCACGAACCCGAGTCCCCTGTATCGGCAGGCGGACTCTCAACCAGTGCGCCACCAGGGAAGCCCTCTTCTGCATTTTTTAAAGAAACCAAATGTTAAAGATGCTGTTGAAGGTCTATAGCACCATGTGACCCAAAGTCCTTAACTGCCATCCAGATGTGGTGTTTAATATTATTCCCATATTGTTGGTTGTTGGTTGTAAGGCCAAGCTGCTGTAACAAAAAGACACAAAGCTTCAGTGGTTTCAAGAATATATACTGTCATTTCTTTATCACTTAGCCCCAATGTAAGCATTCCACGTGGGAGGGGCAGTTCTGTTCCACAAGGTCTATCAGGGAACATAGCTCCTTCCTTCCTATTACTCCATCATTACCTGTCATCACCTGTAAGGCTGAAGCTAGGTCACTGCCACTTCCAAGTTCCAGCCATTGGGAAGGGGCAGAGAGTTTGGAAGGGGCACACCCATGTCTTAAGATGCAGACCCATATGTACTACACATCCCTTCCTCGTGTTTCACTGCAGAGAACTTAGTCACATGAACATACAGCGTATCGCACAATGTGAAGAAATATGAGTTAACTGGGCTACCGAATGCCTGGCTGGGACTCTATGACAATGGAGGAAGAGAAGCCTACTATAGGCCATGCTTTGATACTTTTACCACCTGCACTTGCATATCTAAACACTCTAAGGGCAAATGACAAACTAGCATAAGCCACCCAAACCTGGACATGCCAAAGAAGTAACAGTGAGGGCAGGCAAGTTTCTCCTCAGTCTGAGGTGGGAAACTTCTAAAATGCCATTAATATAGATGATGTTTGCTGTTGGTGTTTGATGGGCACCAATCATCAGGTTACAGAGGCTTCTTTCCAGTCTTTCTTTGCTAAATGCTTTTAATTTTTTAATCATGAATGAGGAAGAATTTATACTTTATGCTTTTGGGGCATCTACTGAGATGATTATATAATTTTCCTCCTTTAATCTGTTAATGGTATGTATTGCATTGAGAGATTTTCTAGTATTGACCAGCCTTATAATTCCTGGGATTAACCTAACTTTGTCATTGTATATTTTTAATAACTATTAAATTCAATTTGCTGTATTTTATCTGGGATTTTTGCATTCATGATTATAAGTGAGATTGGCCTATAATTATTTTTCCTTGTACTGTTCTGTCTAGTTTCCATATCAAAGTTCTATTAGCCTGATAAAACTATGTGGGTGGCTGACCTTTTTAGGTATAGACTCTGAAAAGATCTGTATAAGATGGGGAATGTTTGCTTCTTGAAATTTCCAAAATCTTGTCTGGGCCTGTTGCTTTTGAAGGGAAGTATTTTGATTCCTGATTCAACTTGTTGAGTTAAATAAAGTTGTTTATTTTAAATGTTCTTTAAAAAAAAATCGCATTTAAGGCTATAAATTTGCCTCTAGGTATGATTTTTGCTGTATTCCACAAGTCTTGATCTACATGACTTGTATTGTCATTCACAATTCTCACTGTAATTTTCCTCTTTCACCCATGTGGTAGACTAAGTGATGGCCCCCAAAAGACATTCATATCATAATCCCTGGAACCTGTGAATGATATATGATCAAAAAAAAGAATGCAGATGTGACTAAGTTAAGGATCTTGAGATGGAGACATTATCCTGGACATCCAGGTGGCCCCTAAATACCATCACATGTATCCTTACAAGATAGAGGCAGAGAGAGATTCCCCAAGGTCAGAAGAGGAGGAGGCAATGTGACCACAAAGTAGAATGATGTAACCAAAAGCCTTGGAACGTCCAGAGCCACCGGAAACTGGAAGATTCAAGGAACAAGTTCTCCCCTGGAGCTTCCAGAGGGAACACAGCCCTAACAATACTTTGATTTCAGCCCAGTGATACTAATTTCAAGATTCCGGTCTCCAGAACTGTGAGAAAATATATTTCTATTGGGTTATGCCCCCGGGTTTGTGGTAATTGGTTACAGCAGTCATAAGAAGCTAATATACCCATGAATTATTTGGCAGTATATTTCTAAGTTTCCCAATATATATGTGTCTGTTTTTATTCTCTTTTTTTTGTTAATTTCTACTTTAATTGTATTGAATTGGAACACCATTATTCATATGATATTGCTGTTTGAAATTTGCGGACAATTCCTTTGCGGCCTATACATAGTAAATTTTTATAAATACCTTATGTGTAATTGAAAATAACATATATTCTTTTTATTGTCCTATCCATACTTTCTATATTCCTGTCAACTTGAAGTCTGTTCAACCAATCATCATATTTTATATACATTAAAATATCCCAGTGGGTTTTGGGGGATTAGTCAAATTTTCCTTATATCAGTTTTTGCTTTTTGTATTTTGAGGCTATATTGTTAGAGTCATACAATTTTATGACTTCTATACTTTCTCTCCCTAACCCTCTGAGGCCCTAGTTCCATGCCCTGTTTCCATATCATGGGTTTAGTTACCAAGTGAGGATGGATTGACTCATATCCTGGTCAAGAGGCTAAACTTTTACCGTTTCTTTTTCCTCTAGTCTTATAGATTGGTAGCCTTGAGTCCCACCCAGGTCCTAGTGTCAAGCATTGATCCGATTGATCTGGCCTATACTTCCTTTCCTTTTCTTTCTTTTCTTTTTTTTCCCCATGTAGTAATGCTGCCCAGGCCAAACTCCCAGCAAATACTGCCTTCTTCTGGGCCTGAAGCACCTTGTACTATTTTTCCACTTGTGGTCTTTAGATATATTTATGTGGCTTTTGAGCCTCAACTATACCTTTTCCTTATCCATTATTGTGCTATATGTTTGGAGGAGTGCCCAGAACCTTCTTGCCTGGAAGTACGCTTGTATTGTTTAAACTACATTGAGTAAGGTGTTCTATTATTTGCCACTAAATGACATAGTATTATTCTCTCCATTTTACAGATTAGAAAACTGAGGCATAGAAGCTCAATGACTATCCCAAGGCTACACAGCTCACAAGCAAATGATCCAGAAATTCATTTTTAAGTCAACTGGCTGAAAAGTCTAGGTTCTTTTCCGTTTACCATGCTGCTTCCAAAAGACCATTTCAGGAGTCTTAAAAAGAACAGGGTTTTTTCCACACTTGGGCCAACACAATTTTGTCCCACCCTCCACCAGCCCATTACGCCTCCTCCCTTCTCTACGCTCATGATTCCAGCTTGTTTCATTGATGGCAACACCAAAACCAGATTGAACTGATGTTGCCATCTCAGGGTTTCCTGTTAACTCTCACTTTACTGGCTCTGTTTGGATCCTGTGCTTCCTGGGTGCTGTTGTGGAGAGGACACAGGCTCCCTGTGATTCACAGCTCCTTCATGCCAACCAACCATCCATAAAATGGACTCCAGCAAGCAGAGTGGGTCTCTTGAAAATCAGCTCCTCCACAATGTCTGGATCTTTTCCTGTAAAGGTGACTATATAGCCTCCATCATCAGAGAAAATTAATACTCTCGCCTGCCGTGTTCTCCTTCATTACTTTCCTCTCAGCCTCAACATTCAGCAGATTACAGTCATTTCAAAGGAACACATTTCCATTTTCCAATCCTTTTGTGTAATGTAACTGTCCCAAAATTTGCACCAGGCAATGATCTTGCTTTTGCTGCTTCTTTTCTCTTTTTCCCTCCCATTGAGCTAGATAAGAAACTGCTGTGTATTCTTTTTTCCCTTCTCTTTTGGTAAGATGATATTTACCACATTGGCTGAATGAGCAAAAATGGAAGTAGTCCATACCCTAAGAAATCTTCCAGTTTTCACAGCTTACTGTCAGCAGATATGAATACAAATAAAGTTAAAATTAAATCAGCTCCAGGAATGTGCTTTCCAGTATGTATAAACAGTTCTTTTAAGAATGAACTCTCTCCTGACTTAAAATTTTAAAAGGCATGGTAATGTATTTTGTCAGACTAGATGATTGACAGTGATCCCCAAATACAGAACTGAGGGAGTGTGTGGTGATACCAGGAAGCATAAGTAGCATTAAAGCAAGTTCGTTAATGAAATAACGTATCAGAGCAATTTAACACTGAAATTGGTTTCTCAAAGAGCCTTCCATGAAGCACTTGTTTCCTGGGATGTCTTCCCACTAACGGGTCCAGGAACATAACAGACACCTCTCAAGCACAGCTTCAGATTCTCTCAGCCTCAGCTGATCGCAAGCCAGTGACTATGGTGTGATCGCTTCTGTGCAGGCTCTGACCCACTTCCTGCAGGTGCCGATGCTGCAATTACACAAAAACAGGGGATGTGGTGAGGACCTGCTAGGCACTTAGACGTGCAGAGCCTGCGTGGGTGGTGAAGGGGCACTTTGACTAACGGTGGTGGAAGCCAGTGGATTACTGCTGCCCCCTCTCTTCCCCAGTAGAAAGACCCCAGATACATTTCCTCCAGCAATTTGAGCTGTCTCGTGAGGTCAGGCCACTAACAGCCTCAGAGGTGGCCAGATCTAGGACCCACCTGGCACTGCTCTCCATCTGTCTGTGTTGTGCCCTGCCCTTCACTCTGCCTCCCTGGAAAATAATCCCCAGTGGAAAGCTTGCACTTAAGCCTTGTCTTAATCCTTGTTTTCTGGAAAACCCAGACAAAACATACTCACCTGGGAAATACCATGCATCATTATCCCAGTTCTGAAAAGCCATAATGTCCATCAGCTTCTTAAAGGTTCTGAGAAATTCCAATTGTAAAGAAACAAACAAGCAAAACCAAAAAAAAAGCTGCTACCGCTTAACTTTGCTATACAAAATTATCAAAATCATCTCACCATGAAACTCATTTTAGAAAATAACTCTTCAAAACTAGGTGTAAGAAACTTACCCTGGGAAACACAAATATAGAATTTATAGTACTTACGCTGGGGATTTAGGGCTATTTCTGAGAGTCTATTTACATGAATACTATAGCAGGTTGAATGGTGGCCCCCAAAAAGATATTCCCATGTCTTAACCCAGGAACCTGTGAATGTGACCATATTTGGAAAAAGGATCTTTGCTGATGTAATTCAGTTAAAGATCTTGAGATGAGAAAATCATCTTGGGTGAGATGAGTTGGCCTTAAATCCAATGACAGACGTTCCTGTAAGGGAAAGAAAAGGAGAAGGCAGAGTCATCAAGGAGAAGGCCATGTGACCATGGAGGCAGACTGGATTTATGCAACCACAAGCCAGCGAACTCCTGGAACCATCAGAAGTGGAAGAAGCAAGAAAATATTCCTTTTCAGAGCCTTTGGAGGGAGTGCAACTCTACTGACACCTTGATTTTGGACTTCTGGCCTTTCCAATTGTGAGAGAATAAACTGTTGTCTTAAGCCACCCAGTTTGTGGTAATTTGTTAGGACAGTGGCAGGAAAGTAATGCAGGTACCATTGTGCTTCATGGAAAAGACACATGGAAGGGAACTGCCTTGTTACCTAGACTTCTGAATTTGGAACTGGCTAAGTGCTCTCCATAGGGGCTCACTTTTATATAGAGGGATTCTGAAGACCATGTTCTTCCTGAGGGCAGAAGAAAGGGGAGGGGCAGCTAAGAGGACCCCAGCACCTGGGAGACTGAGCTCTGTCTGTCCAGCACCTGTGCAGTGCACACATGGGTTCAAAGTCCTGGCTCTTGGTTTTCCTCATTTGTGAAAGGCATTGAGTGGTTGCTAGATTCCCTTCCAGCTCCAAAGTTCTGGGATTGCCCACAGGAATCCTTCAACAACAAGGTCTTCCAATGCCTTTTAAAAAAGGTTGTCAACATATGAAGCAAAGGAAAGAGGGAAAACAAGGGAAGGACCAAGCATGTGCTCAAATTATCAGGAACAAGCTTCATACATAAGCATTGATTCAAACTTAGGCTCTTCTAAGTAGAAATGCCCAGGCAAGGCCTTTTCTTTTTCACTTTGATTGACTTAAACTTGAGAGGATTATGAGGACTGCAGTTGCTTTTAAAAATTAAGGTAACAGTGGTTGCCATGGCTCACGGGTGAGATCCTCCCAGACCGGGGTATGAACCCACGTCCCCTGCATCGGCAGGCGGACTCTCAACCACTGCACCACCAGGGGAGTCCTCTATCCTCAGTATATTTAAAACTCACCCATTAATTGCCTTTTAAAGTTTCACTTTCTGGGCCTGTTTCAGAAAGAACATGGGCAGCAGCCTCTACTGTAAACCCCTTTGTAAATGTAGATGTTTCTGAAGCTTCTGCGAAGCTGGGACTCCTATCCTCTCCTTGGTCTTTTCTGGCTGGGTCTCTGAAGTACTGTGAGCTTTTGGGCATGTGGGGCAGCTCAGACTCTGTCATACAGAGGCTCACATCACCATCAACCTTCTTTTGAAAGTCTCCCTGTTTCTTCTTAGTGTTGCTTTTCAAACCTGTGACCTATGACTATTTCAAGAAAGTCAAGGTGAATTCCTCTCCATAAGTTGAATTGTATTTTAAAAATTTCACTAGATTCATTCACTATTTAAAAGTTCCATGACAAAAGGAATATATATACATATATATGTGTGTGTATATATATATGAATCACTGTGCTGTACACCTGAAAGTAACACAATTAAGTCAACTATACTTCATTTTTTTAAAAAAAAGTTTCAAAACAAATAAGCAAATAAAAGTTCCATGACAAAGCAACAGGTAGTTATCTGCTGTTGAAAAGTGGTCCCTCTCTCAGGGGCCCTTCCCCTGTCTTTAGAGTGAGTTGCACAGAGCAGGGTGCACCTGCACGTCCCACCAGTCTTTTCTATTTCGAGGCTTCGTGATGCCTGCATTCCTGCCTCGGTCAACCTGTCAGGGGGCGCTCTATAGAGTTCTGCAGGACCACCTCCAGGAAACAGCAAGAGATTCTTGACAATGTGCCAAATGGAAAACACAGAGACAGCTTTGGATTCCTTCCAGGGCCCAGAAAAGAAGCACTACAGATACAGTCATTCCTTCACAGGGACTTGAGAAAATACAAAAATAAGTTACTAATGTCTCTCAAATCTTTCCACAGGGTCAGAAGTAAACAGCCTTAGAAAAGAGCATATATTTCATGTGGACGTTTTCACAGGACATTTGTAGGATGTTAGAGTCATGGCCTTGGTCGAGTGAAGAAAGGCCTGGACAAGAACCCAGGGGCCTGAACTGCAGTCCTGATGGGGTCACACTGTAAGTGACTCCTGGTTGCTGGGAGCCTTAATTCCTCCTCTACAGAAGGGAGGGGACACCTGCTTCTCCCAGTTCCTGTGAGGACAAAATGAGATGAGCTGAAATACATCGTTTGTAAAGATGCTATCGATCATGCATATGTAAAATGTCATTAAGAAAGGTCTCGGGGGCATTTTTCTGAAAGGGACATCTGACCATTCTTGGATGGTTACATAATTCTCTACCAAGCAGGTAACTGTCGATGTCCAAATTTTTTTTTCCTTTTTTTTGCGGTACGCGGGCCTCTCACTGTTGTGGCCTCTCCCGTTGAGGCGCACAGCCTCCGGACACGCAGGCTCAGTGGCCGTGGCTCACGGGCCCAGCCACTCTGAGGCATGTGGGATCTTCCCAGACCGGGGCACGAACCCATGTCCCCTGCATTGGCAGGCGGACTCTCAACCACTGTGCCACCAGGGAAGCCCTTTTTTTCCTTTTTTGAAAAAACAAGTTAATTGTGAGAGTCCTCACCGTGACAAGCCCACGTGCTGCAGCCCCAACGTAGCAGTCACTGTGCAGTGCCTGCATACCATCACTGGGATAATGGGCAGTTAAGGGACCAGTGGTGATCTCATGGGGTTATGTCCCCAAATTAGGGTACTCAACTTGGGTGATAGAACAAAAATGTATAACTTCAGAATACTCCCAGCCATGGGAATGTTAAAAGCCTACAGATTCCATCACTTTCCCCCTCACCCCTTATGTCTTGGAAGAATATGTCCTTGAATGAAACAAGGAAGCTGGACAAATTTTCCCATAGAAATATGCATAATTATGGGGCTCTGTTTCTGTTCAAGAACTTGGCATTAAATGGACCATTGATATACGGCAGAAACAAAGACACCGCAACTCCACATCACTATACTTATTTAAACTAGGAACATTATGTTCCAAGTGGTGGAATGTTAGAACTAGAAGGGATCTCTTTTTCTGGAAATAAAAATCCAAACATTTTATTATTTATAAATGGTATTGCCTGTATAGGAAACCCAAAAGTAACTACATCTTACATTTAACAAGTACCTATAGCAAGTTTAGTGGACAATACATCTATTTAGACAATCAATTTATGTTTGATTTTTCATACAAGCCTCCAACTGTTAGAAATACTTGGTGGACTCCATCTCTGCCAGGCTCATCCGCTGAGGAGACCAAGCTTTCCCACGTCTCAAAGAGTTTGGTGTTCATAGTTAGAGCTGCCGGTTTGAGGCACTGCTTTGCACATCTTTTGCAAAGGATAGACTCTGATAGACTCCATTTAAATCCTGGCTTCTCCATTTGCTACTTATGTGAATCTTGGTTTTCTCACCTGTAAGATGGGGGTAATGATGGTGGTTATGGCAACTCGCAATATGGCTACTTGGTTCAGATAACACACATGAAGGAGATCTATAACTAGAACCTCCTTATAGTTGAACCATCGCTATTCACTGGGTCAGTGACAGCACAGACTGAAGCCATGTTACCTGGTTCTTCCACTTATAACTGCATGACCTTGAACCTCTCCAGGACTCAGCTTCTTCATCTGTCAAGTAGGGATGATAACACAGGGTTGTAGTGAAGACGAAATGAGTTACTATATGCAAAACTTTTAAAATAGGGCCTGGCACGTGGCAAGTGTTACTCTTACTGTATTTTCATGTGTGCCCAGAAAAAAGCTGTCTTAAAAAAGAAGCAATCTTAAAGATGACCCAGGCCATCTCCCTCTCATTTCAGGAAAGGCAACTCAGGCCTGAAGTACCTGAAGTGTTTCCTTTGGTCACAAAGCTGGGTCACCCAGGGCCCCTGGGCTTCCAATTCTATATTTTTCCCATATACTGTGAATATAGGCCTCTATGAAGACTCTGTTATCCTCACTGGCTAGACACAAGAGTCACGAATCCCATGAAACTGTAATTTTTATAGATGAGAAAAATATAACTCAGAGTTTAAGAAGCATGCTTAAAGTTGCATGGGTCTGAACCATCTGAAATCAATTGAGATTCACCACAGTCACTGGAGTAACCACTAACTAGTTATGCAACCTGAAGCTGGCCACTTGGTCCACTCCCTTAAGACTCAAAAGTGTGCTCTTGTGGATCAGAATCACGCAGGAGCTTGGTAGAAATGCAGACTCTCAGGCCCCACCCCAGACCTTAACTGAATCAGAAACTACATTTGAAAGCTCCTTCTAGAAGCATTCCTCTTTTTTGCTCATCGATAAAGGAGGCCAGGAAACAAATGCGATGTTCTAGACCCTCCCTTCCAGCTCTAAACGTTCTTTTCTCTTTGCCTCTCTACCCCCTACAACCTCCCAATTTTAAAGAAATATTTGAAAGAGGAAAGAGGTTACAAAGACAGCCTGAAGGTCAAGGTGAAGGGAAAGTGGACAAGGACATATTTCTTTTCATCACGGATGCTAGTTTCTGGGTATTAGGAAGTCTCTTTGCAGGTCTGTGTGTGATGTTTGGATCAAATGATTGATGGGGGCAAAGCCCTCCAACAAGAGTCCGGGGGACCTGAGTGCTGTTCTCAGCTCTGTCCCCAGAAGATAGGAAAGCTTTAGTAACTGACCCAGTGCCCTCCTTTCTAAAATGAAAGAACTGGTTTTCTAAATATTTTTAATTTACATTATCAGTCTGTGAAATCAGTTTTTTTTTAAATTTCCCAATTATCTAGCTTACCTGTGATGTATATTGGTGTGAGTTTCTAGCAGATTCTTCAGCTCTAACCCAGGACTCTGGCTGCCGAGGATGGCAGGGTGCTCTGGTTAAAGTCTTGCAATCACTACCAGGATTCCCACAGGCACGGAGACCTGAGCGATCTTTCTGTTTAGTTTATTTCCATCATTTTATGTTGAATAATTGATCAGGCCCATTCACTTTGGGCCTGAACCTACTTAAAAGGGCCACCTGTTCCGTCAGTCTGCTTGTTCCAGGGGAGCACATGCCGGAGCCATCCACTCACTGATCCCCTCCCCGCCCCCCCGCCGCCACTGCAAAAGTGTGTGCACAGGCACCAGCCCAAAGGCAACCGAAAGAGTGAAACCAAGTAAATTCATCTTTAAGAGGCTCTGTCTACTTTCCTCTGGATTTATCCCCAGTTCTCTGGGCTCCAGCCAAGGTTCATGGCTACAGAATATAAAACCCCGATTCTCAGTCTTTAGGCTCAACCTTTGAACACAGAGTGCCGTGGAGCTCTTTGTAAGCATCAGGCTGCATAAAAGTTTTGTGTTCTCATAAACATAGAAGTTTTAGGAGTTTAAAGTTGACTTTGAAAGTGGCACAGAGCTACACAGAGCTTTTGTTTGCCAAACACTTGCAAATCATTTTCCTTTCACAAAAGCCTTTAAAATGTCAGCAGTCTAAGCATCTCTGCCCACATGACTGTTCCTTCCATGGAACCTGGGCAGTAATTCACTACCCAGGATCAACCGGCCCCTGGACCCCAGGAAGGCTGTGAATGTTTACCGCCTTCCAGGCAAAAATTTTCTGGAAGCATCTGGGAGAAGTGCAGGCCCTTTCACTACCTCTATGGCACTGAACCATTTCTGTGAAGGTATTTTTATTTTAAATAAGTGAGCTCAACAAGCAAAAATTAGTGAGGGTGAGTGAAGTGTGTCAAAATGAAGCAGACTGAGTGAAGAAAGAACAGCCTTTGGATAATAAGATTCTGGTTTTCCTTTTTTTCCTCCCTCTTTTCTTGAGGGGCGAGACCATGGAAAACAGGCATCAGCCTCTCTTTCAGAGCCAGTTCCCTGTGCTCAGCCCATAGATACATGGGCTCAGAACAGACCCAGGAAGGCGGGTGATGGTGTGGACTTTGTTTCCCTTCAGTTACCACATGAAGGAAATAATTCGTCATCTTGCTGCTCCCTCTCTAATCAAGACTCCGGGAAGACTATCATGAATTATCAAGAGAGAAGTAGAGTTTATTTTTATTCCTAAATGGACCAAAGAGGCATGCGGTCAAGTTCAGAGGAGATTAAGGCAGAATGGTGGGTGAGAGGCACATCCAAGTTTTCCCACACACATTGCTCCCTATTTGACTAACACAGTATTCTCAAAAGCAGACGAAGAAAACAGCACATGATTTTTCCTCCAGAAAGGGAAATCTAACTTACATCACTATAGTACAATTAAATTATACTATTTATAATTAAAGAGTATTCCAAGCACATACTATATTCAACTGAAAAATTGATTCCTGCCTCTAGCCTCTCTTCTCTGCCTTAACAACTAGGCACTAAACAGGGTGTAAGAAGAATTACCAAGTCACTGCTTGATCATTCGTCACTCTGAGGTTGCTTTCCCAGCTCTTACTGCATCTGATTCTACTGATGAGAAAACTGATCAAGAATGAAAAGCTTTTCTGGAGATTTGTGCTACAGCGTTGATCAATGAAAAGAATGTGGTGGCTGTAGATTTTATTTTACTTTTACATTGAATGAGTTAAAAGAAAATAGAAAAAGCAGAAATTTTTTTCAGTCTAGGAAATTTCCCAAATAAGGCTGATGGACTTAAAGGTCTTCCATAAATAGATGGAAATGAATTTAAAATCTAGCTTTTAGCTGTGTTTCCTGCTTTTAAACGGTTCATGCTCTCCTCTTCCCTGCAGTTTTCACATACAGGGGAAACTTTTGTAAAAAGCTCAAATCCCAAAGGACTCCAAACAGCCAAAAGATGTCACAGAAGCAGTTTCACTTCTGGAAATCTAAATAAACTCATTTATTTTAAAGCCAGGGAAATGACAATAACATAAAACAACTGGCTTGCTGTCCATACTACATGAGTAAGTATAGATGCTCCTGTACACATACACATATACACGCAGACATGAACATATCTCATTGAGCCAAAGTCAACCACTCCAAAACAAAATATAAGGGCTTACTCAATGACTTGAAAGATCATTAGTTTTACTTGGGATTGGGAGAAAAAGAAAAAAATACAATCAGATCTTAAATGCCAAAGCCAATAAAAAGAAGAGATGCTGTGATCAAGAATTTTTTTAATCTTCCTCCACGCAGGGGTTTAGAAAATCTCCAGTGTCTGTCTCCCATAGTATGACAAAATGAGAATTCTTCATAGGTAAGTCTTCCTAGCATTCCTCAATTTCACATGGATTTTGTTTTCTTTTATTGAAGTATTAAATACATTAAAATACACAGATCTTAAGTGTACAACTGAAAGAATTTTCTTCCAAATATCACCCACATCAAGATAGAAAACATTTCTGTCAACTCAGGTATTTCCCACATGCCAATCCCAGTCAATACTGCTCCTCGCAGAGGTCCCTACTAGAAGGTTTTAAGTTTCATTTGTACAACACTAGAATAGGAACAAAGATTTCTGAAATGTATAGGCCATTTGATTTCCATATCTCCAGAATGGATTATTGTCCATTCTAGCAACTATTCATGTATTCATTCAACAAATATTCATTGAGCACTCACCATGTGGCAGCCACTAGTTTAGATGCTTGAGATAGATCAGTGTACAAAATAAATAAAAATCTCTGCCCCCACGGTTGTTATAGGCTAGTGGGGGTAGATTAGCAATACACAATAAATATAATACATTAGTAAATCATAGAGTATGTTAAAAGATTTAAGTGTTGTAGAAAAAAAAAAAGCAAAAGTGGAATAAGGCAAGAGAGATCATAAGTACTAAGAGGGGTTAGCAGGAATTTGGTCCTGTCCAAGACATCCATTAGACATTTGGTCCACGCCGAAAGGTCCTTGATATTTGGTCCTATCCAAAATGTCCATGAGCATATTTGGTCCATGCCAAACTGTTTTGGACAAGACCAAATATCAGGAACCTTTTGGCATGGACCAAATGTCTTGTGGGCATTTTGAAAAGAACCAAATGTCCAGGATATTTTGGTGTAGACCAAATGTCTTATGAACTATTGGGAAAGGACCAAAGGTCCTGCTAGGCTAAGAGGTGGTAAGAATGAGTTACAATATTAAATAGGGTAGTCAGAGTAAGCTTCCCTGAGAAGGTGAAGCAAAGACCTGAGGATGGAGGGAGCTTCCTGTGTGAATACCCCAGGAAATATAGTTTCAAGTGGAGAATGGCCAATGCAAGGCCCTGAGGTGGGAGTGGACTAGAGAGTTCGAGGAACGGCAAGGAAGCCAGTATGGCCAGACCACAGGAAATGACAGGGACAGTGGGGTCAGAGCCAAGGGTGGTTCAGATCATGCTGGTAAGAACTTTGGCTTTTATTCTAAATAAAATGGGATTTCTTCCAGAAGAGAAAGGATGTGATCTAATTTATGTTTAAAAGTTTCGCTCTGGCCATTGCGTTACGGATAGACTGTAGGGGGCAAATGGAAATGGGATAAGAGGAGTTAGGAAGCTATTACAATAATCCACATGCAGGAAAATGCAGGTTCAGAACAGAACACTAGTAAGAGGAAGTAGTAAGAAATGATCTTATTCTACTTATACTTTGAAGTAATACTTTCAGGGTTTCCCTAATGTGTGTGGATATAGAGTATATGAGAGAAACAGAGAAGTCGAGAGTACAACAAGTATTATCTGTTGGTATTCATCACCACTCCTGTCTTTCTCTGTTTGCTCTGTATTCCAGGGGCAGAAACTACATTTTTAAGATCCCTTTGCCACCAGGGTTCCAATTCATGTTCTACCAATGGGAGGCTCATGGGTGATGAGGAGGTGGGAGGAAGGTATATGCTATTCTTGTGGCTCCAGCTGTACCAGTAGTAGCAGACCACAGGCTCCCTTAGGAGCCTTGTGGCAGCCCAAGGGCACATGGGCATAACCCACAGAGTGGGTCATCACTCCCTGCAGTTCTTAATCTCTGGGTACCATCCTTCTCTCTTTGATCCCTCTAGAAATTCTGAGAAGGCTGTTGTTAAACCAAGGAGAAGGAAGGATGAGGAAGAAGAAAGGATGCAGAAGAAGAGAAAAAGGAAGAAGTGGCACTGTGTTAAACAAAGATGGAAAGGGGGCAAGATTTGTTATGTCAACAGCAAAAGTCTCATCAAAATAATCCCACTCCCAAAGACCATTGCCTTCTGCAATTCTATTTGTCTCAGGTGTGTCAAAAAGCCCAAGGATCTCAAGTCATCACTCACAACCAGCCTTCTCATCCACACGAAGTTCTGTATGTCCCCTAACCTGACCATATCTCATATCCCTTTGACAGCCTACAAGCACCTCTACTGGGTCTGCTGAAATTCAAGGCCATCAGCAGAATCTTCTATGACTCAAACTCTTCTCTGAACCTCCTTTCACCTATGGTCCATCCTCATTATTCACAGATAACATGTTTGCGAATTTGCCTACATGCTAAAATTTATTGGTAACCCCCAAATAAATATACACAATGTTTTCACAGTTATTTGTGAACACGTGCATAGTGGCGAAAAGTTTGAGTCACCTGACACATTTCCAGGTAAAATCAAACAAGGCAACACCCTGCCTTTGTGTTTCAGCTCTCATACTATAAACATGATCTATTTAGTGCCACTTTCTTTCACATTTTTATGGTCTGTGTTAGTGATTCTACTGTTTAAAATGGCCCCAGCATAGTACTGAAGTGCTGTCTGGTGCTCCTAAGAGCAAGGAGGCTGTAACGTGTCTTATAGAGAAAATATGTGCATTAGATAAGCTTTGCTCAGGCATGAGTTAGAGCTGTTGGCCACGACTTTAATGTGAATGAATCAACAATATATATTAAATAAGGTGTCTTTAAACAGAAATATACAGAAAACACAGTTGTGTATTGAGCAGTTGATGAAAATCTTGTGGCCAGGAGCTTATATTTTTCCTAGGAGCAATGGTATTTGCTAATTCAATGTTCACAACAACTTTATAGAACATCACTACCATGAAAAATGGGAATCGACTGTACATAACAGACACCTGGCTCTCCTCTGAAGATACTGCTTCCCTCACGTCCTTCTTGAGGGGTGACATTTATTTACTTACTTATTTTTAACTTCCATGCCCCTCTATCCTCCACTTGCCTCTGGGAGCGGGGGAGGGGGTGAGATCAGTGTCCTCCTTGTTCCTTGTTGTCTTTCCTGGGCCATTTATCCTCCTTCCATCCTCATTCCCCACCACCATCTCAGCTCCTTTGAACTTCAGGCCATAAGACTATGCTACATCTTCAGACCCCCTAATAACTCTCCCTCATTTCTTGAAGAGTTTAGTTTTTTCTTGTTTTACTGTCATTCTCTTCACTGCTACTTCTAATATGATTCTTGAGGATTTTAATATCCACATTTTCAATAATTTCATTTCTTAATTCTCCCTCCTCCTCCCCACCACCTGTGAGCTTGCCCTTCACCCTCACGTTATCCACCCACCTCAAATGATCCATCCAACTCTAGACTTTATCATCACCAGTAAGTAGCCCCCTCTACCATCTCAATTTCAAATATTCTACCTTATGACCACCAGCTCCTATCTTTTCAGATCATTATCTCTAGTGCCCAAGCTCAATAACCCTTTGACTCCTGGGACCTCTAAGCTCCTCTCCCCTATGTTTTCACTGCTTCTCACCTCCTCAGGTCCTCTTCTGCCTCCAGACCTGACTTGGATCCCATGCTCTATAACTATAATCAGTCCCTTGCACTATCCATCACTCCATTTCCCCATCTCCCCTTCCGTTAGCCACAACCTGATTAAATCCAAACACTTTGTGCTTACTGTCTGGTCTTGATCTAAATTCTTAACCAAACCTCAATGGGCCAGAAATGCTACACATTTCCCTGATCAATTCTCACTATCAATCTTCAAGTCTACTATTTCATAATTCCCTTTCTATCCTTAAACACTAAAATGTATTCCTCATTCCTTTCTCTCAAGTAAAGACCTTCTTACTTCAAGAAAAAATAGAATCAGTAATAAGAGAAACTCTAAAAGTTCCCACCTCCAAATCTACCAACCTGCCTGCATCTGGACCCGTATACCTCACCCCTCTCCTGTTCCTGTGAGTGAGGTTCCTATACCTTCCATAGGTCACTCCTCTCTCAGACACTGGATTCCATCCTCTCCAAAGTCATCAAGGGCTTCACTCCTGCAATTGTGCCCTTCTCTCTCAAGAGTCCATTTCTATTTTGATCACTTTGATTATTCCAGTGAGCAGGTGTAATCCTCCCTTGACATCACCTTCCCCACTCACTACTAGCCACATTTCTCTACCCTGTTGCAGCAAAAATTCTCCAAAGAATTTTCTAAATTCATTGTCCCCATAGTATCTCTTCTGATTCTCTCTTGAACATCTTCCTATCAGGTTTTTGTCTCTACCCACTCCATTAAAATTCCTGTCAATCCAATCTAATGTTATTTCTTAGTCTTCTTTCTTGTTCTGTCTACAGAATTTATGCCAGTTGATCATGCTCTTTTTCTTGAAGGATTTTTTTTTACTTGGCTTCCAGAGCACCATTTATGTCTAGTTTTCTTCTCACATCACTGCCTCCTTCTTCTTATATCTTTAATGAATTCTTCTCATTCCCCTAATCTCTGAATTTTGGAGTGTTCCAGAGTCCAGTCCTCAAATTGCCTCTCTTATCTATACACACCCCCATATAATCTCTTCTAGTAAATACCATTTATACCCTGATGGCTCCCAAATGTCTGTCTGTAGCCTGAGTCTTTCTCCTGAACTCCAGACTTATCTTCCTGCCTTCTTGGATATATATCCAGCTCTTGATTACCCACCCAAACTTGCTTTTTCCCCACCTTCCTCATCTAGGTAAATGAAAACTCCATCTTGCCAGTTGTTGAAGCCCAAATCCTTGACATCTTCTTTCCTTGACTCCTTTCTCTCAGATCCTTCCTCCAATATATTATCAAATGCTCATGGCTCTGTTTTTAGAATGTATCCAGAATATGGCCACCTCTCAGCCCCCTTCTTCTGCTTCCGTCACTTTTTGCCAAGATTACTGCAACAACCTTCTAATGTTCTCCCTGATTCTATCCTTTTGCTTCCCTTTCAACGTGTGTGTCTGTTTTAACACAACAATGAGAGTGCTTTTAAAATCTAAGTTGGACCATATGGTAGTTCTATTTTTATTTTTTTGAGAAGTTTCCATTTTCCACAGTGGCTGCATCAATTCCACTCCTGGGATAGATCCAAAAACAAAAACACTAATTTGAAAAGATACATGCACCCCAATGTTCATAGCAGCATTAATTACAATTGCCAAGATATGGAAGCAACTTACGTATCCATCAATAGATGGATATATAGAATGCTTTTTAAAAACAAAAACAAATCTAAGTTGGACCTATTATTGCTTTAACCAAAATCTACCAGGAGCTCTATCTGTCTCAGAATAAAATCCAAAATTTTCACCATAGACTACACAACCCTACCTGATCTGGCCCACCTACTACTTCTCTGTCTGGTCCCCTGTGGCTTTCCCTTCATTCACACACCTCCAGCCACTTGGATAAAGAAGATGTGCTACAAATATAAATATACAATGGAATAGTACTCAGCCATAAAAAAGAAGGAAAATTTTGCTATTTGCAGCAACATAAATGGACTTGGAGGGTACTATGCTAACTGAAATAAGTCAGACAGGGAAGGACAAATACTGTATGTTATCACTCACATGTAGAATCTAAAAAATACAATAAACTAGTGAATATAATCAAAAAAGAAGCAGACTCACAGATATAGAGAACAAGCTAGTGGTTACCAGTGGGGAGACAGAGGGGGTAGGGACAATATAGGGGTAGGGTGTTAAGAGGTATAAACTATTATGTATGAAATAAGCTACAAGGATATATTGTACAACACGAGGAATATAGCCAATATTTTATAATAACTATAAATCAAGTATAACCTTTAAAAATTGTGAAGCACTATACTATATACCTGTAACATATAATATTGCACATCAACTATACTTCAATTAAAAAATAAATTTTATAAATATATAGAATGATTTTTTTTTTAAAGATATAAGTTGGACCTATTATTGCTTTAACCAAAATCTACCAGGAGCTCTATCTGTCTCAGAGTAAAATCCAAAGTTTTCACCATAGACTATGCAACCCTATCTGATCTGGCCCCCTTACCACTTCTCTATCTAGTCCCCTGTGGCTCCCCCCTCATCCACTCACCTCCAGCCACTTGGGTTCTCACCTCAGGACATTTATCCTTGCTTCTCCCAGATATCTGTCCATCTAACTTTATTCAGAGCCTTGCTCAAATGTCAAATTATTCAAGAAATTTCCTCTCTGTTCTATTGAAAATAGCCCCATGCACCTCCTTCTTTTTCTGTCTACTTACGCTGTTTTAGTCTCCCTTCACACTCACCATCACCTGATATGATAGATTTATTTATTTATTATATTACCTCAGTTACAAAGTGGGCTCCATGATAACAATGGTTTTATTTGTTTGTTTTTGCTGTATCCCAAGAGCTTTGAGATGTAGTATATGAACAGTAAACATGTATCAACTGAATAAATTAATTTTTAATAAGAACATTTAATAATAATATAAACTCTGAAACAGATTCAACCATTGATATAGCCATTAAGCACTTTTTGAGCATCTTCCTTGGGCCAAAAATATCAGCTGCAAAATAAAAATACTGAGAAACCAAAGAGAAATTTGTTCATGAAAGATGACATTGATAACCATTTAAAAATATTTAATTGTCTAAGACTGTGGTATGGACCATATCCCAGTCAAAAAGGAGGAACTGAGTGTGACGCATATTTGCCAGTTAAAGAAGATGCAAATGTTAAGGAAAGTAGAGGATTGATACACACATGACTAAATGAATTAAGAAGGTAAGTAAAAATTTTTCAATAAAATTCACATTTGACATTTTGATGGTCTGTAGAAGACTGAGTCATTATAAATCTATTATTTTTCACTAGTAATAGATGCAATCTGTTACCTTAGCTCTCAGGAGAAAAAAGACACCTCTACACAAGAGAAACATACATTTTATTTGCAGTTTAATATCTCTGACCATTGTTGTCACACTCTCCTTTAAATGTTTTAGACGTGGAAGGGGTTGTCCTTAAAAATGTATTGGATTTACTTGATCAGATCACAAGGAGGACAATGCACTAACATTGAGGTTGGAGATGGGGTTGCTGTGTTTTGTTTGGGCTGCATTTAATTTGTGTTTTGTGCCATGCAGTGTGGGCTGGTGGGAGGAACCTGGCACCAGGGATTGAGAGACAAACCTATAATCCTGGATGTCAGAACACCCAGGGCCTCCATGGAGAAGGAAATTCATACTCCTTTCCTTTCCTTCCCACCTACCTCTCTGACTTCACATCCCACTGTCTGCCTTTTGGTTGCTATGATCTAAAAAGAGTGACTATTTCTTTAATAGTTGTTACTTTGTTAGCTACTAATCAGCAATTAGTTATTTCTCTAATAACCAAAGATGTTAAACTTCTTTTCATATGTTTTCTAGTCCCTGGGGTTTCATTATTTCTTTCTTGCCCCAAGCTTTGAACTTTCTCTCTCCTCTGCCTGGAGCTCACTTCCCCAGATCTTCTTTCTCATCCTTCCATCTCAGCTTAAATGTCACCTCCTCAAAGAGACCTGAGCCAATTTAATAATGCCCCTGCCCTTTCAACTCTCCCTTTGACATTACCCTATTGGGTTTTCTTCTTAGAACGTGCCACTGTCCGAAATTATCTTGTTTACTTTTTGTTCACACCCTCCTCCCTTCCCCCCAACTGAGCAAAATCTCTAGGACAGCAGAGAGCGTGTCTATCTTGCTAAGATCTGGATCACCAGTACTGGAGCTGTGCCTGGCACACAGCAGGCACCCTACAAGTATTTTTTGGAGGGAAAAAAATGAAATGACTCCTCTTTTCTGGTCATGTGGTCCTTATCTCCAGAATGAAAGAGCTGGGCTAGATCAGTGGTTCTCAAAGTGGACAAGCAGCATCAGCACTTACTGGGAGCTTGTTAGGAATGCAGATTCCAAGTCCCCGCCCCACACCTGCTGCATCGGAGACTCTGGGTGTGTCCCCATGATCTGTGATCTAGCAGCCCTGCAGTGCCTGAATGTGCACCAGAGTTTGGAGACCACTGCACCAGATGATCTCTGAGGCCTTCATATTTAGTTATTTTAGCTGTTTAAATAACAAAGGTATTTCACATACAGAAATGAGAATTGAAAATAATACAATGAATTGCCATCCCCAACGGCTCAGTTGAGTAAATCTTAATATTACGTCATATTTATTTTTAAATATTTAAAAGTATATTTCAAATATATTTGAAGTTTACAGTGTACGACTTTTGCCAGTCCCATCTCCTCTCACCCTCTCCAGAGGGAAGCCACTCTAATTATCTCAGTGCTCATCATTTCCCAATTATTTTCCAAAATACTTGTAAAATTTTACGTTCCCATTAATAGGGCATAGGAACCCCACTTCTCCATATACTTCCAACATTTGGTATTGTCAGAGATTTTAAGTCTTGCCAATTGATGGATGTGAAATGTTATTTATTGGGATATTAATTTGTATTTCTCTAATAACTAATGATGCTAAACTTCTTCTGTTTGTTAACCATTTAGGTTTCCTTTATATGTCAAATACTTATTCTCTATCAGCTATGTGGTTGCAAATATTTTTCTAAGAATACAATTTTTTTCATTATGCTTCTGATGATTTTTATTACACAGAATTTTAATGCATTTATCATTTCTTTTATGATAAGTACTTTTTTATTGTTTAAGGAACCCTTCCTTAACCCCAAGGTCATAATGATATTCTCCAAAATTTTATAACGATTGTTATACTTTTCTCATGGAGGTCTTTAATCCTTGATCTTTGTAAATGGTGTGAGGCAGGGATTCTAATTTAATACTGTATCTTTCTATAATAGAAGATTGATATCCTGTCTTCCCTTTCATTCAACATGAAAACAAAATTATATGTATATATAACCTGTGCCCTAATGGAAGCTTAGTTTGGGGGGAAGAGAAACCATAAATAAGTAAGCAAATATATGAATAGTAATATGAACATATATATAGGGCCTCCCTGTGTGAGGCACTAAGCTCTTTATGTCTGTTTAACCTATATAATCATTGTAATTTCTCCATGAGGGAGAAGCAGTTAATACCCTCATTCTATGTATGAAAAAATTAAAGCATAAAACAATGCAGTAAATTTCTCAAAGTTTCACAGACCATGGGAGAGCTGGAATTTCAGCCCAGGCAACTCACCTCCAGGATCTGTGTTCGCCAGCCTGACACTAGGCTCCCCTTATCTGTGACACAGGAAAAGCTGCAACTGAAATTCACATGGGGGTCAGGGAAGGGGCTTAACTTCTTGCGGATCAGAGAAGGAGTCTTTCAGAAAGTGACATTTAGGCTAAAATCTGAAGTCTGAGAAGAAAGCAGCTTCTCCCTGCCCTAGGGAGGTAGATGGTTCTACTGTTCTAAGTCTTAAATAGGTCAGAGAACAAAGAAGGAATGAAGGGATTTTTTTTAACCCTTTAGGGTGAACTGAGTAAAGGTAGGACATCTGTCTCAGTGGTCACAAAATATTAACATTCTTTTCGCCCCCCTGCCAGAAAAAGCAAAACCCAACAGTACACTGGGATTGCATCTGTGTGCCCTGGCCTGGGCTGCGGGTACACCCATGTGCCATCCACACAGCAGACAGACCCAACACAATGGCTTCTTCTCTCCCAGTAGACAGCATCTGTCCTGAGAAAACAGCATGGTGTGCTCTTCACATGGGCTCTCCTCCTGTCCCTCTCCTCCCTCTGTGCTCCCGGCAAGACAGAGACGCCTTTGTGACTCCATGATGGGAGCAAACAAATTACACAGACCCGTCTGAACCAAGTCTGAACATATTAGTCAAGGCACTTGGAAAACATTATCTTCTTCCCCTCAAGACACTTCATTCACAGTTTCACCAGGCCCTCACCTTACAAATCAAATGAGTATGTTGTTCTTAAATTGCTCAGGAGATGAGAAGTAGCAGAAAAGATTCCCCCAGGGACTATGGGGAAGGCTGAAACTTTCTGGAAAGATCCCTGAAGTGTTGGGCTGGCTTAGTCCCCCTTGTTAGCAGAGCTTGCAGTGCACATTCAGAACTCGAAGTTCAAGAAAGACGACTTTCTTGTGCTTGAAGATTTTATAGCCCCCTCTGCACCATTCTGCGAGATGAGTTCAATGCGGTGCCTGCACTGTTCCCAGGTTCTGGAGGATGGGGATAAAGGCAGGCTCTAGATTGCATTAGAATGTCATAAGCTGGCCTGAACAAGGGGACCCCTCCTCGGCCACATTTTGGGTGTCAGAAGCACTGGTGTGCATGGACAATCGAAGGCATCTGATTTCTAACCTGGCACGAACCCCATCCAGCTAGCTCCACTGTGCTGCCTTACTTATTATAGCAGTGAAATATTTGAGAACAAGAACATACCATTCACTCACTGAGCCAATGTTCAGCTTTATAATCTCTGTGCTTGCCCTTGCATTTTATGTACAGATCAGTAGGGATAAATTGGGGGATGAGATATGTTACCTTATATACTTGAGTTAAAAATGTTCTCTGATTGTACAGGGCACACCATGACCCACCTTGAAGTGTACTCTTGAAGTGTCACTTTTAAAAACAGTCCCCTATGAAAATTATTTGATATAATGTCTTGGCATTCAGAACTTCTAAGGTGTTCTTTGATTGTCAGTGTGCTGGGCAAAGGGAAAAATGGGAGGACAAAAAGAAGAGGAAGGAGAAGTAGGTAATATGGGGGAAGAGAGGGAAAGGGATGGGAGGGAGAAGAGAGGGGAAGCTGGCAGTGGAGAGGTGGGTTTGTTTTCACCAGTATGCTATTGTCTCTAAACTTTCACAAAACATGAGGTGCTGGGAAGTTGACAGCCTTCACAGAAGTATCTGGGATAGCCACATCTCAAAGCACTGCCCTTGTCATTAATTACCTGTCTTCAACATCTGTAATATCCATTTGACCACAGTGCAAAGTAGAGACAAGTGCGTTGACCAATGTAGTCTGTCTTAAGTATACTAAGGGGCGTGTGGCAGGACAGATCTCTTTGGACATGCTATATAGGGCAACTTTTTTAAGTTCTCAATTGTCTGATGGTTTCCTATGATCTGGAGGAGATTTATAGTTATGTTCCAAGAAGCCTGTGTCAGTGGGGACTATCCCAGCTTTCTTCCGGACAGAGATGGGATGACACGGTTGGTAACATGAAATAAAACACTCCAGGTACTAGCTGGAGAATAGGATGTCAAGCCGACATGTGCCCAGTACTTATCCAAAAGTCCAATAGAAAGAAACAGTATTTAAAACTATTTGAAGGCTCAGTGTTAATTTGTTTTTCTAGGTGTTCTCAGCTATCCTCCAGACTCTGGAGGAGCAGAAAGAAACCAGGCACGCAGATTTCATTTCCTTGGATCTCTGAAGAATTGCTTTTTATGAATTATGTTTTGGGGATTCCAAAAGCCTAAATAAAGGGTCATTATTAGAAAAAGCCTTAAAAAACTCCAACATTCAAGGATAAGACATTGTTGAGGACATCAAACATTATGTTTTGTATGTGAGAACTCCAGGAAGAATTTCTTGTCTCACTTTAGTAACAAGACTAACTAGAGCTTTTCTCAGTGATACCCTTTGTTGTTTTCCATCTCAAAAACATTGCCAACTATATAAATGATCAGGTTAAGACCATATGTTCAACCCAATCAAAACAGGTTCAAGTCAATACACAGCATATTTTTTAAACCTCATTCCTTCCCTCATTGTATTTTTTTCCTGATTCTTCCTTCACTCAAATTATATTTGACGCCATACCTTATATTACGCACATTGTTATAATCAGCTAGCTCATTTTTGGAATCGGGGAATATAAATTAATAAATAACTTCTTAGGGTCTAAAAGCTTGATGAACTCTAAGTGCTACATATCCTTGAGGTCAAGGCCTGAAATAGAGTTGAACTGTCAGAAAGATTGCACGTTGCATCACTTCTGATAGAGGATGTACCTTCCCAGACCTTAAGGAAAAGGGGGATGCCATTCCATTCTGCTACATTAAAAAAAAATGTCCTGCCCTATACCCACAATTTCCATCTCTATTTTTTTGACCTTCAGGGTGTGATTATTTGGAATTTCTGGTTACACCCCTTGTCTGAATCCCCTGGTGGTAACATTTAGAACATACTCTTCGATTCCACAGAGTCTTCTGTCTTTAAGACTCCCACAATGGAGGAGATGAGGTCGTTACACAGCACATTTCTAAGCTTCATTCTTTGCCTCATTGTATTCTTACTCAGTCCATCTTTCTCCTTTTATCCTATTTATATTTGAAGCTCTATCTTGTATGTATATGTTTTTATAAATTTAACTCATCTCTGGAACAAGGTGGAATATAAATTAATAAATTGTTTCTTGTGGTTTGAAAGCTTGGTGACCTCTAAATTATAAATATCTGTGAGGTCTCAGGGTTTTGAGCAGACTCTTTGATGTTACCACACTTATGGTGGGCAGAACAATGCTCCCCCAAAGATGTGCACATCCCAATTCTCCAAACCTGTGGGTATGGGTATGTCACCTCACATGGCAAAAGGGACTTTGCAGGTGTCATTAAGACTATGGACCTTGAGATGGGGAGATGATCCTGGATTATCTGGTGGGGGAAATGTAATCAGAAGGTTCCTTATAAGTGAGCATCAGAGAAGGAGATTTGAAGATGGAAATAGGGATGAGTCAGAGACTCGAAGGTGCTGTGTTGCTGACTTTGAATGGGAGGAAGGGGCCAAGAAGCCAAGCAGTGCAAGAGGCCTCTGGAAGCTGGAAAAGGCAAGAAAACTAAAGGGTCCAGAAGAAACTGCTTCATTACAACCCAATGAAACTTCTGACCTCCAGAACCGTAACAATGAATTTGTGCTGTTTTAAGTGAGAAAGTTTGCAGTAATTGGTTGCAGCAGAAATAAACTAACACTCTTTGAGAATTCTATATCCCCTCCATGTCACAACTGTGCTCGTATGTTTTCTCTTTTATTCTCTCTTGCTCCCACAGACTTTGGCATCACTCATTTCTTAGCCCCAAGTCTGCTCGTGGTATAGGACTAGGTTCTGCATTCCTGCCCAGGATCGTTCAGCTTTGAATGCCATACCTCTATTTTGGCATTGACTTCTCACCCCTGTTCCATCTTGGTAGTATGCTCATACAGAACATCACTTTTCACTGTTCATCTCTTTAACAAGAAGGTGCCCACTTTCCAAGGGCTGACAACTTCCCACATCTGTAAAGTATCCATTGTGCAGTCCATCTGCCTTCACGCTTTAGGACTCAGTAACATCCAATAGAACTTTTTGCTATGATGGAAATGTTCTATCTGTATATCCAATATGGCAGCCACTAGCCATATGTGGCTAGTGAGCACTTGAAATGAGGCGGTGTGACGAAAGAACCAAAAAGTTCATTTCATTTTAACTAATTTAAAGTTCACTTTAAATAGCCACATATGGTCCGTAGCTACCACATTGGACAGCTAGGTTTTCTCTAAATGCATATTGATAACTATTGAAGCCATCATCAGACACCTGTAATCCTTCAACTCACATCAGCAAATTTTTCTTTAATTGTTGCTTTAGAAGAAGGGCCGTCTTGATGAAAGATATCTGAAAACTGAAGACACTGATCCATGAAATAGGCTTCAATTGTGTAAGGGAATGATCAGTACTTAAACAAAATCCCCCAAACTATTAATTCCTGTGCACAATGCCATTACCTTCAGGAACTCATAAAAGGAAATGTCCTTAATTAAAAGTGTGATTTTTTTTTGGAGCTCTGGGGACTTTTAAATGTCTGGGGTATAAATAAACCACATTTGTAGAAGGCTTGCCTTTACCTCTTCGGTCAGTTCTCAGCCCCTCCAGGCTACACCAATGCCCAGTTACCCAGGAATCCAGGTCTGCCACAGAATGAGAGGGAAAGGTTGCTGAGCATGTTGGCTGCTCGCTGTGTCCCTGTGCTGTTCTCTGTGATTTATCTTCCATGAAGTGTCTGTGGATGTAAAAGCCCATGTGCAAAGGAGTAAATGGGAGCAGTAGGAGATTTGTCACTCACTACCAGGCACTTACTGACTGCATGAAGTGGAGGAAATACAGCGGGAGCCTTGTGAGGGGAACGCTTGGCCTGGGATTTGGTCTAGACAGCGTTAGCTGAGCAGAGTGACACCAAATGGAAGCTGACGTGGTTCCCGGGACAAAAACCAGAGTTCAGTAGAGAATGCTGCCCCAGCTTCCTGCCACTCTCCTGGCTTCTGCAGGTAGATTCTGCAGTATTTGTAAAAAGAAACCCTAAATGGAAAAAGGCATCAAAATGCTAAATTTATAAAGCTTGAATTTGATACCTCTTACCTTTGTGTAAGCATCTATAAAGTTAGGTTTGTAGATGAATTATAATCCAGGAAGAGTGAAGTCACAAGAAACTACAGGGACAGGCTGTCAATCAGGGATGATCCTGGTTCAACCTACAGGCAGCACCCAGTATCCCAGTGAGGTAGGTGTTTGTCTCTTTCTGGAGAAGCAATAAGTTCCCCTATTTGGGCATTTCCTTAAATGGTTACAGTATTCATTACTGTCAAACTCTCTTTTATTTAAAAAATAATACTAGGGCTTCCCTGGTGGCTCAGTGGTTGAGAGTCCGCCTGCCGATGCAGGGGACACGGGTTTGTGCCCCGGTCTGGGAAGATCCCACATGCCGCGGAGCGGCTGGGCCCGTGAGCCATGGCTGCTGAGCCTGCGCATCCGGAGCCTGTGCTCCGCAACGGGAGAGGCCACAACAGTGAGAGGCCCGCGTACCGCAAAAAACAAACAAACAACAAAAAACAATAAAAAATAATACTAAAGCAACAAATAACATTATTTGTTAAGAAATATAGCCAAAATACAAATTTCTAGAATGTATAGTCTATTTGGTTCAGATAACAGAACCCATCCATTTGTATGATGAAAATCAATTACTGCTTACCACATCCTGGATTTTGCAGCCTGAGAAATGCTTCTCAAGGGATTTCAAAATGTGACATAGCTTTATGCACAAATCAATGAACCAACCACGTGGCAAATGTTGGGAGTTTGTGGGATATTCCAAAGAAGAATTTAACGTTGTGTGGGAATTACTTCCGTAATTTCTCCCTCAGAGGTAGAGGGAGCTGGGGGAAACATCCCCTTCCTATGTCTTTCTTAAGGGTATCTCCTTTCCCTGTACGTTCACTGTCCAGGATTTGACAATGCCCTCCCCCCATTTCAGCTCACGTGCATTCTGTTTTCAACGGCTCTGCCGCAAAACATCTGATATGGCTCAGTGAAATTTCACTTTGAAATTTCAGTGATCATAAGCTGAATTAAGGCTCTGAGTTCCAAACCCTGTAACAAAATTATCGTAATTAGAATAGAATCTAAATTTCCTATAATTCCTAAGTGGATAATACGATAAACTTTTTTTTAATAGTTCTCATTTCCTCACTGTGTAATCATTTACTTTACCAAACTTTAAACCAGCATCAAATACTCCTTCATCCCTGACCTTGCCAGCTAGGACCACCTTATTAAAACCTTCCCAATGCTTACAGAAAAAAGAAAAGTACCCAATGGAAGGAAAGAAAAATCAGATGTTTTGAATGTGAAAGGTTGCAGATGTCTGAGGCTGATGAGTGCCTGGAGTGTACTCTGTTGCAGTTAGAAGTTCCATTTCAGTGCAGTGAGCAGTGAATGCATGATATTGGGTTTCCTGAGACATTTGAAAAGCAATACTGCCTATCTTTTACTCCATTCAGCACACATGGTCAGGGGACTTGAAACACATTAGGAGAAAGGAAGTCTATCAGAGAAAGGAGAGCAGCCACATCGAGAAAGAGACCAGGAGTCTGTCGTAGGCAAGAAAGAAAAAATTCAGAAGTCGTATTTTTAAGAAATGATTTATTGTTCAAATTACACTCTTGTGTTTTTTTAAGAGCAGCCAGGAAAATGAAGTTTATTGGTACATTAGATTTTTCCTCTCTGCTGTCATTCCTAATTAATTATTGCTCAAACATCTGTAATGGAAAGAACTAGGGGCTCAGAGCAGGGTTTCCAGCTTGGCTCTTTCTAAATCTGTCCCTGGACAGATGATGGAACTGGGACAAGTGACCGTGGCGCTCACAGAGGTTGTTTCTTTACCTGAAACAAGAGATTCCTAAGTGCTGCATTACAGTGCAGATGAGAAGATATAATAAAGTTATGGATGTGATATTGAGTCAATGCTCAGCATGTTAGCCAAACCCAAATTTAATGACCATGTTTCTGCAACCTGACAGTAAGAGAGGGTCCTGCCCCCTACAAAGCCCCGCCGTTTTGAATTGAACTGTTTGAGGCAAACAGGATTGGATTTGAGGAGAAAAGACACTGCCCGGTATTACATCAAAGCACTGACTTACCTTCTATCCGGATGAAAGCAGAGTGAGACACAGGAAGAGGTCTTCTGGACGCCACGTTGTAGGAGTCTGAGATTGGTAATACCTGCAAAGCCTTCCCAAACATGGGATTTATTTAGACCAGCTCGGAACTGAAAATACCTGCCACGCAGAGTTTTGGGAAGAGTGAAGGGCAGACAGGTCCTCAAATCAGATGGGACGGAGGTATAGAATTTCATGGTTAACAATTACGTTCATGCTTATTTGTCATCTCGATTCTTATATACCATAAAATAAGTAGGTGCCAACCAAAGACTCAGCCCAAACATTGAGTTAATCCTGACCTGGCTCAGTGGCAGTCTTATTTAGAGCCTTTTAACAAAATTAAAGTTTTTTCTTTTGTTTTTAACAAATGGACTCTTTTTCAAGTGGCGTATTTAGACACGGAACCACTGAAACTACATTTTCCCCCACTTGTTTTTATTCTACAGTTGTCTGGACTCCCAGAACCGGGCAGACATAGAGACCTCTTCCAATGCATATAAAAGCATGGCTTGGCTTGGAAAATCTTCTGGTCAAGTTAAAGTAGGCACTGTGCCAATGACCCTGTGCTCAGCTTACAGCTTTGAGGCCTTCATTAGAATCTCTTAGAGTTCCGCTTTCAGAAGAGCAACAGACCCTCTTTAGCTGAGGGGAATGAAAGGAGCCTCTTTATCCACCACTCATGTATTCTTTCCAGTTCTGATCACAGATTTTGTCAGCAGGAGCCAGGCCAAGCTAGAACTTTCACGTTGGTCAAGCTCTGTGGCTTGTTCCCTCCAACAGCATGTCCCAGCGGACTGGGTTTCCTCCTTAGTCACGCATTGCTCATGTTGTATTTCCTGGCTCAGCTGTTTGTATGGTCATCCTAGGGCTGGGTGTATCCGGGGTCAGTATTAATCATGAGACTTGCCACTCCCGGGGTTGGATTTGCTTTGAGGACGGCATCTTGTATTTGCCTCTAGTTATGCTTTTTCCCTGGAGAAATCTCAGGTGGGGCAGTTGCGGGGTGGGGGGGTTGGGGATTGGGGGGATCCAGTTCCTGCTTAATAGCCTGGTCATTATGAGGGATCCTGTAAAACTGTACCCCCGGCTGTTATGTGAGAGTTTCATAACCATAAAATCTGCCGTCTCTGCCACAGCATATTAACTGGCTCCAAGTTTAAGATAATCCACAAGGATTTTAATTTACCTTTCACCTGTCTCCCTACCTAGTTCCCACACAATTATCTCTGGAGACTCCTGAACCCTTGTTGCTATCACTCAGCCATAAGCCGTTTGAAAACCACACCGTGTCATGTAATGAGAGCAGCTACCAAAGGTGTCACATACAGAATTGCTGGCCGAGCTTGTCAGGCACTGTGGAGAGTTTCAATCACACTGTTTGCTTTAGTGCTAGACATTGCCTCAGCTTTGAGGTGTGGGAGCTCTAAATTAGCTTCTGAAACAATGCAGCTGTATTCCCGCTGCTGCATTTCTAGCCAAGGCCCTAGTCCCTGCGACTTCTAAATCTTCTATCTGGGATCTGCTATTTGTTGCATTGAATTCCACTTTGGGAAAAAAATGTGGGTGTCTCTTGAATTAGCCCATGGAAGGAATGTGCTGAGAGTCCAACTATCTTTTTGGTTTTCCCCAGAAGCAGACACCATGGCAAGAATTCAAGTGTAAGTCATGTATTTGGGAGGTGACCCCAGGAACCACCAGGAGAGCAATGGGGAAAGGAGACAAGAAAGGCATTAATGGGCTTCCCTGATGGTTCAGTGGTTAAGAATCCACCTGCCAATGCAGGGGACACAGGTTCGAGCCCTGGTCTGGGAAGATCCCACATGCCACAGAGCAGCTAAGCCTGTGCGCCACAACTACTGAGCCTGCGCTCTAGAGCCTGTGAGCCACAACTACTGAAGCCTGCATGCCTAGAGCCTGTGCTCCACAACAAGAGAAGCCACCGCAATGAGAAGCTTGAGCACCGCAATGAAGAGTAGCCCTCGCTCGCTGCAACTAGAGAAAGCCTGTGCACAGCAACAAAGACCTAATGCAGCCAAAAATAAATAAATAAAATAAATAAATTTGTTTAAAAATTATAAAAAAAAAAAAAAGAAAGGCCTTAAAGCATGCATTATCAGGCTCATTTCCACTGTGGGCTTTGGAGCTTGACCTCCCTGGCAGGAAGTCAGGTAGCAGTATCCCATCTGTAAGGCAACGAAACTGGGGTATTTATCCACCAGCCCCCTCTACTCATGGGTTGAGGGATGCTTCCAGGAGCTGTGAATCCTCCAGCACCTCTAGCCTGCAGTGTCTGCAGGTAGAGTGGCCTCCAGAAGCCAGACAAAAGCCCCAGGCAGTGAAATGCAGGTACTGGCAGGTGGCAGTCATGCCCGTGTGTAAAAATGGTAACGCTGCGGCGGTGGGGGAGGGGACAGAGTGGAGTGTCCACAGTATCTGCTCTGCTAACTCCGCTACCCAGGCACCAGAACAAATAGCTGGGAAAGCTGAAACCCTTGTTAAATCTCACAGCTAGAAGGGATCTGGGCGAGGTTCTCAGTCAGCCTTCTAACTCCATACAGAAATACTTTCCAGAGCAGTCATCCAACTTCTACGTGAACACTCCAAGTGATGGGAGGCTCTGATGTCAAATCTTCCTATTCCATGGAGAGAGGGTTCTAGTCGTTATTCTACCTGATACTTTCTAAATTTCCAGGTTGTGTTCAAATAACCATTCACTCCAGTTTATTGAATGTCTCCTGTGTGCTAGGTGCAGTGCAAGGAACTGGAATTCACAGATAACACTGCCCCTAGAGCTCTCACGCTTGCATGTCCAAGAGAGGGATGGACAAGCAGATTTTATGCTCATACAGCGTTGCCATAGGGTGCCCCCATTGCACCAGATGTGCACTACAGGGAAGGGAGTGAGTAGCCCTCCATAAGTAGGGAGGGCAAGACAGTTAGAGGAAGCTTCACACAGGAGGCATGAAGTGGGAGAGGGTGGGCGAGAGGGACTCAGCACGAGCTCAGCCATGGTAGGAGCCACATCAGACTTTCAGTTGTCCATCCTCCAAAAAGTGTACATGCCAATAGCAATCCCCACACATACCGAATGAGTGCTTCACTAGTATTTAACCAGAACTCTATTTATAACAGGATTCAGGGCATAGACCTTTTAAGGAGAATATCAATATCTTTTCCTCTATCCAGTTTTCTCACCCATGTGGCTGCAAACAAGCTCACCCTACAATATAATTTTCATCCTCTTCTGCAGATATTTTTAAAGGTATTAGGTGCAAACATATGGATACCTAGAAACCACCACCAGTTATACCACATGCAAATAGATCCCATAAAAAGTAGTTTAAATCAATCACCACTGGTGTGGATAGCCTGGGACTGAAGAGTACAAATCACTGTCTCTTACTGCATGTGGCTCTTTAGGGAATGTGGAAAAGAAGAGCAGTCCGAAGGCTGGTCACACAGAGGTGAATCTAGAAAACGTGTTGGCCAAATGTAGGTGTGACTGGTTTATATTTGCATATATGTATACATGCAAATGTGTATGTATGTAGTATTTGTTTATATTTGATCATGAAAAATGAATAAAAAGAATTGGTATACTGCTCCCTAAAATAAGAAGTTTATATTCAACAATTTTGTGTCATTTTATTGCAGAAAAAGGAAGCAGAGATCTTATTACGTAGAGTCAAAGTCACGAACAAGCTGTTGCACTGGCCAAACTCAGTTTGTGTGTGTGTTTTGCTTGGCTCACAGTGTTCACCCACAAAGAGTTTTAAACACGCATTAGTTGCCATTCTTTAAAAATCAGAATAGTTTAAATCAAAATCCAGCTTCCAAATTCTCTTGGGATAGCAAAATCTCCATCATTGTGAGCCTACATTTCACAACATTCAGCTAGAGCTGGAAGCTCCTTTGGTCAGGTGTATACTTTCTAGTGGGTCATGCTCCTGACCTCCCTTCTCTGTGGAAGGTCAGTTATCACCTATCACTTCATTCTTTGTGGCTTCTTGCATTTACATTACCTGTCTGGCTCCATCAAACTTTCAAGATAGCCAGAAATGAGTAAACTATGGTATGAGGAACAAGATTTAGGTACTTACATTTTATTTTACGGATGAGCATATCCAAGGTCACTGGAAAACTGGAAGATGATCCAGGAGAAAATGCATTCCATGGGAAAATAAGTTGGAAATTCCCAGCCTGCACTAGAACAGCAAGTCCCTGGAAAGTTCCATGATACGTCAACTTGCCTGGCTTTGGTTAGAAAATAGGGGACCACTGGGAGGTTTTCAACAATAGAGGAAATGATCAGAGAGATGCAGTGGCAAGTTAAATTCGCTAACAGTGCCATTTCCATAAAAATAAGGGTTAATATAAATTTTAAAAGCATCACTGGTACCTTCCAAGATTTTCCTCTCAGAGTTAGAGAGATGTTTCCCATTGAGCATCTAGTTCCTTTCTCTATAAATGGATACTAGCAATACCTTCCTGTTTGGATATGTGGGAATATTAAATGGGATAATGCATGTGATAAGTAAATGTTAGCTATGCTTATTTATTTCTTCTTTTCCCTATTCTTATTATCTGTAGATTCATAAATGTCCATATACATGGATATGGAAAAATGGAAAGTTCCCCACTTTATGTGCAATTAGATATATTATACAGAAAATCCCACTTCAACTTTCTCACCCAGTTCAAACTTTATGTCCTCTGGAATGCACATGTAGAGATCCCCAGGCTGAAACACTAATTTCACTGTTTGGAGTTATATATTTTTGTCTTTGCCAGGAAAGAAGATATAGAAAGAGAGGGGAAAGAAAAAGGGAAGAAGTGAAAGGAAGGAAGGAAGGAAGGAAGGAAGGAAGGAAGGAAGGAAGGGAGGAAGGAAAGAAGGAAGGGAGGGAGGGAGGAGAGAAAGAAAGAAAGAAGGAAGGAAAGAGAGAAAGAGAGAGAGAAAGAAAGGAAGAAAGAAAGAAGGAAAGAAAGAGAGAAAGAAAGAAAGAAAGAAAGAAAAGAAAGAAGGAAAGAAGGAAGGAAAGAAGAAAGGAAAGAAAGAGAAAGAAAGAACAAATGAAAGAAAGAAAGAAGGAAAGAGAGAAAGAAAGAAGGAGAGAAGGAAAGAAAGAAAAGGGAGGGAGGGAGGAAAGGAGAGCAAATAAATCTCCTCCCAGAGCACAGGAGTGAAATCTCCTCCCAGAGCACAGGAGTGAAAAGCATGGCAACTTAATTGTAGTCACAAATAGCAGAAGATCCTTTGCAAACCAGGAGAACAGAGAATTGGCTCCATTGTTTCCCAGAAATGAGAATTGCTAGGTCAACCCACAGAATTAGAAGTTTACAACCAAGAATTCAGCCAAGAGAGCTAGCAGTTTTCCATGAGTCCAAAGGTTGTCTGCAACAGTCATGTTCAAATTGTTTTTCTGCTTTCAGCTTGGTTTTCCATCCATGCTATGGCAGCAGGTTCTCTGATGTGCCCTTGCGTAAGTGGTTTTGAAACAGGGAAGAGCCAGATCGGACTACATGTTGGATCTTTTCTTTTACTTTAACCTTTGTCTTCAGCTGCTTTTGTTCACTAAAAGGATACTGTCTGTACATAATGGCCTGCCTTGGGGAACCCTGCCCCTCTGCCTGAATGTTAAGCCAAAGTGCCTTTGTTCAGGGAAACATGCCGACCCTGTCCACCTGTGGATGGCTGCAAGAAAGAAGAAATTAACACATCTCCTCTCTTAGGCTGGCCATTCCAGGGGACATTTGCAAATCTTATGACCTTTTTCACTTTACTTCCTCATCTCCTCCTCATTCTCTATTCTATAAAAGAAACCGGCATCCAAACACCAATAAGGTGGTTTTTGGGAGACATTAGTCTACCATCTTCTTGATCTGCTGGCTTTCTGGATAAAGTCATATTCCTTGCCTCAACACCTTGTGGCCTGTTGTGTGGCAAGCAGAGAGAGCTTAGATTTACTAACAGTTTGTCCTCGGCCTCTGAAGTCCACTGAGGCAGTCCATAGTAAATGTTGCTGTAAAGACCATCCCCGAGGGTGGGTGGCTTGGTGTCCAGGCACAGATGATGTACTCCACGCTATGAGAAGGCAGGCCTTCAAGTAACCAGAAAGGGACACATTCCATATAGATTTCAAAAATATTAAGATCCTATGATGTTTTACGAACCAGGCTACAGATGGAGAAACAATAATAAACAAAAAAGGAGACACAACCCCTGTCCTGTGGAGCTTATGATCTAGAGGAGAAGGCAGACAAACAATTCCACAGTTAAGTAAAATGCCAGCAAAATAATGACTTTGGTTAGTACTCAGAAGGAAAGGCATGTGGTGCTTTGAGAGTGTGTAACAGGGAATCTGGCCTCATCTTGGAGATCAGAAAAGGCATTCCTGAGGAAGTGAAGTCTAGATGATGACTAAGAGTTAACCAAACAAAAGATGGATAGGAGTATATATATATACAATGGGACATTCTCAGCCATAAAAAAGAATGAAATCTTGCAACAACATGGATGAACCTAGAGGGTGTTATGCTAAGTGAAATTAAGTCAGAGAAAGACAGTTACTGTATGATCTCACTTATTATATGTGGAATTTTAAAAATGAAATAAATGCATAAACAAAACAGAACAGAAACAGACTCATAGATACAGGGAACAAACTGGTGATAACCAGAGGAGAAGGTGTTAGGGCGGTGGGTGAAATAGGTGAAGGGGATTAAGGGGTACAAACCTCATTAATAAAATAAATGAGTCATGAAGATGTAATGTGCAGCATGGGGAATATAGGCAATACCATTGTAATAACTTTGTAAGGTGACAGGTGGTAACTAATTTTTTGTAGTGATCATTTTAAAATGTATATACAGGGCTTCCCTGGTGGTGCAGTGGTTGAGAGTCCGCCTGCTGATGCAGGGGACACGGATTCATGCCCCGGTCTGGGAAGATCCCACATGCCGCGGAGCGGCTGCGCCCGTGAGCCATGGCCGCTGGGCCTGCGCATCCGGAGCCTGTGCTGCACAACGGGAGAGGCCACAAAAGTGAGAGGCCCACGTACCGCAAAAAAAAAAAAAAAAAAAAAAAAAAAAGTATATACATATCAAATCACTATGATATACACCTGAAACTGATGTGATATTGTTTGTCAATTATACTTCAATTTTTTAAAAAGGAGGATAGGAGTAAATTTTCAGGTTCTATTTGCACAACCTTATTTATGGCAATATCATCATGAGTATTCAAGGATTAAAAAAAAAAAGTAGCATAGCTAAAGTCAACAGAAAAGACTCAAAATGAAGCAAGAGAGAAAAAGAATGGAAAGAACAGAACAAAGCATAAGACGTATGGGAACCGAAGCAAACATAGTAGCCACTGCAACTTTCATCCCAGACAGAGAGGAGAGACTGAGATTTGGACAGAAGTAATTTTGAAAAAATAGTCTCGAAGAATATTCCAAAATGGATGAAAGACTTCAACCCACAGATTTCAAAACTCAGCAAATCCTAAAAATGATAATTGGATAAACAAACTGTAATAGACCCATACAATGAAATTCTATTCAGCAATAGAAAGAAATAACTTCTGATATATGCAACGACATGGAAGAATCTCAAAAGTGTTATGATAAGTCAAAGAAGCTAGTCACAAAGGCCACACACAGTATGATTCTATTTATATGACATTTTGAAAAAGGCAAAAGTATAGTGACAAATCAGATCAATGGTCACCAAGGCCTAGGGTGAGTAGGAAATTGAATAGAAAGGGGTGTTAAGGGAACTTTTCTGGGTGATGGACTTTCAATTATTAATAACATTATGATAAAAATAGGCTACAAAACAATATCACCAGTAGAATGAAGATTTTGTGATATCAATAATAGAAAAATCTAGAAGAAAACATCCATAATCAAATCATTGAGCTATCCACCGCTTCATTTTTGTCTGCTTTTAATTTTGTTATTTATATTTTTCTTTAACTGCTAAATTTTCTACAATGTGAATGAAATTATTATAATTAAGGAAAAGAATATTTGAACACAACTAATCTTATTGGTACTGATTATAAAACACAGTAAGCCATTTCCTAATGGGTTCATAATTTCTTTCCTGATTTTAAAGGTTGTTCTCTGCAAAAGCATGTTTTCCTTTTCTTATCTTTAAACTTCTATATTATTAATTCACATACACACACATACAGAACTATATCTTGTGCTTGAAAATCTCTGTAATTATAGCAATCACCACCTGTGAGTGTATATGGGTTTATTCTTAGCTAAATTATTCACTTAACCCCCCATGTAAAGTGAATTTTCAACATGCATCTGCTTGCAAGATTTTTCCAAGTGGAAGGTGCAAAGGGAAGTGTCAGGACTACGTCCAATGCAGGTTACCTGGGTACCTGGCCCACCCCCTTCTCCCAGCCCAGTTAGAGCAATAAGTGCGGCACCAGTGCTTGTCACGATGACCTGTGATGTCATCACAGGTGATGACCCTGTGATTCAACAAGGCCACAGTCTGCAGACTAACTGCTCAGCAAAGGACTTCCTTGAGTGTCGCTTGACACAGCCCCTTGCGGATTTATGAACACACACACTCATGGTACCTTGTCCTACCCTTTCTATCATATCAGTTCACTACATCTCAGCAAAGAGAAAGAAAAAAGAACTGAAACCACTAATTACCTACAAATAGGTCAAAAACGCACAGCTCCACATCTGCTAAATCTGGGTGGATTAAGTTTGTAAACCACTAACACCTCATTTTCCCCTATTTTATAATCGATTTTTAATTATATAAGAAATAAATGAAATCATTCTCCCCTTAAACATTAGAACATTTACTTAAGGAACTTTTGACCACCTTCCCCAATTTCAGTCCCTCTCACCTTCCCATAGACAGTTTGGAGCTTGGGGTCCAGGCTTCCGGGCCTCTGCACAGCACAGAACAGAAAGCACAGCCTGGCCTCATAAGGGTTTTTCTGTTTTCTTTTCTCTCTCTCTCTCTCCATAAATTGTTTCATACTGTAGTTATCATTCTGCAACTCATTAATTTTTTTTTTCATTTTTGAGCTCTATCCCAGTCTGGTTGTCTGTTTTAACTGCTGTATACAATGCCATCATCTAAATACACCATATTTTATTTCTCCATTCTCTTTGATAGACACTTAGGTTATTCCAATTTGTCACCATCACAAACAATGCTGCAATGAACATACCTGATGGCCCCTGGGCACAAGCTCCTCCCATCCAGTCATGGCCAGGAACACTGTCACCACATTGAAATGACAGGAAGCTTGACAATCACATCACATGGGGTCTCAAGTCTCATTTCTCCCACTATCCGGACATTGGTGAAACAAGGTCCCGAGGGTCTTGTGGCCACGGCCCTTCCCCTGAATCTCTCCGGGGGAGAGGCAAACAAGCTACTAAGAGAAATAGAGCCATCTCTTTCCCCAGGACTGCTCTAATACAGACCTGGGCTCACTGGCAGATTCAAATGCAAAATGTCATTATTTCCCCTAAAACCTGAAAACCCACCTAAAGGTGGTTTAGTGTGGATCATTCCCTCCACGTGGCCCATGGCTGAGAAGGACCTCAGGACTCAGCCTATTGAAGGGTCTTGGAGGAGTGGGCAGGGGCACTCAGGCGTTCTTGCTGGAGTTAAGAGCGGGTTTTCACAAACTCCTGCGACAGGAGGTCTAGCCAGACGCAGTTCTTTCACACGTGCGCTTGCAGCCTGCGAATACAATCCCGGCCCTGTTCCCCGGCCCCAGGGCCATGTGAGAGTCATGAAGTCATCACAGCTGCAACTTCGGGGTGAGGGGGGAGCCCCCAGCACGCTGGCCGGCGGCCCATACCCCGCAGCCCAGAAACGTGCACTCGCTGCAACCCAGACGCCCGGGGAGACACGGGGCAAATCCAGCCGCAAACACCCTGATATTGACCAGGCAGCCCAGGGGTGGGGAAACAGATTCACAGCCCGTGGGGGACAGCCGCTGTCTGGGCACCAGCATCATGCCTCTGGGCCTCCTGGGACTGGGCCCCCAGAGTTAAGTCATTTCACACTTGGAACGTGTCACGAGGTTGGCCTCCAATCTGCCACCTCGGTGTCAAGCATAGTTCCACTCAATAAACCCCTCGTGGGCCCAGGGCAGGATTGAAGAATTGGGGAGCACAGGACTGGAGCCTCAAAGGCATGGTTTGGGCAGGGCGTCCATCATCTGAGGGGCGCAGCCTGGCCTCTTGCTCCATCCCTGCCAGTGGAAAAAGCTACATTAAGTGCCAAGTCACAGGAGAGCGAGTCCCGGCCCAGGCCTTTACAATCTGTTTCATGAGCTATTCCTCCCAGTAGACTGGCGGGAGAATTTCTCCATTAGTGCCGCAGCATATGTGAACATGAACGCCTGGACCTTTCTGCCCTGGGAGCACTGAGGCCTCTGAAGCAAGCAGGTGGCAGCCCTGAAAACTCTGGGAGGGCTGGAGAAAGAGGCTTCCCTTTTATCTCGGCTGGGGTAGTCCTCTGTGGTGGTTTGGGGTCAGCTTTAACCTGAGACCCTTTGCCTGATGCCATAGCAGGATCTATGGTAAAGGGCCTCACCACCTAAGTAGCCCAAAGGGTGCTTTGTCCTGGGGAGAGGAAAGCAGGGATTAGGCATGGAGTAAGGAGTAGAAAAGTCACCAGGGGGCTTCCCTGGTGGCACAGTGGTTGAGAGTCTGCCTGCCGATGCAGGGGACACGGGTTCGTGCCCCGGTCCGGGAAGATCCCACAGGCCGTGGAGCAGCTGGGCCCGTGAGCCATGGCCGCTGAGCCTGCGCGTCCGGAGCCTGTGCTCCGCAACAAGAGAGGCCACAGCAGTGAGAGGCCCACGTACCGCAAAAAAAAAAAAAGTCACCAGGAAGGCTGATGGGGTGTTCCAAGGGGCTGGAAGTTAGGAATTCAGCAATTCCCCCTGAGAGAACTCCTTGGAGACACTTTATGCTGTGTCTCCCACCACTGTCACTCTTCCTACTTTCCCTTACCATCGACCTGCTGATTTCCAACCACAGCTCTTGTCACGCCATCTCAGCCCTCTGAGAAGCAGGATGAAATTTTGCATCTTCCTCTCTGCGTCATTTTGAAAGTGGGGCGTTGCGAACGAAGAGTGGTCTTTCCATCCCCAGCTCTGCGAGCTTCAGCCCTGGTCCCACCAGCACTCCTTTCCTTCATGAATCTGGAACTTTGTGTTCCCCTCCACCCAACCCCTCTAGCACCTTGAAGAAAGAAAGATAGAAGAAAGATTTCCAAGAAGAAGCACACTGAAACTATCCTCTCCTGGCCCAACATAGTGGCTAAGTCTGGAGCAGGGGAGAGTGGAAAGAGGGGAGAAGGGAAGAGAGAAAAAAGATGGAAGGAGAGGGGATGGGAGGGACACAATGGTGCTGAGAAAACCAAACCAGAGAATAGAGTTGGGAAAGGTCAGAGTGACCAGAGTTGTGGACTCCCTTCCTCCTTTCTCCCCGTCCTGGGAGGGCGCTGCTCTCCAAGCCCCAGGTAAGAATAGGGGACACGTTGGGATGCCGCTCAGGTAACATCACGAAGAAGAAAACAGAGAAATCTGCATGATGGCTAAGATGGAGTGAGAGAAAGTTATGGAAAGTGGCCATCACACACCCCTTTCCAGGGTCTCTGTTCTCTCTTAACTGAAGGCTCTTCACAAAAGAGTGCTTGCTTAAATTGTTTCTTTAAAAAATAGTGAAAAACATGCTATGTATGTCCCCAAATGAGGGCTCCTGGTGAAGAATTGAGAATGTACGATAGACACAATCTTGAGGAATTGATAGAATGCAAAGCAATAGACATCATTTTGCCTCATAATATAATTGATGTTTGAAAAATTGTACATCCTCATTATAAAAATTTACTCAACTGTACATGCAACAAGTCAGCTCTCTAGCTATATAATGGCTATAATCTGGGTGTTCACATAATCTATCATCCGAACAGGAAACAACGGGCACCACGCCAGCCATCTAGAATGTTAGTCTCCCTGGCTCCAGCTGAACTTGCCAGAGATTGTGTCTGCTTGTGGATATTTAATTTACAAAAGCTAGCAGTGAACCCATGAAAGGCAGGAATGAGAGCCGAAGTCAGAAACGAGGCTGCATCTTCATGAATTCGGCTTTGAGGCTCAGACCCAGTCAAGCACACTCTGTCTCACCCTGCTGACTGATGCATCGCCCAGCACAACAAGGTCCAAAGAGCAACAAGTGGACTTCACAGAAGAGGGAACCCCGCCTCCAGAGACATTGCTTCCTGAAACCCAGTCCTCCCTTAACAGCAAGAGAGTATCATCCTTCCTTCCTGGGTTTCATTTTTGATATTATGACACAGAAGTTTCCTTGGATTCCTGAAATGTACTTTAAAAACTAAGATGAACAGACTAGACTGTGCCTAATGCATCATGACCACATGCTCACAGCGATCGATGATCCCAGTTATAGTTAGAACCTGACTCTTGCACCAAGCAGGTCTTCCATGGCCATGATACCACCTGGCCCTCAGGATAAATCTATAGCACAAGGTGGCACGTACTCTCTTTCCAATGACACCATGAGTACCTTGAAAAGAGAGAATATATTCTACACTGTACCTACTTTCTTTTTGATCTAAGAGTATGTGCCCCAGAATAGCAACTCAAATACTAGTTCCCTTCGTGTCCCTAAAAAATGTTGATTTACCCAGCTTCCATTGTGCTCCTAGATTCTAGGTAAATAAATGCTTCTGGTGAATTCCCTGGAGCTGGGGCGAATCAGGCCACGGACAGAGACCCATATGTATAAGAAGGGAGAGAGATACAGGCAGGAAAGAGACAGGAGTGCATCAGGCCCCTGGGCCTTGGGCTTGGAGATCTGCATCCCTCAGGAGGTAGCCTTGGAGTCACCACTTATGCTGGCTGGGGTTCAGAATCTGTAAGGAAGCAGACTCAGCATCCATCAGTCATGTGCAGTGCCCGGCATTGAGGCGCGCCCTCAGAGATACAGCAAGCAGAATGAATACTGTCTGCCTCTGCCTAAGGTACATACACTTCCTCATTTCTTGGGCCTGAAGAACATTACAGTGGGTTTTTCAGAAAGTAGCATTTAGAAATGCAAGAATTTTCATCTCATCTTTTATCTTCAAGTTACTGTTCCAAGGACTCCTAGGAAGCTTACTCAAGGGGGAAGAAAGAGGAGTGGCCAAGGCTCCGGCTTTGCTTTATCTTATAAATTGGAACTTCATATGAGATTATGTTTGAACTGAAGTTTCATTTCCAAAACAAAAATTCAAATTGTTTCTTTATTCCATAGAATACCATTAATGTCTAATGCCTCCTATATGCCAGGTGGGAATACAAACTGTGGAGTTCTCTCGAGTGTATATAGATAGGCTCATGAGGTGAGAACATGTACAAATTCAGATCATCACAGTCTCAGGCAGATATGGGGAAGGGGCTGCTTTAAATTCTCATGATCTAGAGCCTTCCCCACTCACTCAAGGGTGATAAGCAAATATCAAGGGCATTGTCTTTTGTTGCCTGGGAACTGACCTTTGGTCTCCGCTACATAATACTGGGTTTCATGAAGTTCCCAGGGTGCAGCAGGGGCAGCAGAAACAGTGGGACGCTGTGTTTGGTGTCTTGCTCCGCCAGACGAGACCCAGTCGTTTTTGCCTTATTTAGAAATAGACTTGTTTTATTATGACACGGACCGTTTGTTAGCACAGAGAGAGACAGAGAGACTCACAATGTTTGAGTCCCTTATCTTGCATTGTTTATGTTCTTAAAATAATTTAATTAGCTTAATAAACAAAAGCATTTTCAATTCATAAACAGAGAACTAAAAAAAAAAAAAAATCAAATGTTCCAAAAGGCAAGAAGAGTAAAAAAGTCAAATCATTCCAAGACCTTCCCTCACTCTCTGTTTTGCACACTCCCTGCAAACGGCATCGCCGAGAGCCAACGGGACTTCTAGGATTTATGTCATTTCCTCATTTTGCTAAGTTTTTGGTAGGTCACGGATGCCATCTAGAAGGATCGATATTTCAGCTGGCTCTGAATGCCATGACTCTGTCTACCTTCTTAAATGACTCCCTAAAAAGTTAACATGGGGAGAAGAGCCAAACATAAGGTTTAAATGTACAAAGCAGTTTTAAATATATGGATCGATTCAATTTTTAAAGTAGGAAGAATTTAAAGCTCTAGGGCTAAAGGGAAATTTCTGAAAGAGCAAAAGAAATGAAGAAGTTACATAATTAGCACAAGCTGACTACATCATGGTAATGATGTATCGATTGTATCTCATTAATATTGCTGACATCATTATTGACATCTCATTAATATTGCTGACATTATTTATATTTATATCTATAAATATACTTGTATTTATATTTATTAATATAAATTCTTTAACCCATCAATGACTAGGGATGGTCTCAAAATATTTGTACTCATTAACTCTACAGTGCACTATAATCTCTCATCTTCAGTTTATGGAGTATGCATGTACTTCATAAAGACAGTTTATGAATTATAGGCATAATGTAAATCAATAGAATATAAATTAGGGTCAAGTGTGATATATACAAGTATTTGTATATTTTACGTGGTTAATATCAGCTAGCTTGGTTTAAGCACTAATTACATGGTAGTCACATACTAAGAACTTCATGTGGATTATCTCATGCAATTGTTCCCTCTATTGTATCCATGAGTAAACCGAGGCTTGGAGTGTGCCCAATGAACATAGCTATAAAGTGAGGAACCAGCCTTGAAATCCAGCTTCTTGGCTCCAAAGGCTCACTGTGAACTCCGATGCTGTACTGTGACATGAGCTATTACGGCGCTCTGATGGGTTGTATTTCTATTACAGCAACTGTTATTACGAAAGCCAGGTGGCTTGTCATTGTTTTTGACATGTCTTAAATTTTGCCCAGTAACCTCCCTTCACCCACATCAGTCATAGTTTGATCAGATAAGCAGAATCACTAGGCGGTAATATATGTATTTGGTATGCATATGTGTATATATATGTACATATGCCTGCATGGATATAGATATAGATATATCTTTTTCACAGGATTTTTACCTTAGAAAATTGTGGGAGTTGAGCAGGCAGTCTTTATAAGGCTACTGTCTCAGTGAAGGCAGTAGAGAAGCAAGGACTAGCTGGAATCCAAGGGGACAGACAAACCCATGTCAACTTTTGCTGCCACCAACTTTGGCGGTGTTGATGTCCTATAGGACAAGTTGGTGTCGTTCATCACAGAGCTGTCCCAGGAGGCAGAGAAGCTGAAGGAGGATACAGAGGGAGAGGAACGGTTGCAAGCCTGGCTGCTGCCCTCACACCAACAAAACGAGCCAGCAGAGAAGCACCAACCTGTGAGCTACATCCCGGCTGCTCCTTCACTTCCTCCCTCCAAATCTGCCACAAGAGACTCTCTTGTGGCCCACCCTAACCTGAAACATAAAGGGGAAGGAATTCTGGGAAACGTAGGTCAGTCTAGGCAAGTTGATACATTACAAAGCAGCCACACTCTCTACTCCCTGTTTTCTTGCATTAAAGGTGCTGCAATGTTCTATGTAGAAAAACCACATCATGGATGATGGAGAAGACTCAGATCTGCCACACAGTGAGCACACAGTCATGTCAACCAATCCTAGAGCACCTCCTCTGTGCAGACACTGTGTATCAAAGGTGCAAAGATGAGGGGGATCTGGTTCCTGCCTTCGAGAGGCTAACCTCCTGGGAGTATGAGGGAAAGAGAAAGATAAACAGGTATATCAATACAAGTATTATGATAAGTGCACCCAGGGTGCAATAGGAGCCCACAAAAGTGGCTAACCCCACCCAAGCTGGGATTTCAAGTGAGGTTCATGTCTAAGTAGTCTTAAAGGATAAAGTAGGAGTTGACCAAGTGAGAGGATAGGTAGGGATTTTAAGGTGGATCACAGGAGAGAATAGCCATTGAGGTCTATGGCAGAGGTGGGGTGGAGAGATTTGCAAACAACAATTGTGGGAGGCTGGGAGTGGAAGGAAAAGATGTTGGAGAAACAGGTGTTGCAAACCCTGGAAAGTCTATGTGTGGTATTTGAGAAAGCTTGGACTTCATCTCCTACTCACTGGGGAGCAATGAAAGAGTTCAGCACACAAAAATGATACAGTCGTTGAGCTAAATAGTCTCCGTGATAACCTCCTCAATGACTTATCTCTCTGTACATGTGCTCATCACATTCAAAGATAGAGTCTAATTCCCCTCCTCTTGAATCTAGGGCTGGTCTAAGCAACTTCTTGAAGGTAACATAAGCAACATTCCGAGGGTAGGTCTTAAGACGTCTTAGAGCTTCTGCCTGGTCTCTTGGAACACTCTCTTCGGACCTGATACCTCTTCTTAGAAGCAAACCCATGCTGTCAGAAGCCCAAACCACAGGTACATGGCACATGTAGGTGCTCTGGTCGTCACCCCAGCTGAGCTCCCAGCCAGAAACCATCATGAATGTCAAGGTCAAGGCTTTAGAAGACTCCAGTCCCAGCCACCATCTGAATGCAACTTCATGAGGGACCCTGAATGAGAATTGCCCCCATCAACTCATAAAATTTGAGCAATAATAAAATTTGTTTTAGACTTCTAAGGCTTCATGTGGTTGTTGTATAGCAACAGATAACTAGAATGTCATTTTTATACTTTATGGGGGAAGAAGATTCTTGGAGTACAACTTACTGACTTAAAAGAGATAAAATGGGAGTAGAAAGACCTGGTAGGACTCCACTGCCATAATCAAAAAAAGAGACAAAAGAAAAGCTGGATTCTAGAAACAGGAAGAAAAATTAATAGATTTTATGATAAATGAAGGGTAAAGGAGAGGGGAAGAGTCAAAAGTTCTTTGTGTGTCTCTTATACAGCTGGGTGGAAGCTGGCTGTCCCACTTCCAAGACCTAGAATATGGAAGGAGGATCAGGTGACATGGAGGGAGTAATATGTTGGGTTCAGATAGATATACTGTGAGTTGGAGGTTTCTAGGGGATACCCAGAGTGACAAGTTCAGGAGGAAGCTTGGTATAGGAGTTGGAAACTTAGTTTGGGAAAAACTTTTCACAGATATCACTCATTAAAGACGATGAAAATGGACAAAATAATTCAAGGAGAGGATACAAAGTGAACTGAGAAACCGGCCAAGGATGTGTCCCTTGAGAAACTGTGACCCAAGTCCTCTGCCATGGAGTAGCTGCATGAACCTGGGCAAATAACCTGACATTTCTCGGGGTCCACATTTCCATAAAGGGGTTTTATGTGGGTTGTGAGAATATGTGATATTTAATGTGATAATACATTCCAAGTACCTGGCCTAGAACCTAGTACAAGAGTTCGATAAAGATTGAGGTTGGTTTTTATTAATATTGCCATTATCACAGCATCATCTGTGTTGAAGGGATGGGCTGCTGAGAAATAGATGGAGACCAAGGACTGTTAGAAGGATGGGAGGTAAAAGAGAGGAGTGTCACAGAAGCCAAAAAGTCGAGAGTTTTGAGAAAGAGTGAGGAGTCACATGGGACCAGGATATTCTCTCTGGACTTGGCAATGTTCAGGTTGCTGAGGACCTTGATGGGATATTTTTAATGATGTGGAGGGAGTTTACCAAAGCTGGGAAGTGGGATATGAAGACTTGTGGATTATTCTTTTAGGAAACTTGGTTGGATGTAAAAAAAAAAAAAAAAGAAGAAGAAATCCTACTATTTGTGACAGCAAAGGATCTTGAGGGCATTTCACTAAGTGAAGTAAGTCAGATAGAGAAATACAAATACTGTGTGATCTCACTTATATGTGGAATCTAAAAAAGAAAAGAAAGAAACCAATCAAACTCATGGAAAAAAGAATCAGATTTGTGGTTACTGGGGGGCAGGGAGGGGGAAGAAATTGGAGGAAGGTGGTCAAAAGGTAGAAACTTCCAGTTATAAAACAAGTAAGTACTAAGGATGGGATGTACAACATGATGACTCTAGTTAATACTGCTGCGTGATATACAGTAGTTTAGAAAGTAAATTCTAAGAGTTCTCCTCACAAGGAAAACAAATTTTTACTTTCTTTTTTATTTTATCTATATGAGATGACAAATGCTAACTAAACTTATAGAGGCAATCATTTTACAATATATGTAATTAAAATCATTATGTGTACACCTTAAAATTATGCAGTGACGTGTGTCAATTACACTTCAATAAAAATGGGGAAAAGTTAAAATAAAATGTTTTAAGAAATTAATTAAATTTTTTAAAAAAGAAAAAATTGTCCTGGAAAGAAAAGGAAAGGTGATGATAGCCAGAGGAGAGCAGTAAATAGAAGGAAATTTTTGTGTGTTTGTTGTTCTTGTTGCTGCTGTTGTTTACGTGCTGGGGTTTTTTGTTTGTTAAAAAGGGAGAGATGTGAGTATAAGACAAAGGAACCTAGACAGAGGGAAAAACAGAAAGGGCTCCAAGTGAAGGCCTTTGACCGAGAACATACTTAAGTCTTGCAGGGGGAGACTTCAAGAATTGGCAGGGGGGTAAGTGTCTGAGACACAGCTGGCTCAGCAATGGGTCCCTTTCTTTGACTGGCAGGCTTGGGGGAGCGTAATTTAGAATCAGGATATTAGAAGAGGCAGAATAGTGTGAAATTCGAGGACTTAGTGGGAGAGGACTTTGCATATTATGAGGTAGTTATTCAAGTATTTCCTTCTTATGGGCTTAACCAGCTGCTTCTGAGCATTAATGTTTGTCCTCAGGAGATAAATGTGGGGACTGATCCAAGAATTACTACCTAGATAACCATGGTTTATGGAGGTATCGTGGTTTATAAAGGCTTGAAAGCCTTCAACTCAGCCAGATGAGTCCTTCCTTCTGCTGTTCTGTAGGTAAACAGCCCAAAAAAGATTTGCTTTTCGCCCTCCTCACCAGGTGTTACAGGTGGGAGCTGTGGGTAGAACCCACTTAGCCATCCCTTCTTCTACAACTAGGAGATGCCCCCAGCCCCCACTCCTAACTGGAACATGCGGGAGGATTATGGAAAGTAGAGAACTAGAGAAAGTGATTTCCTAAATCTGGAATCCTGGGCAGAACTCTCTGTGACCTGTACATAAAACAGGTAAGAAGCAACACAACAAAGGTTTAAAAGGTCAGAAAAGCTGAACACTTGTCTGAAACACCACCCAGGTTCAGATTGGTCTCAGGGGAACACACAGTGGGGCAGACCAGAACAGCTCTGCCATGTCTTTGAATACGAAATTGAGCTTTGAAGTACAGCCCACAGAGTGGACCAGGACATGCATTGTGAACCTAAACAAGTTGACTGCCTGCTAAAATAAAAGATTTAAGTAGGAACCAGAGTCACATAACATAATACTCAGAATGTCTAGGACACAATCCTCATCTCATCACACTGAAAACCATGAAAATCTCAACTCAGAAGAAAAAAGGCAATCGGCAGACATCACCATTGAGAAGACACAGATGTTGGAATTATCTGATGAGTATTCTAAAGCAGCTATTATATAAATGTTTTAATTTTAAAACAATTATGAATGCTTGAAACAAATGAAAAATAGAAAGTCACAGAAAATAGAATATGTAATGAAGAAACAAATGAAAAAAATCTAAAAATGAAAAATACAATAACCAAAAATTGTAAAAAATCACTGGGTGAGCTCAATAGCAGAAATTTATAAGAAAAAAAACAACTCGACAGAAACGTGGACAAAGGGTATGGATAGGACTTTATGCATTGGACCATTTACATAAAAGGAAGTACAAATAGCTCTTAAACATATAAAAAGATATTCACCCTCACTCATAAGAAAAATAAAAATTAAAACTACTGCCACAACTACTGAAGCCCACACGCCTAGAGCCCATGCTCGACAACAAGAGAAACCCCCGCTCGCTGCAACTAGAGAAAGCCTGCGAGCAGCAACGAAGACCCAACACAGCCAAAAATAAATAAATAAATTTATAAAAGACAAAATGAAAACTACAATGAGATACTAGTTTTCACTGATCAGAGGGCAAAAGTCCAAAGTGTGAATATACACTGTTGGTGAGAATGTGGAAAATTATCCTAGATAGCTTATAGGCATCTAGAATAATTTAAACACATCTGCAAAATCCATGTGCCTTTTGGCCCTGTAATTCCACTTTGGGAAATCTATTATATAGAAAACTTGCATAAGGTTGAATCGAATTGACATATGTACAGTGTCATTCTTGGCTACTTTGTTGATAATCACAAAAAACTAGAAACAATTTAATGTCCATCAGCAGCCTGCTGGTTAAATTAATTCTTATACATCCATTCAATGGGAGGCTATGAAATTGTTAAAAAAAAAAAGAAGAAGGAATGAAGCCCTCTATAACTTCATGCCATTGAGTAAATAAAAGGAGAGACAATGATCTACATTTGCATGTGTTTGTACCTGCATAAAGAAACTCTGAAAGGACAGTTAACAGTAAGTGGCTGCCCAATGGGGTCTGGGAAGATGGGAGACAGTCTTGACTGTACCACTATTAATATGTTCTGGTTATTGAACCACGTGAGTGTATTGCCTATCTGAAAAAAACTAAGAACAGTTAAAGACACACCAAAAGAACAGAAATAGTCCTCATTGTCCTGTCCCAGGGCTGTATCATAGTGGTTCCCTTATGTCTGGACGAGGTAAACCTATCCAGCGTTTCCATGAACACGGCTTCAGTATTAGCAGGGATACTGTTTCATCTTGGTCTGTTAGTCACATGCCTTCCATGATCCTCACTTGGAAGCAGAGCCCCCAAATCCCCAGGGGCACTGGTTAAGATGAAAGCATTTTGATTAGGAATCCTTTTTCTCTGTGGCCTGGACTGTTGAGGGCTTGAAACCTGCCTTCTCCTCCCTCCCTGCCCCTCACTGCTTTCTGCTCACGACACAGGGTCCCCCAGTATGTTTTGAAAAGATTTCCTTGTAGGAAATACCATCATACGGATGATGACCGCTCACCGAGCTCCCAGCTCTCTGGTTCTGTATTTCTGCTTTCATGTGGAAACCGGGCAGAGCAAAAGCACGTTTTTCCTCTTCCCTCTCATCTTCCGGGCACCAAAAGCCAAACGCCTAAACCACAAGCCCTTAAGCACCTGCCATGTGGAAAGGCTTCCTTCTGTGGCTCAGGAGTTTCGTTTGGTTTCTGTCAGGGCCACATGACCCCCGCAAAGGGCAGATTTTGTGGATGGGGTCTCTCCTCTGACTGCCCCTAACCCTGTAAAAACTGCAAAGGCCATCACTTTCCAGAAGGGGATCAAGTTGCTTTTCTGCAGTTGCAGGGGTCACTTGTCTTCCTGTTAGATATGAGTGGATTTTCTCATGGGGGCACAGCTGCTCCCTTCTGTAACTTGGGCTGACTCGCGCGGGCAGCTGTTGGAGGAGCACGCTTCTCCCCACCTCTTTGTTAGACGGCGCCCACTCTCCCATCCAGGTGATGCTCCCTAATTGGCAAAGAAAAGCCACAGGAATAAGGCAAAAAGTCTAGCCCTTGCAGAGCCTGGCTCCAGTCATTTAAAACGAAATCAATCTTACTTCTCCCCTTTCCCTCAGTGGTCTGAAATAATATTTGAAGTTCTGTTTGGTCTCCTTGGAGAACTGCCAATGACTTCAAGGCATGTAGTAAAGTTATATATCAAGACACGATTACGAGCAGGACTTTTGAAAAGTGATTCTCACTTAGGAATAATATACGATATGAATTTAATATTCTGTCATACTACTTCTTTTTTCCTCAAGGAAATGAGTGGAACACTTACAGTAGCTAAAGGAAACTCTCTTCCATGCATGGGATTAATCGATAATGTTTCTTTAATTTTATAAATGCTTATCGATGGTGAATTTTGAAAGGAGCAAACTGCATAAGTTCTTAGATTTTCTGTTTGTGCTGCTGACTACAGTAAGTGTTTTCAGAAAATTTCTCCCCACCATTTTTTAGCTGAAAAAATAAGGAAAAACAATTCTTCTTACTACATTGAAGGTAATGGGTGAAATGTAGTCTGAGAATGAACAACAAAATGCCCACTTGTCTGCTTTCCCCATTCTGATCACAATTAAGTAACTAATTATGAGACTAATTGTGCACATGTCAAGTTCAATGCAGTCTTCCTTCCACAATCTAGATAAGTGACTCCCACACTCTTTTTACAAATATTTTAAATATATCTTAAATTATATAATCATTATATGGATGCATTCTTATAAAATATTTATAAAGTACAGAAAACCTCACAGTTCTGTTTGACCCACTCTTCTGTAAACTAAGTGTGGCATATATCTTTCTAGATGTTTTTATAGGCTTATATAACAATGCAAATATTTATATACAAATAGAAATATTTATATTTATATACAACTACAAATATACAAATGTATGGCTTAATTTTGTTATTGTCTTTTGTATATATTGAATCATGTCATACTTATTGTGCCACAACTTGATTTTTAACTTACTATTTGGTGATGTTCCCATATCAGTACATGAAAATCTACTTCCTCTTTGGAACTACTGTGAAGTATTCCACCATATCTATTTGCCATACTTTATTTAACTCTTCCCCTATACATTTAGATGGTTTCCACCTTTTTTCCTATTACAAATGTTGCCTCAATGGACATCCTTGTACAAAGCCTCTGGCATTCACGAGTATTTCCCTATAGTTATACCTAGATGAAGAATCGTTTGGTCAAATGGTCTGCATGTTTTTATTTTAAAAGATATTGCTGAATAGTAATAGTTATAGCTAAATACTATAAGCCAAGCTATATATTAACTCAAATACTGCTCACAATCTATGATAGGGTATTATCATTGCCCCTACTTAGAATTGAGAGCTGAGGCACAGAGAGGTCAAGTAACCTGTTCTGGGTCACACAGCAAGTAATAAACCCAGGCATCTTGCTCCAGAATCTATGCTCTTAGCACAATACTTTCATGTCTTTCTCTAATGTGCAAATGTACATGTATATCATGTATGTAAATTATATATAAAAATGGAAGTTAAAAGGGATGATAAAAAGTAGTTAGTATTTTATGATATTTATTAATAATTAAAAGTTTCTTCTTTCAATAAAACTATTATTAATAGCAATATTTAGTGAGAATAAAGTGATTGAATATATTCCCTTTTAAAAAATTTGACTCTACACTTTTTGATACAACCATTCAAAACTCTGGTTCTAAGTTCAGTTTATTATCTGTCATAGATGAAGATGTTACCCCACAAAGGTGGACTCAACGGGAAGAAGTACATGGTTGGCTGTACTGACCAAATTAAGATATTCATTTTGAAATGCCATCCACAATTGATCATCGTCTTTGCCTAAAGTTTAACTGGAAAATGTCCATTTCTCCATACATCAGTGTTTTCCTTATGGAGTAATCAGAACTTGTCATAGTTTCTGTATTTTAACAAATTAGACTCAAAAGTTGGTAGCTTCTCACCAAGATGGCCACCATCAATTCCTTCCCTCCTTGCTGATGGATGTCATTTCCTTACTGAGACGAGGAGTCTGTTCTTTCGTTCCCTTGAATCTTGGCTGGCTTGTGACTGATCTAGCCAGTAGAATAATGTAAAAGTGAAGCTGCCAGACTTCTGAGGCTTGGCCATAAGAAGCCTCTTGGGGGCTTCCTTGGGGGTTTCCTTGGGGGCTTCCCTGGTGGCGTAGTGGTTGAGAGTCCGCCTGCCGATGCAGGGCTCACGCGTTCGTGCCCCGGTCCGGGAAGATCCCACATGCCGCAGAGCGCCTGGGCCCGTGAGCCATGGCCGTTGAGCCTCCGCGTCTGGAGCCTGTGCTCCGCAACGGGAGAGGCCACAACAGTGAGAGGCCCACACACAGCAAAAAAAGAAGAAGCCTCTTGGAGTTTGTCTGACTCTTTTAGAACACGGGCTCTGGGGAAAGCCAGCCACCGTCTGACTACCTGGAGACTGCCATGCCATGAGGAAGCCCAAACAATCCACATGGAGAAAGAAGCGAAGAGATGCCTGGCCAGCCCTCAAATGTTCCAGCCAACCTAGCCCAGACACCAGACATGTGAATGAGAAAGCTTCAAGTGCCTTGAGCCCTGCTCAGCATGTACCTGTAGCTGTGTGTAAGACCTCCAAGTGAAAACCATCCAGTTGGTTTTGAACACAGAACTGTGAGAAGTAATCATAAATTATTTTAAACTACTTAGTTTTGGAGTTGTTTGTTATGAAGAAATATTATCTAAAACAGAATTCTGCTGAAACACCACATTTGGAAGACTTTTCAACAGGTTAGAAAATGTTATTACCACATTTTCATTCAAGTGCGCAAATACAGCATTTTTTATAAGTATGCTCAAAGTTTTTAAAGGGTCATGATAATAAGAAATATTTTCAAATATCTAACCCCAAATGTTCTTTCTGTGACAAAGTTTCTATTTAAAAAGCATCTCTAACCACTTATTGTTTAAAATGTCACTTTTCCTAATAGGACCAGAGTAAATAGAAATTTTTCCCCAAAACTATCTGCTACATGGCATACTACTAATCATGATTGTCATCATAGAAAAAGTCCATTTATTTTTTTACTTTTTATTGTGAAATAGTTGTGAGAACAGTACAAAGAACTCTTGTATAATCTTCACATAGATTTCTCCCAGCTGTTATCATTTTACTGATATATGTTTGCTTTATCAGTCTCTCTGAATAAACATACATTATTTTTTTTATGAACTATCCAATAGTAAGTTACAGATATGAGGCTTCCTTTACATCTAAATTCTTCAGTTCATATTCCCTATGAATTAGAACATTCTCTCTCCAAAACCAGGAACTTAATACTAATAGAACACTATTATTTAACCTGCAAGCTTTATTCAAATTTCACCAATTATCCCAATAATGTCCTTTCCTATCCAGGATTTCATTGAGAATCACACACTGCAGTTACTTCACATGCCTCTTCATCTCTTCTAATCTGGAGCAGTTCCTTAATCTTCCTTTCTTCCTCATGACCTTGATATTTTTCAAAAATTCAAGCAATTTGGATTTGTTTCTTCCTGATTAGAATCAGGTTATACATTTTTGGAAGAAATGTCATAGAAGTGATTCTGTGTCCTTTTCAGTGCATCTTATCAAGAGGCACACGATGTCATTTTGTTCCATTTGATGTTAACTTTGATCATTTAGTTAAAGTGGTGTCTGCCACGTAATTTTTCACTACTGTAAAATTACTCTTTACTTTCCCTTTTGTGTTAATAGCATTGTGTGGAGAGGGACTTCAAGACTAAGTCAATATTCTGTTCCTCAGAAAATAGTAATCCACAGATGACATCAATCATCCACTGATGATTTTTTTCTGAATCAGTTATTACTATGATGATTGCCAAATCCTGGACCAATTGTTCTTGAGAGCTTATATTTTTGTAAGCATGTCACTTGGTAACTTTAGTACATGCAATCTAATTTTCAATAAACTTCCTGATAATATTAATGTTTTGACCTACTTTTTGTAAAATCTCATTAGATTTGTAGGGTTTTCCCTTTATATGCAGTCAGTTCACATTATTTGCAGCAATTATTGTCTATTAAGTCACCAAACACTAAACTAGCAAATATTGAACTCTGGCTCCTAGAGAAAACATATGGCTAGATTCCTATGAGCCTTTGGTCACAATATTTTTATCAGCCAATAAATACATAACTTCTTTTATGTGCGTTTGTGTTTCAACAGCACCATAACTCATGCCTGAACAAAGCTTATCTCACACATGTTTTCTCTGGAAGGCACATCACAGCCTTCTTGTGCTTAGGAACAGTAGATAGCAGTTGAGCACAGTAAAATCACCAACAGAAAGCACAAAAAGATGAAAAACATGGCAGTAACTAATCCACAAAAAGGAAACTTGTTCACAGTATGAGACCTGAAACAAGAAGGCAGAGCCTCGCCTCTGTCCATCTCCTCTGGGAAGGTGTGAGTTAGGCAACTCAAAATTTGGGCTGTTATATATATATATATATATAAAACACTCAAACTTGGAATAGAATATGTGTAATATCTTCCTTCTTTTTTTTTAAGTATTTTCTTAGGCTTTTGTTTTTATATTATCTCCTATCCATGGTGTCTTTGCCGAACCTTGTTGAGTTAATTGTCCATTTTCAGAGGCATCATGTAGTTAAAACTAGATAATATAGTGCATCAATCTGCTTAAGTAGATATGTGTAAGCTGCAATATATCTGGCATTTAAAGAGAATAAATGAGTGGGGGCACCACAGTGAATCTTTTTCCTCCCCAAAAACACCTCACATATATTGCATCATACAAGACCCTCTGACATATATAAATGAAGTGATATAACTGTATTAATTCACATAATAAATACTATAAAGCTAAATTCTTTATTAATTTATTAGATAAATATAAATTTACATAGAGACTTTGAGAGTTGAGGATGGAAGTGAGAAGTGTGGCAGGTTTTTTTTCTGATAGCCTTGAACGTACCAACCTATTCCAAAGCAGGAAACCCAAAGCCACAGTGAGTGATGGAGTAACAGGGACCAAATTTACCCATCAACTTGAAACATACACAAAAAAATATATATTTAAAAATATATGTAAAAATTGTTTTCAAGACATTTAGGGGAAAAAAGACGGTAGTCTAAGAGCTGGGAAAAAAATGAGGTGATTTCTATGATGGCCCCTGATTACTGCCTGGAGAGTTTTTAGGTCATGGTCCATGGAGAGGAATCCAGGTCTCTGAGTTGAGGAGATACAGGTTGGGATCTAGTGAGGCCAAGGTGTCTAGAGTTCACAGGGAAGAATACAAGAGAAGAGGGACCTTCAAAGAGACAGAGCTTGAAATTACTTCAAATAGTCCCTTTGACTCTTCAGCTCAGTACTGATTGTGAATGTATACAAGGAAACTATCTGATGTCAGAGAAGTACCCAACTGAAAGAATCAGAGAGAAAAATCCATAGAGTTCACACAGCCTGGGAGTAATTTCTGTTTCTACTGACCAGAGTAAAACAACAACAAACAAACAAATAAAACCCCTCATAACTCATGGAGCATTGTGAAGAGGATTCAGAAGAGTCCTACCTCAGTACTGGGGCAAAATTAACCCTAGACTGATCGGGCTCCATTTAACAAAGCTTAAAAACAAGACCCAAAAGGATCAAGCTGTTTTTAAGTAACGTAAATGTATCCCAGAATAAACTCAAGAATGTTTACAAGAACACAAAAATTTCCAGGACCCAATAAGGTACAGTTTGGTAAAAAATTACCAAGCATGCAAATAGCCAGGAAAATATAACACATAATGAGGAGGAAAAACAGTTAATTGAAACTGACCCAGAAATGATAGAATTTGTAGACAAGGATATCGAAGATATTAAAGCAGTTATTGTAACCTTATTCCATATATTTAGGAACTAGGCAAAGATTGAAAGATTTAAATATAAACATGGAAATATAAGAAAAACCCAATTCAAACATCTAGAAATAAAACAACAATGCCTGAGATGGAAAATATACAGCTTGGTATTAATATCAGATTGGATATAGCAAAAAAAAAAAAAAAAAAAAAGACTGGTGAACTTGAAACTATCCAAATAAAACACAGAGAAAAAGATACTGAAAAAATTAACAGAGCAACAGTGAGCTATGAAACAAGTTCACTTGGCCTATGTATATGTAATTGAGTCTTCTAAAGGATGGATGGCAGGAAAAGTATTTTAACAAATAAGGGTAAAATTTTCCAAATTTGATTTAAAAAATATAAATTCGCAGAGCCAAGAAGTTCAATGGACCCCAAGCACAGGAAACATGAAGAAAACCCACCCAGACATGTCACTATTAATGGCTTAAAACTAGTAATATAGAGTAAATGACAGCAGATTTCTCATTGGAAACAACACAAGACAGAAGACAGTAGGGTAACGTTGTTAAAGTACTAAAAGGAAACACCTTTCAATCTAGAATTTTATACTCAATGAAAATATATATTCAAAATGAGGGCAAAATAAAGACTTTTTTAGAACACAAAAGTTCAAAGAATTTATTGCCAGCAAACTTATATTATGAGAAATTTTGTAGGAAATCCTTTAAGAACTAGGAAAATAATACTAGAGAGATATACAAAACTACACAAAGGAATGAGGGACACTAGAAATGGTAATTACATGGGTAAATATGAGACATGTTTTTAATTACTTAAACATCTTTAAAACATAACTGACTGCTTAAAGAAATAATAATAACATATTATGTTGTTTATAACATATGTAAAAATATTCTATGAAAATAATTGTACAAAGGCTAGGAGGGGAGAAATGTAAGTATACTGTTGTAAGGTGGTTGCACTATATGTAACATTGTATAATATCACTTGAAGGTAGACTGTAGTAAGTTAAAGATGTAGCACGCTGTGAACTCTAAGTCAACCACTAAAATAATACAGCAAAGAGTTATTGCTAAGAAGTCAACAAAGGGGATGTCTCATTTGTACCCACAGGATTTTAATTTATAGAGGTGATGCCATGGAGAGACTAATGCCATTGAAAGCAGATTTTTTCTTTGCCCCCTAAAGATATCAAGCCTACGAAAATATAAAAAATAGGACTAATACAGGAGATAAAAGGAATTCATAAAAATACTGAATCCAAAAGAAAGTGAAAAGAAAAAAGAAAACGAAGAACAGATAGCATAACGTAAAGCAGAGAGAAAGATTTTAGCTTTAAATCCAAATATATCAGTGGTAGTATTTACTGGAAATGGTCTAAACATCTTTATTAAAATCTAGAGATTATCATACTAGAAAAAGTAAGATCCAACTAGATATGCTGACTTCACAAAACCTACTGTAAATACAAGCAGCAAGGCAAGCAGATCTACTCTAAATATTTCTATTCAATATTGTAGTATACAGGGTTTAGCCAATGCATTAATTCCAGATTTTCACAGACCACATAATCATCTACATAGAAAATCTTACAGAATCCAAAAGAAACAAAACAAACAAAAAAACTACCTGAACTAATAAGTGCATTTAGCAAGGTGACAGGACACCAGATCAATATATAAGAATCTATTGTATTTTTGTACACTGAAAACAATCTGAAAAAAAAACTTTTTAATATAATTTACAATAGCATCAAAATATTAAAATACTTAGAGATAATTATGACAAAAGACATGTAAGATCTGCATTCTTAAAACTACCAAACATTACTGAGAGAAATTGAAGAAGATTTAAATAAATGAAGAGATATAGCATGTTTATGGATTGGAATACTTGGTATCATTAGGATAATAATTCTCTCCAAATTGATCTGTATATTCAAAGCATTCCAGGTCAAAATCCAAGCAGGCTTTTATTTATAGAAATTGACAGGCTGATTCTAAAATTCATATGGAAATGCAAAGGACCTAAAATAGCCAAAACAACTTTGAAAGAGGGATAAAGTTAAAGAACTTACATTAATACTACCTGACTTCAAGACCTATGATAAAGCTACAATACTCAAGATACTATGGTACTGTTGTCAAGATAGACAAGTAGAATAATGCAACAGAATAGATAACCTGGAAATAGGCCCACACATATATGGACAATTGATTTCTGATAAGTACAAAGATAATTCAGAGGAAAAGCAATAGTCTTTTAAATAGATAGTGCTGGAACAATTGGCTACCACAAGTATAAAAATGAATGTTGATCCATACTTTACCATATACAAAAATTAACTCAAAATGGATTATAGACCTAAATGTAAAATCTAAAACTATAAAACTTCTAGAAGAAATCATGGGAGAAAAATCTTTGTACCTATGGGCCAGGCAAATATGTCTTCGGTATACCAAAAGCATAATCTATAAAAGAAAAGACTAACCATTACCCTTATACCTCCTCTCTCAGAAATCTTTATAATGAAGGGGCTGTTTAAAAGGGGATAAAAATCTGGTAGAGATTAAAGGAAAGAGTGATGATGTGGGAAATGACACCCACATAAGAGATTTGACTAGCCATGCTGTGAATGAGCACGTGAAGGAGACATTTGAGGTGGGGAAGGAATCACAGCTTAGAAATGGCTTTAGGTACATTTACAGCAAGGACAGTCGAGGAATTGATTGGCTTTGAATAAACTACCTTTGTCAATAATAAAACAGCAATGAGCCCCTTACTGAGAACTAAACGTGCATTATAGAACTGGCTTAATTCGCCCCCACCACATCAACTCATTTAATTCTTACAATTACTTTATGAAGAAGATATTTCAATCCCCATTTTACAGATGCAAGAAATGAGGTTCAGAGAGGAAAGAGCTTTGCCCAAGGAGGACTAAGTGGGGCTAACCCCAATGCCTTCACTCTTAAACACTCTGCTTCTAGGATGGGTCCATGCCCATACTATATTGATAGTCAACGAGCAATAGAATGATCTGAATCCAATTGATTTTTTAAAAAGTTAATCTGCTCCCCTATAGAAACACAATATAATGACTAGAGGCTGTAAAATGTATTGTTAGATACTGGTACTAAACTAAAGAAACTGGCTCTTTCAGCTTGCAAAATGCATAAAAAGGCTAAAAGCGAAAGGTTTTCAACTGCATTTAAGTAAGCAAGTAAATCTCGTGCCAATATCGTCCATGTGACTCGGTCTTAAATAAATACGAGTTTATTATTTAAGAATAAATAATGAGCTACAAGTTATTTTTACAAGTATAAATCATTCACAACTATCTTCTTTTGGAAATGGTCAACTCCACCTCTCTAAAAGTCCTGGGCCAAAAGCTTTATGTTACTAGAGATTAAATTCCTTGGCAAGTAGGCCAAAGATCAAAATACATTGTGTTTTTATTTGGATAGTCTGGGAGTATTGAATTTGTCCTTTTCTTATCATTAACATTCATCTCTCTGGATCATCCACTTCTCTTTGAACTTGGGAAACAGGAATTTGATATCACTCAGTATTTAAATCAATTAAAACAAGGACCCAGACAGAACCAAGTAATTCTGGGAGTTAACTATAATAAGTCTTTCATCTTAATAAAGTTCAGTTCAGTTGTTTATTTGGAAAATGACCAGCATCAACACTAATTTTCCAGGGTGCATGAATGTGTTTTCCTACATTTACTAATACTACGTTCTACTTTCCAAAGACCAGAAATGAACCAAAGGCATATAAGCACTTGCCAGGAAAAGAAAAAATTAGCTTCAGTTTAGAGATTAGAAATTTGAATCAGCTTTGCCAAGAACTTCCTAAATCTTCTTTTTGATTCAGCACAAGTTGCACACAATAGGTATTCAACAAATTTTGTTGACTTATGACACAGTCATGGCTGTGAGTGATTGCTTTGTGCACTAACTAAATAAAACGATTTCTCCCGAGAAGGGACGACGTTGACAGCTATCACTTATAGAGCCAGAAAGAAGTTTGTGAAGTTCCATTCAGTCTTATTTTGGTTTGGCCTGGTATGAAAAGCGCAAAAAATCAAACAAAGAAATAATAATAATAACTCATATTTTAACCCAGAATCAATCATTATTAATATTTAGCATAATTGCTTTACAATAGCCAGGACATGGAAGCAACCTAAGTGTCCATTGACAGATGAATGGATCAAGAAGATGTGGCACATATATACAATGGTATATTACTCAGCCACAAAAAAGTACGAAATTGAGTTATTTGTAATGAGGTGGATGGACCTAGAATCTGTCATACAGAATGAAGTAAGTCAGAAAGAGAAAAATAAATACAGTATGCTAACACATATATATGGAATCTAAAAAAAAAAAAAAAGGTTCTGATGAACCTAGGGGCAGGACAGGAATAAAGACGCAGATGTAGACAATGGGCTTGAGGACACAGGGAGGGGAAGGGGTAAACTGGGACAAAGTGAGAGTGGCATGGACACATATGCACTACCAAATGTAAAATAGATAGCTAGTGGGAAGCAGCCGCATAGCACAGGGAGATCAGCTCGGTGCTTTGTGACCACCTAGAGGGGTGGCATAGGGAGGGTGGGAGGGAGGGAGATGCAAGAGGGAGGGGATATGGGGATATATGTATACATATAGCTGATTCACTTTGTTATAAAGCAGAAACTAACACACCGTTGTAAAGCAATTATACTCCAATAAAGATGTTAAAAAAAAAACAATGGAAATGTTCTGACTTAACCAAAAAAGAAAAAAAAAATTAGCACAATTGCATCTGAAGTTTTCTATTTAGATTATTTTTAAATTGTACAAGCTATATGAGTATAAAAAATTTTTTTGAAGAAATCATTCAATCCTTTCTAAAAACGCTGAGTGTCCTTTGACCTTTATCCCTGATTTGGCCCTTGCTCACTCACACACTTGATTTGTTTTTCTCCCTTTCTTCATTACAGAATTTTTTGACCTTTTCTTTTTGTTCCTTCTTCCTTTTCCTCCTTTCCTTCCTCTGTTGCTTACCCTCTTCCAAGTGTCTTCGTCACTCAGTTCTACAGTATAATGCAGCTAGTGCAGTTCTATAATAAAATAAGGGCCTCCTATGAATCAGCAGGAACATCTTGCTGTGGATGGGAGAGTATTAATATGTATTCTGTGGTCCGTGGGAAGAAAATTCTCCCTGGCTTGAAGCTTCACAGATTTATGATTTATTGGATCAAATCTCCTTTTATTTAACTGCTCTTGAATGGGTTCAAAGAGTACATATTCCAATGATCTAAATAAGAACAAGGCACATACACTAAAAAGGCCAGCATGACATGTACAAAAAAAAAACGAAAGGGAGATGGGAGACTTTATTCCTTAGACTAGAAGGAAATTGGTTCCTTACCCTGAATCTATGACTTTGATGTTTCCACACCAATGGTCCATTTCCTACTTGAAATGTTTTTAATATTGCTAGAGTTCTTTATTATGAGATAAAGTAAAATAATACATGCAAGTATACGTTGTGAAACAAAAAGACCTATTCAAATGTGCATGGTTATTATTATTAATATATGCTGTAAGTCTCTTCCCTCACCAAGAGCAGAATAGCTTCTGTCTTCTTGTTTCTAGTGTACAATTTTAAAAACTTTTTAAAAAAATGTTTTCAAATAGAAGAGAATTGTAGCTACCAGACTAAAAATACTAGGAGTTGTCTTCTGAAATAAATAACAATGAAAACACCTTCAAATATATTCATGAAGCTCATCTCATTAAACATTGACTGGCAAATCCAAATAATCTATTCCTGACTTTTGTTAAAATAGTTATAAATCTTGTACTTTTAAAAGGTTCACATCAAACCTGTATGTAGAGGGATAAGAATGATGAGATTAGTAATAGAAATAATTATGAATTAAGACTATCTTACTTGCTCCTGGCCCTAAGTCCTTAGCAACAAAGCCATATCTGATCAATGGTTACTGAATAAACATATTTGAATTTACTGTAATAAGCTAACATAATACAGGTTCAAATATTTATGTAGTAGTAAGTGATGGTTTTTTAATACTTAATCATTCCAAAATATTATAAACTCATCTTTGCATATCCTCCTTGCCCAATGCATGGCACATAATAGATATTTCTTGAATATATTTGAATTAAACAAATATAAGGCACATCACGGCACTACAATCTGATTGCTATTCCCAACAAATTGGTATCTTTTACCTCCATGAAATTCTTTTTTTTTTTTTATGCCTGGGATGATGGACAGTGTAGAAATACTCAGGATTGAGACATAAACTCCAGAGGAACTGTTGTTATTTATGGACAGATTTCAGGAATTCCAGTTGTCTTCTCTTTGGCTTGCTCTTTAAAAGAAAATCTAATTCAGTGTATAGGAAGAATTTCAGGCAAGAGTATTCTGGAGTTTAAACTCACCTATAAAACAAAAACTATTCATTCATGTCTAGAGATAATTTATATTCCTTAAAATTTTTTTCAGGTGGAAAAATAATTACTCAGAAAGAGCCTATGGGAAATAGAGCCTCACCTTGATGTAGAGCTGATATTCTATCTCATCTGCATCACTGCTTGAAGAAGGAAGTAAAGGTTGAACATCAAGGGAAAGCATTAAAAATGTAAACTAGTGACATGTACTCTTTGATATCAAGTTATAACATGGAGTAGAATGTATTGAGAGCCTATGAGTGTATGTGCACTCACACATCACTCCAGGGGATTATATATTAGGTGTATTTGTTTATATTCCTTGGTATAATTAGTTGCCTTTTTTATTGTCTACCTCAAAATTGACACACAGAAGAAGAACATGGTTGAGAGATGGATGAGGTAACTTCAGAAGGGTATCTGTTCAGTAGCTGGGGATATGTCGGTACACAGACAATATTGTCAATGTACCTTTTGTCCACCAATAAGTAAAATTCCTTGAGACCCACCGGCCACTGTGGATAATTCATAAGACTACTGTCCTAGGGAAGGAAGGGTAGGTGTCCCTGAAATAATGAGATTACCATACCACTTCAATTCACAAAGCTAATTATTCTGGGTTCATAAGAATACAATATTCTAAAAGCCAGGCTTTTTGGAGAATTTTTTTTTCTAAATTCCTCCTTATACATCTTTATGTCTCTAATAAGTACCCCAGTATATCAGTCCTGGTCTACTCAGAAAACAGTTTTCATGGGGATATAAGGTGGAAAAGAAGGTGGATATGAGGAAGAGGAGTTTCAACACAAGAGAAGAGGAAGGGCCTCTTTGGCCTAGAAGATAAACAGGAAAGGGTGGAGGAGACTGAGAGATGAAGGAGATAAGACTAGAGTTAGAATGCTGCCTGGGTCCCTGACAGCCTTAGTGTCAGCCAAAGAGAGAGGGTGAGACAATAGAAACTCCAACGGAAATCTCAGATAAATGAGGGGAATCAGCACATCCAAGCTGGCTTTCCACTTTCCTATGGAAACCAACATTGCACAAGCACAGTAGAACAGCTTGGGCAGTACAAGATTTCTAAACAGGTGAGCCTAAAATGGCATTCCCTAGTCTCCCTGCATTTCATTTCAGGTATGAGGGCTCCAGCAGTTTCTACAAGTGCTGTAGTTGGTGCACAAAGGATGGTTGAGAGAAAGCCTGTCTAGGCCTAATCAACTTGGAGAGATGGACAAGTTCCCAAGAGCAATCAGTCATGGCACCTCATCCATGAAGAGAGAAGAGACCACAACTTATCCCAGCCATGCAGGCTTCAACTGCCTATGCCAGTGCCCAGTAGAACCAGATGGCACCATTTACTCATCCTCTGGCCCCAGTGCATTAGAAAGCTGTGAAGATCAAGCAGATCGCATTCAAACTTCTGGTTCTTCCAGCTCTTATTGCCAGGAGGCAGTGGGAGGACCCTTTCTACCCCCACCCAGAGCCTCCGGTTTGGGAACTTAGAGTAGGGAGGGAAAGGAAAGGCGTTATCCTGATAGAGACTTTAACCTTGAATTGAACTTGTGTTAAACCAACAGAGATTGGGTTACTTTCAATTTGGCAAGTTTACAGTAGCTGGAAGACTCCAGAGAAAGATGAGTCCAGTAATAGAAAATAAAGGATGCTATAATTTTGGGCACGTAGGTTACTTAATGCATAAATTTCAACCCAGTTGTCCTACTTTTCAAGGTCAGCTCCCTCCCTTGCTCTGAGAAATCTTCTGGCCATTTTCTTTGCCAAGGTAACTGGAAATTTATCTCAAAGATTCTCCCTCTGGCTTTCTGGGGCTATCTCAAGCCAACCAGTTCTAGTTTTCCACCTTGTTGCTTTAACCTTTGGTGCTGGCATTCTTGCTAACCCTTCAGGCCTAAACAAATCTGAGCCCCACCTCATCTGGTACTTCAAGTTATAACCCAACTTTTTTTCCCACTCCTAGGAACGTCTGTTCTCCCACTGTGTCCAGACATAATTAGCTTCTATGTTCATTGTGGGCAAAAACTGTGCCGTACACATACATATACTAAGTTCTTAATAAAAGTGTGTGTATGTCTGTATTCACATGGTTTTGCCCATATATAAAAAGTACTTCTTGTAACTTGGATACACACACACACACACACACACACACACACACATACCACCACTACCACCACCACCACCACGACCACCACCACCACCATTTTCCTGTCTATTCACACTGGCCATTAAAAGTTGGTCTGTTTTGAAGTGTATTTAGACAGTTAACATATACATTACATCTAAACCAAGAACTTTTAAGGGCCTAACAGTAAGCTAGTTTGATTACCATTATTATTGATAATTACGGGGGTTGTGCTGGTACTTAGACATAACTGCATACGATTATTGTTTTTCTGCTGAAATCATTGCTTATACAGTTATGTGGCACCAATAATAAGTTTGCAAGTAATTTGTGACAAATCTTTCTTTTGTAGTGTTTCAAGAAAGTAAACTCCTGAGGCTGATTTTAGCATTAGGTACATATGATATCCCTTCTTGAAAATATACGAACGTGGTGGTGGTGGGGGGGGTTGTTGGTGTTGTTTTAGTACAACAAAGTATGAAATGCTGTGGAAGAAATGGCCTCCAGAAATGTGGTTGATTTATATCTCAGGAATGTGTGTGAAGGATGAGAGGATAGATTTCCTCAAATAGCTGCTAAAACCAGCAGGCTCCAGCTAGCAGGCATTTAGCAACTAGATCCAAAAACTCTTACCTGCATGCATCTTAAGTTTCCCTATATTTCACCAGCTTTGGGGCACAAGTGGAGTCACATTAACAATAACACTCTGTATTTCACCCAACTGGTCCTCTGCTCCTGGCTCTAAATTTATTTTCCATAAAAAGTTCCCCTAAATATTTCTGAGATAATCCAGGTTGGCTCGAATGAGCTTACTAACAAGTCTGGTCAGAACTATCTTGACATCCCCCAGGCGCTGCTGTCACTTGCAGCACAAAGCACGATTCCTACCAGACCAACTGCCCCTCGGAAGGCAGTCAGCTTCCACGCGAGGAGAGCAAGTACGTGGGCAGGTTCCCCTCAGGCTCTGACCACATGTTCTGTGTCTCACAATCAGAGCTGCTCCCACATTGAAAGTTGTGCTCAGAGCCAGGCGACTTCCTTTCTTCCTGGGTGTGTGCATTTACTCTTTAGGGAGACTCAAAGCAATGTCATAAACAGATTTTAATCAAAATCACTTTTTTAGTTTGTACTTAATGTGAGCTTTTTCTTAGGATCCAGATAGATCCTAAGAGAAATTGGGCTTGGAGCAGAAATTAGAGACAGGAGAGAGGGGGAAGATGGCCGAAGAGTAAAACGCGGAGATAACCTTCCTCCCCACAGATACATCAGAAATACATCTACACGTGGAACAACTCCTACAGAACACCTACTGAACGCTGGCAGAAGACCACAGACCTCCCAAAAGAATAGACGCCCTCCGGCGACCTACACGCAGAGGCAGGGCCAAATCCAAAGCTGAACCCCGGGAGTTGTGCAAACAAAGAAGAGAAAGGGAAATCTCTCCCAGCAGCCTCAGGAGCAGCGGATTAAATCTCCACAATCAACTTGATGGACCATTCATCTGTGGAATACCTGAATAGACAACGAATCATCCCAAATTCAGGAGGTGGACTTTGAGAGCAAGATTTATTATTTTTTCCTCTTTTTGAGAGTGTGTATGTGTATGCTTCTGTGTGAGATTTTGTCTGTATAGCTTTGCTTTTACCATTTGTCCTAGGGGTCAATCCGTAAGTTTTTTTGTTTGATTTTTACTTAAAAAATTTTTTTTTCTTAATAATTATTTTTTATTTTAATAACTTTATTTTATTTTACCTTACATTATTCTATTTTCCTTTATCCTCTTTCTTGCTTTCTTTCTACTTTTTCTCCCTTTTATTCTGAGACGTGCGGATGAAAGGCTCTTGATGCTGCAGTGAGGAGTCAGTGCTGTGCCTCTGAGGTGGGACAGCCAACTTCAGGACACTGGTCAACAAGAGACCTCCCAGCTCCACATAATATCAAACGGCGAAAATCTCCCAGAGATCTCCATCTCAACACCAGCACCCAGCTTCACTCAACAACCAGCAAGATACACTGCTGGACAAACTATGCCAAACAACTAGCAAGACAGGAACACAACCCCACCCATTAGCAGAGAGACTGCCTAAAATCATAATAAGTCCACAGACACCACAAAACACACCACCAGACGTGGACCTGACCACCAGAAAGACAAGATCCAGCCTCATCCACCAGAACACAGGCACTAGTCCCCTCCACCAGAAAGCCTACACAACCCACTGAACCAACTTTAGCCACTGGAGACAGACACCAAAAACACGGGAACTACGAACCTGCAGCCTGCAAAAAGGAGACCCCAAACACAGTAAGATAAGCAAAATGAGAAGACAGAAAAACACACAGCAGGTGAAGGAGCAAGATAAAAACCCACCAGACCTAATAAATGAAGAGGAAATAGGAATCTATCTGAAAAAGAATTCAGAATAATGATAGTAAAGATGATCCAAAATCTTGGAAAGAGAATAGAGAAAATGTACGAAACATTTAACAAGGACTTAAAGAACTAAAGATGAAACAAGCAATGATGAACAACACAATAAATGAAACTAAAAATATTGTAGAAGGGATCAATAGCAGAATAACTGAGGCAGAAGAACGGAAGAGTGACCTGGAAGATAAATTAGTGGAAATAACTACTGCAGAGCAGAATAAAGGAAAAAGAAGGAAAAGAACTGAGGACAGTCTCAGAGACCTCTGGGACAACATTAAATGCACCAACATTCGAATTATAGGGGTTCCAGAAGAAGAAGAGAAAAAGAAAGAGACTGAGAGAATATTTGAAGAGGTTATAGGTGAAAACTTCCCTAATATGGGAAAGGAAATGTTAATCAAGTCGAGGAAGCACAGAGGGTCCCATACAGGATAAATCCAACGAGAAACACGTCAAGACACATATTAATCAAACTGTCAAAAATTAAATACAAAGAAAACATATTAAAAGCAGCAAAGGAAAAACAACAGATAACACACAAGGGAATCACCCATAAGGTTAACAGCTGATTTTTCAGCAGAAACTCTGCAAGCCAGAAGGGACTGGCAGAACATATTTAAAGTGATGAAGGAGAAAAACCTATAACCAAGATTACTCTACCCAGCAAGGATCTCCTTCAGATATCATGGAGAAATTAAAACCTTTACAGACAAGCAAAATCTGAGAGAGTTCAGCACCACCAAACCAGCTTTACAACAAATGCTAAAGGAACTTCTCTAGGCAAGAAACACAAGACAAGGAAAAGACCTATAATAACAAACCCAAAACAATTAAGAAAATGGGAATAGGAGCATACATATTGAGAATTACCTAACTGTAAATAGATTAAATGCTCCCACCAAAAGACACAAACTGGCTGAATGGATACAAAAACAACACCCATATATATGCTGTCTACAAGAGACCCACTCCAGACCTAGAGACACATACCGACTGAAACTGAGGGGATGGAAAAAGATATTCCATGAAAATGGAAACCAAAAGAAAGCTGGAGTAGCAATTCTCATATCAGACAAAATAGACTTTAAAATAAAGAGTATTAGAAGAGACAAAGAAGGACACTACATAATGATCAAGGGATCGATCCAAGAAGAAGATATAACAATTGTAAATATTTATGCACCCAACATAGGAGCACCTCAATACATAAGGCAAATACTAACAGCCATAAAAGGGGAGATCAACAGTAACACATTCATAGTAGGGGATTTTAACATGCCACTTTCACAGTGGACAGATCATCCAAAATGAAAATAAATAAGGAAACACAAGCTTTAAATAATACATTAAACAAGATGGGCTTAATTGATATTTATAGGACATTTCCATCCAAAAACAACAGAATACACATTTTTCTCAAGTGCTCATGGAACATTCTCCAGGATAGATCATATCTTGGGTCACAAATCAAGCCTTGGTAAATTTAAGAAAATTGAAATTGTATCAAGTATCTTTTCCAACCACAATGTTATGAGACTAGATATCAATTAAGGAAAAGATCTGTAAAAAACACAAACACATGGAGGCTAAACGATACACTACTTAATAACGAAGTGATCACTGAAGAAATCAAAGAGGAAATCAAAAACATACCTGGGAACCAATGACAATGGAGACAAAACGACCCAAAACCTAAGGGATGCAGCAAAAGCAGTTCTAAGAGGGAAGTTTATAGCAATAAAATCCTACCTTAAGAAACAGGAAACATCTTGAATAAACAACCTAACCTTGCACCTAAAGCAATTAGAGAAAGAAGAATAAAAAAAAACCCCAAAGTTAGCAGAAGGAAAGAAATGATAAAGATCAGATCAGAAATAAATGAAAAAGAAATGAAGGAAATTATAGCAAAGATCAATAAAACTAAAAGCTGGTTCTTTGACAAAATAAAGAAAATTGATAAACCATTCACCAGACTCATCAAGAAAAAAAGAGAGAAAACTCAAATCAATAGAATTAGAAATGAAAAAGGAGAAGTAACAACTGACACTGCAGAAATACAAAAGATCATGAGAGATTACTAAAAGCAACTCTATGCCAATAAAATGGACAACCTGTAAGAAATGGACAAATTCTTAGAAAGGCACAACCTTCCGAGACTGAACCAGGAAGAAATAGAAAATATGAGCAGACCAATCACAAGCACTGAAATTCAAACTGTGATTAAAAATCTTCCAACAAACAAAAGCCCAGGACCAGATGGATTCACAGGAGAATTCTATCAAACATTTAGAGAAGAGCTAAAACCTATCCTTCTCAAACTCTTCCAAAATATAGCAGAGGGAGGAACACTCCCAAACTCATTCTATGAGGCCACCATCACCCTGATACCAAAACCAGACAAGGATGCCACAAAAAAGTAAACTACAGGCCAATATCATTGATGAACATAGATGCAAAACTCCTCAACAAAATACTAGCAAACAGAATCCAACAGCACAGTAAAAGGATCATACACCATGATCCAGTGGGGTTTATTCCAGGAATACAAGGACTCTTCAATATACGCAAATCAATCAACGTGATACACCATATTAACAAATTGAAGGAGAAAAACCATATGGTCATCTCAATAAATGCAGAGAAAGCTTTTGAGAAAATTCAACACCGATTTATGATAAAATCCCTCCAGAAAGTAGGCATAGAGAGAACCTTCCTCAGCATAATAAAGGCCATATATGACGAACTCACAGCCAACAACGTCCTCAATGGTGGAAAACTGAAAGCATTTTCCCTAAGATCAGGAACAAGACAAGATTTCCCACTCTCATCACTATTATTCAACATAGTTTTGTACGTTTTAGCCACAGCAATCAGAGAAGAAAAAGAAATAAAGGGAATCCAAATCAGAAAAGAAGAAGTAAAGCTGTCACTGTTTGCAGATGACATGATACTATACATAGAGATTCCTAAAGATGCTACCAGAAAACTACTAGAGCTAATCAATGAATTTGGTGAAGTAGCAGGATACAAAATTAATGCATGGAAATCTCTGGCATTCCTATATACTAATGATGAAAAATCTGAAAGTGAAATCAGGAAAACACTCCCATTTCCCATTGGAACAAAAAGAATAGACTATCTAGGAATAAACCTACCTAGGGGAAAAAAATACCTGTATGCATAAAATTATAAGACACTTATGAAAGAAATTAAAGATGATACAAATAAATGGAGAGATATACCATGTTCTTGGAATGGAAGAATCAACATTGTGAAAATGACTCTACTACCCAAAGCAATCTACAGATTCAATGCAATCCCTACCAAACTACCACTGGCATTTTTCACAGAACTAGAAGAAAAAAATTCACGATTTGTATGGAAACACAAAAGACACAGAATAGCCAAAGCAATCTTGAGAACAAAAAACGGAACTGGAGGAATCAGGCTCCCTGACTTCAGACTATACTACAAAGCTACAGTAATCAAGACAGTATGGTACTGGCACAAAAACAGAAATATAGATCAATGGAACAGGATAGAAAGCCCAGAGATAAACCCATACACATACGGTCACCTTATCTTTGATAAAGGAGGCAGGAATGTACAGTGGAGAAAGGACAGCCTCTTCAATAAATGGTGCTGGGAAAACTAGACAGCTACATGTACAAGTATGAGATTAGATCACTCCCTAACACCATACACAAAAATAAGCTTAAAATGGATTAAAGACCTAAATGTAAGGTCAGAAACTATCAAACTCTTAGAGGAAAACATAGGCAGAACACTCTATGACATAAATCACAGGAAGATCCTTTTTGACCCACCTCCTAGAGAAATGGAAATTTAAAAAAAAATAAACAAATGGAACCTAATGAAACTTCAAAGCTTTTGAACAGCAAAGGAAACCATAAACAAGACCAAAAGACAACCCTCAGAATTGGAGAAAATATTTGCCGATGAAGAAACTGACAAAGGATTAATCGCCAAAATTTACAAGCAGCTCATGGAGCTCAATAGCCAAAAAACAAACAACCCAATCCAAAAATGGGCAGAAGACCTAAATAGACATTTCTCCAAAGAAGATATACAGACTACCAACAAACACATGAAAGAATGCTGAACATCATTAATTAGAGAAATGCAAGTCAAAACTACAATGAGATATCATCTCACACCAGTCAGAATGGCCATCATCAAAAAATCTACAAACAATAAATGCTGGAGAAGGTGTGGAGAAAAGGGAACACTCTTGCACTCCTGGTGAGAATGTGATTGGTACAGACACTATGGTGAACAGTATGGAGGTTCCTTAAAAAACTGCAAATAGAACTACCATATGAGCCAGCAATCCCATTACTGGGCATATACCCTGAGAAAACCATAATTCAAAAAGAGTCATGTACCAAAATGTTCATTGCAGCTCTATTTACAATAGCCAGGAGATGGAAACAACCTAAGTGTCCATCATTGGATGAATGGATAAAGATGTGGCACATATATACAATGGAATATTACTCAGCCATAAAAAGAAATGAAATTGAGCTATTTGTAATGAGGTGGATGGACCTAGAGTCTGTCATACAGAGTGAAGTAAGTCAGAAAGAGAAAGACAAATACCATATGCTAACATATATATATGGAATTTAAGAAAAAAAAATGTCGTGAAGAACCTAGGGGTAAGTTAGGAATAAAGACACACACCTACTAGAGAATGGACTTGAGGATATGGGGAAGGGGAAGGGGAAGCTGTGACAAAGTGAGAGAGTGGCATGGACATATGTACACTACCAAATGTAAAATACATAGCTAGTGGGAAGCAGCCGCATAGCACAGGGAGATCAGCTCCATGCTTTGTGACCTCCTGGAGGGGTGGGATAGGGAGGGTAGGAGGGAGGGAGATGCAAGAGGGAAGAGATATGGGAGCACAAGTATATGTCTAACTGATTCTCTTTGTTATAAAGCAGAAACTAACACACCATTGTAAAGCAATTATACTCCAATAAAGATATTAAAAAAAGGAAAAAAAGAAATTAGTGACAGACAGCATTGGACCAACCTGAAACCTCAACTGAGACTTCGTGTCATCAAGACAGACAGACTTCCAGCAGGTCTGTCACATTAGTTTACCTGGAAGACCCTGACAAGTAAAATTTCAGGGGCTCAGCTCAAGCTAAGCCCCTGCTGCCCACTATTTATGGAGACACATATATGTTCTATTTAAAGATAATGTACACATATAAAATAAAGTGCAAACTGTAAATTTAAAAAATAAACATCAACAGTGTTTTTGTAATAGGGAAGAACAAATCTGACTTCATATTGGATATGTTTATTTTACTTTAACCTTTGTATACTATTTTTTTTTTTGCTACAAGTTAAGAATGTTGCCTCTAGCCTAAAAAATACAGGATAACCCATTCTCAAGGCTCTGACCTTTAAGGGTATAGTAATTTTCCATTCATATCAACATAAAAAGTTGCAGAACAGAGAATAACATTTGCCTTGTTGGAGGTTTACAGGAACATCCTGACCCTGCGTAGACAGCTACAAGAACAAAGGATTCTGACACTAAGAAATTTGCAGCAACCAACCATGTCCCCTCCCCTTTTAATATAAAATAAGCCTGAATTCTAAGTCACGTAAGGTGGTTCTTTGGGACACTAGTCCACCATCTTCTTGGTCTGCTGGCTTTCCAAATAAAGTCACTATTCCTTGCCCTAACAGCTTGTCCCTAATTTACTGGCCTGTCTTGTAGTGAGCAGAATGAGCTTGGACTCTGTACCATTTTGATTAAACCACAGTGAGAAATTATCTGACACCCATTAGGATGGCTCATCTATATTTTAGAAAAAGGAAAGAAGGGAGAGAGAGAGAAAGAGAAAGAAAGAAAGAAAGAAAGAAAGAAAGAAAGAAAGAAAGAAAGAAAGAAAGAAAGAAAGAAAGAAAGAAAGAAAGAAAGAAAGAAAGAAAGAAAGAAAGAAAGAAAGAAGGAAGGAAGGAAGGAAGGAAGGAAAGAAAGAAAATAAATATTGGCAAAACTGTTGAGAAAATGGAACTTTTCTGCAGTGCTGGTGGACGTATAAAATGGTGCAGCCACTGTGGAAAACAATATGGCAGTTCCTCAAAAAAGTAAACAGATTTATCACATGATGTAGCAATTTCAGTTCTGGGTATGTACCCAAAAGAGTTGAAAGCAGGGACTCTAGCAGATATTTGTACCCTCATGTTCATAGCAGCATTCACAGGAGCCAAAAGTTGGAAGCAAACCAACAGATCATCAACGGATAAATGAATAAACAAAATGTCGTGTATACATACAATAGAATATTATTTAGTCTTTAAAAAGAAGGAAATTCTGACACATGCTACAACATGGATGAAACTTGAGGACATTATGCTAAGTGAAATAAGCCAGCCACCAGGAGACCAGAGTAGAAATTACCTAGAGTAGTCAGATTCATAAAGACAGAAAGTGGAAGGGTTGTTGCCAGGGACTGGTGGGAGGGGGGAATGAGGATTGTTGATTCATGGATACAGAGTTTCAGTTTTGCAAGATAATAAGAGTTCTGTGGATGGATGATAGTGATTATAGCATAACAATGTGAATGTTCTTCATGTCACTGAACTATAACACTTAAACACGGTTAAGATGGTAAATTTTATGATATTCATATTTTACCACAAATTTTTTAAATTAAAAAAATGTTTTGAGAGTTTAACTTCTAGTAATGGCTGAGTAGGTTATTTTGGGCTGACCATCCTTCCAAGAACAACTAGAAAAGTTGGATTTAAAATATTACATATATATTCCACTTGAAAGCATCAGAGAGTAACCAAGACAGGGAGAACTTGCAGATTCAAGATCTGAAAGAAAGAAGCTGAGGCAAGTAAGATGTACATATATGGGGCCACATTTCCCCTCAAGCTGACTACTAATTCTGAAAGTGAACATGGTGGCTGAAAGGCTGAAAAGCAGGACAGAACTTTCAAGAGTCTCACATATACGAAGGGAAAAAAAGAAGTCCATGGTCCATCAAGGGGGGAGTAGCTTTGATAAACATCCCAGGCTTTAGTTGGGTCTCCAAAAGGCTACACCAACAGATAAAGGCAAACCAGAAACGGGTCAGCCCTTAGGATAACAGAAACATATATTCAGATTATGTCTATTCCTGTGTGGAATAAAATGATCTTCCCCTAGCCCAGAAGCCTGCCAGAAGAAGGGAAAGTAAATTTTCACTGAAAAAAGATAGTAATATCCAGAGCTTCAAATTATCTTTACAATTTATCATTTTAAATGCCTGGCACACTGTCAAAAATAGCCAGGTAAAGTCTAGAATTCAGTTGATAGTAATGTACCATGTTGGTGTCTTAGCTTTGACAATTGTAAGGTAGGAGATGTAATCTTCTCCTAAGATTTCTTACTTAGGAGAAACTGAAATTGGATGAGGGCTATATATGAATTCTCTGTATTACCTTTACAACTTCTCTGTACATCTACATATATTCCAAAGCAAAAAGTTTATTTTTTTAAAAGAGGCCTGCAAGAATACAAGAATGTACTTGAAATCAGTTGACTGAAAACAAAGAGAAAATGGTAACCAGAAACTGGAGTTGAAAACATGATGCTGAATATGTTCAAAGAATGAAATGAGATAAAATTTTCCTGTAAATTGGAAAATACTTTAAACATGGAATTCCTAGAACTGAAAGATACAATAACTGATATTAAAAGCTCATCAAATGGTTTTAACATCATATTAGAAAGGGAATAATTTAGATCAGAAAAGAAATATTGAAAATGAAGCACAAGGAGACAATAGAAAATATAGGAAAGAGTGGAAGACATGAGATATGGTAGAAATTTTCAACCTCTAAGTAATTGGAGACCCAGGAGGAAAGGAGAAAGAAAATTATAAAAGTATTATTTTATTTTATTAACATCTTTATTGGAGTATAATTGCTTTAGAGTGGTGTGTTAGTTTCTGCTTTACAACAAAGTGAATCAGTTATACATATACATATGTCCCCATATCTCTTCCGTCTTGCATCACCCTCCCTTGCACCCTCCTTATCCCACCCCTCTAGGTGGTCATAAAGCACCGAGCTGATCTCCCTGTGCTATGCGGCTGCTTCCCACTAGCTATCTATTTTACATTTGGTAGTGTATATATGTCCATGCCACTCTCTCACTTTGTCCCAGCTTCCCCTTCCCCTTCCCCGTATCCTCAAGTCCAGTCTCTACTAGGTCTGCATCTTTATGCCTGTCTTGCCCCTAGGTTCTTAACGACTTTTTTTTTAGATTCCATATATATGTGTTAGCATATGGTATTTGTTTTTCTCTTTCTGACTTACTTCACTCTGTATGACAAACTCTAGGTCCATGCACCTCACTACAAACAACTCACTTTCATTCCTTTTCATGGCTGAGTAATATTCCATTGTATATATGTGCCACATCTTCTTTATCCATTCATCTGATGATGGACACTTAGGTTGCTTCCATGTCCTGGCTATTGTAAATAGAGCTGCAATGAGCATTTTGGTACATGACTCTTTTTGAATTATGGTTTTCTCAGGGTATATGCCCAGTAGTGGGATTGCTGGGTCATATGGTAGTTCTATTTTTAGTTTTTAAGGGACGTCCATACTCTTCTCCATAGTGGCTGTATCAATTTACATTCCCACCAGCAGTGCATGAGGATTCCCTTTTCTCCACACCCTCTCCAGCATTAATTATTTGTAGATTTTTTGATGATGGCTATTCTGACCAGTGTGAGATGATATCTCATTGTAGTTTTGATATGCATTTCACTAATGATTAATGATGTTGAGCATTCTTTCATGTGTCTGTTGGCAATCTGTATATCTTCTTTGGAGAAATGTCTATTTAGGTCTTCTGCCAATTTTTGGATTGAGTTTTTTTTTTTTTTTTTTTTTTTTTAATATTGAGCTCCATGAGCTGCTTGTAAATTTTGGAGATTAATCCTTTGTCAGTTGCTTCATTTGCAAACATTTTCTCTGATTCTGAGGGTTGTCTTTTCATCTTCTTTATGGTTTCCTTTGCTGTGCAAAAGCTTTTAAGGTTCATTAGGTCCCATTTATTTATTTTTGTTTTTATTTCCATTTCTCTAGGAGGTGGGTCAAAAAGAATTTGCTGTGAATTATGTCATAGAGTGTTCTGCCTATGTTTTCCTCTAAGAGTTTGATGGTGTCTGACTTTACATTTAGGTCTTTAATCCATTTTGAGTTTATTTTTGTCTATGGTGTTAGGGAGTGTTCTAATTTAATTCTTTTACATGTAGCTGTCCAGTTTTCCCAGCACCACTTATTGAAGAGGCTGTCTTTTCTCCAGTGTATATTCTTGTCACCTTTATCAAAGATAAGGTGACTATATGTAAGTGGGTTTATCTCTGGGCTTTCTATCCTGTTCCATTGATCTATATTTCTGTTTCTGAGCCAGTACCACACTTTCTTGATTACTGTAGCTTTGTAGTATAGTCTGAAGTCAGGGAGCCTGATTCCTCCAGATCCATTTTTCTTTCTCAAGATTGTTTTGGCTATTCGGGGTTTTTTGAGTTTCCATACAAATTGTGAATTTTTTTCTTCTAGTTCTGTGAAAAATGCCAGTGGTAGTTTGATAGGGATAGCATTGAATCTGTAGATTGCTTTGGGTAGTAGAGTCATTTTCACAATGTTGATTCTTCCATTCCAAGAACATGGTATATCTCTCCATTTATTTGTATCATCTTTAATTTCTTTCATCAGTGTCTTATAATTTTATGCACACAAGTCTTTTGTCTCGATAGGTAGGTTTATTCCTAGATATTTTATTTTTGCTGCAGTGGTAAATGGGAGTGTTTTCTTAATTTCATTTTTAGATTTTTCATCATTAGTGTATAGGAATGCAAGAGATTTCTGTGCATTAATTTTGTATCCTGCTACTTCACCAAATTCATTGATTAGCTCTAGTAGTTTTCTGGTAGCATCTTTAGGATTCTCTATGCATAGTATCATGTCATCTGCAAACAGTGACAGCTTTACTTCTTCTTTACCAATTGGGATTTGTTTTATTTCTTTTTCTTCTCTGATTGCTGTGGCTAAAACGTACAAAACTATGTTGAATAATAGTGATGAGAGTGGGAAATCTTGTCTTGTTCCTGATCTTAGGGAAAATGCTTTCAGTTTTCCACCATTGAGGACGTTGTTGGCTGTGAGTTCGTCATATATGGCCTTTATTATGCTGAGGAAGGTTCTCTCTATGCCTACTTTCTGGAGGGATTTTATCATAAATCGGTGTTGAATTTTCTCAAAAGCTTTCTCTGCATTTATTGAGATGACCATATGGTTTTTCTCCTTCAATTTGTTAATATGGTGTATCACGTTGATTGATTTGCGTATATTGAAGAGTCCTTGTATTCCTGGAATAAACCCCACTGGATCATGGTGTATGATCCTTTTACTGTGCTGTTGGATTCTGTTTGCTAGTATTTTGTTGAGGAGTTTTGCATCTATGTTCATCAATGATATTGGCCTGTAGTTTACTTTTTTGTGGCATCCTTGTCTGGTTTTGGTATCAGGGTGATGGTGGCCTCATAGAATGAGTTTGGGAGTGTTCCTCCCTCTGCTATATTTTGGAAGAGTTTGAGAAGGATAGGTTTTAGCTCTTCTCTAAATGTTTGATAGAATTCTCCTGTGAATCCATCTGGTCCTGGGCTTTTGTTTGTTGGAAGATTTTTAATCACAGTTTGAATTTCAGTGCTTGTGATTGGTCTGCTCATATTTTCTATTTCTTCCTGGTTCAGTCTCGGAAGGTTGTGCCTTTCTAAGAATTTGTCCATTTCTTACAGGTTGTCCATTTTATTGGCATAGAGTTGCTTTTAGTAATCTCTCATGATCTTTTGTATTTCTGCAGTGTCAGTTGTTACTTCTCCTTTTTCATTTCTAATTCTATTGATTTGAGTTTTCTCTCTTTTTTTCTTGATGAGTCTGGTGAATGGTTTATCAATTTTCTTTATTTTGTCAAAGAACCAGCTTTTAGTTTTATTGATCTTTGCTATAATTTCCTTCATTTCTTTTTCATTTATTTCTGATCTGACCTTTATCATTTCTTTCCTTCTGCTAACTTTGGGGTTTTTTTGTTCTTCTTTCTCTAATTGCTTTAGGTGTAAAGTTAGGCTGTTTATATGAGATGTTTCTTTGTCTTAAGGTAGGATTGTGTTGCTATAAACTTCCCTCTTAGAACTGCTTTTGCTGCATCCCATAGGTTTTGGGTCATATTTTTCTTATTGTCATTTGTTTCTAGTTTTTTTTTTAAGTTCTTCAGTGATCTTTTGGTTATTAAGTAGTGTGTTGTATAGCCTCCATGTATTTGCATTTCTTACAAATTTTTTCCTGTAATTGATATGTACTCTCATAGTGTTGGAGTCGGGAAAGATACTTGATATGATTTCAATTTTCTTAAATTCACCAAGGCTTGATTTGTGACCCAAGATATGACCTATCCTGAAGAATGTTACATGAGCACTTGAGAAGAATGTGTATTCTGTTGTTTTTGGATGGAATGTCCTATAAATATCAATTAAGTCCATCTTGTTTAATGTATCATTTAAAGCTTGTGTTTCCTTATTTATTTTCATTTTGGACGATCTGTCCATTGGTGAAAGTGGGGTGTTAAAGTCTCCTACTATAATTCTGTTACTGTCTATTTCTGCTTTTATGGCTGTTAACATTTGCCTTATGTATTGAGGGGCTCCTATGTTGGGTGCATAAATATTTACAATTCTTATTTCTTGTTCTTTGATTGATCCCTTGATCATTATGTAGTATCCTTCTTTGTGTCTTATAATACTCTTTATTTTAAAGTCTATTTTGTGTGATATGACAATTGCTACTCCAGCTTTCTTTTGGTTTCCATTTGCATGGAATACCTTTTTCCATTCTCTCACTTTCAGTCTGTATGTGTCCCTAGGTCTGAAGTGCATCTCTTGTAGACAGCATATATAGGGGTCTTGTTTTTGTATCCATTCAGCCAATCTATGTCTTTTGATTGGAGCATTTAATCTGTTTACATTTAAGGTAATTATTGATATGTATGTTCCTATTACCATTTTCTTAATTGTTTTGGGTTTATTATTGTAGGTCTTTTCCTTCTCTTGTGTTCCCTGCCTAGAGAAGTTCCTTTAGCATTTGTTGTAAAGCTGGTTTGGTGGTGCTGAATTCTCTTAGCTTTTGCTTGTCTGTAAAGGTTTTAATTTCTCTGTCAAACCTGATTGAGATCCTTGCTGGGTAGAGTGATCTTTGTTGTAGTTTTTTCTCCTTCATCACATTAAATATGTCCTGCCACTCCTTCTGGCTTGCACAGTTTCTGCTGAAAGATCAGCTGTAACCTTATGGGGATTCCCTTATGTGTTATTTGTTGTTTTTCCCTTGATGTTTTTAATATTTGTTCTTTGTATTTAATTTTTGATAGTTTGATTAATATGTGTCTTGGTGTGTTTTTCCTAGGATTTATCCTGTATGGGATTCTCTGTGCTTCCTGGACTTCATTAACTGTTTCCTTTCCCATATCAGGGAATGTTTCAACTATAATCTCTTCACATTTTCTCAGTCCCTTTCTTTTTCTCTTTTTTTCTGGGACCCCTATAAATCGAATGTTGGTGTGTTTAATGTTTTCCCAGAGGTCTCTGAGATTGTCTCCAATTCTTTTCATTCTTTTTTCTTTATTCTGCTCTGCAGTAGTTATTTCCACTATTTTATCTTCCAGGTCACTTATCTGTTCTTCTACCTCAGTTATTCTGCTATTGATCCCTTCTAGAGAATTTTTAATTTCATTTACTGTGTTGTTCATCACTGTCTGTTTGCTCTTTAGTTCTCCTAGGTCTTTGTTAAATGTTTCTTATATTTTCTCCATTCTATCGCCAAGATTTTGGATCATCTTTACTATCATTATTCTGAATTCTTTTTCAGGTAGACTGCCTGTTTCCTCTTCATTTGTTATGTCTGGTGGGTTTTTATCTTGCTCCTTCATCTGCTGTGTGTTTCTCTATCTTCTCATTTTGCTTAACTTACTGTGTTTGGGGTCTCCTTTTGGCAGGCTGCAGGTTTGTAGTTCCTGTTGCTTTTGGTGTCTGTGGCTTAGGTTGGTTCAGTGGGTTGTGTAGGTTTTCTGGTCGAGGGGACTGGTGCCTGTGTTCTGGTGGATGAGGCTTGCTCTTGTCTTTCTTGTGGGCAGGTCCACATCTGGTGGTGCGTTTTGTGTATCTGTGGCCTTATTATGGGTTTAGGCAGCCTCTCTGCTAATGGATGGGGTTGTGTTCCTGTCTTGCTAATTGTTTGGCATAGGGTGTCCAGCACTGCAGCTTGCTCGTCATTGAGTGGAGCTGGGTCTTGGTGTTGAGATAGAGATCTCTGGGAGATTTTCGCTGTTTGATATTATGTGGAGATGGGAGGTCTCTTGTGGACCAGTGTCCTGAACTTGGCTCTCCCACCTCAGTGGCACAGCACTGATGCCTGGCTGGAGCACCAAGAGCCTGTCTCCACATGGCTTGGAATACAAGGGAGGAAAAAAAGAAAGAAGGAAAGAAGAAGATAAAATAAAATAAAGTTATTAAAATAAAGAATAATATTAAGAAAAAATTTTTTTAAGTAATTAAAAAAAAAAACAAAAACGGACAGACAGAACCCTAGGCCAAATGGTAAAAATCAAAGCTATACAGACAAAATCACACACAGAAGTATACACATACACACTCACAAAAAGAGAAAAAGGGAAAAAATATATATATATCATTGTCCACCTCCTCAATTTGGGATGATTGCTATCTGTTCAGGTATTCCACAGATGCAGGGTACATCAAGTTGATTGTGGAGATTTAATCCGCTGCTTCTGAGGCTGCTGGGAGAGATTTCCCTTTCTCTTCTTTGTTCGCACAGCTCCTGGGGTTCAGCTTTGGATTTGGACCCGCCTCTGCTTGTAGGTCGCCTGAGGGCGTCTGTTCTTCGCTCAGACAGGATGAGGTTAAAAGAGCTGCTGATTCGGGGGCTCTGGCTCGTTCAGGCCGGGGGGAGGGAGGGTTATGGATGCAAGGCAAGCCTGCAGCTGCAGAGGCCAGCGTGACGTTGCACCAGCCTGAGGAACGCCGTGCGTTCTCCCGGGGAAGTTGTCCCTGGATCACGGGACCCTGGCAGTGGCGGGCTACACAGGCTCCCTGGAAGGGAGGTGTGGATAGTGACCTATGCTTGCACACAGGCTTCTTGGTGGCAGCAGCAGCAGCCTTAGCATCTCATGCCTGTCTCTGGGATCCACGCTGATAGCCGCGTCTCACGCCCGTCTCTAGAGCTCCTTTAAGCGGCACTCTTAATCCCCTCTCCTCGCGCACCAGGAAACAAAGAGGCAAGAAAATGTCTCTTGACTCTTCAGCAGGTACAGACTTTTCCCTGGACTCCCTCCTGGCTAGCCGTGGTGCACTAACCCCCTTCAGGCTGTGTTCACGCCGCCAACCCCAGTCCTCTCCCTGGGATCCGACCGAAGCCCGAGCCTCAGCTCCCAGCCCCGCCCTGCCCCGGCGGGTGAGCAGACAACCCTCTCGGGCTGGTGAGCACTGGTCCGCACTGATCCTCTGTGCAGGAATCTCTCTGCTTTGCCCTCCGCACCCCTGTTGCTCTGCTCTCCTCTGTGGCTCTGAAGCTTCCCCCTCTGCCACCCACAGTCTCCGCCCGTGAAGGGGCTTCCTAGTGTGTGGAAACCTTTCCTCCTTCACAGCTCCCTCCCACTAGTGCAGGTCCTGTCCCTATTCTTTTGTCTCTGTTTATTCTTTTTTCTTTTGCCCTACCCAGGTACGTGGGGAGTTTCTTGCCTTTTGGGAGGTCTGAGGTCTTCTGCCATAGTTCAGTAGGTACTCTGTAGGAGTTGTTCCACATGTAGTTGTATTTCTGGTGTATCTGGGGGCGGGGAGGGGGGGGGGAGGTGATCTCCATGTCTTACTCTTCCGCCATCTTGAAGCCTTCCCAAAAGTATTATTTTAAATGGGAACAGTTGAGAATTTTCCAAACCTGAGTAAAGATACCAAATCATGGATTAAAGAAGCACCACGATTGCCAAGTCAAAAAATAATACCATGAGATTTATGAAAAATTTCTCTACTTATTAGTCAAAAAGGAAATGCAAATTAAAACCATAATAAGATACAACTCACCAAGGTGCCCACTATTTTTTAAGTTGATGATACAATTGTGGGCAAAATTGAAGTTCATGGCCATATATACAGCTCTTGGGACTGCAAATTGGGAAAAATCACTTTGGAAGACTACTTGGTGAATGTTACAAGGCTGACCGTAAAGTATACAACCTTTGACATAGTGGCTCCCCCTATAGGTAATTGCTCAACAAAAATGCACCAAAAGGTACGGACAAGAATATTCACCGCAGCGTTATTCATCTGTCAACAGTAGAACAGATAAATAAATTGTGGTAACTGGCAATTGATGAATCACATAAGCAAACAATTGAGGGAAGGGGAAGTCTAGACACAAAAGAATACATACTGTATTTGGTTTGGATGTTAGAAGTCTACCTTGGAGAGGATGGAGAGGACAGTTATTTGGTAGGGCCGCTGGTAATGTTGTTTCTTGATCACAGTACTGATTATGCGGGTATGTTCACTTTGCAAAATTTCATCAAGCTGTGCCCTTAAGATCTGTGTACTTTACCATATGTATGTTATGCTTCAATAGCAAAATGATTTTTAATAGTTTTTTTTGGTTGGCAGTGGTGTAACACACCAATACACACATGCATACAAACACAAAGGCAAAGTGGGAAACGAAGGCACATTTTCATGTCAAATGTGAAAACACATCCTCAACAAAGAGACTCCCAGTAGAGGCAGAATATATTTGAATCCTCCAGATTTGGGGAACTAAAACAATGGCTAAGCACACTCTGCCCCAGGTACTATGCTAGGGGCTTCCTACGTATTCTGGTAGCAAATTACACGTTCTCTCATAGGTAAGTTCTTTTTTTAATTTCATGCCACTCATTTATTTCATACAGTAGAACACAGAAAGACATATCAAAAAAAGGAGCCATCTCCTGATAAAATTGCAGTTGATTTTCTTATCAAGTTTACTAAAGAAGGCAACAGTTAATTTCTTTTTTAAAAATCCAGCATTCACTTCACTGACTTTTTTTATAAAGGCATAAAAGTCCAAAGAGAAAACAGTATTCATCCCACATAATGAAATATTCAACTTGCCAATCCATGCACAGCCAGCCACTTGCCAAGCCTGTGATTTCAGTGGCCAACAGAGAACAGCAGTTCATACTAGTCACATTTACAAATACATGTAAGTGACCCATTATCTTCCACTTGCCTATATTCTTTTCATAGCACAATAATTATTTGTGAGTCATGTTCAGAGACCATACTTCTAACCTGCAGCATGATATTAAACTTACACTGATACCCACACACATTCTTCCCTGAGTTAACCAATATTTTATTAGTCAGTTTCCATGTCTTTTTAGCAAAAGTGTTTAGGAAACAAAGTGCATGTATTACAACTACCTAAGACCTATAAAAGGTAGATGTCTATATGTTATAGCTACCTACAGTCTATTAAAATCTAAAAAGGAAGACAAGGAAATAAATAGTAGGAAATGCCAGTAAAGTAGCGTATTGCTTCAGAAAAATAAAGTGATTATGGTTGCCTACTGGAATATATAAGCACTTATTTATAACATTAAAACCAACATGCTTTTTAAAACATTTACCCTAATTACTTACAGTTATGACTTCAAATGGGTGATATAAACAGATGCTTTGCTATACCTTATTCTTGCAGAAATAATGCTGAATTGATGTCTTATTCACCAGCTATCTTTGTGTGGGATAATGTAAAGAAAAATAGAAGAAAGTTACTAATACACATTTGTATGAATTTTTTAAAAGCCCTCAAAGTAGTCTCAAATGTCAAATAATATACAGATTTTAGTAATACCAAATTTTAAAAAGTCAGTGCTTACATTTATGTTTTAAAATAGGGAAAATATGGAATAGTATACCATGTATATTACAAAAAAATGTACTATTTTAGTTTACATACGTCTATTATTTCCCATTATCTATCTTGAGCTTGGTGGTATATCTAGGTTGAAAGTACCTCTCATAGTTAAGTTCTTCTTGATTAACTACTATTTCCATCATCTAACTGACACACAAGTATACTTTTTAAAATTTAATTTATTTACTCTAAGTATTATATGTGTATGTCTTAAGGGTCAGATATAACCACCCCCTCTCCCGAATGAAGAAAGAAATCTAACAAACCCTGCCTCATGCTTTCTAACCTCAATTTCAGTTTTCCAGAGGCAACCACTTCCAACATTTCTTTTTTCCTTTTATGAGAGAGAGCAAGGGAGAACCCAAGATGGAAGCTGCAGTCTTTTATAACCGAATACTAAAAGTGACATACCATAATTTCTGCCATATACTGTTGCTTACACAGACCAACACTAAATGATCATGGGAGGGAACTACACAAGAGTATGAGTACCAGGAGGTGGCGATCATGGGGGCATCTTGGAGGCTGGCTACCACAGACTGCGTGGTAAAAATATCAACTCTGATTCTGCCAACGCCTCCATCTCCTCTCTCTAGTATCATATTTTCTTCTCAGTTCCTAATCACTAATCCAGGTTCCCTTAAATCCAAAGCTGGAGTGTTCATCCCTGCACCCAGCACCAGATGGCCTTAGGATGCTTAGACCCAATCCTTTCCTACACCTGCAGCTTCATTTCATTTGACCAGTGGCAATGCCCTCAATGTATCAGTTATTAAATAGTTTTAATATAATTTCTGACTCCTCTAACTCATGAGGACATTTCCTTTTAGAGCATCTTAACACAATGCACAGTGTCTTAGTCTGTTCCGACTGCTATAACAAAATTCAGATAGTCCCCAACTTATGATTGCTCAACTCATAATTTACTCTAAGCCTGTTCTCCACAACAAGAGAAACCATCACAATGAGAAGCCCTCACACTGCAACGAAGAGTAGCCCCCGTGCTTGCTGTAACTAGAGGAAGCCCATGTGCAGCAACGAAGACCCAACGCAGCCAAAAAATATAAAATAAAATACAATTAAAAAAAAAAGATTTTGACATAAGAATCTGTGGGGGGACACAGACATTCAGACCATAGCACCCAAGTACCTCAACAGTTGTGAGACTGAAGTTTAGTTTTTCACAGCAGTATCCTAAATGTTTCAAAATTGGGGCATTACCCTCTAGGTAGCAATAGTCTCTGACTCCCTGACTGTCTCTGTCTCCCTCTGGCTCTGGCTCTGGCTCTGGCTCTCTCTGTCACTGGCCCTCTCTTACATCCTTCAATAATCTCTCACTCACCACCCCTCACCTTATTTTTCTCTTTCTTTCCTTAACTGGCTATGTCCTCAAATTATTACATTTTTAATTTTTATATTTATGAAACATTTTTATGACTGGTCCTGTTTTTAATTTTTTAAATGGGTAAGTAGAATAGCTAGATAAATTGATTTTATATTTGACCCAGCAGTTATCTTTAGTTAAAAAAAAAGTTTCCTGTACTTTTTCTTTATTGCTTCTTGGTTGTCTTTTCTATTGTGTAGGAAAAAAGTAAAGAAGCAAAAATGAGGAAGTCACTGAAAATCCTGTCTTTCTCTTTTACTTTTTATGCCATAATTTCCCTTATTTGTGGTCTTCTACTCTTCTACCAAATCCCCATCTCAGATTCTTTGTTCCTGAAGAAAACACCAGTTAATAAGTGAGTCTCTCATTGTGTCAGCATTCATGGAAGAAGAACGTGGCTAGAACTAACTTTCCCCTCATTTTGTAGGGGGAAATAGTTGTCACTTCCAACTATTTTTAATGTTTGTTGTGATATTTATATCCATATTTCAAAATAACTGGCTGAAATACTACTGTTTCCTGATTCCAGTCACCTTTGAATAGTCATTGTCTTCATGCTGTAGAAGTTGCAGATTTAGCTCCATGCACCTCTCCTATATACATTCCACCCTTCCTCCCAATAGAGCTATGTTACTTTTTAAAAAAAAATAAATGGACTTTCATTACTTACATTATTACGGCTATGTAAATATTATTCACACTGAGCCATGTAATGTAATGAAAGGACATTCTTGTACGAAATTTTGCTTTACCTGGAATTAACTTTTTAGTTTTTTTAGATTTCTAAGAACCCGTCTCCAGTCTGTACACATCAGGCAATTTATCAGTTGAATCTAGATGTCTGACTGCTTCTTTACAAATTTTCGACCAAGCCTCTCAACCCTCCACTGTCCCCTACCTTTAAGACATTCCTAGTGCTCTAATTCCTGAGACTTTTCTGAGGTTCCACAGCTATAGAAGGGACAACCTCACGAGAACTCCTTGATGTAGAAGATGCATGGTGCAGCTATGACTTCAAGGGACCCCAGGTGTGCTTTTTGGGGTGGATGCTTGAAGGGAATCTGGGCAGTCTCTGATGTCACCTCGACCACGTTTCTGTGACTTTTGCTGGGCTCTGCCTCTCCCCCTTTACTCACCCTCTCTGGCTGCCTTCCCTACTCCCTGAAGCCCCAGACACCCATTCTCACAGTGTCTGTGTCCGATGATGCAGATGCAGTGCTACCCCACGAGTTTTTTCTTTGTCCTGAATCACTCAGTCAGTTCTCTTTTCTCAATTCATTTTTTTGGTAATAATCCTTTCCTGGGATAGTCATCATTGATCACTATAGCTGATGCCCTGCTGTGAGAATAGGCAGGAGCAATGGAAAATCCAGGGAGTAGTGGAAGGAATTATAAATTCTCTTGCATGGAGTCATGCTGACTTCTTCCCTGTCTACCTGCTCCATCCCAACTCAGCATTCATTTTAATCATTATTTCCTTCATTGTTTCTCACTTTCCAGAAGTTCATGTTCAAAGGTGGATTAAGGATTCCTTCTCATCTTATATGCATGATTAAACTGAAGAAATAGAGCTTGTGGGCATCTTTGCCATGGTCATCATGGAACAGCAACCAACGTCTCACCCATATGTGAAGGGTCCCAGCTGCATGCAGTCCAGCCTCTCACCTGATTTGGCATTTCCATCTGATCTTATATTTCTGTCAAACTCCTTTAGAGTTCCCAGGAAGCTTAAAAGTCTGTATAAGCCAGTTGTTCTCTGCTCAGTTTTTCAGTCTGTAACCTCCAGATGTTTGCTTATCACTACCAGGCAGTGTTTTTTTTACCATGAGGCAAATTGCGTTAAATTTTTGAAACCCTAGTTTCTCTTTTAATCAGCTTTTAGGCCAAAAATCTAAAAAGATCACAAATCTAACACTTTCCTAAATCAAAACCACTTCTCCCTCCACCCTGCCCTCTGTTATTATCTTGTATATGTACTATTTTTTTACTCTGCAAGGAAACAGAAGTTGGGCAAACCAGTCAGTTCTCATGATTAAACCCATTCCCAGATATTTTTAAAAGTGTAATGATTGTATGAATTTATTAGTCATTTGCTTTTACTGAAATTAGAATAATATATACTTATATATTTTTGTTAATACTTTAGATAGTTTTACAAAATATGACACAAGCAGAGAATCATATCATAAACTCCATGTATTCCTTCAAGAATTAACTCATGGCCTATTTTATTTCATCTGTACCCTCACTCACAGAACCCAGGGTTATTTTGAAGCAAATCTCAGACACTATATAATTTTAAGTCTACATTGTTGCTCCAAAATATAAAGATTTATCTCTTTATTTAAACTTCATAATACATTTTACATGGTATTATAATACACAATAATATAATATTTATAATACCATTATCACAAAACTAGTAATATTTTTACTTTTATCAAATATGTCTTCAGTGTTCAAATTTCCCTAATTGTTTCTTAAATGCTTTTTGTTTTACAGTTTAGTGCTTGAATCAGGATCGTAATAAAGGCAATACATTGCAAAGAGTTGATAATGTCTCTTAAGTTCTCTTTTAATCTATAATTTACCCCTCTACCTTTTTTATGCCCTTTTGCAATTTATCTGTTGACACAACCAGGTCAGGATACTGTAGAGTTTCTCAGTCTGGATTTCACCAATTGCACCCCTGTTCTGTTGTTTAACATATTTATCTGTCCCTACGCTCCCTATAAATTGGTAGTTAAATCCAGAGGCTTGTACAATTTAAGTTCACATCCTAATATGGACCAGGTGACAATACCTCTTTATGGGTACGCTCCCATTAGCACTTTCATTTCCAGGAATCAGAGTGTGAGGTGTGTACATATTTTGGGAAGAATATATATTTATATTGTTTGTTTGTTTGTTTGTTTCTTCTTCTTCTTTTCCACTTAACTGACATTCATAAATTCTTTGGGACTCACTTCCTCTGTACTTTCTGGATGAAAATTTTGATTATTTTTTCCTCCTAGAGGACATTAAGAAGGTTAGATTTATGAGCTCATTTCAGTGAAATCAGAATTCCTAAATCCAAGACCCTCCATTCAAATAGATACTTGACTGTCCCAGCAGCAGGCAGTTTCTCCATCTAACTCTCAGTGACAACAGTAAGTGCATCAAGATTGTGGCTCTTCAGAAAACATTTTCAAAGACGTGTTTAGCTGTGCTTTTTCTGAAAGCTAATATGATCTATTGATCTTTCATTTCCCACAAACCTTTAGGTAATGTAGTCCATGTGTATGTAGTTTGGATAAAATAATTGTGAAAGTTCAGTGCAATTCAATTCCCCACTGTTTGTGTACAGAGCCCTCTCTATCCCCTGAGGTACTGGGATAAGATGAGGACACCCCGGCCACTGGTCTCAAACCACTTTCAGTCTGGTGTATAAGCAAACACCCAGCTACCTACAGTATAAAATGTGCCAAAATAAAGATCACATAAGAACGACTAATAAAGTCCAATGAGGGTTCTTAGGAAGGAAAGATCACAGCTGAGAGACAAAGCCTTCTCAGAGGAGGTGGGATTTGGGAAGAGCCTTCCAGCATAAATAAGATGTTGATAGAAGGAGATAGAAGGGACTGTGTTGGGGGCAGAGGGTCTAGCAGGACAAAGGCAGAGGCGGGTAACAGTTGCTGTGTCCATGCTGATCCCCAGGAAGTGTCCAGCATGGTTTTGTGTTTGGCTGGGAGCTTTGAAGGATACAGAGGCCTGGCCCCTTCCCTAGACCAACTGACTCAGAATCTCTGGGGTGGGATCTAAGTATCTGGTGTGTTTTGAAAACTCCCCCAGGTGATTTTAAGGGACAGATAGGGAGGTTAACAGGTAAAATCTGGAAAAACAACGAGGTCCTGTTGTAGAGGGTGATGAACGGGGACGTGAGGAGTTGGGTGCGCCTTGGCTGGACAACTCTCATTTGTAGCTGGGCTCGGAAGAAGTCATCACATAGCACCATAGACTCACAGAGCTGCCAGGAACGTGTAAATATCGTCTGGCTCAATCTTTCTCTTTTGAATGTATGTTCTTATTATACAAGTAAGGCAAGAATGAAGTCTTGAGGTCAATGATCCAAACAATAAAGATAAATACAGAATACAACCCAGAAAAGCCCTTATTGTCACTCCTCATTCCACCCACACCCCCCAACCCACAAAAGTTACTATTGAAAACCATTTCATTCTTCTCTTTTCCTGACCTCTCTTTATATATTTACATTCCTATGTGTGGGCAAGAACTTTCGTCCACATACTAGAGTGAAAGAAATAACACATTTGTTTTCTCTTTCTGAACAGCGTACTCTGTTCTGAATTCCATCCCACTGGGCTGGTAGGAAATTCCATTCCAGGAGATATGGAGATATTATACCTTTAATTAATTATTAATATATTGGTATCTGATACCCTTACACCATCAGGACTAATTTTTGAAGTTTTGTGTCTTCCAGAGCATTCTAACAGGGCTCTCTATTGTTATTTCTCGTTGACCTATCATGTTGACACGTTCATTGCCCACCCCCCAGTCTGTATCTCCCTTGAACACAGGCAACACGCTGAAATTTCTGGGACAAAGGTGGGCATAAGCATCCTTCACAACAGCTCTCAATGTCACCACTCTTAAGTCACACTCCCCACCCAACCCCCAAGCATCCCAGTTCAGCTCCCATCCAGGTATTGCATAGAAGCAGAATCCAGGTGTCATCCCTACACAGACATCCCTAAGGAGCCCCTTCTTTCTTTTAGACTGGCCAAATATCACCTCTTTTTTCTCAGGTTTCAGCGTTTTTTTCTTCTTGAGCTTGAAATACTTTCCTCTAGTCCCACCCCTATTGGGTCAATCCAGCAAAATTCCCCTTGTTGAGTCTAGACTTTCACATAAGAGCCTGGAGGGTGTCGTCTTTGGGGTTGGCATTCTGAGCCTCCCAGCGTTCCAGCATAGCACAGATGCTGAGTCGGCAGCCAGCAGTTTTGCTGTGGGGTCAACTCTGGCCTGGCAAAGTGGCCCCTCGGCAGCAGCAAGAAGCAGGCCAGAAGTCCAGGTGGGAGGTGTAGTGGGGAGACACAGAGAGGGTCAGTGAGAGCCTAGATGTGGTACAGCTAGAACCTGAGTTTACCTGGCTACGACCAAGTCAGCAGAGCAAGCAAACAAGTTCATGGTCTACAGACTTCAGCAGCAGGGTGCCCACCAAACAGGTAGACAGAGAGACTGGGAAGAAGACTTTACATGGACGTAGCATTCAGATTTATGGCTTCCTCCTTGCTAACCTCACACCATGAAGACCCAATAATGTTCTTTATACACCCAAAGTTCTTGCAGAGAAATAAGGGAAGTGGGTAGAACTCTAAGACACTAGCATTTCTACCTGGAGCTATTGAGCATAACTGTGATGGACTGTTTAAATTATTTCTTCAACATAGAATATAGGTACTAGATGGGGATAAGTATTTTTTAATGTAATTTTTTTCCTGCCGTACAGTGAGTGAGTTAGAGGAAGGCCAGATCACATTTTAGAATTAAAAAAAAAAAAATTTACTCTGGACATTGGAATTATGAATACTTTTGTGACCCACCTTTGTTTGCATTTCACCATTGAATAATGTCCTCTAATGTGTTTTTAGTTACTTATATTTCCTTTCCTACCAATTTCCTGTTGATATATTTGTCCATTTGCTTATTGAGTGTTAAATTTTTTCTTCTTTATTTGAAGGACCTCTTTATATACGTTGAATCTACCACTTATTTCACATACACAGGGTTAGGAACCAAGGGAGTGTGGTAACTTTCACAGGGTCAGAGCACTGGATGGACAGTCATAGCTATGGGGTACCATCCACCTCAGCCCCAAGTCGCAACCAGAGGGCATCTCTCACCATTCAACATGTCTATTATGATATACAAGTAGAAAATGGAGGTAAAGGTACTTGGTACCTAAATAAGGATATATAATTATGAGAGATTGTGATCATTCATGTGTATAATACTGCATTTATTTAGCCAATATTTACTGACATACTAATATGTTCAGGGCACTAGGATAGGGAATAAAAATACAATGGTGAGAAAAACTGATGTGGTCCCCGAGGAGCTTATAAATTAGTAGGAAAGACATATTCTTCCAACCACTGTAACCGTCCATCACAACAGTATAATCACGAACTGTAGAAGTTGTTAGGAAGAAGGCCATACAGTGCTGTGAATGAAGGTAATGGTGGTCCTGATCATCAAAGAAGGCTTCCCTGAGAAGTGGCATTTGAGCTGAGGTCTGAAGAATGAACAGGCTTTCCTCAGGGGAGGAGAGATGAAGAAGCGCTTATAGGAACTGCTTATGCAGGAGGGAGACTTACTCACTCAAGGAAGAAAATAAGGTCCAGGATGGTGGGAACATAGTCTTAGGAGGCAGGTGATGAGGGGATGGAGAGTGGCCTGAGACAATGCTGGAGAGAGGGAAGCAGGGGCTGGATCATACAGGGTCGTGGACATACACAAAACTGCTTGCCATTGTTGGCAATGCCTCTGGACATCATGAATGAGTCCTTCCAAACACAGAGCACCTCTCTTCTTACCCGACAATCCTCTCTCTTAACCTTCATGGGGGAGAAGCATTGCCAAGAAAGCCTTTTGTAAATGGAATCCCTCACTGCTCCTTTCTAGATCCTGGAAAGCCCACTGCATTCCCCACATCTACTGATCCCATCAGAGCTGAAAATGCACTTTGTTCCTTTTAAGGACTTGGAAGTCTACACCAGGGATGTTGGCCTGAAGCAAAATATGTTCCCTGAGTCCTGCTTGGCGAACACCCACACTCTTGCCCATAGTTTTTTCTTTCCTTCTTTTCACCCTTCACTCTTACTCAGAAAGAGAATCCTGTGTTATTCCTTTTTTTTTAAAGCTTAATTTCAAGAAAGGAATAGAAAATCTTCCTCATTAAAGACTGGATATTGATGTGATGTGAAACACCTAAAGAATGGTAAACTTTCAGTTAAAGAAATATCCCACCTGCAGGGAAATAATGCAGTGGCCTCAGCAATCAATCTGGGTTAGTCTGTTTTGAGGAAAGTAGGGAAGGCCTTCATTTGTGTCCCTGAAATCTCCACATACACAGGTGTATGTGTGTGTGTGTGTGTGTGTGTGTGTGTGTGTGTGTGTAAGAGAGATTAGCTGACTGATTTCAAAATCAGTTGTACTCATTAGATTACATTGATCATGTTATAAGATTTTTTTGTTGCTCACCAGTATCTACTTTCAGACCCATGGGAGGATCTCTTTTCTCCACCTCTTTGAAGTTATCCATGGGACTGTGACTTACCTTTATCAATGAAATGCTCATGGAAACAACATGTGATCATCACTGTGCTTGACTCTCCAGACTGTTCTTTCCCTGCTGCTACAGTCCTGGATGCATGCGCTGATATGGAAGTGAAATAAGATTGAAAAAGCCTGGATTGCTCAGCCAACTCACGGAAGACAACCGTCCTGAAGATTTGTCCACACTCACGGAGGATTTTACATGAGGGAGAAATAAAATCTGATTGTGTTAACCTACTGAGGTCAGGGGGTTGTCTGTTACTGCAGCAATGCCAAGCCTCTCTTGACTAGTATATAAGCTTATTTGGGAGCTCAGAAATATTATTATGCAGTTATAAATGTGTATGTGTGTGGTGTGGTGTGTGTGTGTTTGAGAAATAGAAAGAGAGAGAGAGAAGTGATTTATTATGAGAGTTTGATTATAGAATTAGAGACAAGTTTCTTTACTTGATTTTTGCCAGCTGGGATTTTAGCTGTAGGTTGCACAAATGAATATATAAGCGCATTTAAATAAATACATGGTTTACGTAAGTGTTTATTTATACACAGTATAAAATATATTCTCATGTCTTTATTTGTGCTCTGGTATATAAATTGCTTATGGTCACTCAGAATCGTCTTCTACAATCCACTAAGAATATCAAAAAAACCAAAAAAAAAAACTTGAGCTAAGTAGTCAATTAAAAGCCCAAGGTGATACTGCATCTTTCAGATACATTGCAGATTACCTACTGAGTCATGGACAATGGACACTGTACATTCACACCAATGGCGTAAGCAAAGGCCAGAGTGTGCCTTAGTTTTTTATATTTCCTGAGTTTTCTTGATTGCAGTCTAATCCTTCATGTTGTTCCAATACAGAGTGATGTTTTTAAAGGAGAACTTAATTTGATATAAGTCTGAATATCCTTTGGAATGCTAGAAACCAGCATTACTACAGCAACCCTAATGAAAAACACAAGTTCCACGTACCAATTTGTGGTCAGAGCCAGCATTCCAATCCTGCTCTCTCTTGGCGGCTAGCACTCCATCGTGCTCCTTTTCCCAGCCCTCTGCTATTCTAGTTAAAAGATGTCAGGGGCTGTGGAACACATGACATGTTAAACAGTTCACTGCTTACAGCAGGCTCCTCCAGCTTAAGTGCAAAGACTTTGAACTCATAAAACACACCACCACCACCACCATCACCATCACCACCACCACCTCCCAAAGGAAGTCTCAGAGGATTTCCCATTAATGTCCCTGTATGTTGAAGGGCATTTATTTTAAAACAACCTACAAGTGCACATAGATCCACTCCCATATATTCAAGACAAAGAACGCAGCACCTTCCAGAAGAAAACTCACACAATTGGGCCAAGGCTGATTCACTCAAATGTTTTATCACCGGTGTGGAATGCCAGTAACAAGGGCAATCATTTGTTTGTGAATTCACGGAAGACTGGACTTGCACACTGGAAAAGGGCTTCCTAATGAATAGCAATGGGGAGACTTGCTGTGTATTAGCATATTTTATCTGTCCTTGTTTTGAAATTAAACAGAGTTGTGGATGAAAAGAGAAGGCACAGACTGCCACTAGGCTGGCTTTTTGGAAAAGTGGCATGTGGAATGAGGTTTAACTATGTGGATAAATTCTAAAGTTAACCTTAGGCTTGCTCAAGACATTTTTCCCCTCCTTGCGTGATAACAGAATTTCCTAGTCACTACTATTTTTTCCTAAAGGCTACTCGTTCTTGGATACAATACCTCTCTGTTTTGTCTGGAGTTGCTTAAATATAAATCAGGAGAATTCTGAGCTGTGGCAAAGGCTGCTCTGCAAAGCTCAATTAAATTTTATTCCGTGTCTATTTAGTGAACATATACTATGTGCCCAAAACTATTCTAAGCACCTTGGGGGCAGCATAGAGATGGGAGAATATATTAATACTTTCAAAAGCTTCTTGAAGGAATGCTTCATAAGGTTCTCCATCCACCTGGAAAGGAGATAATAGATAAATGGATAGTTGGATATAGATACAAAGAGATAAATAGGCAACAATGTAAAAATTAAAGTAGCGTGTCATTAAGACCAATGAGTTTTCTAGAAGTTCTAAGAAGACAATGATGGGCATGAGCTAGAATATTCAGAGAATATTTCAAGAGGACTGATGAGTCTTTGTTTAATTTTGAAAGTTTGGATATATGTATAAGGGGCAGGTATTCTGAAACTGGGAAGCACTAAATTATTAAGCACAATAATTAAGTGTGTAGGCTCTGTGTTGTCAAAGTATCATTTTCTAAAAGTTAAAAGCATGACTCATAAAAATTTATAGTATACACTTTTCAAAGATCCACTTAGTCTATTAATGAGGGAATCGGTAGTATAATAAATCTGACTCAACTGAATAAAGGAGAAATCAAAGTATATATTGCTAATGAGGGTCAGAATACTGAAATAAATTTGCTAAGTTAAAAACAAAACTGGTTAATGTTCTACAGTACAACAAAGCTGTAACTTTGGGGCTTCCCTTTTCCAATGGACAAAAATCTGCGTAAAAATCACTTGCAACTTGACAATCTTCACTAATTTAAAGTAACTTCAGCACCTGGGTTCTAATAAATATTCAATTGTAAGTCAAACAAGGGAACATTTCCCTGAAGACTGAAGTACTTCCTGTTGAAGGCTGTTAGTGCTCAAATGTGACATTGAAAGGATTCCATACTGAAAGGATCTCCAAGTGTTGGGTTTTTTCTTAACAGTATTCAGGCAGAAGGGAGTTCTCATCTTGTTTTACCTTTGCCAGCTGCATAATGTAGCCATGTACCTTAGCTTTCTTGGTTCCTCCGTTTCTTTACTTATAACACGTAGGCAATAATAATTTTTAGCACTTAGAGTTATGGTAAAGATCAAATGAGATAACATACAATGTAAGTGTTTGCATAACCCCTGGTATACTCAAGATATGTCACCTACCAACATAGGGAAGGGTCTTGAGCAAAACCCAAAACAAGAAAGACCATGTTTAGGGAGAACTGAAGGCCGGTTGGAGAGGAAAATTTACTTTGGGAAACAGAGAAAGATAAACTGAGTAAAGAGTTTTTGATCAGACTAGAGGAGATTAAAAAAAAAAATTTTTTTAAGAAGAAAGAAGCGTGCACAGTTTGGATTTTATTCTGAAGTTAGCTGAGAGCTACTGGCATTCTTTTTGAGCTGCAGAACGACATAGTGAATGAAGAATATGGACGGGGGGGGGGGGGGGTGGGGGTGGGGGGGAATTAGCCCAGCCCCTTATAGAGCAACCTGAAATGGATGCTTGTATGGTTCGAGAAGACTTAGGAAGCGGTAAAGGGTTGAGGAGCCAAAGCAGAAGGAAGAATCACATGTGAACAGATTTTAAAACTGAAAGATTGTAGGAATAGTGTTACCTTTGGTATAAATAAGCAACTTAGGAAGAGGGGACATTTTGTAGTGAAGTTGAAGAATTGCCTTTTGCATCAGTAGATGCGAATACAGTAGGCTGTATTTGAGAATAAAGGACATATAAGTAAAAATGTTCAAGTAGACAGTGGGAGACCAGGGTTTGGATTTAGAGGTTATCCACTGTATGTTGAAGGGCATTTATTTTAAAACAACCTACAAGTGCACATAGATCCACTCCCATATATTCAAGACAAAGAACGCAGCACCTTCCAGAAGAAAACTCACACGATTGGGCCAAGGCTGATTCACTCAAATGTTTTATCACCGGTGTGGAATGCCAGTAACAAGGGCAAGCAAAACCCGTCGATGCTTTTGCTATCACAGAATCAATGGACTACCTACCTTAGCACTGGAAAAAAGAGCAGAAGTACAAGAATCATATGGGTGTTCTCTGTTCCTGTTTTTTTCCAAAAGGCAACTGTTTTCCAAAGGATAGAATCAATGGGTTATTGGTGGGAGAGGAGGGACAGTTTTGCAACACTTTGGAGTGCAAGGCAGAGGAGTGACTTAGGTAAAAGGAGGTCAGATCTGTGAACACTCCCCTACAGCTCATGAAGAAGGACGACTGGCTGCATTTGGCTGACCTCCCCATTAAAAATGTAAGAAACTTTGGGAATGGTGATACATTGGCTTAAATTCACTTTGTGGTGTAAATAATCAATATAAGAGTGATTCCCATATTAAAGCAAGGGGGAGATTTAAGGTAAGGAGATCAGAGTAAGAAGTACCTTAGGCTTGGATTGCTCCCAAGGCAGCCCTCAGACAAGAATTTGAGTACAAACAGGCTTAATTCTAGAAAGAACCAGGAGAGGAGTGGACAGTGGGCCAGGGAAAGGAAGAAAGCCAATGCAGGGTGCATTAGTGAGCAGGACCATGCTGGGGGCAACTAGCATTCCCAGGGTTGCTAGGAAACGGTAAGGGGTTATGAAGAACAGGTTTGGGGTTATCCCACTTGAGGGTTGAGTGGCTGGAGTACCTATCCACTGAGTCTAGGCTATTGGTGGAGGGATGCTTCTGAGGTTTAACTCCTCGGTACTTCTGGTCTACCTGTGCCTACAGTCAGAGACAGCCATCAGGAGAGAGAGAGAGAGAGAATATGGCTGGCGGGAAGCAGACTTTGGTGTGCCTGAGGTCAGCAAGCACTGAGGAGATACACTGGGACACCCACAGTGCTTTGAGAGCCAAGGATTAGAGCTGGACTGCCTACGTGTGAATTTGGCTAAACGTGCCGCTTTCGAGAATAACTCTGGGAGGTACCACTCAAAGGGCTCAGACTATTTATTCCAGTTTCACTTGCTTCAAGATTCCAAAGAGGGGCCTTGAAAATCTAAAAAACTCAAGCTGTCTGTTGGGAATCTAATATAGCTATTACCAACCATGTGTTTGTCACTCACCGTGTGCCAGACTTTGCAAAACGTGCTTTCTATATGGGGCAGGACAGGGTTTTCTGTCTCTTGCCCCACAACCTATTCTGTCCTTCTCATCCTTGGTAGAGGGTGGGGCAGATCTTTGTTACCCTCATGTACACGGGCTAGTTAGCATAATGACTCCTGCAAGTTCTTCTACAAAGACAATTACTATTAGAAAATGCTCTGCTCCAAATACTCCAAAGACCTAAGGATGTACAAGGTACTTTTTCAGGATAGAGCCAGAAATTATGGTTGCCATGATTTTGAGAACATTGCAATGTTACCATCAAGCGATCACAAACACACATTGAATCCAGAAGATGTCGTGCTGCATGTCGTTTCTTTTCCTACCATGCAGGTCCATGAGTCCTTTATTCTCCCTTCCTCTTCCCTCCCCTCTCCCCCACCTCAGTCTTCTACCTCTCTGTCTCCACTTCTTGATTCTGACTCTATTCCGGCAGCACTTTGCAAAGGTGGCTGTATTTCCTCTCCTGAACATCCCAGGTCCTACCTCTCAGGTAGCCCTCTCTTTATGATCACATTCTTGGGGTTCTGGGGTAATAACAGCTCTCTGGCTTTACTAACCAAAGTGGATGGCAGCATCCTTCATTTGATTCTTTAAGCCTTGTCCACACCTTTACAGATAGTCCCTTTATTAGCCTTTACTTAAGTTACCCAATTATCTTGTTTCCCACAGGACCCTGACTGATACAGCACCCCAGATGACTATGGACACCTAAGTGACAGAAATCCTGCCTTTCGCTTCTCTCTGAGTCCATCCCTGCTAAGATGCAAACAAAAATGTTAGTAGAGCTTAAAACTCTGAGGTTCAAAGGGGACCCCATCAAAGAAGAGGGACTATGCCTGGAGAAAAAGAATTTTCAGAGAAGGTATTGTGACTTTAGTCTCATGATCAACAAATACTGAGAGCCACCAGGCATTGTTCTAGGTGCTAGGAATATAGTACAGGCAAGACAAGTTCCTGCCTCGTGGAGTTTTATTCTAATGGAAGGAGGGAGTAAGTACACACACACACACACGCACACACACACACACGTAAAAAAGACAAGTTCAAATAATGATAAATAGCATTTTTAAAGTACTGAAGATGGAGGAGTACTATTTTGGGTTAGATGGCTAACATATACACTCAGGAGTTACTGTCTAGGCTGATTGATCTTCCTTAGCATAACTAAGACAACCCCTTGATGACTCCTAAAATTATTGAGGGTAATTTTGAAGGAGGCTGTAGTAATGCATGAGCAGGAAGGAACAATGTGTCATTGAAATCTGGATATTAATTTTAAAGGGATCTATAATCCAGCCCCCAAATGCTGATTACACACCCTCATCATGAGATGTTTCTAGTAGTTCAAGAAAAGCTTATTAACTGAATAGTTGCTACAGTTCTTTCTACCCTTAGGGAGATTGTGACCCTGGTCAAAATGGTGTGAATAAGCTATTATTTGCTTTCTGCAAACAGAATGGAAATGACTTTGGGCCGTGGGTGTGTGAGGTTTGTCTTAGAATGGGATGGTGAGGGTGAGTACTAATATGCTAATCAACCACTGTTTGCTGGAAAGGCTTTTTGTCAATGAGCTCTGAGAGAAGCAGAATATAGTTACAGGAAGTGTCAAGATGGGGTCTATTTTACGGAAATCGGAATCAAATCCAAACATTCTGTGGTTCAGTCATTTAAACTTCTACTTAAACCTTTGGACATATATCCATCTCTGGTCCTGCCTGGAGCCACTGTGACTTTCACATGAAATCCACTGCAAGCTACTAATTATTGTCTTCACAAAAACCACAGTGCAGGCAGTAGCTGAATTCCAAAAATGGGTTTTCTGCTCTCAAGGAATAACACTGAAGGGAGAAAATTTGTAGATAGCTAGTATTCCTACTGACGAGTGTTCCCCCAAACATCAACTAGATTCCAAGACTCTCTTTTCTTTCTCTTTAGCCCATAGTCACCAGCTACTCTCGTCCAAGCCCTTTAGCTGCTTCCTCTAATAGCACTTTGACTGTAACTATGCCAGAAGTTGGTTTCTAGAGCAAGCAGGTTTCAGGCCTGTGAGAGGTATCTCAGTTGACTGTGATAACTTATGGATGGAACCATTTGTTGTGACCCTTGCCAAAGTGTTAAAATATTTATGTATGCCTGGTGTGCTTGACTTCTAAGGAACATGTTATTTACCTAATATAATAATGGAAGCTTGGTAGCATTAGGACTTTTCAAATAAATGATATGTGAAAGACAGTGGTTCTCAGACTATTTGGTCTCACTACATCACGGTCTTAAAATTATTAAGACTCCCAGAGTACTTTTGTTTATGTGGGAAATAATATTTATTGATGATTACTATGTCAGAAATTAAAACTAAGAATTGTCTTAATTTACTTAAAAAGTAACAATAAAACATTACATGTTCATATAAAAATCACATTTTTATGTGCAATAGATATATTTTCCGAAATTAAAAAAAAAATTAGTGATAAGGGTGGCATGTTTTGCAGTTTTATGAGTCTCTTTAATGTCATATCTGGCTTCATAGAAGATAGGTGGGTTCTCCTTCTGTTTCTGTTTTCAATCTGCTGTCATATCCCATGTAGAACTGCTGGAAAGCTCCTCTGTATGCTTGTGAGAGAACAAGAGGGAAGAAGACAAATAATACTTGATCATTTAGATAAAAATAGTTTTGACCTAGCAGATCCCCTGAAAGGATCTCTGGGACACTCTGAGTTCCTGGAAGACACTTTGAGAGCTGCTGTTGAAAGGGAAAGGTGCTATTCTTCTTTCCCAGTTGATGGGAAAGCAGCAACTTGAGGAAGAAGTATGGTGGGCAGAATGTCAAGAGGAACTCACTGCTAATCCCAAGAAAGTGCCCGTGAGACTGGGGAAGCAGCAGAAAAAATCGGGTTTAACCCCATTTCACCATTGAACCCTTTGGGTCTACAAAGACAGATTTCAAATACCGGAGCTTGGTGGGAACTTAAAGATCACATGAAAAGAACTTCATTCTAAAAAAAAAATGTTGACTCAATGACTAGTTATTGGTGAAGTCTAGCCAATAGCTGGGGTGTAGCCCAAGCACAGAATGATGGGCCTCCTAAGAAACAAGAGGAATGGAGTGTGTCTCCATCACCCACATGACTTCCCTTCCTTTTTAATTGCTGAATTCTTCACTCTCCAGCAGCACTGGGTCCCATCCAGTGAATATATGTTCTGCCGGCCACTTAACAAACTTGAGCTGTGGTTTCAGGATGATAAATAATTATGTTAATTAACAGGTTGGAGGAAAAATATGATGTTATTCCTGTGGAATGCTCTGAGAAGCTGGAAACACTTAACTGCGAAAACTACATGTGGTGAAGTAACCAATAATTTGCTTAAAAAACCCACATCTGGTTTGCTGGCTCAAAGTAGGGGTTAATAGTCGTTCGAGGGCCGCCAGTGGTGAATAGGGGTCCCAGGATAAACAGTCAAACCTTCACAGCAGGAAATACGCTTGTTCTGAAGCACGAGAATTTACGTTGGCTTCTAACCAGAATGAAACGTAAAAGGAATTGTTTGGTTTGCCTCTTGCTTTCTCCTCTTTACAACATAGAGTTCAAGAATATCTTTCTCATATTTGTACACTTGGAAATGGGAAAGAGTTAGGGAGTAGTCGAGGGAGAATAATAAAAAAAATTATTTTCTCCAAACTTCCAAAAGGATGCAGCAAACACACCACAGCAGTGAAGAAAGAAAAGTGAGTTTGAATCATATGCATAATTACTTATCATAATAGATATGCTGATTTGATAAATATTTATTGAGCATCTTCCTTGCACGAAGCATGGATATGAGTGTTATAACTAATACACAGGTGAGTAATATGTGGTCCCAGGTCTCAAGGGGAAAAGAGGTAAGTAGAGAGACTTAGTATGTACATATATACAATATGTGCATAGTACATATCCCAGTGTGACATGTGTCATTGAAGAGAGAGTACTTTATTTCAATACTATAAGAGGTTCAGAGGAAGGACACTTCATGTAAGATTGGACGAGTCTGTGAAGGTTTCCTGTCAACAGTGGTATTTCAGCTGAGGCATAAAAGATGACGAGGATTCCGACAGATGGAAATAAAGGCAGAATGGCATTGGGATGGAAAGCATCAGCACACACATAGCATCTACAGATGGAGGTAGAAAAGTAGGAGATGGTGAATAAATCCATTTGACTAGAATGTAGAAGAGATGTAAAGAGTTTGGGGAGGTTAAGCAGAGAAAAGTCAAAATTGGAGGTGCCCATTGGAATACTGATCTGACAGCAGCACAGTGTATGACAGACTGGAACCGAGCACATCTGAGGACCAAGATGGGGCTCAGGAAGATAGTCTCCTGATGAACCAGGAAGTCTTTACACAGGTGCTATGGTTGACCATCACCCACTAGGTATGTATGTGACTGATGGGATATGAGGGCCAAGGTAGTTAGACAGTTGAAGGTATTCTCCTAGGCTCCATCTACAGAGACTAAAGGAATGTGCTCAAATTTCTGAGCTGCCAGATAGACATATCCAGCCGGTGGTTAATATTAGGATACAGAATCCAGGCAAAACTGTAATTCAGAAAGATACATGCACCCTTATATTCATAGCAGCACTATTCACCATAGCCAAGACATAGAAACAACCTAAATGTCCATCAACAGATGAATGGATAAAGAAGGTGTGATATAGATAGGTAGATAGATAGATAGATATAGATATAGATATAAAATGGAATACTACACAGCCATAAAAAAGAATGAAATAATGTCATTTGCAGCAACATGGATGGACCTAGAGATTATCATACTAAGTGAAGTAAGTCAGAAGAAGAAAAACAAATACTATATGATGTCACTTATATGTGGAATCTAAAATATGACACAAATTTATCTACAAAACAGAAACAGACTCACAGATACAGAGAACAGACTTGTGGTTGCTGAGGGGGAGATGGGGTGGGGGAGGGATGGAGTGGGAGTTTGGGATTAGCAAAGGCAAACTAGTATATAGAGAATGGATAAACAACAAGGCCCTACTGTATAACACAGGGAACTTTATTCAATATCCTGTGATAAACCATAATGGAAAACAATAAAAAAAGAATATGTATTTGTATACCTGAATCACTTTGCTATACAGTAGAAATTAACACAACATTGTAAATCAACTATATTTCAATTTAAAATTAGGATATAAAGGCCAAAAACCATGAAGGGAGGGAGTACATTTAGGGGTCAAGATAAGGAAGAGCAGTCATTACAAGGAAAGAATAAGAAGCATTGACCTTGGGTCCACTGTGACCTTCATCCAATCCCCTCCACACCGCAAGTCAGATCTGAGCTACACATATCTGACACTGGCAATGCCCAGCATTCAACTGCTAAAGGCATCCCAATGGCTTCTCATCACTCTTAGGATAATACCAAATTCAATGGCCTACAAACCCCCACAAGTTCTGATCCTCACCTACCTCACCACCTTCTTCTTCCCTCTGCACTTCAGCCCCAGTGGCCATCTTTCCATCCCCGGGCCTGCTAGGTTCCTTCCCTCCTCAGGGCCTTTGCCCTGCCTGAGAACATTTTCTTTCTTCTTTTCACCTAGTTGCCCTCTACACATCATTCACAATTCAGTGGTCACTCCTCAGGGAAGCCCTTTATACTTCTCTGATTGGGTGGATCAAATCCTCCCACTAAATCCTCTCCTAGCACCTTATGTTTTCCCTTTCCAGAACTTATCATAGTTGCAACTATACATCTTTCTGCAAAATTATTTGGCTCATACTGACTCCGCCAAGAAGCTGTAAGTTCCTGGGCTTCCCTGGTGGCACAGTGGTTGAGAGTCCGCCTGCCGATGCAGGGGACACGGGTTCGTGCCCCGGTCCGGGAAGATCCCACAGGCTGTGGAGCAGCTAGCCCCGTGAGCCATCGCCGCTGAGCCTGTGCATCCGGAGCCTGTGCTCCGCAATGGGAGAGGCCACAACAGTGAGAGGCCCATGTACTGCAAAAAAAAAAAGAAGCTGTAAGTTCCTAAGAACAGAGTCACAACTGCATCTTTATTCTCAGCAGAGTTTCTGGTCCATAGAAGGCTCTAAAAGCATAGTTGTTGAGTGAATAGATGTTAAAGTAGGATATAAAAATGCTCTGACCTGCATTATCTCATTTGATCTATGAGGTAGATATTATAAGCCAAGTTTTACAAACAGATAGGCTTTAAAATGCACATCTTGCTCAGCACCAGATAGAAGTTAATGGCAGTGTTAACTGACTGATTATTTTTTTTAATAGATCTTCATTGGGGTATAATTACTTCACAATACCATGTTAGTTTCTGTTGTACAACAAAGTGAATCAGCCATATGCATACATATGTCCCCATATCCCATCCCTCTTGAGCCTCCCTCCCACCCTCCCTATCCCACCCCTCTATGTCATTGCAAAGCACTGAGCTGATCTCCCTGTGCTATGCTGCTGCTTCCCACTAGCTATTTTATATTCGGTAGTGTATATATGTAGATGCTACTCTCACTTCGTCCCAGCTTCCCCCTCCCACCCTTTGTCCTCAAGTCCATTCTCTATGTCTATATCTTTAATCCTGCCCTGCAACTAGGTTCATTAGTACTATTTCTTCTTTTTAGATTCCACATATATGCGTTAGCATACAGTATTTTTCTCTTTCTGACTTACTTCACTCTGTATGACAGACTCTAAGTCCATCCACCTCACTACAAATAACTCAATTTCATTCCTTTTTATGGCTGAGTAATATTCCATTGTATATATGTGCCACATCTTCTTTATCCATTCATCTGTCGATTGACATTTAGGTTGCTTCCATGTCCTGGCTATTGTAAATAGTGCTGCAATGAACATTGTGGTACATGTCTCTTTTTCGATTATGGTTTTCTCAGGGTATATGCCCAGTAGTGGGATTGCTGGGTCATATGATAGTTCTATTTTTAGTTTTTTAAGGAACTTCCATACTGTTCTCCATAGTGGCTGTATCAATTTACATTCTCACCAACAGTGCAGGAGGGTTCCCTTCTCACCACACCCTTTCTAGCATTTATTGCCTCTAGATTTTTTGATAATGACCATTCTGACCGGCATGAGGTGATACCTCATTGTAGTTTTGATTTGCATTTCTCTAATAATTAGTGATGTCGAGCATATTTTCATGTGCCTCTGGGCCATCTGTATATTTTTTTTGGTGAAATGTCTATTTAGGTCTTCCGCCCATTTTTTAACTGGATTGTTTGTTTTTTTGATATTCAGCTCCATGAGCTGTTTGTGTATTTTGGAGATTAATCCTATGTCTGTTGTTTCATTTGCAAATATTTTCTCCCATTCTGAGGGCTGTCTTTTTGTCTTGTTTATGGTTTCCTTTTCTGTGCAAAACTTTATAAGTTTAATTAAGTCCCATTTGTTTATTTTTGTTTCTATTCCTGTTACTCTAGGAGGTTGTTCAAAAAAGATCTTGCTGTGGTTTATGTCAGAGTGTGTTTTCCTCTAAGAGTTTATAGTGTCTGGTCTTACATTTAAGTCTTTAATCCATTTGGGGTTTATTTTTGTGTATGGTGTTAGGTAGTGCTCTAATTTCATTCTTTTGCATGTAGCTGTCCAGTTTTCCCAGCACCACTTATTGAAGAGGCTGTCTTTTCTCCATTGTATGTTATTTGTTACTGCCTCTTTGTCATAAATTAGGTGCCCATATGTGCTTGGGTTTACCTCTGGACATTCTATCCTGTACCATTTATCTATATTTCTGTTTTTGTGCCAGTACCATACTGTCTTCATTACTGTAACTCTGTGCTACAGTTTGAAGTCAGGGAGCCTGATTCCTCCAACTCTGTTTTTCTTTCTCAAGATTGCTTTGTCTATTCGGGGTATTTTGTGTTTCCATATGAATTGTAAATATTTTTGTGCTAATTCTGTGAAGAATGCCACTGGTAGTTTGACAGGGATTGCATTAAATCTATAGATTGCTTTGGGTAGTAGGGTCATTTTCACAATATTGATTCTTCCAATCCAAGAACATGGTATATCTCTCCATTTATTTGTATCATCTTTAATTTCTTTCATCAATGTCTTATAATTTTCTGCATACACGTATTTTGTCTCCTTAGGTAGGTTTATCCCTAGATATTTTATTCTTTTTGTTTCAATGGTAAATGGGAGTGTTTTCTTAATTTCACTTTCAGATTTTTCATCATTAGTGTATAGGAATACCAGAGATTTCTGTGCATTAATTTTGTATCCTGCTACTTTACCAAATTCATTGATTAGCTCTAGTAGTTTTCTGGTAGCATCTTTAGGATTTTCTATGTAGAGTATCATGTCATCTACAAACAGTAACAGTTTTACTTCTTCTTTTCCAATTCAGATTCCTTTTATTTCTTTTTCTTCTCTGATTGTCATGGCTAGGACTTCCAAAATTATGTTGAATAGGAGTGGCAAGAGGGGACATCCTTGTCTTGTTCCTGATGATAGTGGAAATGCTTTCAGTGTTTCACCATTGAGTATGATGCTTGCTGTGGATTTGTCATATATGGCCTTTATTATGTTGAGTTAGGTTCCCTCTATGCCTACTTTCTGGAGAGTTTTTATTATAAATCGGTGTTAAATTTTGTCAAAAGCTTTTTCTGCATCTATTGAGATGATCATATGGTTTTTATTCCTTAATTTGTTAACGTGGTGTATCACACTGATTGATTTGCATATATTGAAGAATCCTTGCATCCCTGGGATAAACCCCACTTGATCATAGTATATGATCCTTTTAATGTGCTGTTGGATTCTGTTTGCTTGTATTTTGTTGAAGATTTTTGCATCTATGTTCATCAGTGATATTGGTCTATAATTCTCTTTTTTTGTGATATATTTTTCTGGTTTTGGTATCAAGGTGGTGGTGGCTTTGTAGAATGAATTTGGGAGTGTTTCTCCCTCTGCAATATTTTAGAATAGTTTGAGAAGGATCAGTGTTAGCTCTTCTCTAAATGTTTGCTAGAATTCGCCTGTGAAGCCATCTGGTCCTGGGCTTTTGTTTTTTGGAAGATTTTTAATTCCAGTTTCAATTTCATTGCTTGTGATAGGTCTGTTTATATTTTCTAATTCTTCCTGGTTCAGTCTTGGAAAATTGTACCTTTCCAAGAATTTGTCCATTTCTTCATGGTTCTCCATTTTATTGGCATATAGTTGTTTGTAGTAGTCGCTTATAATCTTTGTATTTCTGCAGTGTCAGTTGTGATTTCTCCTTTTTCATTTCTAACTTTATTGATTTGAGTCTTCTCCCTTTTATTCTTGATGAGTCTGGTTAAGGGTTTATCAATTTTGTTTATCTTCTCAAAGAACAGCTTTTGGTTGTATTGATCTTTGCTATTGTTTTCTTAGTTTCAATTTCCTTTATTTCTCCTCTGATATTTATGATTTTTTTCCTTCTACTGACTTTGTGTTTTCTTTGTCTTTTTTCTCTGCTTGTTTTAAGTGTAGGGTTAGATTGTTTATTTGAGATTTTTCTTGTTTCTTGAGGTGAGTTTGAATTGCTATAAACTTCCCTCTTAGAACTGCTTTTGCTGTGTCCTGTAGATTTTGGGTCATCGTGTTTTCATTGTCATCTGTTTCTATGTATTTTTTTATTTCTTCTTTGATTTCTTCAGTGATCTCTTGGTTATTTAGTAGCACACTGTCTAGCCTCCAAGTATTTGTGTTTTTTACAGTTTTTTTTTCCTTTAATTGATTTCCAATCTCATAGTGTTGTGGTCAAAAAAGATGCTTGATACAATTTCAATTTTCTTAAATTTTCCAAGGCTTGATTTGTGACCCAATATGTGATCTATCCTGGAGAATGTCCCATGTGCACTTGAGAAGAAAGTGTATTCTGCCACTTTTGGATGGAATGTCCTATCAATATCAATTAAATCTATCTGGTCTATTGTGTCATTTAAAGCTTGTGTTTCCTTATTTATTTTCTGTTTGGATGATGTGTCCATTGGTGTAAGTTGGGTGTTAAAGTCTCCTACTATTATTGTGTTACTGTCGATTTCTTCTTTCATGGTTTGTAGCATTTGCCTTATGTATTGAGGTGCTCCTATATGGGGGGAATAAATATTTACAACTGTTATATCTTCTTCTTGGATGGATCCTTTGATCATTATGTAGCATCCCTCCCTATCTCTTGTAACAGTCTTTATTTTAAAGTCTATTTTATCTGATATGAGTATTGCTACTCCAGCTTTCTTTTGATTTCCATTTGCATGGAATATCTTTTTCCATCCCCTCACTTTCAGTCTGTATGTGTCCCAAGGTCTCTTGTAGACAGCATATAGATGGGTCTTGTTTTTGTATCCATTCAGACAGTCTGTGTCTTTTAGTTGGGGCATTTAATCCATTTCATTCAATGTTATTATCGATATGTATGTTCCTATTACCACTTTCTTAATTGTTTTGGGTTTGTTGGGTCTTTTTCTTCCCTTGCGTTTCCCACCTAGGGAAGTTTCTTTAGCATTTGTTGTAAAGTTCGTTTGGCGGTGCTGAATTTTCTTAGCTTTTGCTTGTCTAAAGAGCTTTTGATTTCTCCATCAAATCTGAATGAGATCCTTGCTGGGTAGAGTAATCTTGGTAACAGGTTCTTCTCTTTCATCACTTTAACTATATCCTGCCTCTCCCTTCTGGCCTGCAGAGTTTCTGCTGAAAAATCAACTGATACCCTTATGGGGATTCCTTTGTTTGTTATTTTTTTGTTTTTCCCTTGCTGCTTGTAATATCTTTTCTTTGAACTTAATTTTTGTTAGTTTGATTAATATGTGTCATGGTGTGTTTTTCCTAGGGTTTATCCTGTATGGCACACTTTGTGCTTCCTGGACTTGGGTGACGATTTACTTTTCCATGTTAGGGTGCTTTTCGACTATAATCTCTTCAAATATTTTCTCAGACCCTTTCTTTTTCTCTTCTTCCTCTGGGATCCGTATGATATGAATGTTGGTGCATTTAGTGTTGTCTCAGAGTCTCTGAGATTGTCTTCAATTCTTTTCAGTCTTTTTTCTTTTTTCTGTTTGGCGGCAGTGAATTCCACCATTCTGTCTTCCAGGTCATTTATCCATTCTTCTGCCTCAGTTATTCTGTTATTGAGTCCTTCTAGTACATTTTTCATTTCAGTTATTGTGTTGTTCATCTCTGTTTGTTTGTTCTTTAGTTCTTCTAGATCTTTGTTAAACATTTCTTGTATTTTCTCAGTCCATGCCTCCATTCTATTTCCGAGATTCTGGATCATCTCTACTATCATTACTCTGAATTCTTTTTCAGGTAGATTATGTATTTCCTCTTCATTTATTTGGTCTTGTAGGTTTTTACCTTGCTCCTTCATCTGTGACATAATTTTTTGCATCTCATTTTTTAATTTTTTTTATGAGTGGGATTGTATTCCTGTCTTACTGGTTCTTTGGCCTGAGGCTTCCAGCATGGGAGTTTGTAGGCTGTTGGATAGAGCTGGGTCTTGGTGCTGAGATGAGGACCTCTGTGAGAACTCACTCCAATGACTACTCCCTGGGGTCTGAGTTTCTCTGTTAGTCCAGTTCAGACTCAGAGCTCCCACCACAGGAGCTTCACCTTGACCCCTGGCTTATGAACCAAGATCCCCCAAGCCACCTGAGGTGGCAAAAAAAAAAAAAAAAAAAAGAAAAGAAAAGAAAAAGAGAACACTAACAAAGTAAAAAATAAAATTAAACTAGGAAACTAACAGATTTGTTAGAAAGAATATAAAATTAAAAATATAGGTGAATCAACAACCGGGAGGTACCTCAGCACCACAATAGTACAAAAGAGGAGGAGGGAAAAGAAAGGGTGGGAATGGCCTTGGCTGTGGAGGGCGGGGCCTAAGCAAAGGATGTTTGGGTGGTGGGTGGATCTTATGCTTAGGACCAACAGGGCTGGAAAAGGCCCTGGGTGCTGTGGGGGGTAGGGCTTAGACTCAAGGAACAGATGGGGCCCAGGCATGCCCCCCACCCCTGGTCTCAGAGGGCAGGGGATATTACCTGGGAGCCCAGAAGGCTTCCTGGGCTTGAGTGGGCAGAGCAAACACCCTCCTCTCCTCTCCAGCTGCTCTGGTCCTGGAGGACCTCTCCCATCTGCCTCTCCTGATCTCCCCGGCCTCCCTCCTATGCTCCCAAGGACCCATGCAACCTAGAGGGGGCTTTGGAGGGGGGTACCGGCCTGGGAGCTCAGCAGGCTCCCTGTGCCCCAGTGGGCAGGGTAAATGCCCTCTGCTCCTCTCCCACTCCTCCCGGAGGGTCCCTCACATCTGCCTGTCCTGATCTCTCTGGTCTCAGAGGTTCCAATCCTGTCTGGCCTCCACTTCTCCTCCCCCCTCAGTCTACCTATGTCTTACCGGTTCACTTGGGGGTTCCTCCCATCTCCTTGGACATCAGGGTTCCCCACCAGCGGCCGGCAGATGCCCTAGTTGTGGGGAGATGCTAACTCAGCATCTTCCCACACCACCATGTTGACTCTACCTGACTCTTTTTAACCCTGACTCTTCTCACTATGTTATAGATCTCCCTCAGGAGCAGAATCCAGGTCACAAATGTCAAAGAGAGAGAAGGTTTCCATGTGAAGCAGAGGTGATGACAAGTACCAAATGCCTCAGAGGGGTAAAGAAGGATGGAGACTAGGGCACTCCACTGATTTGGGATGTCAGGAATGGCCTTTTAGAAAGCAGTATCTGAAGAGCAATGGGAACAGAAATCAGACTATGAGTACTTTTAAGTATGGTGGATCAAGGAAAGCTTTTAAGGAGAGGTAAGATGTTGCAAGAAGATTAGAAAAAGTCATGCAGTTTGTCCAGATGGAGTATGAGAAAAATAATTTGGGAACTGAGAAGATTATAAGGAACTTAAGGTAGAATCCTCCCTGGGACAAATAAAAAAGACAAAACAAAATCACTCTTCATAAACAAGGAAACTGGAACTCTATTCCAAGACAATACATGAAAATGACAAAATTATAGTAATTAAAAAGAGAAAAGTTATGGAATTCCCTGGTGGTCCAGTGGTTAGGATTCAGGATTTCACTGCCGGGAGCTCAGGTTAGATCCCTGATCGGTGAACTAGAATTCTGCAAACTGCGTGGCGTGGCTAGAAAAACAAAGAGAGAGAGAAAAGTTAGAATTAGAGGTACCATTTTCACTCATCAAGCTCAGAATCTTTTTTTTTTTTAAAGAAACAAAGATGCCTAATGTTGCATTATTATTTACCTTCTGGTGTATATAAGGGCCAGACAAGCCTTACAGAGTATAAGGACCACTGTCCAGAGAGTTTAATGGCCTTCATGGAGGTGAATGAACATGATGGGTGCTCCAAAGGAGGAAAAAAATATCAATTCTCTCTCTTACTTTGCAGGTTCTTCTGAGGAAGTGAGTGTGAAAAACCATCTGCTATACAAAATGTTGCTACAGAACATAGGAAGAGAATGAATGACATGTTTTCTGGGTGACAAAAAGCCCTCTTCACTTTAAAAGCAAGAGAAACATATAAAGGTATGCAGTCTGCACAAATAGTAGTGCCAGATGGCACATATTGCCATTAAAATAAAATAAACAAGTGGAAACTTCTAATTTAAAAAAATTAAAGAGCATGGTTATAATTCACTGATAGAACCTTCTGACATTCCAATCAAAACATCTGTAAAGATATATCCAATGAAAGAAGAAACATCTCACATTAAAACTGATACTGGAGGCCAACCTACTCTCAGAATTAGAGAAGATTTCCATTACCTTAAGCCCACACTGTGGACTAGCATGTAACTCTTGACCATCTGAAACTGACTACCCTGTCACCTGAAAGGAGAGCCTGAGACTGAGCCTGAAAGATGAGAGTGTCAAGCAACTTGAAAACTCTCTTTCTATTGTAGGAGTATCATTTTTTTATGAGACGGTTTCTCTCCTTCTCATCCAATTAGTTCTGCCTTTGTCATCAATAAAAATGCAATACCTACCCCAAAAACAAGCTATCAGAAAGGCAGCTGTGGTACAGTGCATCCAGGGAGCTGTAGACCTACTAAGTAAAATGCTATAGGAATGGGCTAGTAGCTGGACATGCTAAAGAGGCATTGTTTCATTGTGTACCTGGGTGTTTCCGCTTGTCAGAAGAGCAGGCAGAGAGAGGGAAAGAAGACCCCTCCTTGGTCCAGCAGAACTTACGGGATAGAGCCTGGGCTGGGCCAGGAGCTGTAGATGGGAGGCATTCTCCTAATCTACAAGGGGATAAGGAACAGAGACTGTGCAAGTCAGCACCTCCACCAACAGTCCCTGGACCCAGACAGCCTTCCCTTCACCCTGAGGTAGGGAAATAAGCCAAACAGAGAGAAGCAAAATGCCACAAAGCAAGAAAGCTGGAAATTTCTCCTAAAACACTTTGGAAGAGCAAACAGGTCTATGTCCAATAAATGAATAGAATACCATTTTTGCTTATAAAATTGGCAATGAGTTTTAATGAAACATTTAAAGGTAATGAGGTTTTTAGAAGAGACCATGAAAAAGACATTCACATACACCACCAATAGAAATGTAAATTGCCAGTAACTTTCAAGAAATGATCTAGGTTTACCTATTTTCATCATTGCAGTTTTGCCTAAACAACCATAACAGCCTAAAATAGAAGAGAGGTTAAATATTTTTTATATAATAGTCCACCATAAGAATGTACTTTGAGTTACATAATGACTTGGGGAAATGCTTATGATATAACTTAAAATTTAAAAAAAAAAAACACAAGACACAAAGTTTTAAAATACGATATGACCCAAATTTTTAAAACCACATCAAAAGCATTAGAGATCAAGATGGCAGAGTAAGAGGACACAGGGTTCACTTGCCCGCACTAACACATCAAAACTACAACTACATATAGAACGACCCTCACTGATATCGACTTGGAGACTAGCAGGACAGCTCATCTACAACCAAGGCTGTAAAAGATCCACACAGAGTCTGGTAGGAAGAGAGGAGAAGCGATCTGGTTGGGACCCGCATCCCTAATGGTGGACACAAAAGAGGAGAGGAGTACGTCACAGGCTCAGGATCATCCCCAGTGAGGGTTTAAGCCATCTATTAAGCACTCTAGCTCTGGGGTCCAACACCAGGAAGATGAAGCCTCTTAGCTGGTTTGAAAACCAGTGGGGCTTACTGGAGGGCTGTAAGAAACCAAGTCTCCACTCCTGAAGGACTCAGACTTGCTTACTCCTAGTCACACCTGGAAGCAGAAGACTGAAAACTGCCTGGGGCTCTGGCTGGCTTTCCAGGACCACCCCAGTGCATCACCCCCCAGCCAGCACCAGGCCTTCTTTCTCCAGCACTTCTCCCTACTAAGGCAGAGGCTGCCATTGCCAACAAGAGTACACACACTAGGAGGGAATACAACCTATTTGGATCCTGGCTCTGCCTCTGACCAGGACAGTCACTGCTATTGCCAGTGTACTTGACAGGGTACATGGTGAAAAGGAGCAAAACCAGCCCAATAGTGTGGCACCAACCCCTCTGGCCCTGGCCCAACCTCTAACTAAGGCACACAAACTGGGGAGGAGGGAGTGAAACCAACACAGAAGTTCAGCCCCAAGCCCTCAGGCCCTAATTATGCCCCAAACCAAAGACAGAAACTGCCATCACACCTGAGAACTCTGTTAAGGTTACTGCTCCAGCCCCTCAGGCCAAACGCCACACCAATAGGGTGGTGACAGCCACTGAGCATAGGAGAAGCCCCTGTTTGCACCTGACTCTGGCTCTAGCCCCTTCAACTCCATCCAGCCTTATCTCTCACCAAGGTAGTGGCTACGAGCACACCCAAGGGGGAGACATGGCCCATGCTCACTTCAGATCCAGATCTCCCACCAAAGCCACAGGGCACACACAGACTGCATGGGACACTGACACACAAGGAATGCCTTCAAGAGTGGGATAGGTAGCTGTCTCACCTAATTTCATAGAAACAGAGAAAGTTAAGTAAAATGAGGAGACAAAATAAAATGTTTCAAATGAAAGAACAAGTAAAAAAAAAAATCCCTGAAAAAAACCCTAATGAAACAGAGATAAATAATTACCTGATAAAGAATTCAAAGCAATAGCAATAAGAATGCTAAGTGACCTTGAGGAAAAAGGAAAAAATAGATAAACACAGTGAGAATTTTAACAAGGAACTATAAAATATAAAAAAGAACCAGGCAGAGCTGAAGATTACACTAACTGAAATGAAAAATACACTAGAGGGAATTAACAACAGATTACATGATGTAGAAGAATGCATAAGCAATCTGGAAGATAGAATAATGGAAATCATCCAATCAAAACAGCAAAAAGAACAACTTTTTTACTAAAATTGAGAATGGTTTAAGGGACCTCTGAGACATCAGGCATACTAACAGTCACATTATAGGGGTCCCAGAAAGAGAAGAGAGAGTGATAGAAAATGTATTTGATGAAATTATGGCTGAAAACTTCCTGAACTTGAAGAAGGAAACAGATATCCAGGTACAGGAAGCACAGAGAGTCCCAAACAAGATGAACCCAAAGAGACGTACACCAAGACACAGCATAATCAAAATGTCAAAAGTTAAAAATATATAGATAATTTTAAAGGCAGCAAAATAGAAAAACAAAGAGTCACATACAAGGGAACCCCCAAGAGGCTATCAACTGATTTTTCAGCAGAAACTTTATAGACCAGAAGAGAGTGGCAGGATATATTTAAAGTGCTAAAGGGAAAAAACTTACAACCTAGAATATTCTACACAGAAAGGCTATTATTCAGAATTAAAGGAGGAGAAAGAGCTTCTCAGACAAGGAAAAACTAAGAGTTCATCACTACTAAACTGACTTTACAAGAAGTGTTAGAGGGTCTTCTTTCAATGAAAAAGAAAAGTTTACAAGAAATAAGAAATTAGAGGAAGAAAAAAATCCCACTGGTAAAGGCTGTGGATCAACCACTTAAATAAGCTAGTACAAGGATTAAAAGATAAAAAATTTAAAATTAACTATTACTATAATAAACAGTTGAGGGATAGACATGAAGATGTAAACTATGACATCAAAAACACAAAATGTGGGTGGGATAAAAATGTAGAGATGTTTAGAATGTGTTTGAAATTAAGTGAATCTCAATTTAAAATAAATATAGTTACAGGTCAATATATATGAACTCCATAGTAACCACAAACAAAAAACCTATAATAGATACATAAAAACTAGAGAGAAATGAACACAAAAAACACTAAACAAAATCATCAAACCACAAGGGATGAAACTAAAAAAGAAAAAAGAAGAGAACAGAGAAGAACAACAAAAACAAGCAACAAAATGTCAAGAAGTACATACCTATCAATAATCACTTAAAATGTCAATGGATGGGCTTCCCTGGTGGCGCAGTGGTTGAGAGTCCACCTGCCAATGCAAGGGACACAGGTTCGTGCCCCAGTCTGGGAAGATCCCACATGCTGTGGAGCGGCTGGGCACATGAGCCATGACCGCTGAGCCTGCGCATCCGGAGCCTGTGCTCCACAACAGGAGAGGCCACAACAGTGAGAGGCCCACATACCACAAAAAATATATATAAAAATAATAAAATAAAATAAAATGTCAATGGACTAATCAAAAGGCAAGGATTCCTGATTAGATGAAAAACAAGACCCATCTATATGCTGCCTACAAAATACTCATTTCAGAGTTAAAAACACTCACATACTGAAAGTGAAGGAATGAAAAAGGTATTCCATGCAAATGAAAACAAAAATAAAGTTGGGGTAGCAATACTCATATCAGACAAGTAGATTTTAAAACAAAGTCTATAATAAAGGGCAAAGAAGGACATTGTATTATGATAAATGGATCAATAAAAGAAGGGGATAAAAACTTTGTAAACATATATGCAACTAATATAGGAGTACATATATATGTAAAGCAAATATGGACAGACACAAAGGGAGAAATTGACAGTAATACAATAATAACAGGGAACTTTAACACCTCACTTACATGAATGGACAGATCATCCAGACAGAAAGTCAATAAGGAAACAGTGGCCTTAAATGACCCATTAGACTAGTTGAAATTAATAGGTATCTACAGAACATTTCACCCCAAAATACATTCTTTTCAAGTGCACATGAAATGTTCTCCAGGATAGTTCACATACTAGGTCACAAAACAAGTTCCAACAAATTTAAGTGGTTAGAAGTTATATCAACCATCTTTTCAGACCAAAACAGTATGAACCTAGAAGTCAATTACAAGAAGAAATATGGAAAAAACACAACCACATGGACACTAAACAGCATGCTACTAAAAAAAACCAATAGGCCAATGAAGAAATAAAAGAGGAAATCAGAAAATACCTTGAGACAAATGAAAAAAACCCCACAAATTTCCAAAATCTATGAGACACAGCAAAAGCAGTTCTAAGAGGCAAGTTTATAGTAGTATAGGCCTACCTCAAGAAACAAGAAAAATCTCAAACAATCTAATGTACCACCTAAAAGAATTAGAAAAAGAAGAACAACCAAAGCCCAAAGTCACCAGAAGAAAGGAAATAACAAAGATTACAGTGGAAATAAATAAAATAGAGACAAAAAAATTGAAAAGATCAGTGAAACCAAGAGCTGTTTTTTTTTTAAAGAGAAACAAAATTGGTAAGCCTTTAGCTAGGCTCATTAAGGAAAAAAAGAGAAGGGACCCAAATAAAATAAGAAATGAAAAAGAAATTACAACAAATATCACAGAATACAAACATACACACAGTTATATGCCAACAAATTAGACAACCTAGAAGAAATGGATAAATTCCTAGAAAGATATAATCTTCCAAGACTGAATGAGGAGAAATAGATAATCTGAAAAGACCAATTATTAGTATTGAAATTGAATCAGTAATCAAAAAACTACCAACAAACAGAAGTTCAGTACCAGACAGCTTCACAGGGGAATTCTACCAAACATAAAGAGGAGTTAATACCTATCTTTCTCAAACAATTCCAAAAAAATTGAAGAGAAGTGAACACTCCCAAATTCATTCTGAGGCCACCATTACCCTGATACCAAAATCAGACAGAGACTCTACTATAAAAGAAAATACAAACCATTATCTCTGATGTACATAGATGTAAAAATCCTTGACAAAATATTAACAAACTGAATTCAACAATATGTAAAAAGGATCATATGTCATGATCAAGTTGGATTTATTCTAGGTATGCAAGGATGGTGCAATATCCACAAGTTAATCAATGTGATACACCACATTAACAAAACAAATGATAAAAATCATATGATCATTTCAATAGATGCAGAAAAAGCATTTGACAGAATTTAACACCGATTCATGATTAAAAAACTCTCAAAAAATTTGGTATACAGGAAACATATCTCAATATAATAAAAGCCATTTATGACAAACCCACAGGTAACATCATACTCAGTGGTGAAAAACTGAAAGCTTTTCCTCTAAAATCAGGAACAGGACAAGGATGCCCACTCTCACCATTTCTATGTGACATATACTGGAAGTCCTAGCTACAGCAAGCAGGCAAGGAAAAGAAACAAAAGACATCAATTGTAAGGGAAGAAGTAAAACTGCAACTATTTGCAGATGAGAAAACCCTAAAGTCTTCACCAAAACAACTATTAGAACTAATAAATGAATTCAGTAAATTTGCAGGACACAAAATTAATATACAGAAATCTGTTGCTTTTCTGTACATTGATAATGAACAATCAGAAGAAGTAAGAAAACAATCCCATTTACAATTGCATCAAAAAGAATAAAATGCCTAGGAATACATTTAACCAAGGAGGTGAAAGACCTATATGCTGAAAACTATAAGACACTGATGAAGAAAATTGAAGAGGATGCAAATAATAGACACATATTCCGTGTTCATGGATTGGAAGCATTAATATTGTTAAAATGTTCATACTACCCAAAGCAATCTACAGATATAATGCAATCCCTATCAAAATACCCATGATATTTTTCACAGAACTCAAACAAATAATCCTAAAATGTACATGGGAAGACCCCCAAATAGCCAAAGCAATCTTGAGAAAGAAGAGCAAAGCTGGAGGTATCATGCTCTCTGACTTCAAACTATACTACAAAGCTACAGTGATCAAAACAGTATGGTACTGGTACAAAAACAGACACATAGATCAATGCAACAGTATAGAGAGCCCAGAAATAAACCCAGTCACATACAGTCAATTAATCTACAACAAAGAAGGAAAGAATATGCAATGTGGAAAAGATAACTTCTTCAATAAGTGGTGTTGGGAAAACTGGACAGCTACATGTGAAAGATTGAAACTAGAACATTTTCTCACACTATACACAAAAATAAAATGGATTAAAGACCTAAATGGAAAGACTGGAAACCATAAAACTCCTAGAAGAAAATATAACCAGTGCACTCTTTAACTTAAGTCTTAGCAATACTTTTTTTGGAGTGGTCTCCTCAGACAAGGGAAATAGTAAAATAACAAATGAGGCCTAATTAAACTTGAAAAGCTTTTGCACAGTGAAGGAAACCATTGACAAAATGAAAAGGCAACATACTGAATGGGAGAAGATATCTACAAATAATATATCTGACTCCTTACAGTATATAATATATATAGTATATATATATGTAGTATTTATACTATATGTAGTATAAATATATAAATATTTATACTACATATAGTATAAATACTATATATATATGTAGTATAATATAATACAGTCAATATATTGACTCCTTACAGTCAATATCCAAATATATAAAGAGCTCACACAACTCAATATTTTTTTAAAAAACCTAAGTAAGAGTGGGCAGAATACCTGAATAGACATTTTCCCAAAGAAGACATACAGATGGTCAACAGGCACATGAAATGAGGTTCAACATCACTAATCATCAGGGAAATACAGATCAAAGCCACAATGATATATTAGCTCACACAAATGGCTGTCATCAAAAAGACAACAAATAATAAATGTTGGCAAAGATGTGGAGAAAAGGAAACCATGGTACACTGTTGGTGGGAATGTAAATTGAAGCAGCCACTAGTTCCACAGTATGGTAGTTTCTCAAAAATTAGTAACTACCATATGTTCCAGTAATTCCCCTCCTCGGTATATATCTGAAGAAAATAAAAACATTAATTCAAAAAGATATATGCACCCCAATATTCATAGCAGTATTATTTATAACAGCCAAGATATGGAAGCAACTTAAGTGTCCATCAACTGATGAACAGATAAAGAAGATGTGGTATGTATACATACAATGGAATATTACTAAGCCATAAAAAAGAATGAAATTTTGCCATTTGCAAAAACATGGATGGAACTGGAAGGTATTATGCTTAGTGAACTCAGACGGAGAAGGACAAATACTCTGTTATGACTTATACTTGGAATCTAAAAACTAAAACAAAGAAATGAATATAACAAAACTGAGACAGACTCACAGATACAGAGAACAAACTAGCGGTTACCCATGGGAAGAGGGAAAGAGTTAGGGGCAAGATAGGGAAAGAGGACTAAGAAGTACAAACTACTAGGTATAAATTAAATAAAATACAATGATGCCATGTATAGCACAGGGAATATAGCCAATATTTTATCATTTTAAATGGAATATAATCTATAAGAAATATTGTATCACTATGTTGTACACCTGAAACTAATATAACACTGTAAATCAACTATACTTCAACTTTTTTTTAAAAAAAGTAAAAAGATTAAAAACAAACTAACCAAAAGCAAATGCAGGCATTAAAAAAAAAAATTGGACATGACAGGGGAAAAAAATGGAAGAAATATATCTAAATGCTAACGGTGATTATGGCTAAACATATATAGGATTTAGGATTACCTCTAAAGCATAATTTGTTATATTTTTTGTAATAAAATGCATAGATGAATAAAAGAACTGGGAGAGATGGTTTTTTAGAGATAATTAGAGAGTCCAGCCAGAAATGGAGCAAGAAGGGCCATGCACAGCTAGCACTCACACCAGCCCAGTGATGATGTTATTAGAAATTAAAGCATGTCAGAGACAACTTTCTTTTCTCCTTAAACAGGCCCCTAGAAACATTTTTAAATGCCCAGGACCTGGTAGGCAAACTCACGCTTGACGGATCCTTAACAAATCAGTCGTGGAACAGTTTTATTAACAGAAGTTTTACAGGAACATGATCTCATTCCAAATGGTGCTTATGGACCCAAACTCTGAAGTAAGGGAAAACCATCATAACAGAAATACTTTATGGAGTTATAAATTAACAAGTAACACCTACGCTGGAAACGCAGATGAGATGAAAAGAACCCTGACGTCTGACTCCAAGACTCTTCTGCCCCATGATAGAGGTGTCCTTGGACAAGTCATTTACCTCTGGGGGATTAGGGTCCTCATCTGTGAAATGTGGATTATAACACAGCCAAGCTCCTTTCACAGGACTATTATAACAACAAAAGGCAAAACGCAAGTGAACATGGTGCTCTGCAAACCTAAGTCACCACTGCACTATTCTATTAATGAGAAGGGTGTAAGGAGTCAGATTTCATGATCTGCAGCACAAATGCTATAGTATTTCATGGTACCATACTTTCCCCTAACAATAGCACTAAATGCATGTAGCCCTAAAATGAAGAACTTGAAAGATGATTCTTTTACCATTTTTCATTTTTTCAGAATACTCAAAATATTTTTCATATTTGGAATCAGTACTTGAAACATACTTTCCAAAGATAATACTCAAATGTGGAACAAACTATAAAACGTTAAAATCAGCATATTTGCAGATGTATTTTGTCAGCATTATAGGGAAGGAGAACTTCATTTTCCTAAAATGTTTACAGTCATGAATATGAATGCCTGTATATGGTGTGTGTGTGCATATGCATGCATATATATTCATGCACATGTGTGTGGACCCACTGATGTACATGTATATTACAGTAAGCTGTAAGAAGGAGAATAACTCAGTAAGCTGTAAGAAGGAGTGATGGAAAGTGGCACCCAGATCCACCTCCCCTTCTGCTGACCCTTCAAGGTTGAGACTAAGTTTTGTAGAACGGTAGATCACTAATGACTGGTTGGGGATGGTTAAATGTATTTATAGTGGGAGGAAGACATGTAAGACAACAAACAACTGGTTCAAGTTGCACAAAATGTAAACTGCCTGTGGATAAGAAGATAACATGCACAAAATATATGTCATGCTTGTAACAGAAAAATCACAGGTCTACCAAGGGGAAAGTGGTTAAAGTTCACCCATAAAAGCATTCTGTGGGACCGTTTCAAAGTAGGATGAGGATCTGTATTCAGATATTGAAAGATATGCATGAATTAGCACAGGGTGAAAAAAGAAGATTATGTGTATCCTATAAATAGTATAATACAACTTTTATAAATATAATCTGTAAGCATATTATAGATTATGCAATGTATGTATGGATGCATAGAAAAAAACCTGCATAGAAAAAAACCTGAGGGTATGTACCATAAAACATTAACACTAGTTTTCTCAAAGTGACCCATTGTGAGATGTTTTTATTTAAAAAATTTTTTCTTTTGGGAGTGGGATATCTTAATTACTTTGCTATAATTGTTGGAATTCTTTAACACTTTGTAATTATTTTAACAACCATAAACAAAACATATTTTCAGTTTGAGAAAAGTAGCAAAACATATTGTTCACTAAAAAATGCTTAGACTTCAACCTTAGGAAGTGATTAAGAATAAGAAGTGATTATTAGGAAAAAGAAGAGAGTAACCATTAGCTTCATCTCTTCCTATCATGAGTTCAGGTGACGTGGTATCTCTTACCCGATGCTTTAACATTGAGAAGTTGCAGAGCTTAAAAAGGAAACAGCAAGCCTGCCCAACAAGCTCAGGAATATAGCTTCAGGTCATTGATGTGAAAATTCCCAAATCTTAAAAAGAAACCATGCAATCAACACCCGCTATTTTTCTCCGTGAGCTTTCCCGCCTAGCTGGTGTAATAGCAGTACCAGTGGCTTTGATAACTTTTTAAAGGCACAGATAAAGGTAAAGCTTGAGTGGAAAGCCAAGTCATTATTTCTACAGAATTAAAATCATTGTGGGTAAGCATACTGAGTCAACTGAAGTTGATTTAAAGGAGGTTTAAATCAGGATCTCTGGTAGGAAGAACTACTTTGACAAATCTATTACATCTAATACATTAGATCAACAAAGATTTCATGTCAAAATAGTATTAACTATAATGTTTGGTGAATAGAATGAAATGTTTTCCTTCTTCTAATCCTTCCTTTAAGATAGGCAGCAACCACAGGGACCTATTATGGAATTTAAATTAATTCATATTTTTTAGTTTTTGTATGTAGCCAACAATTCCTCTAAAATCCCCCAGATAGTCAGGCATTACTTTCTTTAAAAATGTTAGCAAAGTAAGGAAGTGTTATAAATTCCAAGAAGCATTCTCTTCCACACTGCAACTCTTTTTTTACCTGAGTTATGCTGATCTGTGAAGAGGCTTCATTGGAATCCACAGGTTTGTGCAGCTAGAGCTGAGGCTGGTTTGTAGCCTGGACAAAAATGCAAGACGGGAGAATAGAGATCCGGCATTTAATGCCCCTTGGTGAAAAACATTACTGCTCACAGCAATCCAGCCAAAAAAATTAAAACTGTTTAAGTTCTCATGGGTTTTAAGAAAATCTGAATATTTTTACTCTCCCTTTCTAATAATGCTGGTTAGTTTTGATGGGAGTGTGTGTTTTAAAGGAAACATTTATAGACACCCCTGGGCTCTTAGCTGTGTGATCTGGGGAATCTGGGAAAGATGTGGAGGGTTGTGACTGAAGGCAGTTTTGCTCCATTTACATTCATAACCGCCCAGGAGAATGTTGGGAATCCTCAAGATTTAGGGAAGATGACTTTGCAAAATAATGTCTCTCTGTTTATTAAAGCCTTCTGGTAACCCCAACTATATTTCTTTTACAGTTAAGCTCTGTCCTTTTTCATGTTTTGTAAGCATGCTCCATCCTTACCAGACAGCCCACGTGGATGGAGCCAGCAAGATCTGACTACTGTGAATTGCCAATGCTTTTCACAATAAAGAAGACATTTCTCTCTGAGGACCTCTATATTGAAACCCCACATTTAGGGATCCCTGGATCTTTGAGGCTGCTCTTTACACCTCCACTGGAAGGTGATACATAGAGTGTTGATAAGGTGCCTGGAATGGTGACCACCTCTTTCCAGGGACTATGCTTCCTCTTGCCAGCTCACAGCCCAGAGTACTGAACTGTACTGGGTTAAATATAAATAGTGTCCCTCCAAAAATCATGTCCACCTGGATCCTTAGAATGTGACCTTATTTGGGAATAAGATTTTTGCAGTTGTAATTAACTAAGATGAGGTCATACTAGATTAGAGTGGACCTTAATCCAATGACTATTGTCTTTATCAGAAGGCCATGTGGAGACACAGACACACAAGGGAGAACATCATGTGAAAACAAAGGCAGAGACTGAAGTGACGTGTCTACCAGCCAAGGATTGACAAGGATTGCTGGCAAACACCAGAAGCTAGGGGAGAGGCGTAGAACATTCTCCTGCAGAGCTTCTAGTAAGAACTAACCCTGCCAACACCTTGTTTTTAGACTTCTAGGCTCCAGAACCATGAGAGAACAAATTTCTATTGCCTTAAGCCCCCAGGTTTGCAGTACTTCGTTACGGCAGCCCTATGAAACTAATATGTGGAAAAACTGGAGAGGAAGTTCTTAAGAAATTCAGAGAAATAAGATAGACACTTTCAAAAACAGATACCCGAAGCTTTAAAATTAGGCTTCAGGAAGATATTGTTAAGCCTTCACTTAACATGCAAGATTGTTTTTATTTGGCATTGACAACCTGGGGAAATATATAATTTCCTTGGTTCCCTCCAAGGTCAGATAGCTTTATGTCCTTCGTAAAACAGAAACTTCAAGATGAAATGAACTGCCAGGAGATAACTACTCTGTTCCCTGGTTTAGACAAGACTATGGCTTGTCTAAGTGTGCTATATTATTAAGATCTTTAGAAAAGATCATTTCTTCTGGCCATACAACCCTTAGGATACAAAAGTGTTTGTGAATTTTAATGCATACCTTTTTATTACTAAAACTATTAAATGAAAGATGCAAAACATTCCATAAAATCCATCAATCACTATGGTATTATTTCCTAGAAATTTACCATGTCGTAGAGTACACCACAAGTCAAGAAGCTCAAAAAAGCCATTGACCCTGTAGAAACATTCAATGTGACCTTTAAAATTTATCTTAAAGTATACTTTATCCCTATAAAGAAATACATTACTCTGTTCAGGTACTAACGCTGGATCTAGTGGTAAGTTAGCTCACATTTTTAGAAAAGCAACTGACATTTCACATATAAAAGCACACATATGAACTCACAGGTGTGGACATACTGATGTCTGATAAGCATCAGCTGCCTATGTCTATCTGTGTTCCCAAGCACATTGAATATCCTGCAAATCCTCATGCGATAGAACACTCAAAAATTCTAAATAAAATAGAACAAACATACTTTCTTAAATGCATATGTGATTACATGCCTGTATAAAACAAGGCACCAAAAATGAAGAGTAAAATGAAAACACAAGTGTCCCAGAGGACAGTGTAAGGTCCTAGTTTTAATGTCTCCAAGACCAGGAGTCAAGGACTTGGACCTGCATGAGTCAGAAAGTTGCAGCTGAGACACTGGCATATAATCCAATAACCAAACCCTCAGAGAAAAGGTGACGGGGAAAAAAAAAAACAAAACAGTGAGAAAATCAAAACAGGCAGAATATGAGAAAACATCTGTCTCCTCCTACACTCTAGTTTGAGAGAAAAAAATAGTCTTTTGTGAGAATTTTTAACCACAGACTTGCATTTTCACAGGTTTGGTATTCATTTTTACACCACAGCATGTTCCAGGAAACTCCAAACCAAAAAATTAACCTACGAAAGAGCTGTCCTGTGTGCCAACCAGGAAACCTCAATCCAGAACATACAAGAGTCCCATAAAATATGAGCTCAAAATCCAAACATAAGAGGAAACAGGGCAAAATAGACATGAATCACATAATCTCAAAGCACCTGATTCAGATCCTTATGATTTTCAGGTTATGGAAGTATTAGAAGCTAACTAGAAAGTATGTTTAAAATAAAGTTAAATAATGAAATAAATGTAAGAGAAAACAACTAGATCGAATGCAATTGTCCAATCCAACTTGAAATAGAATCAGATAGAACTTATTGGAAGAAATGTAGTCTTTGACATTGAAAACTCAGTGGAAACAGATGAAAGGAAAAATTAAACGTGATACATCCATGCAGTGGACTACTGTTCAGCAATGAAAACATCCAGATACTGATGCAAGCTACAACATAAAAGAAGCTCAAAAGCAGTATACTAAGTAAAAGAAACCAAACACAAAAGACGGTGTATTGTATGACTCCATTTAGATGACATGTCCATAAAAAGCAAATTTATAGAGACAGAAATAGATTAGTGGTTTCCTAGGGCTGGGGGTGGGAAAAACGATTAACTCTAAATGCTCATGAGCCATTTTATGGCAAGATAGAAACATTCTCAAACTAGCTTATGATGGTGTCTGCACAACTGGTAAATTTGCTAAAAGTCACATTGAACTGTAAATTTTAAATGGTTGAGCTTATATGCATAAATCGTATGCATTTTTGTAAATTATTCATGTAAAATTTATCTCAATAAATTTTTTTTAAAAGCTCAGTGGGAGGGCTCCCCTGGTGGCGCAGTGGTTGAGAGTCCGCCTGCTGATGCAGGAAAAACAGGTTCGTGCCCCGGTCTGGGAAGATCCCACATGCCGCGGAGCTGCTGGGCCCGTGAGCCATGGCCACTAAGCCTGCACATCCGGAGCCGGTGTTCCGCAACGGGAGAGGCCAGAGCAGTGAGAGGCCCACGTACCGCAAAAAAAAAAAAAAAAAAAAAAAACTCAGTGGGAAAGTTAAACAGCAGATTTGACAATATCAAAGTTGTAATATAAATCCAAAGAAATTATAGTGAATACAGGACAGAAAGAGATAGAAAATGTGAAAAAGAGGTAATGAAAGTTGAGAGGAAGTATAAGAAGGCCATATCTAACAGGGAGTTCCAGAAAAAGCAGTAGAGAAAAAAAGAAAAAGAAGAGAGGAGAAAATGTTTTCAAAGAAACAAAGCCTAAGAATTTTCTAGACCTGATGAAAGACATGAGTCACAAGCTAAGAAAATAAAAAGAAAACTACACTTAGATATATTGAAGCTACAGAACCGCTAGCAAAGAAAGGCTCTTAAAAGCAATAAAAGAGAACACTTATAGAAGCTAAAGGGAGGAAGCAATTTTTATGAAGAAAGATGTCACAAAAGAAATAGAATTTAACTGGAGCCTGGAAAGAAGGTTAAGGTTTCGATAAATGGATTTGAAGAAGGGAGGATCTAATCACAGGTGTGAGAAGGAGATCATAAGCAAAGATGAAAAGGCCAAATGTACAGTGGTGAGGCTTCCAGTATATGAGAAGGACAGTTGGCTAAAGCAAAGAATAAATGTAGGAAATTGGTAGAAGCCAAGTTTAGGGAGTCACAGCCAAGCGAGAGTGGAGTGGACATTGAAAGGCCCTTTCAAGACTTAGACTTATTGATCCCCCACAATTAAAAATATTCCCTGGCTGATTCATAATAGATCCTCTTTTTTATCATGTCGAGCCTCGTTTCATAGTAACCAGAGAAATTTTATGACTTTGAAACTGGAAAGGCAGCTTTCTAAAAGTTGGAGTGCATTTTCCATTGGAACCCTTTGGTGGCCTGAGGTCCAAGTGAAACCTGAACTTGGGAAACATAGGAGTTCCAGGTCGCCACTGGACAACCGTGCTCAACAGGCAGGCGATGGGGACTGCCACAGCCTTCCCTGTGTATTTTCTCTAAACTCCTATAAATTTAACAGGCCTGGGAAAAAGGTGAGTCATAAAGGTGGAGAAATATTTTGGCTGTAGCTTTGGTAAAAGGTGAAATGCATTAACCTTGCAATGAGTCATCATCACCTCAGGGGGCTTAAAAGAAAAAAACCTCAACCACCGTGGCCACAGATCTTTGGGAGGTTTTCTGACAAGAGTGTCAGGATTTGGTAACTTCTTATCTGGTGTGGGTGCGGCCTGGTGTGAGTTTAGTTTATCCACAAGAAGTTCTGAAATGCCTCGTTTCCAACATGCAGCCTGTAAGGCTGTCTCACCTTCCTTCCAAACCTCAGCGGGAGACACAGCTGCAACCCACCTGCTTCCATGGGGCCAGTTTCACTCCACGTGAAGAAGTGCTAGCTACTGGCACCAACAGAGTCCCTCAAATAGACATATTTCTAAAATCAGGCACTGCCAATTACATTCCAAGAAATTACATTGGTAATAAGATTATGTGGAATTTATTTCTCTGAACTGTGGCTGCCAGATCATTTGAAATAAACCCTAACGACTCATTAGTAGGTTTCAATGTGAACAAAATTAACTATTCCTCCATTATATAGCTTTAGAAAAATAATCACAAATCCTTTACCTTATTTCCAAAAAATGAAAACTGCCTGAATATTGTGTTCAGGCATCTATTATCGGCAGATGTTTACAAAGGAACTAATGTCCTCTGGTAACCATTTGATGTGGAAAAGGATTTGAAGGCCTCTCCAGCTGTATCAGTAAATAAATGCTGGTTTACGTATATCATCCTTAGAGAAGAACTGCACCCCTCCTACAGGCCAGGGAGGCAGCAGGAAGTACCGCACAGACCTGGACTTGAATCTGAAACCAGCCGATTTGTAGTGTGTGACTTGGCCAAGTTACTCAGCCTCTCTGAACCTCATCCTTCTCATAAGTACAATGAGGGGATGGCACCAGGGTGGGGATGAGGACAAAATGATGACAAATATACCATTCCTTGATGGTCGGTAATGTCAGCTCCCTTGTCTCTCCCTTCCTATAGCATTACCCCTCAAGGAACTGGCAGCTGGGAAAGTGAGCTAGTTCAAGTCTATAAACGGAATGGGTAACATTTGGACTCGCAGATGGAAATGTGCTCTGGACAGCAGGAAAGAAAACATGAGCTCTTTTGAGGGGTGATGCGGAGACAGTGAGGCAGGCAATTGGTTGAAGGAGCAACTACTACTGGTCCAGCTGCAATGGAGAGTCAGTTGTGGCTGGAGGAAGGAGGTCATCAGTATTACACTGAGGCATTTGGACTTTATGCCTTCAAGGACGATGCGTCTGGGAAGGTTTCGGAGCAGGGAACAGTTCATCTGACACTGACCCCTTGATTCTGACCACCTCATGCTCTTTTGCTGTGAGGCAACGGGGCCTCGTCACCAGAACTGAGGAAGCTTCAATACTACCTTGAACTGCCCTCTCACTTCCCAGTGCCTGAGTCTGATAGAGCTCCCGGCCCATCACAGCAAGTCTGTTCTGTGGGTGAAGAAAGTAAGACACACGGAGACGAGGTGACTTGCCACAGGCCAACATCAGCAACTGGAAATCTGTCTCCTCCCCTAAACTTTGTGCTTCTCCTACTATATCTCACCAATATTATGAAAATGCTTCAAAATCATTAAACAGGAGAAAGGGAAACCTTGGGAAGCCCTTGCAGCCTGTGCCGTAAGCACGCAACAGATGCAATGAGGTTTTAGGATTCCCCGTGTCCCCATTATTCAATTCTCTGCCTTAAAACTTAATGATTTCCTAAACTATTCATGTATGGAATTTAATAACTTAGAGATGAAGTTAGATTTAATTCTAACTTATCTCTAAAGAAAAGATGTCGGTAGCTTTGATTAAATAGAAGCACACTTGTGTTGGTATGAACTCAGCAGTTAGCAAAAGATTTCTTGCTTTAGGAGATCAGTCCCGATTATTCAGGCGTTAGAACATGACCAGAAAACCATGTCATGGTGCTAAAAGCCTGCACTGAAATTCATAACCCAGCAGAGAAGCTTGGCGTCTGTTTGACATGGTGGTCAGTTTACATACTTGGCTATAGCACTCAGACGCTCTGACGGTATAGTCAATGGGCCCTAAGTAGTCATCCCAAGATATTAGGCTACAAAGGGTTGCTTAAAGCTCTTTCTACAAGGGGTCTGGACATTGAGCTCACCAGTCACCTCACCCCTGACCCGAAGAGAACACTGACAGTCAACCCCTCCCTTGGATCATTCGTGGTCTACCTTCAGACCATGTTCTTTTTGCACCCTCCCTCTCCCTGTAGGCCTATGTGCTTCTCAGCTTATGTTGTACAGAAGCAAAACCAAAAAAGTGACAACCTCTCCATCCCTGAGTGATTTGACATCAAATTCCCATATCATTCTGAGAAATTTAGGATTAGCTAGAAGCTGTCAAAGGAAAGACCAACTATGCTTCATAGATGTACTATCGACAGGAGATGACAAAAGCCCCCCTAGACTATTTAGAGAGGAGAATAGCTCCTTTCATTCTTAAGAGTTATTTTTAAAATGCTAAGAAAGTATACACCTAACAACTTACTGTGTACTCAAATCAGCATTGGAGGTGAATACCACAGATTATCAGAATATCCTGAAAAAAGATTATGTGTTACTTCTGTTTTTTAATTTTCTCCCATTTCCTGTCTGACTATAGGGAAAATGTTCTTGAGTCAATACATGGTCAGTGGGAAGAAAACTAGCAAGAGATAAAGATTCTCAAGAGAAAATTGGATACAGCGATAATATACGTCTGCCTCAAGTGCAGTTTGAAACAAGATAGATTTTAAAAGAAAAAAAAAATAGAGGCACTATCAAAGACCTTTACACACGTTTGATTTGCCCTGTGCGCTTCTAATTCTGGATTATTTTCAGGCTTGTGAAATGGATCAAAAAATAGTGCTCTCCAGTGAGTCCTCCGTGATCCTATTCTGTGCTTAGTCTATGAAAGTCTAAGAAAAGTCTTTCAAAAAGGACATATGCTCCACATAAACACCTGAGCGAGGATATACGCTGTTATTCTCCACCCCCCACCCCTTCCCCTGACCTGTTCTCAGCCTCTTTCTCCTGAGGCTCAACAGCTGGGCTGCGCTGCCAGCGGCTGCCCCACTCCCAACACCTGCGGGCTTCTGTCTGGTTTCAGCCAGCAGGGGGCACGGTCACGAGCATGGAGGGTGAGAGAAGAGAGGAGTCCGAGCATTTCTCCCCGCCTGTTTCCTCTCTGTGTGGTGCCGCATCTCTGGAACCGTCTGCATCTCTCCGTGACCACTGTTCTCGGTGGAAGAGCCACGTCTTTCCTCCAGCCCTCAGTGGACTCTGATACTCCAATAGCGCTGTTTCTTCTCCCAGGACCGTCCGGTCCTAAGGGAGGTGGTAACGGCATCCTGTGGTTACGGGTCTCTAGGTTTCTCAGCATCTCTTCTTGGTGCGCTTCATCTTCCTTCTCTGCAAGTAGAGCCTAGATTAAGTCTCTTTACTTGAACCATCAGGGTAAGCTTTTCTTTCTTGCTGGGACCGTGGCAGATATGAAGTTCTAGTTGCCATACCTGCTATGGTGGGGCTGTCAGCAGGAGTGACAGTGGTTGTAGAAATGTCCCTAGCATGTCCTCTCACATAGCACCTTTGGGTGAGGTTGTTTTATTACCTTTATTCTATGCTCTCAGTTTTTTGGGAAAAAGGAACTTTAGAAGCCTTCTAGTCTAATCTTCTCTTTTGTAGTTTAGGAAACATTAGCCCTTTCCCAGTTAATAATGTTAATGGGAATCAACATTAAGTACTTATTAAATAAATCGTCCCGTTTTAGGAATTTTACAGTCTTCTCAGTCTATGGCAAAAAGATGTTAGTCCTCATTCTATTAGCCTCTTTAAGAGCAGTGGAGTGAAATACCCAGGATCACACAGCTTGGGCCAGTGGCTAAGGAATGCCTATCCGTCCTCTGGTTCACTAAGATCTCCCTGCTTCAGCTGTCACCAGACCTACCACCTAAAGGAATCCTCGTGCAGACAATGATTGTAAGAAACCACGAGACACACGAAGCAATTATGAGCCACCACTCTGCCTCAGGGAACAGTAGGCATCTTAGAACTAAATGAAGCTTAGAATTTTGGGCAATAGGGTTCCAACCTACCCCAGGAGAAGCAAAAGTGATGGACGTTGCATTCATACATGTCCCTCCTGGGCCTCCTTGAACTCGAGTGTCAGTGAGAGTGACGGAGGGAATCTCTTCCAATTTAAGATTTCTCCAGTCCTATTCTGAAATATTTGATTTTAGTCTGTCTGCCGTGGAGGCCGAGAAGCTACGTTTTCATAACCACCCCGGTGATTCTGAGGCAAACGGTTTAGAAGCACATTGAGAACAGCCCTGGAGACTGCCAGCTCCGCAAAGGTAGAGAAAACACCCGCCTCCGTCACTGCCGTGTCCTGGTTCATAACAAGTGCACCAATTCGTGGGTTTGAATGAATGAAGAACATGCAGAAGCTCATCAACATCCGAACTCCCTTTTCTACAAGGCCTTACTCACATGTACTGAAATAACGGGCTTCTTCAATGTGGAAGTGCTCAAGATTGTTGAAAGAATCCCATGCGTTTTGCCCTGGAGGACAGCGGTCTGTGGTCTGTGGTCAGTCCACTGAGCACATGGCTGGTTTTGAGGGGGCACAAGTGGGTATTTGGCAGAACATTCTGGTTTTTTATCATAGTAATCTCTTAATACAATGTTTTAAAACTGAAAATGGTTACTATGTAACTTTGTAGTAATGGTCCACCCATTTTTTCATCAATATTTATTAAGAGTATTTAGTAATTGCCTACTATGTGACAGGCACTCCACCAGATATCAGGGGAGCAAAATCAAACAAAACCCTTGCATTTAGGAGCTTACAGACCCCAGGTAAAGACAGACATTAGTCACATGGTCACATAAATCAACGCGGCATTACAACTGCGATGTGCAAAGGAGAGGTAATAGTGGGGGCGGGGTCTCTGCCCTAGGGTTCAGAAGGCCCAGAAAGCTTTTGCTGAGGCAGCGAGGAAGCTGCTAAAGGCATAAAGGATGAGAAGGAAGGTGAGATGGAAAAGGCAGAAGAGCTTTGCAGGCAGAGGAGCCAGAGAAAGCCAGGGGAATCTGGGGATGTCTGGGCAAAGGAGACGAAGTGATGAGCTCATCTTGAGCTGTTAAACACGTTACCCAGAAAGCATTCAAGGGCTTTGATCAGAGCTAACTGTGGTCATGAAGAGCAGCGTACAACGTGCTCTCAGCAACAGACTCTGCACACAGAAAACTGCTACAGCTGGAGTGAGGTTTGTTTGTTCCCATCAGCCTCTCAGAGAACTTCAGTGGTGTCACACGGTGACAGAACTAAGCATTCCCTTCAGACAGCTAAAGTGGGTAAAATATTTAATGCTCCTTTAGAGCACTAGGTGATTAGATTGCTGAATTGGCAAGACTGCTTTCTTATTCCAAACCATCTCGTAAATGACAAATACGCATAAGGGAAGTACTAAGTACTTTCATAATATTCTAGCTGCATTGTTAAAAGACACCGAAAACTATAAAACAAAAATTTTAAAAGAAATGTTTATATTTTAGATGAGCCTAGAAAGCCAGTGTAAAAATTGTCAATTTCAGAACTTAGTTACAAAACAGAAATAGACCGACTCACAGACATAGAAAACAGATTTATGGTTACCAAAGGGGTGAGGTGGAGAGATAAATTAGGAGTATAGGATTAATAGATACTACTGTATATAAAATAGGTAAGCAACAAGGATCTACTGTATAGCACAGGGAGCTATACTCAATATCTTGTTATAACCTATAATGGAAAAGAATCTGAAAAAGAATATATATATATATATATATATATATATATATATATATAAAACTGAATCACTTTGCTGTACACTTGAAAGTAACACAACATTGTAAATCAACTATACTCCAATAAAAAAATTTGTCAATTTCACAGTGTTATGTTGGTAGAATTATAAACAATTTCCCATCTCAATTATCTCAGGCATAGAAAATTGTGCAATTCTACAGTAAAATATATATTTCTGTATTGCTTTTACACAAAAATACTTGTTTCCAATGAAGAGAAAAATAATATAGGCACCTATTATCTTAAACTATTTTAACACGTAGAAAATTAACAAGTTTTCTACGTGTTAAAATAGAAACAAAGGATTATCGAATTCTTTGATATTCAGAAATTTCCATTTAAACTATAAATTTTTTAAAGTATACAGAAATATTCCTGTAGACATTTGAAGGTGAAATAGTACAAAATACTCAGGTTTCACAAGCCCTATTTTCAGAATAATCTGGCATCACTGAAAGTATTAAAGGCACTAAATTGAATATAATCATTTTAGCAGTGCTTTTCTTAGTTTTTGCTCAAGCCAAATGTCTTTGGCTAAATCCTAGACTCAATGAGCAACTCTCATTAAACCTTAAAGGTTGTGACACATGGCACAGTGGAATAAAAGGACCCTTTTAATTGCCTTTCCAGTTTGCAAATTATTTCTAAATGCATTACTTTATGAAACTGGATATTTAAAGGTCTGCTTTTTCTTTCAGTGCTCGTGATTTTGAACTATTCATTTCATTTATATATGTGGTATGTCACGCACTACAACTCAAGCTGTGTTTTGGAACTCATTTCATCATACATACATATGCAAGGTGTAGAGAACGATCCAGAATGAGATGGAGATCACATTTCTCCCTGTCACACAGGCTATAAAATGCAGCCAGTTAAAATTCTGTCATGCTCTGGGGTACAGCTTGAGTTATTCAGTGTTTTTCATTTCTAAAACAAACTGCTTGGGAAAAAGTCTCAATGCTAATTACCACTTTTCCTTTTTGACAGAAACAAGTTGATTGCAAATCTAATTTAACAGATGAGTCTTTTGTTGGGAGATGGGGCTCACGGGAAAGGCACACTTTGTACGCAGGTCTATGCAGTATGCTCATCCGTCCAGGACCAGCCCAACTGACGTCTCCAAAGAGGGGACCTCCCAGCTCATCCAACCTGCAGCAGCCTCCAGTCCTCAGCCTCCTCAGCCGATGTTAATTCTGATAGTTTCTCTTCTCTTATCTAACATACAAAAGGGGACTGTATTAATTTGCAAGGGCTGCCATAAGGAAGTACCACATATTGAGTGGCTTAAACAACAGAAATGTATTGTCTCACAGTTCTGGAGGCTGGAGGTCTGAGATCAAGATGTCGGCAGTGTTGGTTCCTTCTGAGGCTGGGAGGGAGAGTCTGCTCCATGCCTTTCCCCTGGCTTCTGGTGGTTAGCTGGCAACCTTTGGCATTCCTCGACTTGTAAATCATCACTCCATCTCTGCCTCATCTTCACGTGGCATTCTCTCTCTGTGTTATCTCTGTGTCCAAATTTCCCTTTATATAAGAACACCAGTCATATTGAATTAGAGGTCCACCCTACACCTGCATGACCTCATCTTAACCTAAATAATTATATCTCTAACTACCCTATTCCAAAGTAAGGTCACAGGCTGAGGTACTGGGGGCTAAGACTGCAATATGTAAATTTTAAGAGGACACCATTCAACTCATAAAAGGTACCATAGATGTTCTAGGGGATCATAAATTGTAGGTTAATATATAGTAAAAGCTTCTGGAATGATACATACTAAGCAATTAACAAAGTTACCTCTAGGATGAGGGTAAGGTAGACAAGGTGGGTATGGAAATCAAAGGAGATTTACTTTCAACTGTAATACCTTCATTTTTCACAAGGAAAGATAGTTGAATATTGCCTGTATAAGTAAAAATTAATATAAATAAATTAAGGTAGTACAGTGATTCACCATGGAAATGCTACCAATAGCTAAGGTACATTTTGGAAATTTGTGGAGGGGTTTGTCAGCTATTGCAATGACTGGGGGCTACATGTCATCTCCCATGATGAATGGTCCAGTGTCCTGCACTATTTTAAATGTCCTGCTAGACAGTTACATATAAAAATGAAAGGACTTTTCGGCATGATTTTAATATACACTAAATTTTCCAGGGATGCAAACTTCACACCTGTAAATTAAGGGAAGATTGTATTTTGTTTGGTTCAGAACTTTACCATGAGTTTTCACCTTATTGGAAAATATGTCTCCAGCAGCAACATCACTCTCAATATCTGAGCCTTCCCTTGGATACATCTACGGTGGATGCCTTTGTAGCTGTCACGTCCCTGATGATTCTTCCTACAGGTGCTGTAACTGAACACTTAATTCTGAGTTTCAGGGTACACCATGCCTTCTTGTGCTGAAGCATGTATTATGTTAGTACACACTTCTTTAATTGTAATTTTTCTGTTCATTAAAGTTTGGGATCTATATAAATTTTCAAAATATATGTTCCAGTAGATTATGCCATTTCTGAATTTCTTCTCAGTGTATTAAAGGGGGTGCTAAAGAACCTCTCTGATGCAAAGGAGCATTTGATCTCATGGTACTGGGCACTACCAGGCTTCTCTGATAGTCTAACAGAGAGATGCTGAAGACCTCAACTAAAGCTTTGGAAGTGGAGGCGAGGCAATGAATTCAGGAGATACACTGAAAGCAAAACTTAAAAGGACATGACTGTGTATCTTATTTTAGATTGAGAAAGAAAGGGCCTTCAAAAAGGCCTCTGAAATTTTTACCTTGGGCTAATAGGTGGGTAACCAGAAAGCGTAAATAGGAAGAGGATGCTGCCCCCAGTGTGGGACATTTCCACTCAAGGCATATATGGGAAAGAGGGAGATGCCCAGGGACATCAAGTGACAGATACATGGGTTTAGTGACTGAGAGATCCTGAGTTGGGTGTGACTGTACCACCAGGAGTGCTGGGACCTTGGAAATGGAAAATGCACAGAATAAGGAGGGGGAAAGGCTATAACATCCCGAGGGCAAACCCGCAAAAGACATGCACGTCTGAGGAAGGTCACAAAGAGACTTTTCATTTTCAGCCTTACCTCCCCGCTAAGCTTGAAGCTGCTCAAGATAAAAGGCAAAAAGCAAAACTTTTAAAAAATGACAACGAAACATAAACCCTGTGACTTATATCACTTTGGTGTTCTTCATATTGCCCAACACAGGGCAGGGGACCCTATAACATCTAACAATACCATTCAGATTATTTTCCACAGACCTTTTCTCCCTGGAACATTTAGGAAGAGGTAAGAGTGTTCTTACCAAGTGGGCTTCCCCAAGCACAGATGTCATCCCGATCTGTGGATCTCGTTGCATGTGCCAAAGCTCAGAGTTCTCTGGACGGCAGGGAGGAGACCATCTCCACATGACCACAGTTATGCCTTTGCTAAAGGGTGTCTGCTTCATCCAGAAACTGCCTTCACAGTGCAGGGAACTGAGGACTTGTCACTGGGAGACAGGCTAGCACCCCCCAAACACACACTTTCCCTTGCCCCTAATACTGGACAAAACCATAACTGAACTTAACTGTGGAGGAAGTGTCATCCCCAAAAGGCTTCATCCAGCCCAAATCCAGAAGAAATGCCACAATTCTATTTCATACCCAGGACACTCCTTCTTCTCCTGATGGTGACATCCAAACCTCGGGGACACTCCCTCTGGCTCCATCCCACGTCCCACTTGCCTGCCAGGACATACAACATGGAGTAGGGGCTCTGTCACTGAGGGCACATACCTGTGGTCACATACACACATAAACACTTTCACTAGCAGCCACATTCTCAGGCTCTGGCCAGGGTGGCAGTCGACAGCCAGACAAGAGAGACTCTGCTCAGTGCTGACTGCAGCCCGGCATCCACCGTCCACCCCGGCAGGAAATGGGTTCCAGATGTGTCCTCAGCTGAGCCTGTAATGGAGTCAAAGCGTCATAAATGGGCCTCCTAGCCTCGGTCTCCATCCTTTGTCAATCTCCCTGGACAATGCCGAGAAAAGTGAAAGGGAAAGGTGGGGAAAATGTAAGAATACTCTGTATTGTCATACACAGTTTCAACAGAAAGATGACGATGTGTTTTGAGTTTCCAGGTCCTGCTTTAGTTATGTATTTTGAAGATCACATTGTGTGTGTGTATGTGTGTGTGTGTGTGTGTGTGTGTGTGTGTGTACACAAGGGAGGAGAACAAAGGAAATGGGGGAAGGGAAGAGGAGATCCTGTTTCAGTTACAAAAAGATGTTGTGTATTTTAAACAAAGCAAAATAATACTGCAAGCCGTGTCAACCCAGGAAATCCAATAAACGTAAACGAAAGATTAATATGTTCTTCTCATTTCATCTTTGCTGTGAAGTAGATACTTCAGAATTGTGGGAAAAGGGCACCTAACACAACATGATAACTGATTTTTATTAATAAGTATTCAACTAGAATAGCTTTTGCTCTAAATTTCCACAGTTTACACATGTGTAAACTTGGCATCTCCATACTTGGATAACTTAATTTCTTCTTTGTTCATAGGGACGATAGCTTAAAAATCTCACTTGAAAGTAGAATTTAAACAATACAAGGTCATGACAGCCTGAGAAAAGGAAACAATAAATAACCTCTGGAGTTTTCCATAAGTAAATAATTTTATCTGGGGACTCTGAATCTAAAAACTCCTGTTCAGGATTGATCATCGGCCAGAATTATCATGAGATGAGCAGGCAGCTCTAGACAAGTCCCTCCGATGAGCAGCCCCTGAGGAGTGCCTGGGTCCTGAGAGAGGCTGCATGGGTGATTTACAAACTCTTTGGAGACACCTGAATATGAGTCACTGTCAAAGTCACTGAGTGACCTTGATAAGACACTTAACCCTTCTGGTCCTCAGTTTGTCCCTTTGTGACATGAAAGATTAGACTACAGTCCATGGCAGCTCAGAGTTTAATTTTTTAAAGCCTTATATTATTTAAGCAAGGTTCAATCACCACAGTTTGTAGGGTTTGAGGCCCTCACCATCTTTATAATCCTGAAGATATTGACACATTTTATAGGATCATACTATTTATTCTATGCCTCCCAGGCTTGCGATACCTAGACAGGTACATGGGATACTCAAAAGCAAGAGATCTTTTCAAGCTGAGAGGGTAATATATACCTAATGATACGAGGAGCAAGAGCTGTTCCAGACAGTTCCAACCACCTTCTGTCTGTCAGTACTGTCTACTGAGAATCCCTCACGATTTTAACTAAAAGGGGTATCAATGTTCCCCATGGCAAAGAAAAGAGATTGGCTCATAGCTCTCAGTTGTTCATTTCACTGTAGACATAAAGTTTCTCCTTAAAAGCTGAAGTTTTTTAAGTTTTCTTGTCGCAGTGGTCAACCAATAGATTTTGCTATGTGTTGGCCTGTCTTTTAAATTTAGAGAATTTCATGATTTCATTAAAAACTATTGATATGATCCAATCTATCTAAACAGTGAAAATCAAATCATACTAAAAAATCATACTAAATATTCAGCCACTAGTCAAATATAGGGTCATCTCTTTTTAAAAAATATTTTAATTACATAGTAAAATATGAATTCATTTCTGATTGTAAGAAATTGAAATAATATAGATACAAGTAAAGTCACTCTAAACCATTACCTCCAGTCCCAGTTCTTTTACTATGTATAATGTCTGCCATGAATTTAGTGTGTATCCACTCAACCCTTTTTCTATTGACATATGAAATTATACAAATATTTTTGTGTAAAGTCAGTATTTTTTACACAAATAGAATAATTCTTCACTTCTTTGAATTTTTTTTTTTTTTTTTTTTTTTTTGCGGTACACAGGCCTCTCACTGCTGTGGCCTCTCCCGTTGCAGAGCACAGGCTCCGGACGCACAGGCACAGTGGCCATGGCTCACGGGCCCAGCCGCTCCGCGGCATGTGGGATCCTCCCGGACCGGGGCACGAACCCACGTCCCTTGCATCGGCAGGTGGACTCTCAATCACTGCGCCACCAGGGAAGCCCTTTTGAATGTTTTTAACTGGCAAGAAATCTTTAAGTATTTCTATAAGTGTAAATATGGATTTCTTGCATTTTAAAAATTGTTGCATAGTATTCCATAGGATGCATTATGAAATTGTAACCCCGTTAGTGGAAATTCAAGGTTGCTTTTCTTTAAAAAAAAAAAAAAAGAAAGAAAGAAAGAAAGAAAACTATTTAATAAAATACTACAAGGAACAATCTTGTACATGCCCCCTTGCACACATGTGGCTGTGTTTCTCTTGGGTCAATACCAAGAAGTGGGATAGCTGGTTCAAATGATAAGTGCAATTTTAAATGGCTTGGCAAAGTGCCTTATAAAAAGGTAGTACAACACTGACTCTTGACCAGAGATTTCCTTTAAAGGAAGAGTTACCTTTCCCCATGCCCTCATCAATATATAATATCATCTAATTTTAAAATATTTTCTAATCTAATAAGTGAAAAATAAAAACTCATTTTAACTTGCATTTTTTGATTACTAGTGTGGTTGTGCATTGAAAAATAATTTACTGGGAGAGAGAGACCTTCAAGATGGTGGAAGAGTAAGATGTGGAGATCACCTTCCTTGCCACAAATACATCAGAAATACTTCTACCTGTGGAACAACTCCTACAGAACACCTACTGAATGCTGGCAGAAGACCCCAGACTTCCCAAAAGGCAAGAAACTCCCCACGTACCTGGGTAGGGCAAAAGAAAAAAGAAAAAACAGAGACAAAAGAATAAGGACAGGACTTTAGGGGAGGAGCTGTGAAGGAGGAAAGGTTTCCACACACTAGGAAGCCCCTTCACTGGTGGAGAAGAGGGGTGGCAGGGGTAAACTTCAGAGCCACAGAGGAGAGCGCAGCAACAGGGGTGCGGAGGGCAAAGCAGAGAGATTCCCGCACAGAGGATCGGTGCCAACCAGCACTCACCAGCCCGAAAGGCTTGTCTGCTCACCCGCCGGGGCGGACGGGGGCTGGGAGCTGAGGCTTGGGCTTTGGAGATTAGATCGCAGGGAGAGGACTGGGGTTGGCTGCGTGAACACAGCCTGAAGGAGGCTAGTGCGCCACAGCTGGCCGGGAGGGAGTCCGGGAAAAAGTCTGGACATGCCTAAGAGTCAGGAGAACATTGTTTCAGGGTGTGCGAGGAGAGGGGATTCAGAGCACTGCCTAAACGAGCTCCAGAGACGGGCGTGAGACACGGCTATCAGCACGGACCCCAGAGACGGGCATGAGACACTAAGGCTGCTGCTGCCACCACCAAGAAGCCTGTGTGCGAGCACAGGGCACTATCCACACCTCCCCTCCCGGGAGCCTGTGCAGCCCGCCACTGCCAGGGTCCCGTGATCCAGGGACAACTTCCCCGGGAGAACGCACGGTGCGTCTCAGCCTGGTGCAACGTCACACCGGCCTCTGGCACCGCAGGCTCGCCTCACATCCGTGCCCCTCCCTTCCCCCCGGCCTGAGTGAGCCACAGCCCCCTAATCAGATGTTACATTAACCCCGTCCTGTCTGGGCGGGAACAGACGCACTCAGGTGACCTATACGCAGAGGCGGGGCCAAATCCAAAGCTGAACCCCAGGAGCTGTGCGAACAAAGAGAAAGGGAAATCTCTCCCAGCAACCTCAGGAGCAGCAGGTTAAATCTCCACAATCAACTTGATGGACCCTGCATCTGTGGAATACCTGAAGAGACAAGGAATCATCCCAAAATTGAGGTGGTGTACTTTGGGAGCAACAATATATATATATATATATTCTTTTCCTTTTATCCTTTTGTGAGTGTGTATGTGTATGCTTCTAAGTGTGAATTTGTCTATATAGCTTTGCTTTTATTTGCCCTAGGGTTCTGTCAGTCCATTTTTTTTTTTTTTTTTTTTTTTAGTATACTTTTTAGTGCTGGTTTTCATTGGTGGATTTGGTTTTGGTTTGGTTGCTCTCTTCTTTCTTTCTCTTTTTTTTCTTTTTTAATTACTTTAAATTTTTTTATTTTTAATAATTACTTTTTATTTTAATAACTTTATTTTAGTTTTTTTTTTCTTTCTTTCTTTCGATTTTTCTCCCTTTTCTTCTGAGCCGTGTGGCTGACAGGGTTTGGTGCTCCACTCAGGTGTCAGGTCTGTGCCTCTGAGATGAGAGAGCCAAGTTCAGGACACTGGTACACCAGAGACCTCCCAACACAATGTAATATCAAAGAGTGAAAGCTCTCCCAGAGATCTCCATCTCAGTGCTAAGACACAGCTCCACTCAATGACCAGAAAGCTCTAGTACCGGACACCTCATGGCAAACAACTAGCAAGACAGGAACGCAACTGCACCCATTAGCAGAGAGGCTGCCTAAAATCATAATAAGATCACAGACATCCCAAAACACACCACCGCACATGGTCCTGCCCACCAGAAAGACAAGATCCAGCCTCATCCACCAGAACACAGGCACTAGTCCCCTCCACCAGGAAGCCTACACAATCCACTGAAACAAACTTAGTCACTGGGGGCAGACACGAAAAACAACCTACAGCCTGTGAAAAGGAGACCCAAAGACAGTAACTTAGGCAAAATGAGAAGACAGAGAGACACATAACAGATGAAGGAGAAAGGTAAAAACCCACCAGACCAAACAAATGAAGAGGAAATAGACAGTCTACCTGAAGAAAAATTCAGAGTAATGATAGTAAACATGATCCAAAATCTTGGAAATAGAATGGAGAAAACACAATAAAAGTTTAACAAGGACCTAGAACTAAAGAGCAAATGAACAATGATGAACAACACATTAAATGAAATTAAACATTCTCTAGAAGGAATCAAGAGCAGAATAATTGAGGCAGAAGAACAGATAAGTGACATGAAGATAAAATGTGGAAATAACTACTGCAGAGCAGAATAAAGAAAAAAGAATGAAAAGAATTGAGGACAGTCTCAGAGACCTCTGGGACAACATTAAATGTAGCAACATTTGAATTATAGTGTTCCCAGAAGAAGAAGAGAAAGACAAAGAGACTGGGAAAATATTTGAAGAGATTATAGTTGAAAACTTCCCTAATATGGGAAAGGAAAGAGTTAATAAAGTCCAGGTAGCGCAGAGAGACCCATACAGGATAAATCCAATGAAAAACACACTAAGACACATATTAATCAAACTATCAAAAGTTAAATACAAAGAAAAAGTATTAAAAGCAGCAAGGGAAAAACAACAAATAGCACACAAGAGAATCCCCATAAGGTTAACAGCTGATCATTCAGTAGAAACTCTGCAAGCCAGAAGGCAGTGGCAGGATGTATTAAAAGTGATGAAAGGGAAAAACCTACAACCAAGATTACTCTACCTGGCAAGGATCTTATTCAGAATCAATGGAGAAATTAAAATCTTTACAGACAAGCAAAAGCTAAGAGAATTCAGCAACACCAAACTAGCTTTACAACAAATAGTAAAGGAACTTCTCTAGGCAGGAAACACAAGAGAAGGGAAAGACCTACAATACCAAACCCAAACAATTAAGAAAATGGTAATAGGAACATACATATCAATAACTACCTTAAATGTAAATGGATTAAATGCTACAACCAAAAGACATAGACTGGCTGAATGGATACAAAAACACGACCCATATATATGCTGTCTACAAGACACGCACTTCAGACCTAGGGACACATACAGAATGACAGTGAGGGGATGGAAAAAGATATTCCATGCAAATGGAAATCAAAATGGAGTAGCAATTCTCATATGAGACAAAATAGGCTTTAAAATAAAGACCATTACAAGAGACAAAGAAGGATACTACATAATGATCAAGGGATCAATCAAAGAACAAGAAATAACAATTATAAATATTTATGCACCCAACATAGGAGCACTTTAATACATAAGGAAAATGCAAACAGCCATAAAAGGGGAAAAAGACAGTAACACAGTCATAGTAGGAGACTTTAACACCCCACTTTCACCAATGGACAGATCATCCATAATGAAAATAAATCAGGAAACACAAGCTTTAAATGATACATTTTAAAAATTGGACTTAATTGATATTTATAGGGCATTCCATCAAAAAACAAAAGAATACACTTTCTTCTCAAGTGCTCATGGAACATTCTCCAAGATAGATCATATCCTGGGTCACAAATCAAGCCGTGATAAATTTAAGAAAATTGAAATCGTATCGAGTATTTTTTACCAACCACAAAGCTATGAGACTAGATATCAGTTACAGGAAAAAAATCCGAAAAAACTACAAACACATGGAGGCTAAACAATACACTACTAAATAACCAAGAGGTCACTGAAGAAATCAAAAAATAACTAGAAAAATAAGACAATGAAAACACCAAGACCCAAAAAATATGGGATGCAGCAAAAGCAGTTCTAAGAGGGAAGTTTATAGCAATACAATCCTACTTCAAGAAACATCTCAAATAAACAACCTAATCTTACACCTAAAGCCGTTAGAGAAAGAAAGACAAAAAAACCCCAAAGTTAGCAGAAGGAAAGAAATCATAAAGATTAGATCAGAAATAAATGAAAAAGAAATGAAGGAAACAATAGCAAATATCAGTAAAACTAAAGCTGGTTCTTTGAGAAGATAAACAAAATTGATAAAGCATTAGCCAGACTCATCAAGAAAAAAAAGGGAGAAGACTCAAATCAATAGAATTAGAAATGAAAAACGAGAATTAACATCTGACACTACAGAAATTCAAAAGATCATAAGAGATTACTAAAAGCAGCGGTATGCCAATAAAATGGACAACCTGGAAGAAATGGACAAATTCTTAGAAAAGCACACCATTCTGAGACTGAACCAGAAAGAAATAGAAAATATAAATAGACCAATCACAAGCACTGAAATTCAAACTGTGATTAAAAATCTTCCAACAAACAAAATCCCAGGACCAGATGGCTTCACAGGTGAATTCTATCAAACATTTAGAGAAGAGATAACACCTATCCTTCTCAAATTCTTCCAAAATATAGCAGAGGGAGGAATACTCCCAAACTCTTTCTACAAGACCACAATCACCCTGATACCAAAACCAGGAAAATGTGTCACAAAGAAAGAAAACTACAGGCCAATATCACTGCTGAACACAGATGCAAAAATCCTCAACAAAATACTAGCAAACAGAATCCAACAACACATTAAAAGGATCAAACACCATGATCAAGTGGAGTTTATCCCAGGAATACAAGGAATTTTCAGTATAGGCAAATCAATCATTGTTATACCATATTAACAAACTGAAGGATAAAAACCATATGATCATCTCAATAGATTCAGAAAAAGCTTTCGACAAAATTCCACACCCATTTATGATAAAAACCCTCCAGAAAGTAGGCACAGATGGAACTTACATCAACATAAAAAGGCTATATATGACAAACCCACAGCCAACATCATTCTCAATGGTGAAAAACTGAAACCATTTCCACTGAGATCGGGAACAAGACAAGGTTGCCTACTCTCACCACTATTACTCAACATAGTTTTGGAAGTTTTAGCCACAGAAAACAGAGAAGAAAAAGAAATAAAAGGAATCCAATTTGGAAAAGAAGTAAACCTGTCACTGTTTACAGATGACCTGATACTACACATAGAGAATCCTAAAGATGTCACCAGAACACTACTAAAGTTAATCAATGAATTTGGTAAAGTAGCAGGATACAAAATTAATGCTCAGAAATCTCTTGCATTCTTATACACTAATGATGAAAAATCTGAAAGAGAAATTAAGGAAACACTCCTATTTACCATTGCAACAAAAAGAATAAAATACCTAAAGAATAAAATACCTAGGAATAATCCTACCTAAGTAAACAAAAGACCTGTATGCAGAAAACTATAAGACACTGATGAAAGAAATGAAAGATGATACAAACAGATGAAGAGATACTCTATTTTCTTGGATTGGAAAAATCAACATTGTGAAAATGACTATGCTACCCATAGCAATCTACAGATTCAATGTTATCCCTATCAAACTACCAATGGCATTTTTCACAGAGCTAGAAGAAAAAATTTCACAATTTGTGTGGAAACACAAAAGACCCCAAATAGCCAAAACAATCATGAGAAAGAAAAATGGAGCTGAAGGAATCAGGTTCCCAGACTTCAGAGTATACTACAAAGTTACAGTAATCAAAACAGTATGGTACTGACGCAAAAACAGAAATATAGGTCAATTGAACAGCACAGAAAGCCCAGAGATAAACCCACACACATATGGTCACCTTATTTTTGATAAAGGAGGCAAGAATAAACAACGGAGAAAAGACAGACCCTTCAATAAATAGTGCTGGGAAAACTGGACAGCTACATGTAAAATAATGAAATTAGAACACTCCCTAACATCATACACAACATAAACTCAAAATGTGTTAAAGACCTAAATGTAAGGGCAGACACTATAAAACTCTTAGAGGAAAACATAGGCAGAACACTCTATGACATAAATCATAGCAGGATCCTTTTTAACCCACCTCCTAGAGAAATGGAAATAAAAACAAAAATAAATAAATGGGACCTAATGAAACTTAAAAGTTTTTGCACAACAAAGGAAACCATAAACAAGACCAAAAGACAACCCTCAGAATGGGAGAAATTATTTGCAAATGAAGCAACTGACAAAGGATTAATCTCCAAAATTTACAAGCAGCTCATGCATCTCAATATCAAAAAGCAAAGAACCCAATCCAAAAATGGGTAGAAGACCTAAATAGACATTTTTCCAAAGAAGATATACAGATTGCAAACAAACACATGAAAGGATGCTCAACATCACTAATCATTAGAGAAATGCAAATCAAAACTACAATGAAGTATCAGCTCACACCAGTCAGAATGGCCATCATCAAAAAATCTACAAACAATAAATGCTGGAGAGGGTGTGGAGAAAAAGGCACCCTCTTGCACTGTTGGCAGGAATGTAAATTGATACAGCCACTATGGAGAACCGTATGGAGGTTCCTTAGAAACCTAAAAATAGAACTACCATATGACCAAGCAATCCCACTACTGGGCATATGCCCTGAAAAAACCATAATTCAAAAAGAGTCATGTACCGCAATGTTTATTGCAGCTCTATTTTCAATAGCCAAGACATGGAAGCAACCTGTGTCCATCAGCAGATGAATGGATAAAGAAGAAGTGACACATATATACAGTGGAATATTACTCAGCCATAAAAAGAAACGAAATTGAGTTATTTGTAGTGAGATGGATGGACCTAGAGTCTGTCATACAGAGTGAAGTAAGTCAGAAAGAGAAAAACAAATACCATATGCTAACACATATATATGGAATCTCAAAAAAGAAAATATGGTTATGAAGAACCTAGGGGCAGGACAGGAATAAATATGCAGACATAGAGAATGAACTTGAGGACACGGGGAGGGGGAAGGTTAAGCTGGGACGAAGTGAGAGAGTGGCATGGACTTATACATACTACCAAATGTAAAATAGATAGCTAGTGGGAAGCAGCTGTATAGCACAGGGAGATCAGCTCGGTGCTTTGTGACCACCTAGAGGGGTGGGATAGGGAGGGTGGGAGGGAGACAAAAGAGAGATGAGATATGGGGATATATGTACATGTACAGCTGATTCACTTTGTCATAATGCAGAAACTAACACACCATTATAAAGCCATTACACTCCAATAAAGATGTTAAAAAAAATACAGAAGAACAAAATATAAAATGTCACAAAAAATAATAATAATAATTTACTGGTCATTTCCATTTTTTCTTCTATGAACTGCCTATTCATATCTTTTGCCCCTTTTTTTCTGATGTGTTTTTTTTATCAATTCATATACATTCTTCATATATTCTGAAAGTATTCTTTTCCCTGTAACACACGTTAAAACTATTTTCACCTGGCTTGATGACAGCTCTTTGACTTTGTAAGAACTTTAGCAGTTGGAAGTTTTCCTTTCTCTTTCTTCTTTTAGTATTCTTTATATATATATATATATACACACACACATACATATATATATATATATATATATATATATATATGTACACACACAGATGCATAGATACATTTGCATAGTTAGTAAACTATAGATGCTTTTTGTTAAATGCATCTTTGTCCTTCCTTTCCCTTGTCTCAGTCCCCTCTCTACTGATCTTGGCCCACATTAGTCTCCTGTCCTGTCCCCCTCCAATTCAGCTATATGGAAAGTAAAAAAGAAAAACATTGTAAGATTGAAAAAATAAAAATGGAACAAAATATAACAAGCAAATACTACCAAGTAAAAGTAAATTGTTGCAGATATGTTATTATCAGACAACATATACTTTAAACACAAAGCATTATTAGGAATACAAAGGGTCACCACATAATGCTAACTGATTCAATTCACCAAGGAAGTATTCTAAACCCGTATGCACCCAATAACAGAGCATTATAATACCCACAGCAAAATTTTACTAGATTAAATGAAATAATTGCTTTCTCTTGAGTTTTCATTCATTTTCCTAGTAGCACAGAGTTGCTTGTTACAGAAGCAGAAACGTAGAATGAGGACAGGGTTTGAGGTACATGGGAAGAAAAGCAAATGACTAAAATATATTTTACTAATAAATCATATCCATGTTTCTTGAGAGACAATACCAATAAAAGAAATGAGAAGAGATTATTTTATTTATGGAAGAGTAAAGGAAATCAAGGTAGATGTAGAGGGAAGACACTTGAAGGAAGTGAAAAACCAAACTTTCAAGGAAAATTCCTGAAAAATAATTTCTCTATGGTTGCCAGTTTGTGTGTGTTTTGCATTTTAATTACACAGTGCAGTGTTTCAACACTTGGTTAGGGAATCATTCATAATTGGGACTTTCTTGACCACAGTCAGAAAATCTTCCTTCACCTCCAGGATGTTTGGGAAATGAAAACAGAGCCTATCTGCCAGAGAGCTGTGGTCCTCATCAAATAAAGCCACTCCATGATTGGCACGGTGGCACACTTGTGCTTAAGGGATGGCCTCAGCTACCAGAGGCTGAGATTAAAATACCTCTCAGGGCTTGTTGGAAAGTGGGTAAATCCATAGTACAGAAACTGGCCTGTGTGAAGACCTTTCACTTGGAGCCAGTCTGCATGTGGCTTGTGGAAAGAAGAGAGGTTTAATTGCTGTTTCTTTCCATCCCACATCATAAGCCCAAAAAGTGCTGTTGAATATTCAGCTAGTGGCTGTAGTACCTTTCTCATTCTGAAATGCATAGGGAGGTATGTATACACTCCTAAAAATTACTCTGCACAAAGATTTCTCCAAGGGGAAAAAGAATACATACATTTGAAATAAAAAGAATCATGACTGAAAATTGGAGAAAGGAAAAAATAGTTAGTATACAAAAGCCACCAGGCCAGAAATTAAAGACTTTCATCCTAAAGAATGCTTTGGTGACCTTAGAAAGCTTTAATCACACAAATTTTTAGACAAAGTCATACAGATTTTTATTGTCTCACCTTTCTAGAACATTATAGAATCTTTCCTATCTTCCTTAATGCTTTGAGTTCACTTGTTGAATATCACTGAGATATCTCAGGTCTTTGCCTGTGAGAATTCCAGCATATAATATCATGCAGAACCAAGAAATGGACCTTGAAAAGGAAAACTGACGCTCTGGAAAATCATTATTTTGTATAAAGAAGAATGTGCAGAAGTGAGGCCCAGGGCACTTGGTGTTAACCCCAGCTCATCTCCAAACAGTGTCGGGACTTTTGATACTTCCCTGGGCCTCAGTGGACCTCTGCTACTCTAGCAGAATAATAAGTCCTTTGTAGCTTTCTAGATGATCTCCATGGACCCTTCCAAATACAAAACACTATGATTCTCATCAGGCCTCATCGCTACATCTTGCCTCTCTCTCTTCTCTTGATGGTTGAGGTCAATTGGTCCCAGAGAAGATTGGTCCCTCTCCCTAGGGACTCTGAGACACAGTCTTAGGTTACTCTGGCTACTGACCTAGTTCTGACCTTTGTACCCAGATCTGGAAATGGCCTTTCTATTTTTTTCCTAAGACTTAGCTCCTACTTTGACCTTTGATCTGGACACTAATTCCTTGATTCCCCCTATCTACCCCCTTGCCCTTGCCTACCCCCAATTGCATTTTTCTTCAACATGCCTCCACAGTATTCTGTGTTTCCTCCTATCAGAGAACTCTCAAACAAATACACACACACACACACACACACACACACACACACTCACACACAAATAAAATAAAAATTTCAATGACATATAGCAAGTGACATATTAAACACTTGTGTAAAAGATACTAGGAGCCCCCCAAAGATATTATGATGGTATACTTTACAATATTTATTTCAAAATTAGCAATTCTTTACAAAATTGGTGTTAACTTTATTTTCTACCCGCCCTATTTTTCCTTTTATCTTTCCTTTCTCTCTCTTTTCTCTTTCAAAAAGAGGACTCTAAGAATTTTCAGGGGCTTATCTCCCAATACTGTATCAAATATGTTTTCTGGATTTTTTTTTCTTGATGTTTTCTTTGGCTGACTTGCTTCAGATTTTGTAACTTACTATTTTTATTTACTTCAGTAAGAACATATAGAGGGGAATCTGCAGGAAGCCATACCTACATCCTCCCATTTTATTCTGATTACTTACTGTCCTTTAAGTGTGAGCCACCTTGATACCTATGCCCTTCCATCTTTCAGCAGCTTATATGGCATTCCTATTTTCCTGCAATATAAAACATACATTCTCAAGAGGTCAATATCATTTCCAAGGGATCAAAAACTAGTTCCTCAGAGGGGTAAGAAAATCTTACTCAAAATGTATAAAAGATATACTATACATATAATACATAAACATGTATATGGTCTGTGGTATTATAATTTCACTGGGGGGGTGATTGGGGGAAAATGTGTAAAAGGCTATTTAGGGAGCAATAGAGAAAAAAGGTTTAGAAACACTGCTCTAAAAGAAAAAAGTATGGTTTGTTTCAATGAATGCTCTTGCTTGAAATAAATCATGAAACATGATAAAGCAGAGGGGAAAATGGATATTTTTGTCCATATATTCACTTTTTTACTTCCCTTGATGTGTTTTACAGGACCTACTTTCTACCAGTCTTATGATCTTTTCTAGTAATATTTTTCCAAAGAGCTTGATTCCAGGATTTAGAAATGTGAGTAGCCCTAGTTTGTAATACCCTCTATCTTTTGTGAAATTACACTGTGGACATTTCTATTTAATTGCATGAGAATCTGTTTGTGTATTTACCTTCTTCCAACAAGCCATTGTAATACATGGTTAATACAGAAATATACGAAGTTCTATAAAGAACAGCTAATAAACAATAAATATGTAATTCTCAGGAATTTGAGGAATGTCCTCTCTTGAAAGAGAAAAGAGGGAGAAAGGAAAGATAAAAGGAAAAATAGGGAGTGTAGAAAATAAAGTTAACACAGGATCTTCAGAATTTTTAATTATTTCAAGATTTTCAGATTCTAGCTTTTATATATGGAAGTTATATATGACTCCCAGAGAAAGAGCCCCAGTGGTGAAGTCCATAGCGAGAAAGGAGGACCCACATCTGGAGGAAGTTGAGAACAGAGAAGGGAATGGAGACTGCACATTCAACACAGAGCCTGGCATGATAACACTGCATTTTCACACTTAACACTTCATGTTTCAATGTTTGGGATATGTGAGAAAACAATGACTCAAGGAAAACTTAAATTTTTTTTTGACAACTTAAATTTTACTTGTTCATATTCAAAAATAGCACAAAACTAAGGAACTGTCCGGGGATGTTCCATAATATATATAAACATGTTATAAAACAAAACTCATGAGCATTAATTAATAGAATAGATAAGAACATGATTTGAAGATCTAAAGTGCAAGAAAATCCAAGATAGGATTGTGTACAATGGTTCTGGGCTTGGTCATTCTCTTCAATTTCTCCTTGACTGTCACCTTTGCTGACTCAGCTCCATTCCTGTGCTCCCTAAATGAGACAGGTGCCATGATCCATTTTTATCCTCCTTGTCTCTTTTCCCTATCCTTGGCAAGTCCCTGAATTCTCAGTTCTTCAGCTATCATCTCCAGGCAGACCTCTCCCTGAATCATCATTTTGGCCTTGTATGTCTCCTGATCACACAATATAATTTCCAACTGCCTGTTAGATATTTTTATGTGGATTTCCTTTCAACACCTTAATATCAAGGTGAAGAAAACAAAGTTCATCATTATAAAACTTTCTGGCGTTCTTATTTCTGCTAAATAAACGTCACAGAAATGTATGACACACAAGCTTCTCTGTCCTCACTCAGGTGCCCAGTTGGTTACCAAGGCTGTACATCTACCTTCAGATGTCACTCCAGCCGTTTTCTACACCCCAGTCAGACCCTGCATGTCTCAACCAGACTACTGCAATTGCATTAGCAATGGTGTTCTCCAATCCCTCTCCCTTGGATCCATTTTATGGGCTCTTTTCAGAATAGGTCTAAGACACACATCATATCTGACCATCCAATAAAATAGCTTAAATACCTCTCAATTCCTAATCATTTTGTCAATATTGAATCCCTCTCTACTTTTCTTCCAAACTATTGCCCAGCTAAGTTCCCACTGTTCCTTATAAGCAGCTGATGGGCCCAACTAGTGGCTGTCCATTAACACTCCTTACATCTTCTTGCTGAAATGACTTGTTCAAATTATTCCCTCTGCTTTAAAAGTTCTTCTCTCTTCTCTCAACGTCACCCAACACAGTCTGACCCTCTATCAAAACTAAAGTCAAATTCTACCTCCATCCATATTAATGCTTTTCCTGAATATCTGCTCTGAACTTCACACTACTCTATGCCTCCCTCAGTGTGCTTTGTCACATTTTATCTTTATTGATAATACTAAACCATGGGTTGTTAATATGTTGATATACGCCATCATTCTTTCCTCCTGTGCCCAAAGCAGACATTATTAATCAATCATAACACTCTTTCTCACTAATTCCAGACATGGTCTCGGAATCCATCTCAACACCATGCTTCAGGCAGCCACTGCCAATTAATTAAAGTTGATACATAAAAGAAAGACCTGAATCATAGTAAATAGCCAATAAGTGTTAGCTATTATTATTATTCATTATTATATTATTATTTCCTAGCCTGATACTCCTCACATAAAATATTGTTGAAGATAAGATTGCTAGTTAAATAGACTGCTGCTAAAATGCTACTTGCCTACATTACTTCACTTTGTACTTAATGAAGAAGGCAGAAAACCTGTATTTCTTTCAAGTCAGAGTTTTTCTGTTTTGCTGACGAAAGCTATACTGTTTCCCAAAGTGAAATATCATAATTACTCTCCCTTAATGCACATACTGATTCGTAACAAATGCTAATAATCCTCCAATTCAGAATGAGTTGCAATGTTATCAACCCCAGAGAAATTCAAGGAAATAATTTCGTCACTGAATCTTTAGGATGGTTGATGTTTTAGCTAGCCATAACGACTGCATTCCAGTAGAAAAGCAGGCTAGAAGTGTTGTGTGTGGAGTTTGTCTGTCTGGGGGTTTCACCAATCAAATGGGTGAAGAATGTGCACGGGAGAGCACATGTGAAGACAGCTGTCCTTGGATGTCATCTGCTCACTCAGGATGCTCTCAAGTTTACTCTTCCAAAGCCTAAGTCCTTCTGCAGTGATTACTGTTTCTTGTCACCTCTAAGTAACAATGACCCTGATAATGATGATTGTGATGCTGCTAGTAGTGGTTGTTGAAGATGGTGGTACATCACATCCACATAATCCTCTAAGAATTTCAAATGTGAGGCATGGCTGGCAGAGGAAGGAGGGAAGTAAGGCAGGGACACTCTAAAACTAAAAATTACACAACTTTTGATGGAAGGAAGGTTCTAAGCCACATTGCAAGACCGGGACCAGGAGCTATGCCCCACTCTTTTAGGGCCTCATTCCAAGTTGGGTGGTGAGTCTCAGAAGAAAATAAAGGCCCAAATCATGTGCAGACACTCCATTTGTATGGGAGAGTTCAGATTCAATGTTAGAAGTTCCAAAGTCTCAAATTTCTAGTCTCACTTTTAGACTTTTTAGAACATCATTTCTCCTTCCCTGTGATGTCTTTAGGGAATGGGATAGTTTGCCTACCCCCAAGATCCCTTAGATCACTCATTCCCCTGAAGCAATTAATTACAGCTTCAGTCATATTTGTGTTATTTTAATGGACTGTTTCTTGGTGGAAGCGAGTCAGGATTTCATAGTGATGACAGAACAATCCAATGTGGTGTCTTGGACCTCTTAGGGCACCAGTCACAAGCGTGGAGCAGAAGACCACCACTGGTGCCAAGTCTGCTCCTCGGCTCCATCTCTGTGGATTTTATTACCTAGGGAGCCAGTGAAGATGGTCATGTCCCAGTGGTTAAGCTTAAAGTTGGGCTGATCATAAATGTCTTTGTTATTCTCATTGACTTGCAACTTTAGATATTGATTTATTACATTTTCTCATCTTCATCCCAGAATCTAACCTGTGAGAAGCTGACTAGCATGTGCCCATCCCTGAAATCATACAATTCCTTGATCATTGAGGAAAATACTGTAGAAATGTTTAGAGTTTTTTTTCTGTTTTAAATTAGGGTGTCCCAAGAAAACAAGTTAATGAAAATTAGATTTGGTAAAACAGCTTCTATTCAGAAATCTAAAAACATGGAGCTTTCAGGTGACAGAATTGTCTGTACAGGACACTTATTGTGAAATACCTCACTTTAAAAAAATCATAACAACCTGAATAATGACATTATCAGAGGCCTGGCTTTAAACTGACCAGCGGGTGATGCTGTGACAGCCTAGGCAACTCAGTTAGAAAAAGAAATGCAGATGAAGTAAACAAAAAAACAAAACAAAACTCTATAAAGGATCTGATATGAAAATCTCATAATTTTCATAGAAGATATGACATTTATTACTGAATCAGAGACGTTTGAAAAGGAAAGAGAATTCTGAAAAAGTAGGTTAAAGCAAGACCAAGAGATGACACTGCAGGGTACCCTCAAGAGAACCGTGGCATCCACGTCACCTTCAGTTCCTCAGACACTGTTGCAGCACATGCTTGCAAGAAGACTGTTGTCCCACCATGGCCCACAGCTTAATGAGGATTTCCTGAAAAATAAAAATTATATAAATAAAAACATGTAATTGAAAGATGTTTTCTTTTGTCATTTTTAAGGAAAAGTGTTTGCATATTGCAAATTCATTTTCAAACTGTTTAAACTGATAAGAAAAAATTACCCACTGAGCTTTTTAATCTAATGTGTTTTTTTTCCATTTTCTGGTAACCCTGGATGCTTGAAATTACTCTAAAATGATAACAAATGCTTAATATATTTTTGCATCATACATTTATAATAAATACAATATTTCCTGAGACTAATATTCTCTTAAAACCAAATTGTGTCTTACCATTTCCTTATAGCTTACATTTGGTACTAGATGATATGATCACAAAACCTATGTCTTTTGGGGGTCACTGCTTTTCTTGGAATAGAAGTACTTGGTGGTCTTTAGATATGTGAGTCACATCCCAGATGCTGCAGTATTTTCACCTTTATTACATCATTCTACTGTTTGTGAGATGAAAAACGTTAATGTATTTGTGCCCACAAATGGTCACATTTGAAAGAGAGCATGTAATTATTTTTAGGTCTAATAAATAGAATTTCTAGACAACATGAGATGCCCTGTTGGTTTTGCATCTTTTGTGTAGTACCTGAGTCTCCGTCATCGTATATCTTTCGGTCTCTGCTGTGTCATTCAGAAATTAATCAATGGCAACCTCCTAGGTTCTAGCAGATACTGTAGACAGTTAACCAACTGTTTTTTTCCCAGAACGTACCTTCTGGACAAGAAAAACTTCTCAGGCTGAGTTCTTGTCGATGCAGATACAGCTGTTGACAGACCTGTTTGTATGTATTAGTGTCTTGCTGTCTTTACTCCTCAGAGTAAAAGTAAGGCATTTACTTATTCTCTAAGTAACCTCTTATGCCAAGGAAAAATTCCCAGAAAAGAAACAGGGGTGATGGACCTCAAAAACATTCTGCTAAGTGAAAAAAGCCAGACGGGAAAGACCACATATTGTATGATCCCATTTATATAAAATGTCTAGAACAGGCAAATCTATAAAGACAGAGAGTGTTTTTACCTGTGTCTGGGGGTGGTACAGGGATTTACTATAAATGGGCCCAAGGGATCCCTTTGGGGTGATGGAAACATTTAAAAACTGGATTGTGGTGATGGTTGAACAACTCTATAAATTTAGTAAAGTAGTTGAATTATACACTTAAAACTGATGAGTTTCATGGTATGTAAAAAAGAGAATGGATATTTAACAAGGTAATTATCACCTTCTAATGTATGGAATATACTATGTTCAAAAAAAAGCAGAGTCACCCTGTAATTGCACACCTGCATACAAAGGAAATTCAAAATTCCTTAGTTTGTTTTCTATTTCAGTGAAAGCTATGAACTAACTACATAGTCACACCATACTTCAAATGTACAATAACTTCTCTCCGAGCCTGAATAGTTTACTCTATTATATTTCAAATCGACGATTTTAAGCAAAGCCTACAATCTGTCGTTGGGATTCCTAGGGAAATTCCAAGCAAATTTATTGGAATTACCCATTTTAAACATTACCCAAGAATTATATGTCTTATCTTCTTATGCCATTATTGTAACTTCTTATTCTGATATAATTTCAAACTTACAGAAAAGTTGCAAAAGTAGTACAAAGATTTCCAAATGCCATTAGCCAGATTCACCAATGCTTACCTTTTTCTCATTTTTGTCATTATTTCTCTCTATATATTTCTTCAATCTTTCTCTTTTTTAAATACAAACATACTGTATGTGCATTGGAAAAATAAAATGATTTATATAAGTGCAATTATTTAAATAAGTGTAATTTCCCTGACTCCCTAGAGAAAATCAATATTAACAATTTCTTGAATACTCTTCATCAAGTTTTTGAGAGAAGCAAAAGAAATAATCTATTTTAAAATGCTTTGCAAATTGTAAAATGAATATACAAATATGAGTTACATCAAAAACAAAACAAGACAAAAAACCAGCTAATTCTAGTATTCTCTTGCAGTTGAACAGGCAATGACCTTATACCCTCTCTCCTTGTATGCAGAGCGACTTCTTTGGAAGACAGTGTAGAAGCTTGGGGTGTTTAACAGCTGAACTGACTGAGTACTGGACCCAATGAAATAGCTAAGTGGAAAGTCACAGCAAAACAGAAGCAATGTCCACATTTCTATGATGTGTATCACAGGACATTCAGAGAAAAGCAGAGGCACCTGTGTGCTCACAGAGCCACACAAAGGAAATGAACCTACATTGCTAAGTCTCTTTTGTAATTGTTTTTCCTGGCCCTCCATTTCTAAGCCATTGGCCTCCCATCAATGATCACATTTACTTGGAATCACAACAGAGACAGCACGGCTGAGCCAATTCTAATCAGAGGCAGTTCATAGACAGGACCCCTCACTGCGACCCTGCTGACAATGGACAGAGAGAAGTAAAAAATAACAGTGAATGAAAAGGAGCTATGCTAACAAAGAACATGTTAAAACAACAACCACCACAAAAAGTGTCCCACTTCCATGTTTACAATGTGCTTTTCTTCCTGCAGCCACCCTAGCCTGAAGTTTCTCACAATGAACCCTCCTAGCCTCATGGGACCTCACAGATGCCCAGCGGGTTTGTAGACTGCAGCCATGGCTGTAAACACAAACAGACCCTTAACTCTTCCTGGGAAGTGGCTTGAGACGGCTCCTGTGGAAGGGCAAGGTCTTCCAAAGCTGCGGGGAAGCCTTGCTCACAGAAAGAGTGTGAGAATTTATGAGTAAATATATGCACACCTGTGTGCTAGGACATTAGCAGGTATGGAACTTGGTTCTTGTCTAAACCATGACCGTTACGGAAATTATCCACACAACCTCAGTATTGGCCTCAGTCGCTAAAGGAAATAGGTGGGCAACATTCTGGGCCAGATCAACATTTGGTACAGACAAGCAAAGATCTTTCTGGATGCGTGTTCACCTCGATCCTTAGTTGAGTGGATTAAAGAGTCTGATTTGATTTTGGCAGCATCTCATTGCTGGGTCAGACATGCCTGCTGGGTAAGTATGGGGCCTGCATCATGCCTATAACTCATCTCTGTAACTATACCCAAAGCAGCACTTTATATCCATTGGGTCTTAGCTGGGTTTGAAAATAGCTTTCAGTAGAGTGCACTGCTTTATCATTTCTCCTACTTTGTTGTTGTGACCTTGTCCCAGTGAGATATCTGGATTGGTTTATAGCCACAACACAACCTGGCCCACTGAGTAAGACACATTCTTAATCTTACTTTGCATTTTTTATTTGTGCTTTTTTTTTTTGCAGTACGCGGGCCTCTCACTGTTGTGGCCTCTCCCGTTGCGGAGCACAGACTCTGGATGCGCAGGCTCAGTGGCCATGGCTCACGGGCCCAGCCGCTTCGCGCCATGTGGGATCTTCCTGGACCGGGGCACGAACCCATGTCCCCTGCATCGGCAGGCGGACTCTCAACCACTGCGCCACCAGGGAAGCCCTATTTGTGCTTTTTATAAAAGTTATTTTATGATTGTTCTTGTTTTGTTATCTATTATTATCATTACCTGTCTCACCTTCCTTAAGATTCTTCTTGAGATTGTTTTTCTCCTTATGTCCTTGCTCTCCTGCACCAGTATAAGAATCATATACTCTGTTGCGATTCTTTCGATGACTGCTCCATAAATGTTAACATGCATAATTTAACCTTAAAAAATCTATATTTGCCAACATCTGAATAATACAAAAAACTTGATGTTTTCATTATAATATCACCTCTCCTCTGATTTACATAGAACTGTTGTTATATATTTATTGCCATCTTGAATTATTATTTCCACAAATTAGACACTGTTTTAGCCAATGATTATTCAAATTTATCCATATGTTTAACACTTTTCTTTCTTTCTTTATAGCATTCCTTCTTGCATCTCCTACCTGTTTTCTGTTCTTAGTGTACTGAGAGTTTTTAATCATAAATAGATGTTGAAATTTGTTAAATGTTTTTTCTACATTAATTTATATGACTGTATGGTTTTTCTCCTTTAGATTGTTAACATGGTGAATTACATTGATATTTAAGTATTGAACCCGCCTTGCATTCCTGGAATAAGCCTCACTTGGGTGTGATGTTTTATTCTTTCCACCTATTGCTAGATTCAATTTTCTAATATTGTGTTCCTGAAGGATATTAGTCCATGGTTTTCTTCCTCTGTACTATCTTTTGGCATTAAGGTAAAGCTGGTAGCATAAAAAGGGTTGGAATATATTCCTTTTTCTTTATTTTATGGAAGAAATTATAAATTTGGCATTACTTCTTCTTTAATGTTCGGAAGAAACCACCAGTGAAACCATCTATCTGGTTTTGAAGATTTCCCTTTTTTGGAAGGTTTTTAACTATGAATTCAATTATCTATTTTATCTTGAGCAAGTTATGGCAGTTGGTGATTTTTGAAGAACTGGCCCATTTCATCTAAATTATCTAGGCATCTAGTGTTGTTTGCTGTGTTCTTTTATTATTCTTTTAACATCTGTGGAAACTTACTAATTTTTAAATGTGAGTATCTTTTCTTACTTGCTCCACCCAGAGTCAAGGCCGAAACAGGAAGACAGCCTATCATAGCACTTTGCCAGGCCAGATATTTTTTTCTAGTTATCACAAAAGGAGGTAGTCCTTTAGTGGTTTCTGACTGATAGAGGGTCTCACTCTCTCTCTCTCTCTCTCTCTTTTTTTTCTTTTGCCTTTTCCCTGAACATGTGATCCATTAAACCCTAGCTAGAGACCACCTACAACTGATAAAAGAAACCAAGAAGACACAATCTCACTTATTCTGTGGGTTCACATTTTCTTTTTTTTTCTGGTCTTTGTAGAATTCTCTGATTTGCTTTCCAATTCAACCATGCATTGAGAGGTTTTTGGTTTTGTTTGTTTACAATACTTTATCCAACATTTAAAGTATACTACTTTAAGAGGGATTTCTCCAAACTTCTAAGTCACCATATTACTAGGAAAAATGATGAGGTGGAAATTTATGCACAGGTTTGGACAAAAAAAATTTGTGTGAAAATATTAAACATAACTGAGGAAAACCTAGACAGTGATGTGGCGAAGAATGTGATTTTCCATATGTACAGAAGTGTTTAAAACTATACGTCCTATGAGGCAGCAACTCCCTTTATCAATATCTATCCCAGAATAACTCCTGCAGAACTGAACAAGGATGTCTATAACAATCTAGTTTGTAAAAATGAAATCTGGAAAATACTTAAATGTTTATCAGTAGTGGAAAAGATTAAGTAAATTGAAGCACGTATTTATTGTGGAACATTCCAAATACACTGACATGGATGGCCTTTAAGAGTTCTTCTGAGTATTAACCATGCAAGTAAGTGCTTAGCACAGACTATGTGTTCATTAAATGTTAGCAACTGTTATTTTTTTAGATGTTCCCTGTCTTCCTAATCATTTTGATTGACAGAAATGTAATTGAGTTTATGTCAGATGGCACTCATTGAATCAGTTAATCAATCAATCAATCTCTCTCCCTGTCTCAAAAAAAAAGAAAAAAACTGTCAGAGAAGTATGGAACACAAAATATAAAAAAAAAAAAAATTTTTTTCTTGCGGTACACAGGCTTCTCACTGTTGCGGCCTCTCCCGTTGCAGAGCACAGGCTCCGGACGCACAGGCTCAGTGGCCATGGCTCACGGGCCCAGCCGATCCGCGGCATGTGGGATCCTCCTGGACCGGGGCACAAACCCGTGTCCCCTGCAGTGGCAGGTGAACTCTCAACCACTGCACCACCATGGAAGCCCAAAAAAACACATTTTTATGGTCTATTTTATTTGTTCTCTTCATTCACTAATCAGTTTGCAGCAAAACCCTTTAATCTTTGACTTTGGGAGAAAACTGAATATATAGAATAATATGTTTACAAAAAAAAATAAAATAACAACTGAGGGGGCAGAGAGAAGAAGCAAGAAGAACTACAATTCTGCAGCCTGTGGAAGAAAAACCACATTCACAGAAAGACAGACAAAATGAAAATGCAGAGGACTTTGTACTAGATGAAGGAACAAGATCAAACCCCAGAAAAGCAACTAAATGAAGTGGAGATAGGCAAACTTCCAGAAAAAACAATTCAGAATAATGACAGTGAACGCTGGTAGAAGACCTCAGACCTCCCAAAAGGCAAGAAACTCCCCACATACCTGGGTAGGGCAAAAGAAAAAAGAATAAACAGAGACAAAAGAATAGGGACGGGACCTGCACCAGTGGGAGTGAGCTGTGTAGGAGGAAAGATTTCCACACACTAGGAAGCTCTTTCGCGGGCGGAGACTGCAAGGGGCAGAGGGGGGAAGCTTCGGAGCAGCGGAGGAGAGCGCAGCCACAGGGGTGCGGGGGGCAAAGAGGAGAGATTCCCGCACACAGGATCAGTGCTGACCAGCACTCACCAGCCCGAGAGGCTTGTCTGCTCACCTGCCGGGGCAGGCGGGGACTCGGACCTGAGGCTCGGGCTTACGTCGGATCCCAGGGAGAGGACTGGGATTGGCGGCATGAACACAGCCTGCAAGGGGCTAGTGCACCACGGCTAGCTGGGAGGGTGTCCGGAGAAAAGTCTGGACCTGCCGAAGAGGCAAGAGACTTTTTCTTCCCTCTTTGTTTCCTGGTGCGCGAGGAGAGGGGATTAAGAGCGCTGCTTAAAGGAGCTCCAGAGACGGGCGCGAGCCGCGGCTGAAAGCGCAGACCCCAGAGACGGGCATGAGATGCTAAGGCTGCTGCTGCCGCCACCAAGGGGGGCCTGTGTGCGAGCACAGGTCACTATCCACACCCCCCTTCCGGGGAGCCTGTGCAGACAGCCACTGCCAGGGTCCCGTGATCCAGGACAACTTCCCCCGGAGAACTCACGGCGCGCCTCAGGCTGGTGCAACGTCATGCCGGCCTCTGACGCCGCAGGCTCACGCCACATCCGCACCCCTCCTTCCCCCCGGCCTGAGTGAGCCAGAGCCCCCGAATCAGCTGCTCCTTTAACCCCATCCTGTCTGAGCAGGTAACAGACGCCCTCCGGCGACCTACACGCAAAGGCGGGGCCAAATCCAAAGCTGAGCCCCGGCAGCTGTGTGAACAGAGAAGAGAAAGGGAAATCTCTCCCAGCAGCCTCAGAAGCAGTGGATTAAAGCTTCACAATCCACTTGATGTACCCTGCATCTGTGGAATACATGAATAGACAACGAATCATTCCAAATTGAGGAGGTGGACTTTGAGAGCAAGATTTATTATTTTTTCCCCTTTTCCTCTTTTTGTGAGTGTGTATGTGTATGCTTCAGTGTGAGATTTTGTCTCTATAGCTTTGCTTTCACCATTTGTCCTAGGGTTCAATCCGTCCGTTTTTTTTTTTTCTTCTTTTCTTTTTAAAAAAATTTTTTTCTTAATAATTATTTTTTATTTTAATAACTTTATTTTATCTTACTTTATTTTATTTTATTTTACTTCTTTCCTTCCTTCCTTCCTTCTTTCTTTCTTTCTTTCTTTCTTTCCTTCCTTCCTTCCTTCTTTCTTTCTTTCTTTCTTTCTTTCTTTCTTTCTTTCTTACTTACTACTTTTTCTCCCTTTTATTCTGAGCCATGTGGATGAAAAGCTCTTGGTGCTGCAGACAGGAGTCAGTGCTGTGCCACTGAGGAGGGAGAGCCAACTTCAGGACACTGGTCCACAAGAGACCTCCTAGCTCCACATAATATCAAACAGCAAAAATATCCCAAAGATCTCCATCTCCACACCAGCACCCAGCTTCACTCAACGACCAGCAAGCTACAGTGCTGGACACCCTATGCCAAACAACTAGCAAGACAGGAACACAACCACACCCATTAGCAGTGAGGCTGCCTAAAATCATAATAAGGCCACAGACACCCCAAAACACACCACCAGACGTGGACCGGACCACCAGAGAGACAAAATCCAGCCTCATCCACCAGAACACAGGCACAAGTCCCCTCGAACAGGAAGTCTACACAACCCACTGAAACAACCTTAGCCACTAGTGACAGACACCAAAAACAATGGGAACTATGAACCTGCAGCCTGCAAAAAGGAGACCCCAAACACAGTAAGATAAGCAAAATGAGAAGACAGAAAAACAAACAGCAGATGAAGGAGCAAGATAAAAACACAGCAGACTTAACAAATGAAGAGGAAATAGGCAGTCTACCTGAAAAAGAATTCAGAATAATGATAGTAAAGATGATCCAAAATCTTGGAAATAGAATAGACAAAATGCAAGAAACATTTAACAAGGACCTAGAAGAACTAAAGATGAATCAAGCAATGATGAACAACACAATAAATGAAATTAAAAATACTCTAGATGAGATCAATAGCAGAATAACTGAGGTAGAAGAACGGATAAGTGACCTGGAAGATAAAATAGTGGAAATAACTACTGCAGAGCAGAACAAAGAAAAGAGAATGAAAAGAACTGAGGACAATTTCAGAGACCTCTGGGACAACATTAAATGCACCAACATTCGAATTATAGGGGTTCCAGAAGAAGAAGAGAAAAAGAAAGGGACTGAGAAAATATTTGAAGAGATTATAGTTGAAAACTTCCCTAATATGGGAAAGGAAATAGTTAATCAAGTCAAGGAAGCACAGAGACTCCCATACAGGATAAATCCAAGGAGAAACATGCCAAGACACATATTAATCAAACTGTCAAAAATTAAATATAAAGAAAACATATTAAAAGCAACAAGGGAAAAACAACAAATAACACACAAGGGAATCCCCATAAGGTTAGCAGCTGATCTTTCAGCAGAAACTCTGAAATCCAGAAGGGACTGGCAGGACATATTTAAAGTGATGAAGGAGAAAAACCTACAACCAAGATTACTCTACCCAGCAAGGATCTCATTCAGATTTGATGGAGAAATTAAAACCTTTACAAACAAGCAAAAGCTGAGAGAGTTCAGCACCACCAAACCAGCTTTACAACAAATGCTAAAGGAACTTCTCTAGCCAAGAAACACAAGAGAAGGGAAAGACCTACAATAACAAACCCAAAACAATTAAGTAAATGGGAATAGGAACATACATATCAATAATTACCTTCAATGTAAATGCTCCCACCAAAAGACACAGACTGACTGAATGGATACAAAAACAAGACCCATATATATGCTGTCTACAAGAGACCCACTTCAGACCTAGAGACACATACAGACTAAAAGCAAGGGGATGGAAAAAGATATTCCATGCAAATGGAAACCAAAAGACAGCTGGAGTAGCAATTCTCATATCAGACAAAATAGAATTTAAAATAAACACTATTAGAAGAGACAAAGAAGGACACTACATAATGTGTTAAGGGGTTGATCCAAGAAGAAGATATAACAATTGTAAATATTTATGCACCCAACATAGGAGCAACTCAATACATAAGACAAATACTAACAGCCATAAAAGGGGAAATCGACAGTAACATATTCATAGTAGGAAACTTTAACATTCCACTTTCACCAATAGACAGATCATCCAAAATGAAAATAAATAAGGAAACACAAGACTTAAATGATACATTAAACAAGATGGACTTAATTGATATTTATAGGACATTCAATCCAAAAACAATAGAATATACATTTTTCTCAAGTGCTCATGGAACATTCTCCAGGATAGATCATATCCTGGGTCACAAAGCAAGCGTTGGTAAATTTAAGAAAATTGAAATTGTATCAAGCATCTTTTCTGACCACAACGCTATGAGACTAGATATCAATTACAGGAAAAGATCTGTAAAAAATATAAAAACATGAAGGCTAAACAATACACTACTTAATAACGCAGTGATCACTGAAAAAATCAAAGAGGAAATCAAAAAATTCCTAGAAAAAAATGACAATGGACACACGATTACTCAAATCCTATAGGATGCAGCAAAGGCAGTTCTGAGAGGGAAGTTTATAGCAATACAATCCTACCTTAAGAAACAGGAAACATCTAGAATAAACAACGTAACCTTGCACCTAAAGCAATTACAGAAAGAAGAACAAAAACCCCCAAAGTTAGCAGAAGGAAAGAAATCATAAAGATCAGACAGAAATAAATGAAAAAGAAATGAAGGAAATGATAGCAAAGGTCTATAAAACTAAAAGCTGGTTCTTTGAGAAGATAAACAAAATTGATAAACCATTGGCCAGACTCATCAAGAAAAAAAGGGAGAAGACTCAAATCAATAGAATTAGAAATGAAAAAGGAGAAGTAACAACTGACACTGCAGAAATACAAACGATCATGAGAGATTACTACAAGCAACTCTATGCCAATAAAATGGACAACCTGGAAAAAATGGACACATTCTTTGAAATGCACAACCTGCCAAGACTGAACCAGGAAGAAATAGAAAATATGAACAGACCAATCACAAGCACTGAAATTGAAACTGTGATTTAAAATTTTCCAACAAACAAAAGCACAGGACCAGATGGCTTCACAGGCGAATTCTATCAAACATTTAGAGAAAAGCTAACACCTACCCCTCTCAAACTCTTCCAAAATATACCAGAGGGAGGAACACTCCCAAACTCATTCTATGAGGCCACCATCACCCTGATACCAAAACCAGACAAGGATCACAAAGAAAGAAAACTACAGGCCAATATCACTGATGAACATAGATGCAAAAATCCTCAACAAAATACTAGCAAACAGAATCCAACAGCACATTAAAAGGATCATACACTATGATCAAGTGGGGTTTATTCCAGGAATGCAAGGATTCTTCAATATACTGAAATCAAACAACGTAATACATCATATTAACAAATTGAAGGAGAAAAACCATATGATCATCTCAATAGACACAGAGAAAGTTTTCAACAAAATTCAACACCCATTTATGGTAAAAACCCTGCAGAAAGTAGGCATACAGGGAACTTTCCTTAGCATAATAAAGGCCATATATGACAAACCCACAGCCAACATCGTCCTCAGTGGTGAAAAACTGAAAGCATTTCCACTAAGATCAGGAAAAAGACAAGGTTGCCCACTTTCACCACTCTTATTCAACATAGTTTTGGAAGTTTAGCCATAGCAATCAGAGAAGAAAAGGAAATAAAAGGAATCCAAATCAGAAAAAAAGAAGTAAAGCTGTCACTGTTTGCAGATGACATGATACTATACATAGAGAATCCTAAAGATGCTACCAGAAAACTACTAGAGCTAATCAATGAATTTGGTAAGGTAGCAGGATACAAAATTAATGCACAGAAATCTCTGGCATTCCTATACACTAAGGATGAAAAATCTGAAACTGAAATCAAGAAAAAACTCCCATTTACCATTACAACAGAAAGAATAAAATATCTAGGAATAAACCTACCTAAAGAGACAAAAGACCTGAATACAGAAAATTATAAGACACTGATGAAGAAATTAAAGATGATACAAATAGATGGAGAGATATACCATGTTCTTGGATTGGAAGAATCAACATTGTGAAAATGATTCTACTACCCAAAGCCATCTACAGATTCAATGCAATCCCTACAAACTACCACTGGCATTTTTCACAGAACTAGAACAAAAAATTTCACAATTTGTATGGAAACACAAAAGACCCCGAATAGCAAAAGCAATCTTGAGAACGAAAAAGGGAGCTGGAGGAATCAGGCTACCTGATTTCAGGCTGTACTACAAAGCTACAGTAATCAAGAGAGTATGGTACTGGCACAAAAACAGAAATATAGATCAATGGAACAGGATAGAGAGCCCAGAAATAAACCCACGCACATATGGTCACCTTATCTTTGATAAAAGCGGCAGGAATGTACAGTGGAGAAAGGACAGCCTCTTCAATAAGTGGTGCTTGGAAAACTGGACAGGTACATGTAAAAGTATGAGATTAGAACAATCCCTAACACCATGCACAAAAAATAAGCTCAAAATGGATTAAAGACCTAAATGTAAGGCCAGAAGCTATCAAACTCTTAGAGGAAAACATAGGCAGAACACTCTGTGACATAAATCACAGCAAGATCCTTTTTGACCCACCTCCTGGAGAAATGGAAATAAAAACAAAAATAAACAAATGGAACCTAATGAAACTTAAAAGCTTTTGCACAGCAAAGGAAACCATAAACAAGACCAAAAGACAACCCTCAGAATGGGAGAAAATATTTGCAAATGAAGCAACTGACAAAGGATTAATCTCCAAAATTTACAAGCAGCTCATGCAGCTCAATAATAAAAAAACAACCCAATCCAAACATGGGCAGAAGACCTTAACAGACATTTCTCCAAAGAAGATATACAGATTGCCAACAAACACATGAAAGTATGCTCAACATCATTAATCATTAGAGAAATGCAAATCAAAACTACAATGAGATATCATCTCACACCAGTCAGAATGGCCATCATCAAAAAATCTACAAACAATAAATGCTGGAGAGGGTGTGGAGAAAAGGGAACACTCTTGCACTGCTGGTGGGAATGTGAATTTGTATAGCCACTATGGAGAACAGTATGGAGGTTCCTTAAAAATCTACAAATAGAACTACCATATGACCCTGCAATCCCACTACTGGGCATATACCCTGAGAAAACCATAATTCAAAAAGAGTCATGTACCAAAATATTCACTGAAGTTCTATTTACAATAGCCAGGAGATGGAAACAACCCAAGTGTCCATCACCGGATGAATGAATAAAGAAGATGTGACACATATATACAATGGAATATTACTCAGCCATAAAAAGAAATGAAATTGAGCTATTTGTAATGAGGTGGATGGACCTAGAGTCTGTCATACAGAGTGAAGTAAGTCAGAAAGAGAAAGACAAATGCCGTATGCTAACACAATATATGGAATCTAAGAAAAAAAATGTCATGAAGAACCTAGGGGTAAGACAGGAATAAAGACACAGACCTACTAGAGAATGGACTTGAGGATATGGGGAAGGGGAAGGGTAAGCTGGGACAAAGTGAGAGAGTGGCATGGATATATATACACTAGCAAACGTAAAATAAATAGCTAGTGGGAAGCAGCCGCATAGCACAGGGAGATCAGCTCGGTGCTTTGTGACCACCTAGCGGGATGGGATAGGGAGGGTGGGGGGGAGGGAGATGCAAGAGGGAAGAGATATGGGAACATATGTATATGTATAACTGATTCACTTTGTTATAAAGCAGAAACTAACACACCATTGTAAAGCAATTATACTCCAATAAAGATGTAAAAATTAAATTTAAAAAAATCATCCAATTACTTTTTCCATCTACATTTATCATATATTGTTCAAAAAATTTGAGAACAGATATATACACAATATTATCTAAAACCATTTGAATATTTTGTTAATCTACTGACATTTTAAGAAATGGAGAAAAATAAAATTTAAGTTTAGTAAAAAAAAAAAAATCCTAATTGACTTCTTAATCCACAAATGAGTCATGACGCGCAGTTTGATAAACTCTGGACTACAGCTTTCATATGTCTAAAAACATAAAAGAGTAAATGTACAATTGGAAATAGTTATGTACTTCATTATGTGAAATATTATAAAATAGTGTATTAAGCAGTCTTTATATTAAAAATTTGAAGGGACATTTCTTTCCTACATTTTCAAGTACAATCTGATGCTCTCAGAAGTTGTGTGCTGCAGACCCTGTGAACTTTCACCTCCTGGAACTGTGCTTTCCATACCTCTCTTTCCCAGAAAAAGAGGCCAGGACTCTTCCTGTGTAGGAAGCACAGGACAGTGGAACAAAGTCCAAGCTCCTTCACCAACTTGACTCAGCCTTCAGGACCAAGTGCTTCTTCATTGTATTCTGGGGACACTGGAAAACCAGAGAGTAGAATCCAGAATTAAAGTTGTAGAGAAGAAAAGGCTGCTGAAAGTTATATGCATGGAAGTTATATGTTGAAATCCGTCGATGGGTAAATAATTCATTGGAGTTAGACCATGAGATCAGGCTTTTGATAAATTTAGTTTATCAGAGAAAGAATAGTGGATGATTTGAGAAGACAAAACTAAGGGAAGAGCAAACAAAATTTTTTTTAATAAAGCATCTAGATGGTTACAATAGTGATCCAGGATTAAGACATAAGGACCTAGGCAGAGGAAACACCACGGAGGAGACTGTCACCTGGCATTCTGGGGCACCAGTTCATTAAAGTGATTGATTAAACTAAAATAATAGGCAGGGCCATCTTGGGATGTTCCTCTAGTAGATGGGGAAGGCCTTCAAAGCCAAGTCAAATTAGGAATGAGAGGAAGATCTCAGTATATTCAACATGAAGAAGAAAAATTCTAATGGGAAGAAAAAATGTCTTCAACTTTTAGATGGCTGTTAGAGCTGGATCCAATTAGCAGATATTAATTACAGACAGATTATTATTCAATATTAGAAAGACATTCTTAATTATTTTAGTAATTTTATTATCAAATGGGTGACTACCGGAGGAACAGAGTCCTCTGTCATGGAAGTTGTCCAACATTGACACTTATCTGGATTTACAACGCAAGAAAATGTTGAATTAAAGTCCAATGACAAGCAACCAGAAAACAGGCACTCCATCTGTATCCCACATCTTAGCACAGGCCCCATTATGTGGCTGGTATCCAAACACCACTGGTTAAATGCAATATGCCCAAGCGTCTTTTCCAACTGATTACTGATTCTACAAAGTCTTGGGAGGGACAGGAATGTGGGAATGAAAATACACCCTGGGGGAAAAAGCACATGCTTTTAGACAATACATAATGGATACAGTTCTTTAGAAAATCCCTTCAAATATTTCAAGACCACACTTCCATTGAGTAAATACAGTGGTCAGTTCACAGCCCCTCACTTAGGGTATTACCAGCTGCTATAACAAAGAAGCACTAACATTTCAATGACTTGATGCAACAAAAGTTTATTTTTGCAGACATAGAGGGACATGGAGGTGATCCTGGTGAATAAGCAATTCTCCTCTACCTGGAGATTCAGCAGCACAAGCTTTTTCCATCTTACAGTTCTGCCTTACTTTAAGGCCTTAGAGTCATTTGCACAGGAAAGGGCTTGAAGGGGCAGGAATGCAAAGATTTTATGGGCCAGGCTTAGACATGGCACATATGTGTTCTTTTCCCATTGCATGGAGGGCTTTCATTCACACCTAACTGCAAGGGATGCTGGGAGCTATAGTGTAGCTGGTATAAAGGTGGGCAGAAAGCAGTGTGGGTGGACATCTAGTAGTCTCCTCTGCTATAACCATGCACACACACAAATCACACACAAGCCCTCCCAGAGCTCCATCTGTGATAGAAACCATTTCAAAGGTTAAATTTTTAAAAATCCATGCCCAAATCAATTAGCTAATGATATTCTGATAAACTTTGTAGTGATTCCACTACAATATTGAGAAAACTGCCAAAGACACATTGCAGGAGTTTATTTTCCAAGCAAGGTTGCTCATGACTGTGTCAGCTGGCATTCCGAAGCTAATGAATATACCTAATACTGGTTTAAATTCTTCCTTTGATCATTGAAAGGGATGGTATCTCAACCAGCACCTGAGATGATACATTCTAGTTTTTCAACTTCTCTTATTGTTTAAAAGGTTCTTTAATACCCAGCCAATGGTTCCCTCTTCTTGGCATCAAGCCAAAACATTTTGCTCATGTCTGTCAGCGGGCCCAGGCTGCCATGCCAATAAAAAGAATAGCAAGATCAAACATGAGAATTAATACCTTTGCATACCTGTCTCCTGCCTTTTCTGGTGCAGGGTGATGGACACAGTCTTGCTCTGTGACATCTGAGCTACATCCAGGAGAACAGTATCTTCAGCATTCTTGGAAAGTCAGCTGAGCCACCTACCTCTCACCTAACACCCCGTCAGCTGAGGCCTGATAAAGCATTATTTTCTCTACACTAATGATCAATTACACTTTTATTACTAATTTATCAATCACCTCTCTTTTATTAAGATGACTTTATGTCTTTGCTCTTTGTTTTGAAGTCTCTCTTCCATTTGATCTTCCAGGTCAGTACTTTTTGTTCTTAACAACTATGCCCTTCTTTCACGGAGCTACTGAATTTTTAAATTAAAAGCTTAGTTTTCTCATTCCAAGATGTCTGGTTTTGTGTTATTTTTACTGTCCAGGTGTGACTGATTTGTCTCCTTCAATAGCTGCTTATTCTCAGAGTTCAGCTAGCTCCCCCACTGTCTGGGGTTCCCTGTAGATTTTCTTTGCCTGGTCCTATTTCTCTTCATCCCTGGGGCTCAAGTCAGATTAATGGGAAAACTTGAGCAGTCATGACATGACCTCATGGGGGTGCAGATTACTGCAGGTAAAGTGGCCAGCTTGTATGAGGCACCAGATGAAAGCCTCTATTCCCACGGGGATGCTCAAGCAGAGAGATCTGCCTTCACCCAGCCTCATGGGAAGACAGGAATTAGCACACCAGACATCTCCTCCCACTGTCCCAGAGCCCAGGAAGCCCAGAGGTGCTCTTAGGATTACATGCGAGGGAGGCACAGCACACACTCTGGGGCCACAGATCACTGGGGGCCATGGAGTTCTACCACCCACCCTCAGACATCCAAGCTTGTATCCAGACTGCAAAGTTCTGAACCTGCTTGGCCTCCTCTGGCCCCTGACAGAGCCTGAGGGTCACAGCCTTCTCGTCCTGCTCACTCGCAAGCCTGGCAGCCGTGCACCCAGGACAGCTGGTAGGTGACCCCACGGAGGTGGACATGGAGGGCATCAGAAGTGCTCACTCACTGCCAACTTCCAAGAATCTGCTCCATTAGACACAATGTTAAGAATCTTAAAATTCTTTCTGATAAGATATCATTGTTCTCTTAGCTCCTTTAAGAGTGGCATTTGGCTGCTGTTCAAATCTTTTAGCCAGGACTCTTGAGAACCACAAGATAATTTTTCAAGATTGAGAAATGAAGGACAAAAGACCTTTTCTTCTGACAGCTCGATTTTGTTTCAGGAATCTACAGGGCTCTCAGCTAGTCACTGGTGTTTCTGCAGCTCCACATCTCTGTCTCATGGAGTTGGTTTGAGAACATTAATTGCTTGGCCAGGGCCAGTTGAGGGAAAATAGTTACAAGAAAGCCAACCATCATTGTGCACAGGAATCCCATAGAGATCAATAATAATGATACTTTCACACTCTTGTGCATTACTATATGACAGACCTTCTTCAAAGGAAGTATTTTCTGCAAGGAATGCCATCAGATCATCACAAGAATCCCCAATCCACCTTGCTGGTGCAATAGCAAGGCTAAGAAATAGTTCTAAGAAAGACAGTGTGAAATTCTCAACGTTCTAATATCAGTAGTAGGAGTGAATGCAAGCTCTCCGCCCTTGCTCTTCATTTTTGTTACCAAGTATCTTCACTCAAAATCATCGACAATCTATTCTTATTACCATTTCTTAAAATGAAATATTAATTTCAAAAAAGGACATGATCTCATAACTTTAAAAGTGAATAAACACAACCTGTATGAAAATCTCACCAAAATGTGACTATTCTACCACCAACTGACATCACATCACAGAGAAGCTTTGCTTTTGGAAATCAATTGTTGAGGGGCATGGGCTGCCAGAGGTGTTTCCTTCTGGAAAAGGAGAAGAGGAGTCAGAAGTAGGTTCAAAGCTAGAGCCCAGCCCACGTGGCCTGCTCATGTCCCTTCCGGTTTCAAAGGGATTCCACCTATCAGGTGCCATCTACCTCCTTCAAGTCTGAACAGGATAACAATCGAAGCAGCTACAGGCTGTAATGGTGACAAACGATCCCAGGCAAGAGTAAACCACAAAAACCCTGATCACTCAGCTTGTCAGTAGAGAGTTCTGTGCTTAACTTCTACAACCAGGCTGCTGACTCTGACTTCTAGTTCCACATTTTACTAACTTAATAATCTGGCGCAATTTACCTAATATCTCCAAGCCTCAGTTTGCTCAGCAACATGGGAATAGTAACAGCTCAAAGAGTCATGAAGGATTAAATAAGATAATACTGTACATGGAAATACTTAGGTTAAGTGAAGCTCGTTAAATGCCAGATCTTATTACTAGTAAGCAGTCACTATGTTCCAGGCATGTGCTAAGTGCTGAGAATAAATGAGACGTACCACAGGTGGCCACATCAATACCACCATCCCTCATGCTCTTCTGCAGCAAGGCTTTGCCGCTCCTGCCATCAAAGGGTGGAGTCTAATACCCCTCCCCTTGAATCTGGGCATCCCTGAAGTTTGCTTTAGCCGATGTGTGATTTTTGCCCTCTGGAAGCCAGCTGTCATGTGACAAGGCTCTAGCCAGACCACTGAATGATGACGGACAGCTGGACAGAGAGAAACCACAGGGAAGAGAACAAGATGCCCCAGTTAACAGCCAAGGCCAAGGCCCCAGATGGGGTCGTGGGTGGGGGGACATGGGGGATCCTCCAGCTCCAGCTAAGCCACCACCCTCACCCAAATTCCTGACCCCAGAATCGTGACCAGTTGGTTGCCATTTTAAGTCATTGAGTTCTGGAGTGGTTTGTGATGCAGCAATAGAGAACTGAAACGTAAGACCCAACCCAACCCATAGTGGAAGGTAGCAGAGACCCAGAAACTACTCCCAGGTCACGTGGAAAATGCTCTGATAGAGGTGCTAGGTCTATGCAACCTACTATGGGCACACAGCCAGGCCATGGTTCATCCAGCCGGAGCCAGAGATGAAAAAGAGAAGTCTTGGGAGGTGGGAGGGGACCGTAAAGCTGCCTGAGTAGACACAGCCATGGGGAAAATTAAAAGACATTCCTTTTCTCCAAGAAGGGTATTTCACCTCCCAGGCAGGAGGAGCTGGCAGGCCTAGACATCTCAGAGGGAATGCATGTTCCTATGCTGTCTTAGTCACATAATTGGGCTTTTCTAATGAAAGGAACAGATATAAGTTTCACTTATTTAAGTCAGGGATAGTTTCCCATTGTCTTCTCATGCCTGTGTACTTTGTGCCTTCCCAACAAAAGATTATAAGTTCCTTGAGAGCAGGCATTCTCTTTACTTTCTTACTTTCTACCTCCAGGGCCCACTGCTAACCACACACGCTAGCACGCTGCTTTGCTTCGGTGAAAGCTCAGTTAATACAGAGTGATTGATGGATTCACGGATTCTCATCCTTGGAAGGAAACTTCCTCTAATTTAAACTCCCTCCCAGACTCCGTCAAAGCTAGTCAGCTTCAGACATGGCCACTGCTGATTTGTCAGTGGATAAATGCTGTACATCTCCTGTCCCACACACAAAAGAATAGAGTGAAAAGCTAACCCCCAGAGCCTTCCCAGACCTCCAGGCTGCAGTGGGTCTGAAGACCTTACCTCTGCCATGACTCCTTGTATTCCTTTATAGGAATTATCCAAATGCTTGCTAGATACCTGCCTCTCTGGACTGTAAACTCGAAGTGCTAGAAACACCCACCTTGCTCTTTCCCAGACTCTCAGAGCCTAGTGTAGTGCCAGCCATGGAGTGTATATGTTGTATGAATCAATGAATGAATGAATTCCAATTATAAGGCAGAGCCTCAAAGGACTAGCATTTAGTCATTTTTAACATACTAGATATGTATATACAGCCAACGAAATAACCAAATTCATGTCAGAAAGAGACCCAAACATCTGTCTTCTAGGTATAGTCTCTATATATTCTATTTAATGTCTATAATAATAATATAAATTAAATGCTTACTATATGAACGTTGTACTGCTCCAGGTACTTACATGTCTTTATCTCATTTTGTACACAGGGGATTTCTTTTTTTTTTTTTAATTAATTTATTTATTTATGGATGCGTTGGGTCTTTGTCGCTGTGTGCGGGCTTTCTCTAGTTGTGGCGAGCGGCGGCCACTCTTTCATTGCAGTGCACAGGCTTCTCATTTGCGGTGGCTTCTCTTGTTGCGGAGCATGGGCTCTAGGTGCACGGGCTTCAGTAGTTGTGGCTCACGGGCTCTAGAGCGCAGGCTCAGCAGTTGTGGCTCACAGGTTCAGTTGCTCTGCAGCATGTGGGATCTTCCCGGACCAGGGCCCGAACCCCTGTCCCCTGCATCGGCAGGCAGACTCTCAACCACTGCGCCACCAGGGAAGCCCCACAGGGGATTTCTTGAAGGTAGGTCCAGTTATTATCCTGATTTATACATGAGGAAACCTGTGGCACAGAGAGATTCAATAACTTGCCAAGGTCACAGAGCTGGTAAATGGCTGAGCTTAGATTCAGACCCAGGCAACTGGAATCCAGAGCGATTTCCCTTTACACAACACAGTGATTCTTCTCTTAATAAGATTCCATTAAAGTTAAATGAATAAGAACATCAAGAGGAACAGGAGGCTCAGGTGACGAGATGTGACCACTTCTCCCCCGAGGGTTCTCGCCCAGTCCCGGCGAGGTCTGTGCTGAAGGCTGGCTGCATGCCCTCCACAGCCCACCAGAACTAACCTCAGGCCCAGAGGGCGCTTCTGAGTGGTCAGGAGTCCAGGCAAGACCATTGCCATTGAGTGTTCAACACAGTACAGAGGGGATCCTTCGGCTGGAGCTGTCTGAGGATCACAGTGATGGGCCAGGGCCTCCTTCCAGAGAAATGCCCTTCTCTCGAAAGGGTGGGGCCTCCTCTCTTGAGAGGAAGCCCTGATTCTAGGTCCAGCTCTGTCATTAACCCAGCACTGGGGACATTTAGGGTCATTCTGATCCCATAACAAGACCCCCAAGCTCCTTCCCAGCAGCGAAATGCTACAGATTATTTTGGAATTCACACGGAAACCTAACAGTCCCAGGAAAAGCCATTCTAACAGCACGTGGCAACTCCTCAGTCTACTTCCAAACGGTGACCAAGTGCGTGTGGGCAGAAGCTTGCAGTCTTCAAAAACAGGGTCAAGTCTCGATCGGGATCAGGTCCTGTATCAGCAACACTACACCTACGAGACCTACAAGCACAGCTTGCCTCCAGACCAGAACTCTCTTACACATTTTGCTTTTAATAAACGGAGACAGAGCCAGAGTTATCACGCTGCATTCAGTGTGAACTTTCTCTTAACGACGTTCTGGCAGACACCTCTTTAAAGTCACTGCACAGAAATAGCAGGAAGGAAAAACTTGCCATCACAAAGCTTTCTGTTTGTGTATGGGCAGATGTCAAAACATTCTGATAAGAGCTGTTCTCCAAAGTCACAGCTTGATTCTTTAGTCCTTTGCCCACATGAGTGAAGCCCATGATCAAACTCAAGAGTCCCCACTCACAATCTCGCTCCAGTGAGAGCAAAATTTAAAAATAAATATCTGCGTTGGATTTCCAGTCTCCACCGGAGAGCAGAGGAAATGACAGACTGACAAGAAGAAGCAGGGGGAGACTAGGCTTAGAGGAAAACCCACTCTCCACTTCTCTTCTCCTCCCAGCCTTCCAGCCTCAAGCCCCTTCTGCTTGGTGTCCAGTTGACTTTGACCCATTTGGAACTCACAAGAGTTTAAAATACAGTGACACCCTTGTGTGTTCAGCCGTGCTACATAAGAAAGAGACAAAGACAGAGAGAGAGAGAGACCCCCAAAGCCCTCACCGAGAGCTGCCTGATTCTGCTGAATGTAAACAATTTTTCTGGTAGCCAGTGTTAATACATCTGTGACCTCTGTCCTTCTATTCCCAGCTCCCTCCTGGCATACCCAGCCCCCCACCCCACCCCCCCACGCCCAGTACTGAGCTCGGAAAGCAGACTGGCCTCTAGGAAAACTGTGGCTCCGTCAACTGTTATCTGTATGATCAGAGGCAGGTTGGTGAACTTCTCATTGCCTTTATCCCCTCTTCGGTAAAATGAGGATAATGAATGGTAAGAGTTGTGGAGTTGTTGTAGAGGATTAAATGGTTCGTGAATGCAAGTGAAATTAGCATGGAAAGCATGTAGGAAACTCCAGTGTTGACTGTGAGCAATGTTATTCTTTTTATTTATCACCCTTATCTCACCATTCAAATCAGAAAGGATCTATTAACCAGAACTTCCACCAGGACAGAAGTTCATTGACACTAAAGTATACATCAGTGATGTATTTTCATGTTTGACCTTACATGTCTAACTGGGAAATGAAAGGCTGTTTCCCCAGGTTTCATTGATTCAACAAGTATTTATTGAGAACATACTATCTATTGGGTACTATCATGTATTTCTAGTACATGAGGAGGGCTCAGAAAATGTTGATGAATGAATGAGTGAATGAATAGGTGGGAATGACCCTCCCACAGATGCTCCTCTTGGATGTAGTTGCAGAGGCCACTGAGGCATAGAGGCTTGTCCGTCCCTTCATCCCAGCTCCTTCCAGACCTGAATGCCTTCCACTCCTACCTAGGGCTGCAGAGCCCCTGGCTTAGCCCTTCTCTTGTTTCCTTGCTTGGCTTCCAACCAAAAGGTTCTGACAAAGAAGCAGTCATTAGAACACATCCTCTTTGTATTACTATAGTCAGGTGTTATAAAGGATGCTCAAAAAGAAGGCATCTCACATGCATATGGAAAGTACCTTCTGCCTTTCATCCAATCAAGGATTTATTCTTCCCTGTATAACAAGACCATCTCCCAAACTTTAGATACTGAGCGAGAAAGAAATTGTTTGCAGAGCTGGCCTAGGTTGTGGTCAGCACATGGCATCTGTGCTTTCATAAGCTCTGGGAATAGTCTACCTGGACCTTATCTCCATGGAGTGGACACTGATTGATTTTTGGCCACCAATATCCATCCCCCCTTGTTTTGGTGATTTGAGGCATGCCCGCTCCTCTGGAAGTATGACTTGGGTGGGACTCTACCCCAGTCTCCAAAATAAAGCAAGTGTCAGCATGGCCCACAGGGATGGGTGAAGGGGGACTCCTGGCTCAAGTTGGTCCAATCAGAATGAATCGCAGGACTAAGAGCAGGAGATTCCAAGAGGAAACAGTCTCTTCCTTTACATTTAATATGGACTGGGGGAGAGTGACCTTGGACTTATGGTGGCCACAAGATACCACCTGGGAATGAAGCAAGTACAGGCAAAGACAGACCTGAGTGCCAGGAATAGATTACCCTGATGATTTCACTTGAGCCCCTGAATCGTGCTTGAAGCCAAATTTCCTCTGGATTTTTCAACTCTGTGGGTTAATTCCTTTGTCTCTTAAGCCTGTCAAGGCTCCTTTTTTATTTACAACCAAGAGAATCCTAGGTTACCGACATATCTTGTCACAGTGCCTAAAGTTTCACATTGCTTATTTGCTTGTATTAATAGAGGAAATAAAGCTGAAAATTGCAAATATGCTATCAACCATCAACCCAAAAGTGCTTTGTAGTTTGATAACTGTCATTTTTATTTACTTGGTAATACAATTCGACATTAAGCATTCCAAGGATAGAACCCAAAATCACACTGAACAAAGGCAGAAAAGTCCACCGTGAAGTTTCTTAGCCTATACCACTCCTCTTATGTGATGTCCCTTGGAGTTCTATGAAGAACAATAACTCAAACCCTGGGAGGTAATGAAAACTTCTTGAACGTGTGGAGCTTGCAATGAGCTGTGAATGGATAGGATGGTAGAGGAGAAGGTAAAAGGAAAAATAAATTTTTTGTCTGGCAAGCCTTTTGTTTCCAGTGACTTCCAGAGACACCGTATACCATAGAAGGAGAACCCAGAATTCTCTTCCTTGGATTCTCTGTTGGATTGTCTATGAGCCACTTTTTCAATGTCTTTATCCAAAGTTGGCCAATCAGGTGGAGCTTTATAAGCCCATGAGCTTGAGACTCTTTGATTCACTCCATCAATGCTATTTATTGAGCACCTACCACGCGCATCGGATTAGATGCTGTACTAGTTACTGACACTGGAGATTTAAAGATGAATGAGCACCCAAGGAGCTTAGAGTCCATGAGCAATACAGACAATGCCCCCCACGACTATAATAGAGGATGATTAATGCCATTACAGAGCTGAACATGTGGCAATGACTAGGACACCTGTCCCAGGCTAAGGGATGGAACAAAGGACTCAGGACAAAGAGATTTTTGAGCAGGCATCAGCCAGCAGATGAGATGTAGGGACGGCCATTGCAGGAAGAAAGAATAACATTGACAAAGGAACGGCGGTATGAGAAACTATGGGGCATTTAGTGCACTGGATTTGGTAAACTGAGCTCAGGTACAAGAATGGGAAACAACGCGGGAAGAAGCAAACACTTTGTCATAGTGGCTCCTTCTGCCAAGCCAAGGACTGCATTTGTCTGGGGAAGCCTTCAGTGGCTCCCTATTTGCTATGGAATAAATGCTAGAACTCCGGACTCCTTGAATCAAGACAAGCAAGACTTGCTTTAGCTTTTTCACATTCTAATAGCCAAAAAAAAAAAAAAAAAAAAGCAACCTATATGATGAGGGCAGAGTCTGAAGGCACTCCCTGCCTGGGTTGGCATTTTTGTTCAGATCGGCTGTATCCTTTTCCTTATCTCCATTTTCCTGGTAACCCTGGGCCCAGGAGATGAGAGGAGCCACATATATCCCCACCAAGTCCCACACTCACCCGCCATCAGGCCCTACTCAGCTTAGCATCATTTTTCATTTGGTATGAAGTCATTTTTAAAGTGCCTGCTTCTCATTAGGAAGGTAACCCGATAGCCCCTGCGGGAGATGCACAAGAAGCAGAAGTGAAACAGCCTTTTTCTTCAGGCTCTGGCATTTTCCCTCACTGGCTTTCTTTCTGAGCGTCAGTGTTGATGAGGCTTTTCTGTTCAGAAAACTCTGCTTAAATCTTAGACTCTGTGGTATCTGTTGTTACTGGTTTGTCTGTGTATTTATGCTGGTTTTGATGGACATCTTTTCATAAAACGGTTCAGGTCCCAAAACATTTTCCCACGTGAGGATCCGCCATGGTTCAAATATGTCCCAGGTGTGGCTCCTTGGACATTCAGTTTACACGTGATTCTCATTACACAGTCCCCAAGGGCTGTGAAAACATTTTCTTGAGCTGCCCCCAAACATCCACAACTGTGAACTGGTAAACGCCAATTGGAAAAGTACTGTTTATTTAAACTGCAGCCCGGGCAGTCCCCCAGCCTGATGTCTGCTCGGGTTCTCCACAGCTCCATCAGCCTCCTGGCCAACACACCCAAGGTGGCTCTTGCCCCACCTAAGAGACCCTCAGGTCTCTCAACATTCCCTCAGCCTTGCCCTGGATTTTCTGACTCCAGGACACAGAAGCAAAGAGACCCGTGCAAGCAGAAGTTGCTATCAGACTTCTGAAGCCCACATCCTGATCTACTCTCTAGCTCACACTTCAACTTGCACAACTGGACTTGCTTATTTAGCCTTTTAAAAATACTACTGTTTGATAATCCTTTAGCTAAAAGCAGAGCACAGAAGGGACCTGACAAGATCACTAAGGGAAACGTAGCTTGCAGAAAATAACACCGGACCAGCAAGAGGGAAAAAAAAAGAGCATTCGTAAAGGAATACTTTAGGATGACTTTGGAAAAGTTATTTTCCTTTCTGTGCCTCAGTTTCCTCATTTGTAAAATTAGGACTTAGACGAGATGGTCCCTAAGCTACCAAAACACTGTGATTGAAAATACCATGTTGAAATACTATGATTCTATTATATTGAATATGGGTCATTAATAAAGTAAATGTGTCAGTTTAACTTGAATAAATAACATTCTCTTCTTTGCAAAGCATATGAGAAACCAAAATCTCATATTTGTCATCAATAAAAAGTCACCTTTAGAGTGGAAATAAAGAAAAGCCTTAAACATGTGTAATACATGGAATAGGGATTAAGATAGTGGGGTGGGGTTTTTTCGAGCATTCTTTAAAAGTATTCTTATAAAAGGCAAACTTCACTCCAGAGGTTTAAAACCATTCCCAGCAGCAAGAAGCAGCAGACATGAAAATAAAGAATAAAGTCATCATCCAGGATGAGAGGTCTGGCTGAGCTCCACCATGCCCCACACCATCTCCAGATAACTTCGAGAGAGCTTTGTGAGAGAGCCACTGCACATGGGAACCCTGGGCCTGATCTAGGGGAGGTCCTTGGTGACAGAAGCAGCCCTCAGTCCCTTACCCTGGTCAAGCTCCTCTACAGAGAAAAGAAAGGGCAGCTCAGTACAGACACTCAGTTACAGGAACTGAGATCTGAGTTTAATTTGAAGCCCTGAGGAGTGCCAATTTTGCAGGTGAGGCTAGAAAAGATGACAGCTATAAAAGAAGTCAGATTGGCCATGGCAGCTGAAGCTTCTAGGAAAGGAACTCTCAGGCCCAGGGTGCCACACTGGTGCTGAAGGTATGGGGTTAGGGTCCAGGATTCAAGGAATCTAGCCATAGTGTCAGGATCCTGGTTCCAGCAAGAAACTGGATTGCTAACTCTGAAACCCAGTCTACTCTCCAGTGGCAGGTGGTGCAGGGCCTGGTGGTGAATCAAGCTTCCGGGAAGGATGGGCTCCAGAACCAGATGGTGGTATCAGACCTTAATGAGGTAAGAAAAATCTGACCTGCCTCCACCCCCTCCCCTGAACTGCTCCTAAAACACTCCTCTTCCATCTTCCATCTAGTTTGGATACTTGACTTGATGACCTGTTTGCTGTCATGAGTTCCCTGGAAACCTCGGCTAACTGGCCTCACTGTTGCCTGGCTCATCACTCACTATAGAGCCATGGAAGGTTATTGCATCCTTGTTGATCCTTGGGATATAGCCCTGCCTCTGGACCCCAGCCAACACTTTAGGAATAATTGTGGGATCCAGAAAAGATCCCAACTCCAGACGTATGGGGTTTTTTAGTCTTTTTTTTTTTTTACACATTTGACATCACCAGTAGAGACTAGAACCTACTTCATAGACAGTTTCCATTAGGTTTTTCCATGTGAGGGCAGTGAAGAGCCGTCCCGGGTGTATCTCATACTTCTAGGAAGCCCTCCGTCATTAATTGGTTCCAAGGCAATCATTCGGGACACATATTCAGTTCTGACTGTTAGAGTTCTAAGTCCTTATCAGTGACTCTAAATTCTAACCTATCCTGGACATTTTAGATTTCCACACCAGCTTTTCCTGCTTTGGGGTTTCATATCTTTCTAGAGAATTTAGATCTGCCTGCTGTAGTCATCTCAGGGAAGCATTAAAAGTCAAGAATTTTCCAGGCTACACCCATACACTGAGGTTTCAGGTTCACTTTAAAAAAAAGGAAGGGGGAGATGTGGGGAGAGCGGCACACCCAGAAAGAGCATGGAAGTTTCGTGTCTCATCCCACATACTTTTCTCTATGCATCTCTCACATCTGGCTGTTCCTGAGTTATATCCTTGTGTAATAAACAGGTAATCTAGTACAATCATTCATACTACAGAACCACTTCCAGAGGACTTTGGATTTCACAAGAGAAACCATCAATGCGAACCCTTGGGAAACATCTGATTTCCCAGTCATGTGGCTGACAGGGTCTTGTTGCTCTGGCCTGGTGTCAGTCCTGAGCCTCTGAGGTGGGAGAGCTGAGTTCAGGACATTGGACCACCAGAGACGTCCCAGCACCACGTAATATCAATCGGTGAGTGCGCTTCCACAGATCTCCATCTCAATACTAAGACCCAGCTCCACCCAACAGCCAGCAAGTTCCAGTGCTGGATGTCCCATGCCAATCAACTAGCAAGACAGGAACAAAACACCACTCATTAGCAGAGAGGCTGCTTAAAATCATACTAAGTTCACAGACACCCCAAAACACACAACCAGACGTGGCCCTACCCATCAGAGAGACAAGATCCAGCATCATTCACCAGAACACAGGCACCAGTCCCCTCCACCAGGAAGCCTACACAAGCCACTGAACCAACCTCACCCACTGAGGGCAGACACCAAAAACAACGGGAACTACAAACCTGCAGCCTACAAAAAGGAGATCCCAAACACAGTAAGTTAAGAAAAATGAGAAGACAGAGAAACACACAGCAGATAAAGGAGCAAGGTAAAAACCAGACAAATGAAGAAGAAATAGGCAATCTACCTGAAAAAGAATTCAGAGTAATGATAGTAAAGATAATCCAAGATCTTGGAAATAAAATGGAGAAAATATAAGAAAAGTTTAATAAGGACCTAGAAGAACTAAAGAGCAAACATACAATGATGAAAAACACAATAAATGAAATTAAAAATTCTCTAGACAGAAACAATAGCAGAATAACTGAGGCAGAAGAATGGATAAGTGACCTGGAAGGTAAAATAGTGGAAATAATGAATGTAGAGCAGAATAAAGAAAAAAGAATAAAAAGAATTGAGGACAGTTTTAGAGATCTCTGGGACAACATTAAACACAGCAACATTTGAATTATAGGGGTCCCAGAAGAAGAAGAGAAAAAGAAAGGGACTGAGAAAATATTTGAAGAGATTATAGTTGAAAACTTCCCTAACATGGGAAAGGAAATAGTCAATCAAGTCCAGGAAGCACAGAGAGTCCCATACAAGGAGAAACACACCAAGATCCATATTAATCAAACTATCAAAAATTAAATACAAAGAAAAAGTACTAAAAGCAACAAGAGAAAAGCAACAAATAACATACAAGGGAATCCCCATAAGGTTAACAGCTGATCTTTCAACAGAAATTCTGCAAGTCAGAAGGGATGGCAGGACATACTTAAAGTGATGAAAGGGAAAAAGCTTCAACTAAGATTACTCTACCCAGCAAGGATCTCATTCAGATTCAACAGAGAAATTAAAACCTTTACAGACAAGCAAAAGTTAAAAGAATTCAGCACCACCAAACCAGGTTTACAACAAACACTAAAGGAACTTCTCTGGGCAGGAAACACAAGAGAAGGAAAAGACCTACAAAAACAAACCCAAAATAATTAAGAAAATGATAATATGAACATACATATTGATAATTACCTTAAATGTAAGTGGATTAAATTCTCCAACAAAAAGTGAGTAAACAAAAGTTATTTTATGTGATTTCATGAAGTTGGATCTATGGAATGAGGCAAAAACTTTACGTTTCAAGGTCAAAGAGCCTTTGGTTCTGTGATATGGTTTCAAAGGGACTACTGGTGCCTGTGACACTATGACCCTCTGTGATGATTCACAGAGTAGCAGTGCAGTTCTGCCTCAGAGCGGACCACTGGGACAGGAGCCCAGAGGACTGGATTCGAGTCCTCCACTCACCTCAAATTATCCGTGAGACTCTGAACACTCACTTCCTCTCTGGGTCTCAAGTTCCCCGTGTGAAAACAAAATGGTGCACTGGCTCTGAGACACCTTCCTCAGCCGCTACCATTCACAGGCTCCCCCAAGGGCACTGTTTACCAGATGCCTGACAACAGCAAGAGGTACCCAATGACAGTGGGTCACGGGCAACATCCTGTCTGCCGGCACATGCACACTGAGCTCCTGGAAGGGGGCGGCATTTTCCAGAACCACAGGAAGCAGCACAATGGAGCCAGCAGAACAAAGCCGCCCGGGATGAAATGTGGGTTTTGTGCCCATGCTTCTCTTCATCCCTTCCCTACTGAGAATTTAACACTCAGCAGTTTAGTCACTCTTGGCCTTGGGAATAAATTCCTTCATGCTCTTGGTTGTTTCCAAAGTATGTTCTCATCTCAGATTCAGTAGAAATATTTTTTTAAAAATCGAGGCTGAAAGCCGAAAACCAGGACCCCTCATTTCTTTCTTTACTTTTATGCCCATAATAGAATTGAGGACCTTCTCAGAGCCAACAGCACACACCGTACCAGACCCAGCCCGACGTCTGGTGCCGCTAGCGTCTGTTCCTATGAAATTCAAGTTTAATCCCCATGGCAGAGGCTTAATCCCTGAACCCTGAATCAGTCCTTGGCAGAGAGACGGCTCTTGGCCGACTTGTAAATTTCCACCCTCCAAAACCCCCCAGGCTAGTCAACGACTCAGCAAGCTCTGGGGTTCTGGGGTGAGAACGTGTACCCAGCCCTGCTGTCATCTCAGGTCAGGACACTCAGGCAGGGAAGAGTGGAAGGGAAGGCTTGCCAAAGCCCTCATCTGCTCTAAGGCTCTTTCCTAATAACTGGCCATAACATCTGGGTTTGCCACCATTACTGTCATTCTTCTGTCTGTTGCAGAGGTCAGCAAACTACACTCAGCCCAAATCAAGCCCATCAAATGTTTCTGCAAATAAAGTTTTATTGGAACACAGCCACACCTGTTTATTTCTCTATCATCAATGGTGGCTTTCCTGCTACAACAAACAGAGTTGCTATTGTGACAGAGACCCATGGCCCATAAAGCTGAAAATTTTTACTAACTGGCCCTTTATAGAAAATGTTAGCTGACCCCTGGTCTGGTATTTTCTACCAAAAGCAGTTTTATGTTACATTAACTCATCAACAGCTCTGAAAATACTGTCAGGCTAGTTAGTCTTCAGGATGACTAATAGGGAACAAGACCCTAAAGATTACGGGACAAGTCAGATGAGTATGTTTGTGTGTGTGCAGTGTGTGCAGTGTGTGCATAAATTAGATATGCTGTCTAGGGAAGGGAAAACTGAAAAAAAAACCTTGAATACTTAATAAGTTTAAGCAAAGCTTTTAAGAGAAGACTCTGGGAAGGTAGCAAATAGACATCAGAACACTGGGCCTTGGGAGAAAAAAAACAATTTATCATTATTATTAATGATATTACTATTAGAGCAGGCAAAGCGTTTCACACACACATCACCTTATTTGATTTCCCCTCTGAAACCACATGAGGTATTATGGAGGATGTAAACTTTATATTGGAGGGTCCTGAGTTCTGAAATGGCTCACCCAAGGTTACCTGGTGAATGGGACTAGAATCCCTTTCTTCTACTTCTGAGTCTAGTGCCTTTTACCAGGGACGTTTAAGACTTCCTTCAAGATTTGCCTCAGGCTGAACATACACCAGAACCAGATGTGCCCTTTGACAGGGGACCAAAAAGCCTAATAGTGCCTGATTGGGAACACAGCCGACACATGCCAACACAGGGCAAAGGAGGGGAGTGCCGGTTACAGCCTCCTCACACTCATGTCCCACTGCCACACCCGTGCCATACGCGCCCCAGTAATTCCAGACACTGCCTCCAGGGCCTCAGCTTCCTCTATATCTGACTTTGACTCAAAGCTCAAGATTTAAAATGATAATAATAATCAAAAACACCAGATGCCTACCTTTAACTTACAATATTTGAGCTAATTCTAACAACCCTCTGAGGCTGTAGTTACATTATTTTTTTATAAGAATACTGAGGCTCAGGGAGGTTAAGTAACTTGCCTAAAGTCACACAGCTGATAAGAGAGGGAACCAGAACACAGATCAGCTCTGAATCCAGTCAGTGCTCCTCAGAATGGCGAGGACCAACGCCTCAGTGTGAACTGAGACACTAACAAGAGTGTGCAAGAGGGACACGGAGGGAAGCAAAGATGTTACTGGAAGAAGGAGAGAGCACGCCAGTCCTACAAATTCTGCATTGCCAGGAGTGTGTCCTTGTCCACAGTAACCTGGGAAGACCTGCAGCTGGGGCAGTGATGAGAAGGCCAAGGAAAGAAGTCTAGCTTTCCCGCCTGAACCCCAAAGATTTCCTCTCTTCCCTTTTTTCTCCACAAAATCTATCTTTGGTTACTAATCGATGGCATTTTAATCATTAACATAACTCTTTAGGACACGTGAGCCATGCTATAATTAAACAGGATTTATAGTCAGTAGGTTTGTAAAAGTCAAAGAATTATAGTTAGGCCTGAAGGAAGTTAGGAATTCATGAAGAAAAGAGATTGAATGTCAAAACCAAACAATAGTAGAGAAAGTTTTAAAACAAAACATGACATTCGTTCTGCATTTTTCTCCTGATTCCCACATCTTAAGCTGCCAGTGTGTGTACTGTGACAAAGGAGAAAAAAAAAAGATGATACTGAAATGTACCTTTTAGGGCCATTACTTCGGGGCCTGAGCAATTCGTTAAATCTCTTCCATATTAATTTAAAAATTCAAAATAAAACCCGCAATCCTTTGAATTTTCCATGTAGCTTTTATTCTTCATCTCTGGCTCTAACGAATTAGAAGGCATGATTTTTCTCCTATAGGAAAAGGTCTGTCTCGTACTTAAGCAGTCTGAAAAGAAAGTGTGAGACCCCATGTCTTGACTCTGTCTGCACATCTGGTGAGCCCATCAGGGTAAATCCAAACCGCAAAGGCCAAGCTGAATGTGAGCAGAGGCCCAAAGGGGAGGAAACACTCGTGTGATGCTCTGCGCTCTCTCAGAGCAGAGTGCGTTCTTCCTCCTCTGCTCTGAGCAGAAGAGAGATCTTTGCAACCACAAAGAGTTACAGACTAGGAAAGTTTCCATCTGTCTCTTAGCCATATTTTTCTAAGCATATTTGCAGTGTGATTCCCTGGCTAGTGACTCTTAACAGTTTTCGTGTGTGTGTGTATGTGTGTGTGTGTGTGTGTGTGCTAACCACAGACTCTCCCCTCTTTTGACTCTGTTGACTTGCTGTGCCCCATTATCTCTGTACTTTGTGACTTAGAAGGTCAGAGACACTGTTCCCTGGAGAAGACCAAGGGAAGGAAGGAAGCTGAAACAAAAATGTTTTCTCAGTGAAGTGACCTGATTACACACAGAGTGACTATTTCTAAGCCGTCTCATAACTGCCCCCATTCAGTGCTGGAGGAAATCCACAAAAGCTGTAGAGGCCTCCTCCCGCGTCTGCTACTGGCTAAGCAAAAACTGCAGCTGCCTGGGGGAGGGGGCGTCAAAATGATGAGATTGTCCTTACTCCTGGGGGCTGGTGGGTACCAGTGGGCACGGAGAGTTGGGAAGGAAGGATACACCTTCCCGATGACCAAGGGGTTCCCCTTGGTTAAGTGTAGTGCCAACTGTAAATACTGCATCGTTTGTTGGGGGCTGCATCTTGGCTCCAGCATGGCAAGCTGTGTGACTTGAGACACTCTGCTTATTCAAGTCCCTGTGCCTCAGTATCCTTATCTGTAAAATGGGTGACCGTGAAGATTGATGCAATGAAATGAGTGAGTGCCCAGAATATAACATCAGCTATTATTATCATTGTCTGAGTTCCTTACCGACACCCACAAAGCCCTTATCCCTCTCCTCCTCCCTCCAGAACATTCCATCCTGGTCATCATTCTATTTCTCAATCAGGCCAAGATCTTCTCCCTCCCAGACTCCTGCTCTTGCTGTTCCCACTGCCTGGAACATAAGCCCCCAGCTCTCTACGTGTCTGCATCCTTCTCATCCATTCCCACTGAGTGTGAATGTGATCTCCTCTGAGACCTCCTGAAGACCACCCACACTAAAGCCCAACTCTCTCCCACCCCCAAATGTGTCATCCTGAGGATTTGCTACAGAAAACTTGTCACTCTCCGAAACCATCTTGTTTTCTCATTCTTTAGCTCCTTTATGCTCAGCCTCTCCCACTTGGTGTGACCCACTGATCCCAGTTTACCCAGGACCTTCCCAGTTTTATCAGGAATCCCAGGACAGGAGGGTCACTATTCCCCCACTAGAAGATCTTGGCATTGTCCACCTTAGTCACTCCTGTATTTTCAGCTTTAGATTAAAAAAAGAAGGGCCTGACACAGAGTAGGAGTCTGGCAACATGTGTGGAATGAAGGAAGGAGGGAATTCATATTTTTCTCTTAAAAATTTCAAATAAGTCATTCTATCCAATCACAAGAGACTCGCGAGTCCTCTCATTTCTAACCTACAAAGCAGAGAGAATTAAAAGTAGAAGTTACCAGTCCCAGAGGGTTTTTTGAGCTAGAAGGAGCTTTGCTACAAGGATGACCCCAAGCTACTCCTCCCACCCTCCTAGGTGGGAAATTAAAGACCCTGAACGAAGAGGCTATTGCCAAGGTCATCAGCTGATCTATAGCAGAAACAAGATCTCTCAGGGTATGATTTATCTGAAAGTGTTAAAATATATGAACTATAAAGAGGTATTTTGATGTAACATATTTACATTATTCTTTAGTTATGTCTGTGATTATTTTATCTCAGCAAGAATCCAGAATACGCTAGGCATATATAAGGAACTAATAATTTATTTAGACCTCCTATGTTGTTTTGAACTAAAAAATTACCCCCACCCAAGTGCCTAATCCATTCAAATTGCTTAAATATATTACCGGTTTTCCATTCCTTTTTAATAAGTTCAGCTTTAACACTCGCTCAGGTTCACCATTTGTCACAGGTGAGACCAAAGAAAAAGTAACATCTAAGGATAAAATCATCTGTGGACAAAAATCACGGGATGCCCACAGGCAATGAGGTCTCCATAGAAATTTACTGACTGCTTCGAATAACCAGAAGAGAACACAGAAAGGGATATACCTCCATCATGAGTCTTCCCAGTTCTGTTAGCTGGGACCCCATGTGGTCAACCAGGTAGGCAGCAGTCCTGGCACACAGAGGATCTCAGATGGACAAATGGCAGGAAGTTTATCCTATTCAGTCTGAGGTGCAAATTCCATACGTGCAGATTTTTTAAAATTTACCTTGAAATAAATTTCACCCTGCCGAGATGGCGCGTGCTCATCTCCTATTGCTCTAGTCACCTCTACCATGTATTTAGAAAGCACCTCACAATTGGAAATGGGATTTCAGAAACTTTCTTCTTTGAACTCAACAGCAACTCAGAGGACTATTTTTCTGGTCATACACAAAAATCGCTGTCATTTATCAAAAGTGTGCTTCGCATGTGCTTTGACGCTGGAACTAAATGTGAATAAAAACTCAGTGAAGCAGGCTGACTTCCCCAAGTTTACCCAGCATCAATGTTAATGGAATTTGAATTTGGATATCTTTATATAATTCTCTGTCTATGAGTTCGTCTATCTGTAGGCATGTGTGTTGTACACACATAAGTAAAATGCCCAGATGTGCATTTTATTTCCCAATTTTCTATTGTCAGTGCTGCTTTCGGGAAGAAGAGAGAAGAAAAGGAAGAGGAGAACCTCAGACCAATGTATATTTTTTTTTTTTTTGCGAAATGCACACCCAATGCAAATTACACAGTAAAGTTAGCTGAGGGGCATAATTTGTTGCACAAATAAACAAACACTATTTGGTTCAGTCTGTGGCCACTGAAGTTATAATGAAAATCTAAAAACAACGGTAATGCTTCTAACCATAAAATTATAAGGCAAGAAAGTGGATTTAGATAACTGTAAGAGCCTAAATTGTATGTTTGTAAACTCACAGACGAAGCTTTTACTCAAATTTAGCTCCAGCTCAAATAGCACATCCAAGGCATAATTTTTATTTTGCCCTTTCTTCTGTCATATGAGTTGAAGACCCCAAGCATTAGAAAGGTCCATCCTGGCCAATAGGCTGGTGAAAAGATGCTCATCATCACTAATTATTAGAAGAATGCAAATCAAAACTACAATGAGGTACCACTTCACACCGGTCAGAATGGCCAACATTAAAAAGTCTACAAATAACAAATGCTGGAGAGGGTGTGGAGAAGAGGGAACCTTCCTACAATATAGGTGGGAATGTAAATTGGTGCAGCCCCTATAGAAAACAGTTATGGAGGTTCCTCAAAAAACTAAAAATAGAATTACCGTATGATCCAGAATTCCACTCCTGGGCATATACCTAGACAAGACTAATTCAAAAAGATACGTGCACCCCAGTATTCATAGGAGCACTATTTACAATAGCCAGGTCATGGAAACGACCTAAATGTCCATCAACAGATGAATGGATAAAGAAGATGTGGTACATATATACAATGGAATATTGCTCAGCCATAAAAAATAATGAAATAATGCCATTTGCAGCAACATGGATGCAACTAGAGATTATCATACTAACTGAAGTAAGTCAGAAAGAGAAAGACAAATACCACATATATCACTTATACATAGAATCTAAAATATGGCACAAATGAACCTAAAACAAAAACAGACTCACAGACATAGAAAACAGACTTGTGACTGCCAAGGGGGAGGGTGGGGAGGGGAGGGATGGATTGGTATTTTGGGATTAGCAGACGCAAACTATTATATATAGGATGGATAAACAACAAGGTCCTATTGCATAGCACAGGGAATTATATTCAATATCCTGTGATAAACCATAATGGAAAAGAATATTAAAAAAGAATGTATATATATGTATAACTGAATCACTTTGCTGTACAGCAGAAATTAACATTACGTTGTAAATCAACTATACTTCAATTTTTTTTAAAAGTCCATTCTTAGAAAAGACTGTGGTGGGAGTGGAGAAGAAGGAAGAGAGAAATGCAGCTTAATATGGCAAAGTTAGCCATAGAGACGGGGTTTATTAAAGATGGGGTGCTTCCAGGTACACTTTACCTGTAAGTGTTCAATTACGTGCCTTATCAGAGAATTCTGTCAGAATTCCAGAGTGTCAGAACTACGAGGACTCGGAGGTCCAATATCCTCCTCTTACAGAGTCTCAGAGACGCCAGGTAATTGCAGAGGGATTCCAGATACAGAAAGGGAGAACTCAAGTTCCCAGAACCGCAGGCCCATGTTGGCCTTCTCCACGTCGGGCAGCTCCTGGTGGCCGTGGCAGCATCCATTCCCGGGGCCAGTGTCGGGAGGGGTTTGGCCCAGTGGCGAGTGGCGGTGAGCTGGCCGTTCTCTTTAGCTGCTGCTCCAATCACTTCCCCTCCTCCAACACCTACAGGAGGGTGCGGAGAGGACAGCCATCCGCATTGGCTCCCCGCTCCAGGCCCTAACTCTAGCCAGGCCGGGGCCTGGGAACTGAGGAAACAGCAGGGAGGAGACAAAGGTTCTGTCCTGGGAGAGCTGAGGACTGCAGACCATAAACAAAAGAGAAAATGTCAGAGCGCTAAGTCAGGCCATCGCGAGGGCTGTAGACAAAATAAAGCTGGGAGGAGAGGGCACAATGGGCAGCGGTGGTATTTTAGATGGAGGGAAAGCTCTGAGTTCCTTACAGGCGACATCTGAGCAAAGAGTTGAGCCATGAGGAGGGAATGAACCCATATCTGGGGTAAGAGCGTTGCAGAGGGAGGAGAGGACAAGATGACAAGACAAGCGGAGTCCTAAATGAAGGTGGCATAACCCTTTTAATGCACTAAAAACCATTAAATTGTACACTTTAAATGGATAAATGATATGGCGTGTGACCTATCTCAATAAGGCTGGTAAAAGATTAAAAATACATTTTAAGCAAAAGATAAAGTCACTTGGGTTTTTCAGGGGCATATTTTCATGAACCTTATCTACTCCTTTAGGACAACATAAGGGAAATCATGTGACTGGACAGTTCAGGTCCTTCTCCTTTACCCCTTCCCTCTTCCTTTTATTATCCTGCTCAACACGGCCTTCCTGGGACTGGGTTAGTCAATGAGTTCCCAGTAAGGCCATCACGGCTGCTGGTGGCATCGTGCACTGTTGCCCCTCCACGACCACCACCAAGATTGGTATTTAGACAAAAGCCTTTAATGTCTTAACCCAATTGTCACCATTTTTGGCCAAAAAGCCTGAAACTGGAGGAGAGAAGCTGGAACTGTTAAATAACCTTCTGCGGGTTTTTTAATTTCAACTCCTATAAACCCACATGCCACAATTAAGAGTGTGTGGTCTAAAGGTTGGGATTTTTAAGTGTCCCAGTAGGCCAATAAGACAGAAATGTTTAATTCAGAGCAACTTTTCTGTTACCCTGAACCAAACCATATATAGATAATGGTCTATTTTTTTTTCCAGGCATCTGTATACTAAAAGAGCAGAGAACAGGCAAAAGAGAAACTTTCAACGAATTTTTCTTTTACTATTTATCCAAACTTCCTTTGTTCTGAGTCAGTCCACAGAAATTGTTAAATGTATTCAGAATACCTACTCATATTAGAGGAAAAATGAAGACAGATGTTGAAAACTATATAAAATGGAAATGGAGTTGGCCATCTTTTTAAAGACTCCCTTTGACATAAATAGCACTTAATTCCAAACATCGTCAATGAGACCCAACCTCCTAGGAAAGTATTCATTCACCAAGGATTCCCAAGAACCACACTGATGAAGGACAAATAACTTGGCATCTGTGTTGACTCAAACAAAGCAACGTCAGCAACTCTTCAGTTTTTAGATAGCATATATCTGTGATGTGATAACCTTTGAGCCTATTTTCTCATCTCTCAGTCTGTAGGCCAGCTTCAAGTTGTTGAAACCCAGGGTCACAGAAGGGGAAAAGCAAATTACTTCAATGCAAGAAAAAACAAACGGCAGCATCAAGCTCGTGCAGCTCAGCTCACATAAAAGATGAATGTGGCCGAGGTTAGTGAGACCTCCAGGGGAATCCTGAGGGTGGTAAGGTGAGCTTACCACAGAAAAATGCAGGCTCCAGCTTGAAACGCCTGTAAAACTAACTGAAACAAAAAAGTACAGTTTTGTGGGGTTTTTTAGCATACTGGGAAGAATCACCGTCAGACAACTGGTGTCCATCAGGGCTCACACTGGCTGTAATGGTTTCCTGACAGCTGCTGTGGATGGGTTGTCACCTTGTGTCTTTGCTTACAAACCGAACGGGAGGAAGGGAATTAACATGTCAAAGTGCAGAGATGAGATTTTAGCAGGAGAAAAATAAACTGGCAGTGGTCATTCAAACAACTTGGCTGCAAGCATTGATCTTGTTTTCGTGCTGTTGTTGTTGCTTTAGTTGTTTAAATCATAGTTTCTCATGCATGAGTTGAAAAACCGAATGACCAATTGAGACTCATGTTCCAACGTATTGTTAGCCAGATCGATGGATGAGAGAGAGACAAAGCTACTCGGCCAGCTTTTCTCTGGAATAGACCATGCCAAGTCCTCCACGTGACCAATCGAGGAACAACCATATGACCCAACTGAATGTGGAAGCCAAGCAAGGCTTTGTCTTCAGCTATGCCCCCATCTCCTTGCAGGAGAAAGAAATTAGAATCAAGTTAGAACTAAGTTATCCGACTCATACTGTGTTAATGAGTTAAGATAACTAAGAAACAGTCACCAAAGAGTAGATATCCAGAGTGTCCAAAGAAAGCACTCCTAATAGATTTTTTTAAGCCTTCTCTTCTCTACTGCAAGGCTCCCATCACTCTCCTTTATAATAATATCTAAATGTTTCAGCTGCAAAAGCTGTATTTGGTTCTTTTCAACCTGTTTCATTTGTATCTGTTAGAAGCATATCAAAAGTGGGATTTAATTTGTCGGGAAGCCATCCTGCTAACACAAACGTTCCTCTGAGATGTCGAACCTTGAAAATAATTACCTTTGGGAACCGTTTTGGGGGTCGTATCAGACCCGTGTTTCTCAACCTTTGTTTAACTGGGGTGATTATATAATTTCATATCTAAACCAAGATACTTGAAGAGCTAAAAAAAGGTGTTATAGATAATTATTCCTGAACAATAAGTATAAACTGGGACAGAATGAGAAAACTGGACATATGGTCATCCTTGTGTTTAACTCATGCCGATACAATATTTTCTCTCTCTTTTTTTCTGTTTGTCCCCGTCAGGCTAGGAGCTCTCCTAGCCCACCAAAATAGGAGTGTCTAGCCTCTCTTTCTTGCAGTTTATATTGTGGAAAAATAATTATATTGTATATATTTTTCACCCTACATGCACCAGTCAAGAGATCCCAGTATTTCTCCCATGTGGGTATATGTGTCCCTGCTGAATCAGTTCAAATGAAAATCGCTATCTGTTGAAAACTGTGATGGGTACTTGCTAGTTCCCCCAGCTCCAGCAGGTCGGTGTACTGCCATAGAGGAAAAGGAGGCCCTGTGGTGCCTCTGTACCGACGAGTAAGAGGCCCTCGGAGTAACGTCACTTTACAGCAAGGAGTTTAAGGGACAGCTTCATTCTCAATGTGGGGTCTGAGTGGGGTCCAGAAAAATGGAAAATATTTGGAAGGTTTCAATGAGTTTACTGTTAACTGGCGATTGAACAAATCCAATCGCCAATATCCTAGGCCTGGTTACTAAATCAGCTACAATAGAAAAAGAAATATTTGTATTTCTAATAGAAATAAAATCAAGGAGAATACGAATGTCCTACACCATGTGGAGGACAAGTGCACGTCAATTTCTTGGTGGTTTGGGAAAAATGGGCTTAGAAAGGGCAGGGATGAAAAGGCATTTATGTGCCAGAAAAAGGAATATTATTTCCACAATGCAGCCTTGAGAAAGATAAAGGTGGCAACAGACCAGGTCCTTGAGACTGGTCTTGTGTGAAACTGTCACTGGTGGGGCAGGAAGTCCCAAGACAATTCAGTTTTGCTCTTGTCGTGCCCTGGAATGGAATTGTACTAGTCAGAGCTGCCTTTGGCAAAGGAAAAAAAAAAGTGCCACAGGCATTGGTATGCTCTAACAGTTTAATAAGACAGGGTGCCCCAGTGCATAGCCCTTCAACAAGAAACGCCAAGTTGATGTTCCTCATTCAAGCGAAAGCAATGAACAGGTGATAGAAAGTGTTTAGCATCCCATAGGACGCTGGCTGGAAGGTCATTGAGTTGGGGGTACAGGAAGAAATCTTTTAAACTGCTTCTACTCTAGCCATTCATCTTGATGATGATCAACTTAAATTTGAATAGTTCTGTTCTAGAATCAGCAGCTTTCAGGGCTCTGTTGGATAACTGGGGCTGGGCAAGAATTTTTACCTGAACATCATGTCTGGAAACTACTTGATGGTATGAATTATTTAGGATGGTCAGGGAAGAAGAAGGAAAGAGGAGAAGAGAGGTAAGACACTTGGGCCTTCAAGGAGTCCCAGAATTTTGAAAGGTGATAAGTGGTCATGTAAGAAAAAAAGTATTTTCAATCCTTAAAATAATCACCAAGGCCCGCAGGAAGCTTAGAAATGCCTTTGACCTGCATTAGGAAAATCTCAATGAAAAACCTCACCCCACTTTCTCAGGTGTTGGGAAGGCAGGGAAGCTTCTCGGCTGCCCTTGCTACTGATGTTTCTACAATTTATGAGAGAAGATCCAGGCTAATGTTATTTATTTGGGGGGGGGAGGGGAGCAATATTGTGGTATGTTCTTTCATCTAAAGCAAGTAAATGGACAAGAATGTGTAGCTTCCACTAACCAGGCATCTTCATTCCCCTTCCTGACTCATGAATGAAGTCAGGAAGGAGTACGCTTCCTCACCACGTCGTTCAGTTACCACGGCCGGATGCTTCAACTTCACAGCCCCTCCTCAACAACCAGGCTCCATGGGGTAACATCAACAAGAGACTGGGGATGATGTGATTCTTTGTCCCCAGAGGGCTACATTAATAACATTAAGGGCATTTTACATTTCTCCTCTCTGGGAGGATATTTTGACCGCTCAAGGTTTGTAGTCTGTTTGAACAAGAAACCGTTTTACACATGAAAGGATGCTCAACATCACTAACCATTAGAGAAATACAAATAAAAACTACAATGAGGTATCATCATCAAAAAATCTATAAACAATAAATGCTGGAGAGAGTGTGGAGAAAAGAGAACCCTCTTGCACTGCTGGTGGGAATGTAAATTGATACAGCCACTGTGGAGAACAGTATGGAGGTTCCTTAAAAAACTAAAAATAGAACTACCATATGATCCAGCAGTCTCACTACTGGACATATACCCTGAGAACATCATAATTCAAAAAGAGTCATGTACCAAAATGTTCATTGCAGCTCTATTTACAACAGCCAGGACATGGAAGCACCTAAGTGTCCATCGACAGATGAATGGATAAAGAAGTTGTGGCACATATACACAATGGAATATTACTCAACCATAAAAAGAAACAGAATTGAGTTATTTGTAGTGAGGTGGATGGACCTAGAGTCTGTCATACAGAGTGAAGTAAGTCAGAAAGAGAAAAACAAATACCATATGCTAACACATATATATGGACTCTAAAAAGAAAAGAAAATGGTTCTGAAGAAACTAGGAGCAGGACTGGAATGAAGCAGACGTAGAGAATGGACTTGAGGACACGGGAAGGGGGAAGGGTAAGCTGGGACAAAGTGAGAGAGTGGCATTGACATATATACACTACCAAATGTAAAATAGATAGTGGGAAGCAGTCCCATAGCACAGGGAGATCAGCTTCTGTTTTGTGACCACCTAGAGGGGTGGGATAGAGAGGGTGGAAGGGAGACACAAGAGGAAGGGGATATGGGGATATATGTATACATATAGCTGATTCACTTTGTTATACAGCAGCAACTAACACAACAATGTAAAGCAATTATACTCCACTAAAGATGTTAAAAAGAAAAGTCAAAGATAAAAAAAATTGTTTTATACTCCTGAATAACTCATTCCTGTCCAACTATTTCTACATAACTTCCAGGATATGAAAACCACACAAGTCTCCCAACATGGCTGCTTTCTTTCCTCTCATAAACAAACTCAGCAGTAATCATGCCATGTGGTCACTCTGGAGCTGAGTATTGCTTAAGCTTTTTCCTTCACTCTTTTGTTCTGCCAGACAGTGATTATGACATTTCTCCCCACGTCTAGAGAACAGAAAGGGTCTCGTCTCCTGGCCTCTTGCCCACAGCCTTGTCCTTTGTCAGCCATAAATAAATGATGTCAGCATAATGGATCCAGGCTCAGTATATGATGGGCTCCATACCGGCCCCAAAGATATCAGGTCCTAATCCCTGGAACCTGTAAATTTCACCTTATCAAGAAAAAGGGTCTGTGGAGGTATGATTGAGTTAAGGATCACAACATGGGGAGATTATCCAGGATTTTCTGGGTGGACCCTAAACGTGAGCACATAAGAGGGAGGTGGAGGGACATTTGACATAGACAGAAAAGGAGAAAGCAATGTGACCATGGAGGCAGAGACTGGAGTGATGCGGCTACAAGCCAAGGGATCCTGGCAGCCACCAGCAGCTGGAAGAGGCAAGGAACAGATTCTCCCTTAGAGCCTTCAGAGAGAGCAAAGCCCTGCCAACACTTTGATTTCAGTTAAGTGAGATGGATTTCAGACTGCTGACCTCCAGAACTATGAGATAATAAATTTCTGTTGTTTTAAGCCATTTGTTGTTAAAGCCGCCACTGGTAACTACTAGACGCGGTTACCTGGGTTCGACCTTCAGTACCTGGCAGCTGCATGCAGTCACTGCTGTGATGCTGAGTGCATCTCAGCACACCAACTTCTGTGACTTTTCCAAGGAAGAGCTGACTCTTTCCTCTCCTCAGCTGACCCAAGGAACTCAGTATCTCTGTGCCATTCTGACCTCTTGAGAACCAACAGGAGGAAACAAAAGCCCTAAAGAGATATTCAGACATGAATTTCTAAGCTTGAGTGTTGGCTCCAAGGAAGCTCCGCCCACCCTTACCCGCACTGAGCTACTCTCTCATCTAAGCTGAAATGTCATACAAAATGTCCTCCAAGCCACTTGATGGTCATAATGATTAGGGTTTAACTGTGTGAATTTGGTTACTTTATTTTTCTGGGCTTCAATTTCTTCACCTGAAAATGAAGATTGTAAAACACCCATCTCATTTGAAAGAGAAAAGAAACTTCCCTTGCAGTAGGATATATCTGAAATGTATCAATAAAATGTTTTCCCAGGATAAATATTACCACCAAATTCTTTCTTCAATGCCTGTGGCCTTGACTAAATCTGATGGATTCAAAAACATGGACTTTTCTCCCAAAACAATATCTCTCCTCCCAGAAAAATTGGAGGAGGAATCTCCTAAGAGATATATTATAAAAGAACTTTATTATAACCAGCTCAGGAAGCATTATTTCAGATTAGGTTACACTATGATCCCCAAAGGGATTTTCAGGTCAGTCATGAAAACTATGTTCTAGATTAAACTTCAACCAATGACTCAATTATATAAAAAATGTATTTTTATAAATCTTAAATAAGAAATGTCTTATTGAGTTTATGGAAACCAAAGAGAAAAAAAGAATTCTTTTTCTTTTTAGACTTCGCATTTCATAAAATTTTATAAATGGCAAAAGATTTGCAATGTTATTTCATGATCTTAAATATGCTTCAGAGCTTCAGGGCTTTTAAAAAATATCATTAATATAAGCCAGGTTGAAAAAAAGTAGCAATTTCTGGAGTCTAAATTAAATTGGTTGCTGTCCAAGATTTTTTGCATTAGGAGATGCCAGGGGAAAAAAAAAAGACCATTAATCACTTTCCGCAGATATTTGGAATCTCCTATGCACCCAGGGATGTAAAGTGCTTCGGAAACAGGCTGCATGGCCTCTGAAAGTACAACTGTGCCCCCTGGGCTTCTGCTTGGTTGCCTGTAACATGAGAGAGTTGAATGAGATGATCTTGAAAGTTCCTTCCGGATCACATACTCCACTCTTTTTTTTTTTTTCTTTTTTTGCGGTACGCGGACCTCTCACTGTTGCGGCCTCTCGCGTTACAGAGCACAGGCTCCGGATGCGCAGGCTCAGCGGCCATGGCTCACGGGCCCAGCCGCTCCGCGGCATGTGGGATCTTCCCGGACCGGGGCACGAACCCGTGTCCCCTGCATCGGCAGGCGGACTCTCAACCACTGCGCCACCAGGGAAGCTCCGCATACTCCACTCTTGTATGAAGGCCAGGAGAAACTGGGGGGTCCAGGGGTCCACTTACAGAGTCAGCATGTAAGGACAAGCCCTCAGTGAGCTGGTGAGGAGATCGGCTTAGTTCTAGACAAGACGTGAGACTCATAAGGACTCTATACCTAGGGAGGAAAACCTCAGCTCCTCAGAGAGGCCTTCGCTGAAAACTCAGTAGCCGGGATGATAGCGCTGACTGCCAACAGTGCCCCTGTGCTGTCAGCCAGATGCCCCTTGGTCGATTTCTTTCATTGCACTTAGTGCCATTGGAAAGAATTTTTTCTCTTAATCTGTGTGTTTGTTTATTATCTGTTCTCACTCACTCAACAATAACTTCTGACAGAGCAGGGACCATCTCTTTCCCTCTCACCACGTGTCATGAATGAATGACTGGCTGGAACTACCCTGGCCTTCTGAGCATCTGTTCTCTACAGGAAACAGGAGCAATCTTCTCAAAATGTAAATTTAATCCTGCCATTTTCCATTGTAGAACCTGTCATCGGCTCTAAGGCTTGAGACTAAATCTCCCATCCTGTCCTAGAATCGGGCTAACTCTCAGGTTGCTTTTGCTCCATTCTCCCTCTTGCACTCAGAAATCCAGCCTCTCTGGCCTAGGTTCATTTCTCCTCGTGCACCATGCTCATCCCTCCATCTGGCCTGTGCACCTTACCCCCTCTGTCAGATCGGGAACATGATGCACTAAAAGCATACCCTACCTGGCTCCCAGCCATCGCCCAGTGAACTCTCTCTCACCTTTCAGATCTTAGCTCGCTGATCTTTTCCTCAGGAGTAAGCCTGCCCTGACACAGACACAAGCATACACGTCCTAGGTGAGACCTTCTGTTATCTGCCCTGGAAAGACCCTCCTCTCCTGCAGTGAGCTTATCTCAGTTTGCAGATGTTCACTTATGCATGTGATTATTTACTTAATATTTGTCACCCTAACTTCCTTGTAAGATCTGAGAGAGCAGGGGCCAGTCTGTTTTTTGCTTGCCTTGGAGCCCTCAGAACCTAGCACAATGCCTGCTGCATAGTAGCCATGAAGTTAATATTTGCAGAAAAGATCAATGAATGAGCTAATGAATGAATGAAAGAATAACACCTTCATATCTGGATAAAGCCAACATCTCTGTGTTGTCTCAAATATTCTAAGGAATTGTTTGTAAAACTCAACTGTCACAGGTAATGAGAGCAGACTTCCTTTCAAAACCGATCTCCTCAAATACAAAGCTATGGTCCTTTTGGCCGATTAATTGTATCACAAACCAGTGAGGAAGGCCTCCCCAAGATCTAATCCCTCTGTACAGCCGGAGCTCCCTGCTGCCCTGTCTCTTTATACTCACTCATTCCAACCAGAACGTTTTAATTTGGAGAAAATAATGAACCTCAAGAGGAAAACGGTGGGGGGGGGGGGGGGGGGGGGGGGCGGGGAGCGGCATGCAATGGGGCCATGGAATTTGAGTCAGTGTCTGGTTACCATTTAGGGCCTAGAAGGAAACAACTAGGGCCAAGGAACTGGCAGCTGCAACTGCTCTTTGTTCTGTTTTTAAAAAGAAAATTCCACAAAATAAAGTTCTGGGGCTCAAAGCAAAAATGTTTTCTGTGTTATAGAGGATCTCCCGGAAGTGTGCTTCAAAACTGCTGAAAACTCAAAACTGTAGGAAAACATTTGCTAATTGGAAAGAAAAGACTGACTATGAGGTCAGGATTAAGAAACTGGAGAAAGAAGTCTTTTCCTCCAGAGAGAGATAAGGATCACAAATGCTGATCCCCAGTGTGCACGACTATTTAGGAGATAATCTCTGCACTGACCAGAAAACAAAAGGTGGAGAATTACACAAAAAGCCATGCTGGCAGAAAACAGGTAACTCATAACAAAGGAAACACAGAGCCACAAAGAAGTTGAAGGGAAAGTTGTGTGGACACGGGAAAGAGTCAAATGGCAAAAGCTGATCCCCGGAGAGCAGACCAGCCAGCTGGACCAAAACGATGCTGCCGAGATAAGAGAAAAATGTAAACACAACCTGATAATCCAACAACATTAGTTCCAACTGAGGAGAAAACAACCATAAATCTTGTAGAAATGTGATACGTTGGAAACCGGGAGAATGGATCTTAACCAGATCTAATGCTGACTTATGTTTCATTCTCAGGTCCTGTGTGGAGGTGGATATCTGGGTTGGAGTTAGGATTCCTGCCATCACTGGGGCGTCCATCTCACCCTCTCAGAACCCTGCTTTCTCACGTGTGGAAGGAGGGTGTTTCCTGTCCCTTCATGATCCACTGGGGTCCCTGACATCTGGGCAGTATAAGAGCTTGTGGGAAAACACAGGATTTCATTGGTGGAAGATCGCTATCTCTCTATATCTATGGCTCTTCTCTTGACTATCTGTGTGACTTTGGGCAGGTGGCCCAACTCCATTCAGATTCAGTTTACTCATTTGAAAAATGGGGAAAACTATGGAGAATTATTAACTGTGGTTGGGAGGCATTCACTACTGTGCTCAAAGTTATAGAGTCAGGATTCAGACTCAGTCTCACTGATGCCAATGACCCTATTCTTTCCCCTATGGCACTGCTTCCCAATGAAACCACAGCGAGTTTTGTATCATGAAAGACAGTTATTAATGGTCAGGACTAAAGATGATAATAAGCCACATAAAGTCCCCACACTTGAAAAATGTTCAGCAAATATGAACCACGATTATAGTTGCTCTTTGTAATTGCAAATCCCTTGAGCTCAGGGTCTTGATGAATAAAAGAAGGAAAATGAATAACAACTTAATTTCTCACAAGGTAAATTTTTCTGTACTGTTTCACCTCTCTCTCCCCAAAGTCTTTCTTCTAAATATTGATTTTATGTCATGATCCGCAAATAATACATGTTGAACAGACTCAAATATGCTGACCATTTGAGAGTTCACACAGTTGAACAAGTTCATCAAGAGATAAGCAAGAAAAGATGTACTGAAAAGGTTCAGGGTCTGCCTTGGGCAAAATACATGCTTTCTTGTTGTAAATAACTTATTGACTTTAAATATTTTCAAGTACTTGGTCTCACATCTGTAGGACATATGAAACTAAACTCACAAGGAAATAAGCCCCATTTCATTTCAGTTTTGGGGGTCTCTGTATGCCCAAAACCATTCTGTTTCCTGGAGAGGTACAAGTTTTTCCAGATGGAATTTCAAAGTTTTGTTCCAGCTTCCAAATACTGACCCTGTCCACCAGACCCAACTCTGGCCCTTACATCTGGTTTTGGATGGTAATCACCAAACCTAACCATGCCACAAAGAAAGATTTCGATTTGGTTTCTTAATTGAAACCTTGTGATGAAGGTTTCAATTCACTCACTCTCCCCTGGTTAGTACCAGTAAGCTTTTAAATGGATCAACCGTCAGTCCTTCTGAAGCTCAGCCCTGAAGTCATAATTCCATCTGGGCCAAACTCAGAGAGTCAAAAAGCTAAATGCTCAATACAGTCTTGACATATAGTAGATGTTCAGTAAACATCTGTTCAGTGAAAGGATGAGAAACAAGACACAAATGCAGGAAAATGATCATATATGGTACCAGATACTTCACTGGGTCCCTTTGATATGTTATTTTTCAGATTCTTCCTTTTTAACCTGAGGTCTTCCTCATTTTATACATCAGAAAGGCTGAGAAAGATACGATAATGGGTTTACAATTACACAGCCTGTTTAGAGAGGAGTCAGGATTCAAACCCAAATCCCAATGCCAAAGCTCCTATTCTTTCCACTGAACTACATGCCCTTCCCAGTGAAATTTCTACTAACATAGGTTTCACATGCAGATAATAACAACTAAGCCAAAGTAATGGGATTTTTCCTCAGGCTATATTAAACTTGAAAAGGATGCAGCTTTTGTTTTTTAATCTAGGCCTACTTGATGCTATATAGGATTTATAGAGATAAGACAAGCCCCATCTTCAATATTTAAAGTTAGAATTTCACCAAAACTATTTTGTGTAAAAAAATTTTTTTCATGTCAAATATTCATTTTTCTGTTTTATCTCTAAGTAAAGCAATCTGAAGGTTGAGTGTTTTATCAGTTAAGAATTGAGTTTTGCTGCACTGTAACAGAGAACATAAGGAACAGTGATTTAAAAGAAGTGTAGAGATGAGAAATTGATGACTGGTATGAAATTTCCACAATGTCATCAGGATGCAGGCTTCTTATATCCTTAGCACAATCTTATTGTCTTCATGGTCCCAAAATGGCTGCTGGAGCACCAACAATTACAAATGGCCATTCCAGACAAAGGGAAGATAGAAGAGCCCAGAGCAAGAGTGTATGTCAGTTGGGAAAATCCCTTTAAAATTCCTTTCCCAGAAACCTTATCCAGTGATTTCTGTTAACATCTCCTTGGCTACAACTATATCACGTACAAGAGGAGTAAGAAAAAGTACATATGTAAGGTAGGTACGTTGCCAACCCAACAAAGTGTGATTCTCTTAGTAAGAAAAAGGAAAGACTATTAGATAAGCAACTACAGGGTCTGACACAAATGCCTGAAACATCATTTAAACATCTAGCATATAATGTGTCCTTTAGTTTCAAGAAACTACAAACTCAGAGAGATTGAGTGGTGTGCAGAAGGTAGAATCCTTGCTTCTATGAAGTATAACAAAACCATTTCGCAGACTGTTGCCTCAAATGTTGGACAATAAAGAGGTTAAAAGTTGTCCAGCTTATTTAAAAAATCAATCTAAATGAAAAGAAGGCATGATTTTATGAAGAATATGTGAGCCTTTAAATACCCTTGGTTTCAAAGTCTCTGAAGTGTTGATCTATGATCATTCCATATTCCATATATGGAATTCTATATCATTCCATATTCCAATAACCTAAAGGCATATGTGTCTGATCTTATGGCTAAAGGTAAAACACCCCTAACTATGGAAGACATTATCACACGCAAGAAAACCAAAGATTTCCCTTCTCCTCCTACAGGTCTCAGCTCAGGGAGCTGCTGGGAATGACCCTCTGTCCAAGGTAGGAGGAACGCAGAACCAAACTGTGTGATTGGCAAGAATACTGGGTTCTCATATTGGAATCAGTTTTAAAGGTGCTTAAGGTCATTGTCTCCCAACCCAACTCCATCTGTGCAGAGCGAAGGAGAGGAGAAAGAGGGGCTACATGAACAGCAGATGCAGGCTAGTCAGCAGGAACCAGAGTCTGATGCCCAAACTTCCAGCTGGAGGCTCAGTTCTGGCCCCTAGTGAAGGTGCCCCTCTCCCAGTAACACTACTGGGGAGTTGTTCTCAGAGACACTGCCCCACGTGTTGTGACTTGAGATTACTTTAATGTGCTTCTTTGAGGCCTTGTGGTTAGCTGAGTAGATGTTGGCCAACATTCAGGTGATTGATGGAAGTTAGAACCAGGGATGGTGCAGCACAACCAAAGGGCAACAACCATCTCAAGAACAAGACTTCACAATCTCATCCTTGTGTTCCCATCTCCAATGTTCATATCTATTCTTACCACTTGCTTTCTTCAGACTATGTTGGTTCCTTTTTTGATTCATGATAATGCCCCAGAAAGTGCTGACTTATCCACTCTTCTAAAGAAGGACACATTACAGAGCAAGAATAGGTGGAGGAGAAGTATATGGAGAAAACCATTTGATGTGGAGTGTAATGACAAGAAAGACTGAAGATCACGTCGACTCTTACATTGTTCCCATTGACACATCTTAACATTGATGTGCTATGGGCATTTCAAAAGATACAGATTATTATTTTTAAATACAAAATGCACATTAACTTGAAGTCCTTAGATTTGCTTTGTATTTGTGGTTATATCATTTCTTATCTGCCATGGAGCAACCACAACTAGAAGGAAAAAAAGGCAGAAGGGACCAGAAATAACTTCTGGAAAACTGAAACCACATAGGCTGAAGTCAACTGAAAATTTTTGTCTCTTTGTATATAAACTTACCCACATCCAGGTGTTATAGACAGCTGCAGGACCAAGCTCAACCTTCAGAAATATTAGTCTGTAGCAGCATCTCATATCTCTGAACTCCTGTTAGAATTGCAGTCTATCCCACATCACACAACCCTTACAAATGCCATCTTTGGCTGATTTTACCTTTCATGCAAGTTTGTCCTTCAAGGAATTTCAAACTATTTGAGAAATGTTTTTGTTCTTTTGAAGTTACACACAGTCTTTAGTGCAATTTTGCACATAGCAGGCATGCCATAGGTGTTCACTGATTTATGTATGACATGCAATATATCAGCTATGCATCTGTTGGAATCCAAGGGATCGATAAATATTTCCATGGTCCATCCGCCCACACTCTAAGTTAAGAACCGGTTGAGAGACGCGGGGTCATGCAGAAAATGAAAATGTGAACTCCATCACTAATCCGAGCTGTTTTGGAGGGTGTGGCTTAAGCGGTCAACCTCAACTGGCTTCCCAACACCTCCTTCTGGAATTGGGAATTAGACAGATTCGTCCACCAGTCACTGGTGCTGTTGGCCTTGCACAGACCTCCATAGCATGGCCAGCTGGCAGCCCAGGAGACAGCCAGAGACACCCTTTTGAACGTGAGACGATCAAGAGGGGCAAACCAAACTTACACAGCTCCTTTTCCAAATACTCTTGAGCAGCTAAATCTCTCCTTCTCCCAGGAGAAGGAGTTAGTAAGGGGTTTAAAAACAAATATCACAGTCCTGTCTCCTGGGGATTGGAAGCCCTTTTCTCTCTGAGAAGTGTAGGACATCTTCCCATTTAAATTCCACAGATGCCTGATATTTTTTCCCCCTGGATGTTAATCTACTGTCCTGAGAGGATCATTTATATTTATTATGTGCCAAACCCAACGCCCAACACATAATTCAAGATAACCCCCCTCATAAATTCTATGTATAAGATTTATATACCCCAGATGGGTGGAGGTTTTGACCTTCAGAACTGAACATATTTTTGTAATTCATGAAATGCCCCGCAATGCGCAGAGCTCTGTTCCTCGTGTTTCCTGTGTTGTCTCCTACGTGCTGGGAGATTATGAAGCAAAGACAGTGAAATAAATACTAAGCTCGAAGAATTTGTTATAAGGATCTTGATAAATGTTTTTAGATATATGTGATTTATTCCATAACAATTCCCTCTCTGACTCTTTCCAACAAAATGAGAGATATAAGTTTAGGAAAGATCTGTTTTTAGACCGCTTGGAACTAACAAAAATGTGTGCCAGTGCCATGTGCAAGGGAATCATATTAAAGGAATCATGATTCTTTTTTTTTTTTCCTTTTTTTTGCGGTATGCGGGCCTCTCACTGTTGTGGCCTCTCCCATTGCGGAGCACAGGCTCCGGGTGCGCAGGCTCAGTGGCCATGGCTCACGGGCCCAGCCGCTCCGCGGCATGTGGGATCCTCCCAGACCGGGGCACGAACCCATGTCCCCTGCATCGGCAGGCGGACTTTCAACCACTGCACCACCAGGGAAGCCCAGGAATCATGATTCTTAATTCTTAATCTTGGGTGGGTGGCCAATCTAAGACACCTTAATAAAATGATAACGCATGATCAGAATCCTTGATACATTAGGGATATGCATGATCATGGGCTTTCACAGAGTATTTTAGTAGGAAAGGTAGCTAGGACTAGCTGATGTAGTCGACAACTCCTAAATCTCAATAAACATTTGTTCAGAGCCCAGGGCACAGTCCAATAGGAGTGGGGTTTTCCTCCTATTTCAGGGTCCCAGGCTCCTTCTACCTTGTGCTTTCACTTTCTCCTAGGTCTTCAGAATTCTCCTCATTCAGTCCAAGTGTGAGAAAAGCGTGTGAGGATGGAGGTTAGGATGTTTGGCCTGGTTTGGCTTTCAAAGATACAAGCCTAGAAATGGCACACACATCACTTCTGCTTGGACCTCTTAGGCCAGAACTCAGTCACATGCCACACCTGCCTGCAAAGGGACTGGAAATGGAGCTTGCAGAGTGTCCAGGGAGAACAGGACAAGAGTGATGGTGGCTACAGCAGCCTTAAAACAGCCAGGACCAAAAGCAGCCAGTAACAAAAGACCACTGTTATATGATTCAATTCATATGAACTACCCAGGATAGGTTACTCTTTAGAGACAGAAGTGGATTAGCAGTTGCCTAGGATTTGAGAGGGATTATAGGGGAGAAGAGGGGTGATAACTAAAATGTACAGGGTTTCTTCTTAAGGTGATAAAAGTGCTTCAAACTTGACATTAGTGATGGTTGTACATCACATATATGTGAATACACTAAAACCCATTTAACTGTAAATGGATTAATTGTATGGTATATGAGTTATATCTCAATAAAGCCATTATTTTAAAAAGAACAGGACCAGTTGGAGATATGGGAATTCTCTGCACTATCTTTGCAACTTTCATGTAAATATATAGCTATTCTAAAATATAAGATTATTTTCTTTAAGTCAGGACCAATTTCAAAGGCTGAATTTTTCTTGCAATATCTTCTCTCTTACCTTTTTCTCTGGTGACACTGCATACCAGAGGCCGTATACTTCAAGTCAAAAAGCTTCAACTTTGAGGGAGTTTTTCAATGTGTCTGAGGCTCAGTTTCCTATTTGTAAAATGGGAATAATGCATTGACCTCAACAGTTTGTTGTATGTCTAAGATATTAAATCTGAAAACCTGTGGCAATCCAAACATCTAATTGGCTCTTGATGAAAGCATATGAATCATTTAAGCTCTTCAAAGGAAAATAAAATATTAAAAATACAAATAACCCAATTAAAAATTGGTTTAAGACTTAATCACATACTTCACAAAAAGAAGATATTCAAATGCTCAGTGTTATGGATGGAATGTGTACCCCCCAAATTCATATGTTGAAATCCTTCAGTGTGATGATATTAGGAGGTGGGAGCTTTGGGAGGTGATTAGGTGATGAGGATGGAGCCCTCATGAATGGGAAGAGACACAAGAGATCTCTTTCTCTCTCTCTCATTCTCTCTCTCTTTCTCTATCTATATCTCTCTAGCATGTGAGGATGCAGCAAGACAATGGCTGTCTACAAGCCAGGGATTTGCCCTCATAAGGCACTGCCTTCCCAGCCTCCAGAACTATGAGAAATAAATATTTGTGTTTAAGCCACCCAGTCTGTGCTATTGTTATAACATCCAGAATGGACTAAGACAGTCAATAAGCATATGAAAAGGTGCTTAACATCATTAGTCACCAGGGAAATGCAAAGCAAACCACATACCTTTACACACTCACCAGAAAAGCTAAAATTAAAACTGACTATACTTAGTGTTGACACAATGTGGAACAACTAGAAGTCTCATACATCACTGGTGGGAGTTCAGAATTGTACAATCACTTTGAAAACAAACTGGCACTCTCTGATAAATTTAAGTTTTCACCTACCCTAAGACCCAGCAACAGCACTCCTAGATATATACCAAGAGAAACAACTGTATAGGTTCCTAACAAGCTGATCTATAAATAGCAGATTTATGCATACAAAGCATAAAGTGGAAATAGCCCAGGTGTCCATCCATTGGAAAATGGATAAACAAATTGTGGTATGTCCATACCAAAAAAAAAAAAAAAAACAAATTAACATAGATGAGTCTCAAAAAAATATGCTGAGCAAAATGTTGCATAAACAAAAGAACACACATGTATGATTCCATTTATATGAAGTTCTTGAACATAAAAAAAACAATCTGGGCTTCCCTGGTGGCTCAGTGGTTGAGAGTCCGCCTGCCGACGCAGGGGACACGGGTTCGTGACCCAGTCCGGGAAGATCCCACGTGCCGCGGCGCGGCTGCGCCCGTGAGCCATGGCCGCTGAGCCTGCGTGTCCAGAGCCTGTGCTCCGCAACGGGAGAGGCCTCAGTGAGAGGCCCGTGTACCGCAAAAAAAGATAAAAAACAATCTATAGTGACAGAAAACAGATCAGTGTTTCCCTGGAGTTGGGGGTTGTTGGGTAAGAATTGACCAGAAAGAAGTATGAGATAACTTTCTAGGATGATGGAAATGTTTTATGTTTTAATCAGCATATATAAATTTGTTAAAATTCATTGTGCTGAACACTTAAGACTTATGTATTTTACTGAATATAATAAAGTACTGTTAACATGAAAAACAAGGAAATCGTACTAATGGAAGAAGAGCAGAAACTATTTCATCCTTTTTGCTTTGGAAATGAGAGGGTGTATGGTATATATGTGCTAATTGTCTACACATGCCTCCCACCAGCTGCCTCCCCAGGTCACCAAGGTGAGAACCCTGGAAAATTACCTCCAGTCAATGTCATTTAGAGACAGCCCTGCAAATAGCCATGCCCAGTGCATACTCTGCAGGCCCATCTATTCCATATAACAGTAAAAATATAATAATAACCTCTAACCTAGACAAGTCTTGGATTGCATTTTTCTTAAGTTATATAAAGCTTATGAAAACAGGAAATAAGGCACATTGAAGACACTGCAGAAAAAAATATCCAAAATAGACTAAAATGCAGGTGAAGATTATGAGAAGAGGACAGATGACGCATATTTTTTTTAAGTTCCAAAATTATGCCAGCCAAAACACAGGAGAAAAGGAAGTGAGACTCCTGGGATGGAATGGCAATCCAAGACAAGGAAAACACAGAACATTGATAGCATTGTGCGTAAGCATGGGGGGTGGGGGGAAGAAGCTAGATCAGTCTGCGTGTTAACTTACAGCCAGCAACCAGTTAAAATGGGAATTTAATAACTCTTAAGGCTTATGTCTTACACAAGAACAGGAATTGAATGAAAGTCAGAGGCAGAATCCTATTAAATTGCTGGAGCAGATTTTATTCCTTCACTTTTAGGTTTTAAGACTTAAACTTTGGTGAGATAGAAACAATCAGCTATTTATTAATAAACTCAGAATTTTCTTCTAATAGCAATTGGGACTTTCGTGTTATTAGCTGTTTACACAATATATTTGTTCAGTAACTAGTTTTTTTTTTAATGTTCACAGATTCTGAAATAAGAACAAATTATGTATATTTGCATAAACTCTTCTGTGTGTGTGTGTGTGTGTGTGTGTGTGTGTGTGTGTGTGTTTATAGAGCCTAAAGAATTAATGGATCCCAGGACATGGGCATTGCATTTTTTTTTTTTTGATCTTTATTGGAGTATAGTTCCTTTACAATGGTGTGTTAGTTTCTGCTTTATAACAAAGTGAATCAGCTATACGTATACATATATCCCCATATCCCCTCCCTCTTGTGTCTCCCTCCCACCCTCCCTATCCCACCCCTCTAGGTGTCACAAAGCACTGAACTGATTTCCCTGTGCTATGCAGCTGCTTCCCACTAGCTATCCATTTTACATTTGGTAGTGTGTATACTTCAATGCCACTCTCTCACTTCGACACAGCTTACCCTCCCCCTCCCCATGTCCTCAAGTCCATTCTCTACATCTGCATCTTTATTTCTGTCCTGCCCCTAGGTTCTTCAGAACCTTTTTTTTTAATTCCATATATATGTGTTAGCATATGGTATTTGTTCTTCTATTTCTGACTTACTTCACTCTGTATGACAGACTCTAAGTCCATCCACCTCACTACAAATAACTCAATTTCATTTCTTTTTATGTCTGAGTAATATTCCATTGTATCTATGCACCACATCTTCTTTATCCATTCATCTGTCGATGGACACTTAGGTTGCTTCCATGTCCTGGCTATTGTAAATAGTGCTCCATGAACGTTGTGGTACATGACTATTTTTGAATTATGGTTTTCTCAAGGTATATGCCCAGTAGTGGGATTGCTGGGTCGTATGGTAGTTCTATTTTTAGTTTTTTGAGGAACCTCCGTACGGTTCTCCATAGTGGCTGTATCAATTTACATTCCCACCAACAGTGCAAGTGGGTTCCCTTTTCTCCACACCCTCTCCAGTATTTATTGTTTTGTAGATTTTTTGACTATGGCCATTCTGACCGGCATGAGGTGATAGGTCATTGTATTTTTTTTTTTTTTTTGCTGTACGTGGGCCTTTCACTGCTGTGGACTCTCCCGTTGCGGAGCACAGGCTCCGGACGTGCAGGCTCAGCGGCCATGGCTCACAGGCCCAGCCGCTCTGCGGCATGTGGGATCTTCCCAGACTGGGGCACGAACCCGTGTCCCCTGAATCAGCAGGCGGACTCTCAACCACTGCGCCACCAGGGAAGCCCAGTCATTGTAGTTTTGATTTGCGTTTCTCTAATGATTAGTGATGTTGCAGTGATATTGGCCTGTAGTTTTCTTTTTTTGTGATATCTTTGTTTTGTTTTGGTATCAGGGTGATGGTGGCCTAGTAGAATGAGTTTGGGAGTGTACCTCCCTCTGTTATATTTTGGAAGAGTTTGAAAAGGATAGGTTTTAGCTCTTCTCTAAATGTTCAATAGTTTTCACCTATGAAGCCATCTGGTCCTGGGCTTTTGTTTGCTGGAAGATTTTTAATCACAGTTTCAATTTCAGTTCTTGTGATTGGTCTGTTTATATTTTCTATTTCTTCTTGGCTCAGACTCGGAAGGTTGTGCTTTTCTAAGAATGTGTCCATTTCTTCCAGGTTGTCCATTTTATTGGCATAGAGTTGCTTGTAGTAATCTCTCATGATCTTTTGTATTTCTGCAGTGTCACTTGTTACTTCTCCTTTTTCATTTCTAATTCTGTTGATTTGAGTCTTCTCCCTTTTTTTCTTGATGAGTCTGGCTAATGGTTTATCAATTTTGTTTATCTTCTCAAAGAACCAGCTTTTAGTTTTATTGATCTTTGCTATGTTTCCTTCATTTCTTTTTCATTTATTTCTGATCTGATCTTTATGATTTCCTTCCTTTTGCTAACTTTGAGGTTTTTTTGTTCTTCTTTCTCCAGTTGTTTTAAGTGTAGGTTTAGGTTGTCTATTTGAGATTTTTCTTGTTTCTTGAGGTAGGATTGTATTGCCATATACTTCCCTCCTAGAACTGCTTTTGCTGCATCCCATAGGTTTTGGGTCATCTTGTTTTCATTGTCATTTGTTTCTAGGTATTTTTTGATTTCATCTTTGATTTCTTCAGTGATCTCTTGGTTATTCAATAGTGTATTGTTTAGCCTCCATGTGTTTGTTTTTTTTTTACAGTTTTTTCCTGTAATTGATATCTAGTCTCACAGTGTTGTGGTGGGAAAAGATACTTGATATGATTTCAATTTTCTTAAATTTACCAAGGCTTGATTTGTGACCCAAGATATGATATATCCTGGAGAATATTGATTTCCATTTCCATGGAATATCTTTTTCCATCCCCTCCTTGTCAGTCTGTATGTGTCCTGGTGGAGGGGACTGGTGCCTGTGTTCTGGTGCATGAGGCTGGATCTTGTCTTTCTGGTGGGCAGGACCATATCCCGTGGTGTGTTTTGGGGTAACTGTGACCTTTTTATTATTTTAGGCAACCTCTCTGCTAATGGGTGGGGTTGTGTTCCTGTCTTGCTAGTTGTTTGGCATAGGTTGTCCAGCACTGTAGCTTGCTGGTCATTGAGCAGAGTTGGGTCTTAGTGTTGAGACGGAGATCTCTGGGAGAGCTTTCACCGTTTGATATTACCTGGAGCCCAGAGGTCTCTGGCGGACCAATGTCCTGAACTCGGCTCTCCCACCTCAGAGTCACAGGCCTGACACCCGGCTGGAGCACCAAGACCCTGTCAGCCAAATAATTCAAAAGGAAAGGGAGAAAAAAAGAAAGAAAAAAATAAAAAGTTATTAGAATAAAATTTTTTTAATTATTAAAAATTTTAAAAAATTAAAAAGTAATAAAAAAAGAAAGAAAGAAGAGAGCAACCAAACCAAAAAACAAATCCACCAATGATAACAAGTGCTAAAAACTATACCAAAAAAAACAAACAAAAATAAATGGACAGACAGAACTCTAGGACAAATGGTAAAAGCAAAGCTATACAGACAAAATCACACAAAGAAGCATACAGATACACACTCACAAAAAGAGAAAAAGGAAAAAAAAATATATATATATATATTATATATATATAAAGAAAAAAGAGAGCAACCAAATCAATAACCAAATCTACCAATGATAATAAACTCTAAATAGTAAACTAAGATAAACATAAAACTGGAAAAAAGTTAGATGCAGAAGGCAAACCCCAAGTCTACAGTTGCTCCCAAAGTCCACCTCCTCAATTTGGGATGATCCGTTTTCTATTCAGGTATTCCAGAGATACAGGGTACATCAGGTTGATCGTGGAGATTTAATCTGCTGCCCCTGAGGCTGTTGGGAGAAATTTACCTTTCTCTTCTTTTTTCGCACAGCTCCCGGGGTTCAGCTTTGGATTTAGCCCCGCCTCTGCGTGTAGGTCGCCTGAGGGCATCTGTTCCCACCCAGACAGGAGGGGGTTAAAGGAACAGCTGATTCAGGGGCTCTGGCTCACTCAGGCCGAGGGGAGGGAGGGGTACGGAGTGCGGGGCAGGCCTGCGGCGGCAGAGGCCAGCGTGACGTCACACCAGCCTGAGGCGTGCCGTGAGTTCTCCTGGGGAAGTTGTCCCTGGATCCCGGGACCCTGGCAGTGGCGGGCTGCACAGGCTCCCGGGAGGGGAGGTGTGGATGGTGACCTGTGCTCGCACACAGGCTTCTTGGTGGCGGCAGCAGCAGCCTTAGTGTCTCATGCCTGTCTCTGGGGTCCGCGCTGATAGCCGCGGCTCGCTCCCGTCTCTGGAGCTCGTTTAGGAGGTGCTCTGAATCCCCTCTCCTCGTGCACCAGGAAACAATGGTCTCTTGCCTCTTAGACAGGTCCAGACTTTTTCACAGACTCCCTCCTGGCTAGCCGTGGCACACTAGCCCCCTTCAGGCTGTGTTCACGCAGCCAACCCCAGTCCTCTCCCTGCGATCTAAGCTCCGAAGCCTGAGCCTCAGCTCCCAGCCCCTGCGCGCCAGTCGGCACCGATCCTCTGTGTGGGAATCTCTCCGCCTAGCCCTCCGCACCACTGTTGCTGTGCTCTCCTCCGTGTCTCCGAAGCTTCCCCCCTGCTATCCCCCGTCTCCACCTGTGAAGGGGCTTCTAGCGTGTGGAAACCTTTCCTCCTTCACAGCTCCCTCCCACTGGTGCAGGTCCCATCCCTATTCTTTTGCCTCTGTTTTTTCGTTTTCTTTTGCCCTATCCAGGTATGTGGAAATTTCTTGCCTTCTGGGAAGTCTGAGGTCTTCTGCCAGCGTTCAGTAGGTGTTCTGTAGGAGGTGCTCCACGTGTAGATGTATTTCTGATGTATTTGTGGGGAGGAAGGTGTTCTCCACGTCTTACTCCTCCACCATCTTGAAGGTTCTGCATGTCTTTGTATAAATAAAAAGTACATGTTGCAGCAACATGAATGGATCTAGAGATTATTATACCAAGTGAAGTAAGTCAATCAGAGAAAAACAAATATCATATCACTTACACGTGGAATTTAAAAAAATGATACAAATGAACTTATATACAAAACAGAAACAGACTCACAGACTTAGAAAACAAACTTATGGTTACCAAAGGGGAAAGGTTGGGGGAAGGGATAAATTAGGATGTTGGGATTAACATATACATACTACTATATATAAACTAGAGCGACTTCCCTGGTGGTCCAGTGGGTAAGACTCCCTGGTCAGGGAACTAGATCCTGCATGCATGCTGCACTAAGAAGCCCATGTGCCACAACTAAGAGTCCGCAGGCTGCAACTAAAAGATCCCACATGCTGCAACTAAGACCCAGCACAGCCAAAATAAGCAAATAAATACATAAATATTTTAAAAAATAGATAATCAACAAGGACCTGCTGTATAGTACAGTGAACTCTTTTCAATATTCTGTAATAACCTACATGGAAAAAGAATCTGAAAAAGAATAGATATATGTATAACTAAATCATTTTGCTGTACATTGAAACTAACACAATGTTGTAAATCAACTATACTCCAATATAAAATAAAAACTTTTTAAAAGTACATGTATAACTGCTGTTTATGAATTATGCCTCTTATACTCTCTTACACTATCTCACTAATGTTTGCCAACATGATTGTGAGTTTGTTTCTCTTAATAATTTGACTTTATATATATATATATATATATATATATATATATATATATATTTCAAATCTACATTGTTTGGAACATAAAGATTCATCACGATTCCATCTCCTTTGTGGACTATAAATTTTACCAAACAGAAATAAATCTTTTCCTCCCTTAATGTTTTTCCCTGAGACATTATCTTTACAACTTTTTTTTTTTTTTTTTTTTTTTTTTTGGGTACGCGGGTCTCTCACCGTTGTGACCTCTCCCATTGCGGAGCACAGGCTCCGGACGCGCAGGCTCAGCAGCCATGGCTCACGGGCCCAGCCACTCCACGGCATGTGGGATCTTCCCAGACCGGGGCACGAACCCGTGTCCCTTGCATCGGCAGGCGGACTCTCAACCACTGTGCCACCAGGGAAGCCCCTTGAGACATTATCTTTATCAGCCATCCATATTCCTGTGCTTAGCTTTCCTTCGGCCAGAATTTGTCTGTTCTTCTTATTTTTAGTGTTCTTGGGTTTTTTTGGGGGGGTGGCACATCCCTGTTAAACAGTCTATGGCTGTATCTTAGTGGTGGTGCTGATGGGTTTTTGCTGTTGTTTGGGTTTGGTCTGGCTTCTCCTGGGCTTTTTCTTTTGTCTGGGAGGACAGGGTTCCTGGCCCTCCACACTTAACAGTGATACCTCCCTCCACCTTGTCCATACAAACAGCAACTCCTGTGGCCCCATCCTTGACTTTGTTGTGACGTGTAGCTGCACCACCACCAGCATCTCACATTTAAGCATCCTACTGTCTGTCTTTGACCACTTCCCCCACTCCTGGCATCAATCTTCAGCAGTTCATCACCCCCTAGGAACAGTGAACACACTGTTTTGTCACTTCACTCCCTTTTCAAACTAGACTCCACAGCCTGTCACTCTGGTCATTCTGTGCACAAATTCTCATCTCTCTCTGCACATAGGACCCACTCTCCTTTCCTGTCTCTTCCCGTCATAAGCACTGGGCAAAGCTAACTCTGGTTAAACCCAGCTTTGCTTATTCTTCATCTGCACCTGAGCAGCTAAACATGGATGAATTTGGAGAGTCACTGAAATTGCTTTTACCTCTACGATGATTTTTTTCCTAAGGTTGCTTTGCACCCGCATTTTCTACCCTCTGGTTTCTCTGAAAGTATAACCACATGTTCTCTTATATTCCAGGAATAAAATTTCTGGCTCCCTGGTGATGAAATCTTTTCTTGTACCAAAGGACATGTTCTTTTTAACAACTTTTCCTATCTCTTCAAGAACTAGAAAGGTGGTACGCAGGTACATTCAACTCACTCTCTTAACCAATCTTCTATCAGGACATATGCTTGTTAGTAATACACTCAGAACAAATCAAATGATTTTTCATTTTAGTAAAGAAGATGGGACAAATACTAAGGTGGTAGGGCTGAACCAAATAATGATGGCTGGCTGGGGAATTTGCTTCACCCGCCCTGTGGCCCTTCTGGTAACAGAATCAAAGAGAAATAGGTCTAGAGAAAGAACGGCCCAGTATCTATTGCCATGAGCCAACATGTTAAAATTTGCCCCCAGGGAAAAGAGAAAAGTAACTAGACCTCTGAGGAAAAGTAGAGCTGAAAAACATATTACCCAGTCGCACTAAGAACATTTCTCTTTTAAATGATCGGTGCCTAGAATAAAAATTAAATTTAAAAGGTCTTATTATTTTACTTCGTTTCACTACCTCAAAATATATCTGCTAAATAGATCGAATGCATCCTTTATTGCAGGCCTAATGGAATTTCGGCACCGACAACCTGATCATTTTTGGTCCTTACCTAATAAAACTTCATGTCTATCAGATCCCTTAATGGACAGAGAAGGTCATTAATGTTTCAGACATTTCTGCAACCCAGGCCTGGAAAGTAGCAAAGCCCATTTTTTCAAATTTAGTGATGGCCTGTGTCGTACAAGCCGACTCCAAGGATCTAACTGGCCTGAGAATCTCCAATTCTGCTGAAGGCCGATTTGAACCTACATTTGTAATTTATGATTCAGGAAGACAGGACCCATAACCCATGGACATTTTTAGCAGCAAGGAGGAAAAAAGATTAGCCATCTCCTAGTCGAAGGAGGGTCAGTCTTCTAAGCAGGCTGGGCAGAGTCAAAGAGGCAACTCCTGTAGCCCTGAGGTTCGTGGAGTTGGGCTTTGGTCAGTTGGGTCTCCACACAGAGAAGCACGCCAAAACAATCTTCTCCAGCACTATAACCCTTGAGGTAGCTGGGATAAGTTTGGCGAGATCAGCGTAGCTATAGAAACGCTACAAAACAGTGGTAAAATTAAAAAGATCATTGAGTTGGGATGAGTTGGTGGTTTCAGGTATCGTGTTACAATTTATTTCCTGGGAAGAGTCTGGAGAAGTGGGTTGGGAGTCATTATAACATGGCTTAGTCAGCTTTGGAGTTAGAGCTGTGTGCACCTCGGTTCTGCCACTCATTAAGCCATGTGGCCTCAGACAAGACACCTCACTTCTCTGAGCTTCAGTAAAATGGAGATAGTAGCACCTGCCTTGAAGGATAGTTCAGTGAGATCAAGTATGTACTAAATATATCATGTGCCAAATCAATCAATACTCTTATGGTAATGAGTTGACCCTTTCCAAAGACTCAAATTCCCAAGGACTTCAAATTTCTCAACGCTTTTTCCTGTCCATTACCTGCAACAAGGTGAACAGAGTCAGGGACTCGGATATAGCCTGACACACAGTAGATATCAGGAAATACTTATTAGCTTGGTTTAACTGTATCCTCAACCCTGATTAAACTCCCATTATCACTCCAAGGCATGACAAACTCTGCAACCCCCAGAAAAAACAGGCTGATCTCAGAGCTTCCAAACTAATCCAGAGATGGTAAGTTAAGGCCGAGGGTGTCAGGAAGAGGGCAGTAAACCAAGAGGTCCACCCTCTGTGTGTGAAATAGTATCTAATAATTAATGTCCCAGGCATGAGGGTAAGGGTTTGCATCATCCTAGGTATGGGGTCACTGCTCTTGGAAACTCCCCATAGCCCACTTTAATTCAGACTTCCAAGAACACCTTAGAAGGCCTAGGAGTTCCTAAAATTACAGGAATGAAATTTTCAATCACCCCACTGGTCAGCCATTCACCTGAAATGACCAAGCCTCTTGGTCATCCTACCAATGTCCTGGGCATCTTAACCTTGAGAGTTTCCCTTTTTGCTGAAACTCAGGAATAAATGGAGCAGCTTAGGGGAAGCATTTTTTCACCTATGATTAACAGACACACAGTGCCATCACACTCACCCACTCTGATTTAATATTTATCACTTCATTAGTATGGAAAGCCCAAGATTATTGCTATGAAGGTCATGGAAGAATCCAAGTAAGGTCACTTATTTCTCCTTATCTAGTTGTGGTCATTTGCAGTCAGCTGTGTTCAACCTACATGAAACCTAAAGCCTTGGACTTCCCTGGTGGCACAGTGGTTAAGAATTCGCCCGCCAACGCAGGGGACACAGGTTCGAGTCTGGTCTAGGAAGATCCCATGTGCCACGGAGCAACAAAGCCCTTGCATCACAACTACTGAGCCTGTGTTCTAGAACCTGCGAGCCACAACTACTGAGCCCGACTGCCACAACTACTGAAGCCCGTGCACCTAGAGCCTGTGCTCTGCAACAAGAGAAGCCACCGCAGTGAGAAAGAAGCCCAGACACTGCAACGAAGTTTAGCCCCCGCTCAACGCAACTAGAGAAAGCCTGCGCGCAGCAACAAGGATCCAAAGCAGCCCAATATAAATAAATAAATAGATTAATTAATTAAAAAAAAGAAAACCAGAGCCTTTATTTCTTGCAGAGCCCTAATTACAGAAGGTTAGACAGTTAGTAGAGATATTTAAGATTTGCATAGGGACTTCCCTGGCAGTCCAGTGGTTAAGGCTCCATGCTTCCACTGCAGGGGGCGCGGGTTCGATCCTTGGTCAGGGACTAAGGTCCCACATGGTGTGCAGTGTAGCCAAAAAAAAAAAAGAAAGAAAAGAAAAGGTTTGCATAAACCTTCATCGTGCAGGTTTGGGATCCAAGTGAAAATGACAAGGAAAGCCATCCCACAGATTCTCATGCGTCACTTTAATGGCCCAGGTAAGGAGCCAGGAACCCATGTCAGGTGGACACTGCCCTCGTGGGCATTCAGGCATCTTTTCATGTGGCTCTCAGAGGACTCTGCCTGCAGCCCAGCCTTGGGTGCTCAGCTTACAAGTATTAGGATTCACACCTGCTATTCAGAAATCAGGGCTCTCTCTCATCCCCAAAGAAAAGCCCATGGGAGAGTTGTGCTCCACCTTCTTCTTGAATTAAAAGTATAGCTCAGCAGTGGTCTTTGTTTAAGGACAAAGAGTGATCTTTGGCAAAGTTTACCCCAGCCTGTCTTCAAATAAGGTAGAAAAGCAGAGAGAAGTGCACAGAGCTAAATTTAGGCTATTAAAGTACATTAAAATACACATAAATGCCCTTTCTTTTATGAGAAGTGCTGACATCAGATAGTGGTTATGGCTTCTTAATGCTTTTACTTGTTAAAAACAAAAAGTTGGCAATTTTGTTATATTTCCTCCCTCCCCCATTCCTGTTTTTTAAAAATTTTTGCTGGTCCTTAACATCCAGAAATACGGAACATCTGGAAAAGAGAAAATAACATGATGTCTGTGCTGTAAACCAGCTGTGGGATCTCAAGCAAACCACTGAGAGTCTTTGGTCTTTAGTTTCTTCATCAGGAAATTGGGGGAGAATGGAGCCAAAGGTGGGCTTGGGCATGGCTTGGGGACAGGGGCAAAGTCAAGTCTGGGATCTCCTGTGGGTCACACACATAATAAATAGTCATCATTAAAAGGTATTTTACTGATGGAAATTAATTAGGTAAGTTTCAGATATCCATAATATCATGTAAGTCTAGATCAGGAATTTTTCACAATACACAAATGTTGGGATTATCTCCTGTTCTTTCTTTCTTTCTAACAGTGGATATGAAAGCCCCCTATCCCCAGCCTTCTTTGCTATCCCTGGCCCACTTCTGTTTCTCAAATGCTGAAAGTGGAGACACTGGCACCAAAAGGAGCCTGCGTGCTGAGGTGCAGCCCCGTCTGTAACCTTCCTGGCTGTTCTGCACTGTCGCCTGAGTTTCACTCAGGAACTCATGATTAATCAGCCCCCACTGCAGGGCTTGAAGTTCTGGCCAGCTCTGTCTGCTGCAGTTAAGAGCTCATAAGTCTAACGAGGTAAAGGACAGAGGGCAGCCAACAAACCCCTCTTTGAAAGAGCTGGGAGTGTCAAGGCAAGATCTCTGGGAATATTTTGGACACAATCTTGGCCTCAGGTTTTTGTTCCAATCAGCTAGCTAGAGATTCATAATCCAAAATTGGCTTCTAAAAGTGTGCTCAGCACATACCTCAGACTTTCAGCTCCTCAGATCCCAGAGGAGGGGTTCACTGTCAAGTTTAACATCCTTTGAATCTCCAAGGCTACAGAATCTTCAGACAGAGCCCAGGAAACAAGACATAATGGGTTCAAATATTAGCACTGCTGCTTACCAGCCATGTGACCCTCAGCAACTGATATAATCCCTCTCAGGATCACTTTCCTCATCACTAAAATGAGATACAACGATGGCTTGTCATCAGGCTTCAATGAGATAACACAGGAAAACGTTTAGCACAGTGTTGGGCGGATAGAAGATACTCAAAACTGTTATCATTTCTATGTAAGGGTTTGTCTAGTACAGCAGCTCTCAAACTTTTTGGTTTCAGAACCCCTTTACACTTTTAAAAATTATGGAGGACCCCAAACTTTTGTTCATAAGGGTTACATGTATTGATATCTACTGTATTTGGTATTAAAGCTTTAAAAAATGTCTAAAACACAAGAATACAGAAGCTCACCTTCCATTAGCTATCCGAGTGATGACGTCATCACATGTTATCTAGCTTCTGGAAAACTCCACAGCACACGCTAAGAGAAAGACGATGGAAAAGGCAAATAACAGCTTAGTATTATAGCTTTGACCTTCACGGACCTCACGGCACACATCGAAAATCATGGGTATGTTATCGTCTTCCCTTTTCAGGAAATAGTATACTTTAAAAGGCCCCACATTGTGGGCTATTCTGCTGTTTTAGATTCCATCAGGTGAAGAAGCCAAGACTTCTTTTACTAAGTTATTCACAAGTTTATATCAAGAATTCTCATTTATAATCTGTGTATTTAGGTCTACAGTTTTTCTTATTTCTTCTAATTCTCTTCTTAACAGAAGAATGGGGGAATGTCCAAAAACAGCAATAATTGTTACTATATACTGGGCACCAATGTGCCAGGCACCATGCCAGGAGCATAAAAAGCAAGTTGCCTGTGATCTTTACAATCACCTTTCAATGTACCCATTGTTATCCCAACTTTACGATTTGTCCGAGGAAACAGAAAAGTTAAATAACTTACATAAAATTATATTAGTAATTGATGAACCCAGAAGGAGTCTACCAGACTTCCCTGATTCTAAATATGCTCTACAATTTATTCTGCCTCTCTCGATCACTAAACACGCACTTCACAATCATTTTGTTTTCTTATTTTTTAAGATAAATATAATGGCAGTGGTTGAGTCATGATCTCTTTGCATAGTTCTTCTTTTTAAAATAAATTCTATTTTACTATCAAAATCTCAGATGCTGTTTTTGCAGAAATTGACAAGCTAGTTTGAAAATTCATATAGAAATGCAATGGATTCACAATACTACCTTGAAAAAAAGTTGGAGGACTTCCTAATTCCCAATTTCATAACTTACTACAAAACTACAATAATCAAGACAGTGCAGTACTTGCATAATTATAGACACATAGATCAGTGGAAACAAATTGAGCCCAAAAATAAACCTTGATTTTCAACGAGGATGCCAAGGTGATTTAACAGGAAAGAATAGTCTTTTCAACAAGTGGTGCTGGGACAACCAGATATTCACTGCAAAAGAAAAGAGAAGATCGTGGAACCCTGCTTCACACCATATACAAAAATTAAAATGGATCAAGGATCCAAATATAAGAGTTAAAACTATAAAAACCCTTAGAAGAAAGCATAGGAGTAAGTATTCATGACCTTGGATTAGGCAAGAGTTTCTTAATAGGACACTAAAAGCACAAGTCATAAAAAGAAAAATAAATTGGACTTCATCAAAATTAAAAACTTTTGAGCCTCAAAGGAAACCACTAAGAAAGTGAAAAGACATCCCACAGGATGGGTGAAAATATTTGCAAATCATACATAAGGGACTTGTATCCAGATTACGTAAAGAACTCTTACAACTCAACAACAAAAAGACAAATAACTCAATTTTAAAATAGGTAAGAGAGACAAAGCGAGAGAGAGGCATGGACATATATACACTACCAAACGTAAGGTAGATAGCTAGTGGGAAGCAGCCGCATAGCACAGGGAGATCAGCTCGGTGCTTTGTGACCACCTAGCGGGGTGGGATAGGGAGGGTGGGGGGGAGGGAGACACAAGAGGGAAGAGATATGGGAACATATGTATATGTATAACTGATTCACTTTGTTATAAAGCAGAAACTAACACACCATTGTAAAGCAATTATCCTCCAATAAAGATGTAAATAAATAATTAAAAATTTAAAAATTAAAATAAAATAGGTAAGAGATTTGAATAAACATTTCTCCAAAGAAGATACACAGATAGCCAAGAAGTACATGAAAAGATGTTCAGGGCTTCCCTGGTGGCGCAGTGGTTGAGAATCCGCCTGCCGATACAGGGGACATGGGTTCGTGCCCCGGTCCGGGAAGATCCCATATGCCACGGAGCGGCTGCGCCCGTGAGCCATGGCCGCTGAGCCTGCACCTCCGGAGCCTGTGCTCCGCAACGGGAGAGGCCACAACAGTGAGAGACCCGCGTACCGCAAAAAAAAAAAAAAAGAAAGAAAAGATGTTCAACATCATTAGCCATCAGGGAAATGCAAATCAAAACCACAATGAGATACCAGTTCACACCCAACAGAATGGCTAAAACAATTTTTTCAAGATGTTTTTTTGATGTGGACCATTTTTAAAGCCTTTACTGAATTTGTTGAAATATTGCTTCTGTTTTATGTCCTGGTTTTTTGGTCGCGAGGCATGTGGAACCTCAGCTCACCGACAGGAGATCAAACCCACACCCCCTACATTGGAAGGTGAAGTCTTAACCACTGGACAACCAGGGAAGTCCTGTAGAATGGCTAAAAATTTTTATAAGATGATAATAACAAATGTCAGAGAGGGTGTAGAGAAGTTAGAACTCTCATACGTTGCAGGCAGGAATATAAAATGGTGCAGCTACTTTGCAAAACAATCAAACAGTTACTCAAAAGGTTAAATATAGAGTTATCTTACGACCCAGCAATTTCACTCCTAGCTATATATCCAAGAGAACTGAAAACATATGTTCACACAAAAGCTTGTGTGTGAACGTTTATAGCAGCACTATTGATAATAGCCAAAAATGTCTTCAAATATCTATCAACTGATAAATGGATAAATAAAATGAGGTGTAGCTAGCTAGCTAGATAGATATAGAAATAGATATGTGTGTGTGTGTGTATATATATATAATGGAATATGATTCAGCAGTAGCAAAGGAATGAAGTGCTGATTCATGCTATAACATAGATGAACCTTGAAAACATTATATTAAGTGAAAGAAGCCAGTCACTTGTGGACAATATATTGTATAACTTCATTTTTATAATATGTCTATCATAGGCAAATCCATAGGGACAAAACTAGATTAGTGATTGAGAGAGGATGGGGGAGAGGTAAATGAGGGGTGACTCTTAAAGTGTACCAGGTTTCTTTTTGTGGTGATGAAAATGTTCTGAAATTAGATAGTGGTGATGATTGTACAACTTTGTGAATATACGAAAAACAACTGAATTGTATACTTTTAAAAAGTGGATTTTATGGTATGTGAAATACATCTCACTAAAGCTGTTATTTAAAAAACGTGAAATACTATTCTTAAATTGGGTTTTGTATAATTGCATTCCTTCTGTTTTTCTTGACCTTCCAATCCACCCCAGGCAGTGAATCTGGAAACCAAACAAGTTATTAATTTTATTTAGTTGAAGTAATCTGCATTGCTGAAGGCCGAAGGAAATACAGTTTGAACCCAAGCATACCATATCATAAATTAAAGTGGGAAAGTTCATGTAAATAAAGCCAGTAATAATTCAAGATTTCAACTTGTGAGTGTAGGCGTTATCCAGAGGAAATAGGTTCCATGGGTGGGGGGAAAATGGGCTGGCATTTCATGGCACGGTTGGATCATTTTAAGCAAAGAATAAATGCTTCATCCCCATTTTTTGCCCTCCTGGTTTTTTTCCACAGATCGCAATTCCCACCTGAATTCACCGACATTCTGAAAGCTCCTGGGGAAGTTGTTGGAGACAGCTGACACCCAAGAGCAAGTGCTAGAGTCCTGCCCTCTGCAGATGAAGGCTGTGAGCAGCCTGGGACTCACTGAAGAGCCAGGGACCTTCCTGAGTTTCTCGGATACCAGCTGTCCTCGCGTGGGGTCCTGCCGAAGCTGGCACGTCAGTGCAGCAGTCTGGGAGCAAAGGGCTCCCTGACACTTGTCACGGTGGTGAAATCTGGAAATGCTGAGTGAGTCCACTTAGGAAGGCAGAATGATGGGAAAACTAGATAAAAGAAGTCATTTGGTAGAATTAAGGAGAGAAAATAAGTTAAACCTCCCAACAGAATGTAATACTATCTCCAAGTCGACAGGTCATAAATACTCTTGTTACTTTTTGAGCCCATGAAAAATACTTCAGATTCTTTAAACATGTTACTTCTGAGCTACTCTTTTTTAAAGTGTTGACTAGAGATTTAGTTTACATGTTTCTGCAGGGGGAAAGGGGTTAATAAGAATGGGAGGGTTGCTATTGTTGTTGTTTGGTGTCTTACCATTTTTGGTAACACCGAAGCAACCATAAGTAGCCTTAAGAACCATCCACAAAAAGACAAGTCAAGAAATAAGAGAAATAGTCAAAAATTTCCAAGCCCCACCTCCAGCTTCTAAACAACCCAACATTCCTTATAGGAAATGCATCATGTCCCATTTTGGTAACACTGATGTTTCAACAAAATTTGAGCCTCTCAAAATGCAAATATTTCATTGTCTATGAAAAGGACATTCATTAAATTAAAGCCGAAGGAAGGAAATGGGAAGAAAAATTCAAGAGATTCAATGAAAATTAAAGAGATGAAAAAATAAATAAATAACTCTGACCAAACACAATTTTGCTGAGTTATACACAAATAATCAGAACCATATTGTGCAGATTAAATCTCCCTTGAGCAACACTTCGATTTTAAAGATAATAAGACAAAGTGTTCAGCAAAAACTAAACCAAAAACAGCAAACATATATGGGATTTTGCCAGGAATCAAAATAGCTTTAAAAAAAAGCTTAAAATTTTGTTTTTCCTAAAACATCTAGATGCCTTCAGGATAATGATTTCCCATGCCAGTGGTGACTAAAATAAGAGAAATTGAGAAGCCAAACCTCCCTCCCTTACCCGAATCTGGATCCATTTACTCTGAAAATTTTCACTACACTTATTTAAAGCATTTTAACTCATTTGCTTATAAATTTAATATTTTTAAAAAGACAGAAGTTTCTTTGATGAAATTATACTCAATATAAGTCAATACAAAAAGATGCTGAGAGTTTCCCTTCTGGATAAGAGAAGAGAAAATTATGTGGAAAAAAAAAAGTCAACTAGAGACCATCTGAGTCTCTTTGGTCAATATTCAACCTTCCAGTTCTCCTTACAATTCCCTAGATCCCAATCATAACAGGTCATGCCTGACCATAAACACAATCCAGTCAGTTCTGCCATAATGCGTATTTCTATAACACAACCTGTTTCAGAGTTGATTAATAATATAAGTAGAAGTTACATGGATTCATACGTGATTTGTCCCAGTGTGTTAAAGTGGAGCACAGCTGAATGCCACGTACACAAACAGGGATGAAAGCTGCAAACCATGGAGGATTATGATGCTGTACAAGGTGCGATTCATCCCCCATTCTTCTTTGCTCAGTCCAGCCATGTGCTCTGTATAGCAAGGGCATGTTGTGCTGTTCTCCCCAAATTTTGTGCATTACACCCTTGTCTTCAGAACTCAGCAGATTCTCCTTGCCTTAGATCTCCTTCAATCAAGGCATCTTCATCTTTGTTTTAAAGATAGAGTTCTATATTCTAGTAATATTTATTTTTTAGGATGATTGTTTGTGCTGTCCAGTTACAGAGGTGAAAAGCAAAAATAATCCCTGTTGTTTTTAGTGCTCAGTTTTGCAGAACTCAGGATTTGGGGGAAGGTACACATCACATGACAAAAGAAACATCTGTATCTGTAGGATGAAATGATCATTTGCCTATTTATCTAGGATGGTAACTAACCTTGGTAGACAGAATTCATGACATTTGTTGGATTGTTTAGTTTGACATATCAAGTCTCTCCATTAACTAAATAAACCAGATTATTGCCTTTTCCCAAGTTCATTTCCTAACCCACATTGGGTCAGGTGAAAGAAGGCAAAATGAATAGATGGAACGTTCTCTGTCACCTTTTTCTGCAAAGAAGATTGGTAAATGCTAGAGAAGAAAGGCCAGAGAAGGAGCAAAACCAACGATCAATGCCGCATGTTATCCTGATAAACTTGGAATATTTCTAAATGCAATGTCTCAAACACTGATTGTTTTGCATCCAAACCTCTAAACTGACTCAGCTATTAAAAGGCAATGGCAAATTTTTTCCATGAGTCCTAGTTTAGTCTAGTTTAGCCAATAATTTGGAATTGTGCCTAGTTGGGATAAATACTGCCTCTAGCTCTTTCATTGACAACAGTCCAAAGTGGATTGGGAGTTTGCCCAAAACAGTGGATCTGAACTGAAAGGGCATCACCAAACAGCCCTGATAACCCAACCTGACTCCTGACCCCCAAGACCCCCTTTTGTTTCAAAGCATCACAGCTGCCACAAGCAGAAAAAAAGAGCTACAGTTATTTCTATAAAAGTTGATGGTCCAGGGCTAGCAATGGAATTTTTGTTGAAGTATCAGTTCTCACTCTGATTGAAGGGAAAAAAAAAGTGCTGGTCTGTTTCTGCATAAATGAAAATCATGTTACATACTCAAGGGACCAGGCCCTGGAGAAAGATGAAGCAGACATGGTTCTGACCAGCAAGAAGCTTACAATTTCCTGTCCAGGAAGTTACAGATGTTTACATAGGTATGGAAATATCCACTCTTGCATGAGCCTGAGTGTGGGTGTTCCTTACATTTTGCCCTCTAGGTGCCTCGTTTGCCTCACCCTACTGAATGGATGCAGACTTCATGCTCAGTACTCTTAAAAACTCAAGGTGATATATATAAATTGCACAGTTTCTCATTTTCATTCAGATAAAGGAAGTTGGTCCTAATTATTATTCTCCATCTCAAAAATGGGGAAACTGAGTCTTAGAGGCCACTGAGCACAAAAGCAATGAAACCCAGGTCTGGCTCCAAAGCCTGTGCTCTTCCGTAGCATTTTGTGACATTTTGTTAAATAATAATATAATATATTTATTAGGCAATTATATATATGCACATATATATTATATATGAAATATTAAAAGATACTATATATCTAATATGTAATGGCCTGTTAAATAATGGCCTAATGTAGAGAGATAGATGATAGAGAGATAGATAGAAATCTTGTATCAGTCAGGATAAGCTAGGATTAATCTAAGGAAACAAATCCCCAACTCTTGGTGGCATGAAGTATCTCTGAGAGGTCAGGGCAACTCCTCAGGGAAGCTGTCCTCCATGTAATGACTCAGCATCACCTCTCCATATCAATTAATGTTTCCACACTTGCTGAAGCTGGGAAAAGAGGCTGAAGAGCTGAGCATCATCAGTTAAAGTCTTACCTGGGAGTATCACTTCTGCTCATATTTCACTGGTCAATGCAAGTCACATGGCCATGCCCAACTTCAGGGAGACAGGGATGGACAATCTTCCCAGCTGCCTGGAAGCAGAGGGAAACCAGACCTAAATAAAGAGTAGTAACATCTGACACACTGCTCACCAGCAATACCTAGAAGGACAGTGCAGTGATTCAAAACAAAAGGTGATAACTTGCCATTCTTACTCCCTTTGTCTTTTGCTAATAAAAAAAAGCACCCCCCAAAAAAGATCATAACTGGTGGTTAGGCCTAACCCACCATCTATTCAGGCAATAATGTTAAGACATCTACTGGCAGCCACAGTGAAAACCACAACCAACATTTATAGGATGCTTCACAATTTACATAACATTTTCATATATATTCGCTCTATCAAGCAATATGAGAAGCCTCCCAAAAGTTTTGAAATGTTTCTTTCCTTTGGATTCTCACAATATGCTGTGAAATAAATGCCAAGGGCTAGATTGAGTGCTGAAGCTAAGTATAAAAGGATTCAAGGGGAGAGGGGTCAGTGTGTGCCCAATGTCACAGACAGCTTCATGGGAGGGCAACTCGAAACTACATTGCAGGCTGAGCTTCGTGGGTAGGGTGTGGACGTCAGTTCTCTCCACTGAGCACTCCTCATGCTGATGTTGGGGGAAACAATTACCTAACCTCAGCTGGGCAGACGTTATGAAGTTTGATAAGTGTATCTCATAAACTGGAAGTTGAAAAGTGCTGGCCTCTGAGCTGATTCTAGCTCATGGGTATACTCAGTCTGGCCCACCATCAAACTTTTGTTTCCAATCATTGTGTTTTATTTCTTGAAACATTTCAATTTTAGGGGGGCTTTGAAAGACATTTACCACTCTTTCAAACTCTCCCACCGCCCCTCCCATACCTGTCCACAGTCTCCAGAAGCTGGAAGAGGCAAGGAACGGATTCTCCTCTAGAGCCTTCAGAGGGATTACAGCCCTGCCAACATGTTTATTTCACCCCAGCAAAACTAATCACAGACTTCTGGCCTCCAGAACTGTGAGAGGATAAATGTCTGCAGTTTTAAGCTACCAAATGTGTGGAAATTTGTTACAGTGGCAATAGGAAGCTAATATGACCAGAATTCCAGATGTTCAGGTTTCCACTTTCCAGATGAGGAGACTGTGGCCCAGTGAAAGAAAATGACTTCCGCATCATCACAAAGCTAGACAGTGGGAGACCAGACTAAGAAATGTGGCAGCCAGCCTCCAGGTTGGGTCTCTCTCCCTTCACCAAAGCATCTCCAAGAGGGATGTATGTGACCACAGAACTTTTTCCAGAAGATCATGGGAAGCAGCCCAGCATGACTTACAACAGGAACCACAAACCAAAATCCATCATGGCTGCAAGCCTTGGGTAAAAGCAACATGCTGGTATGGAGAAGCTTCTGGAAGAAACACCCAGGCTGTGCCTCTTGCTCGCAGAGTGCTCTTGGGAAGGTCCCTCATGTCCCTGGGCCTCAGTTCCCTCATGTGTAGGAGGAAGAAGTTGGGCCGCACCACTGGTTCTCAGAGACTCCCCACTTGGGGTCTTTGTGAGGCCTGAGGGAGCAGCCCCAGGAAGTGTTAGCCTTCATGCTCTGCCTTGACCCCTTCAACCTGAAGTACTCCCTTCTACCAGCTTCCCACACTGCACCTCTGTACCCATTTCTTTTGAACAAAAGTCTCCAGAGTTAAAATTAAAATTGAAAACCACCATCTCTAAGTCTTAAATCTTTGCAGTTCCAGAACTCCACGTGGAACAACAACAACCAATCTACCGTCACTGTGTGTCCAGAGAATAGGTCCCAGTAAGCAAGACCGAGGGTCTTCCCAGGAGTCAGAAAGCACTTAACAGGCATGAACCACAAAGTTATTCCACCCTGGCATCTGTGTCCATCAGAGAGTTCCTCTGTTCGCAAGCCCTGTGTCACAGCTGTTTTATCATGAATGACCTGAGCCACCCCTCACCAGTGGGCATTTAATGGCGTGAGACACTGCCCTGGGAATGCACAGACCTGTCAGAGTCCTCCTTAACGCTCACCAGGGACTGGGCTACTGTGCTTACACAGGCCCATAATCATTCTAGTGAACACACACTAAAACCAGACAGATAACGGCCCAGGTCCAGAGGGCACACCTCCTGGTGATCGGGCCTCTGAAGCCAAAAAGAATCTGTTTAGCTTTCCCTTTCAGTGATGGTCCCTGACACTTACGTGGCCATTCTCTCCTATCCACTCAGACACTTGGAAGAAAATGTATGATTAAAAGCAATTGTTGCATTATGAAAACGAATTGGACAAACTAACGTTATTGGCTTTGAGGCCAAGTAATAAAAAGGTAAATGTGAACAGGTGTGCCAGTTAATGTCCCTGGGTAATTGATTAAGTATGGTAACCCCCAAGAATATGCCTCTTTTCAGCTCATACAAGTTAAAGTGCAGAAAGTAGGAAGTACAAAATATGCCCACTTTTAAAAGCTTTATTTTAAAAAGCTTATTATATTGTCCCCACCTGCACCATGATTAAACCTCATTATTGCAGTAACAAGGGCTCCATTGTTTCCTTTTTTTATCCTAATAACCATATTTAAATTGCAGAAATTTTTGAGAGCTATAGCCATAATGAAACTGAGGCCCAGGAAGGTTGATTGGTTTTCCCAAGGTCACAGAGGGGCAGAACCAGAAGCCTAACACACAGCTCCAAATTCTCAATCCAATAATTGCTTTAAGACATGTAACAAAGGGTCATTCACCACTGTCCCAGTTCAGAAGGTCTTGAGCTTATCCTATTCAGCAACACAAAGAATATATGTAGCAAGCCTTACCATCTGTAATAGTCTGGGTTCTCCAGAGAAACAACCAATAGGCTCATACACACACACACACACACACACACATATCTGTCCCATGTGGTATCTGCTGGGGCTTCTTCACTCATATATCTGGTGCCTCCACTGGAATGGCTCCGACAGCTGGAAGCTGGCTGAGCCAATAGACTGGGTTCGCAGGTGTGTGGCCTCAATCGGCTGGCCTTTGATCTCCTCCATGTAATGTCAGGGCTTCTCCCTCTCCACACAGCCTCTCCAAAGAACTCTCCATGTGGTCCCTTCAGCAAGGATATCCATATTTATTATATGGCGGCTCGAGGCTCCCAAGAACACACGATCACGTCTACTAGACCTTCTTAAGACTGGAGTCCACACTGGCCCTGTGGCACCTCTGCTTCATTCTATTAGTTACAGCAACTCACAGACCCAGATCAGAATCCAAAGAAGGAAACACAAGTGTGTGAGTACCAGGGCTGCTTCACTGAGTCACAAAAGTTCAACATGCTCCATCATTCATGACAGTCTTGTGCTAAATCCATGTGCCCATCCAAGTCTTCCCAGGGTGAGACTCCTTTTATCCTTTGGGCAGCTTCTCTTGGATCAGCCCCATTTTCCTGGGCCATAATTTCCCTCTGTAATTTCCCTTCTTCTCTCCCCTGGAGATCGCATGGTACCTCCAAAGCCATTTGCATCTCAAGCCCACTTTTCAGCTAGCTGTTTCACACTAGAGTAGATAGCCCATTAGACCCAGAAACTTCCCCCAAAACAAAACTAGTTCTGTTTCCCTTGAGAGTCTAGAAAATTTAATATCCAAATTTTCCAGGGGCTCTAGGGCACCAGAGATAGGGTGTTCCATCCTTCTAATGCAAAAACAGGGAAAAAAGAATGAATTGCCTTTCCATTTTCAGAAACTGACTAGTAGCATGGTTAAGACAGCTGAACTCAGAGCCAGCCTGGAACTTACTTGTTATCTCAGTGTCCTCATCTATAAATGGGTATCATCCATCCCAGGGGCTGTTGTTAGGACTAAAGGAGTAAAAGTATGTAAAGTACTTAGAACAAAGCGCAGTGTTTTCTATGCTCATATAAACAGTTGTATCTTGTCATGCATCATCCTCAAGTGCACAGTGTGATAAGCAGGAAATCCAAGAAGATACAGTTTCTAAGATATTCATCTTAATCCTTTATCTTGGAAAAGGAGGCTCCATCAAGATGTGAAAAATGCTAGGACCCTTCTAGAGAAGGAATACGGGTCAGGTATTGGGTTCCCAAAGGAAACATATGTGGGGGTATTTTCTACCAAACACTTTATATGGAAATTATATAAAATATATATAATAGGTGATAGATTCTCAGACCCACAGAAGCCTGTAGAAGCCATCATGCACCCAGGTGTAACAGTATAAAAGAAGCGAAGTTCCTACCTTCGTATATGGGTTCTCCCCTCCCTTCCTCTCAGCTTACCTACCCAGTCATGGGCCTTGGGATGCCCTGATTCTAAGTCACCCCCAGCCCTCCATCAATATGGTGGGGTGGGAGGATAGGTAAGGAAGATGAAGGAAAGTCTGTAGGGCCACAAGAGAGAGTCCCCAATGAGAGGGCAAACATGGGTGAGGCTTCACAACCCAAACCACTTCCCTGCCCAGCTCCTTTCTCCTCATTCATAGACCGAGGGTTAAGGTCTTAAGAGACAGTGTCAACTTTGTCGTAAAATGCCATTTACCAGATAGACATTTTTTTCTAACATAGTCAGATGTGTCCTTTTACTGTTTTTCTTGCCTTTGTGGTTTCGGGCCTACCACGTACAATACCCCTACATATGAACATGTTCCATCCCAAGAGCGCATTCGTAAGTCCAACAAAATCAGGCTAGGTTCCCAACTAACACAATCGGCTACATAGTAGTGTACTGTAATAGATTTATAATACTTTTCACACAAATAACACATAAAACACAAAAAATAAAGAAAACATTTTTAATCTTACAGTACAGTACCTTGAAAAGTACAGTAGTACAGTATAGCAGCCGGCATACAGGGGCTGGCATCGAGTGAACAGGCAAGAAGAGTTGCTGACTGGAGGAGGGAGAGGAGGTGGGAGATGGCAGAGTTGAAGGATCGTCAGCAACAGGAGACGGAGGGCAAGCTGCAGTTTCACTCACGCCTGACGCTGATGGCACAGTTCCAACAAGGAACCAGATGCACGTTCGCATCTTGGAAGGTTTGCAACTTGAAGGTTCATATATAGGGGACTTACTGTACTTTAACTGCTCTGACCTTGCCACGGGACGTGTGTCAAGTACACCACTCTACCAGCAGTGGCCCGGGGGCGCACCAGAGGCAGTTTTGTAGACATTTTCTGCTCTCACCTGCGTTGTCCAATCCCCACTGTGTGCTTGTGGCTGCACAGACCCTGCTCTGGGTGGCTTCTCTCACAGCCCCAGACCCCGACTTCCTTTGGATCTTACAGAGAGATGTGGGTTCTCTAGTTATGAGTCTCGGCTCAACCCCCCCTCTCCACCCACCCCCCGCCTTCTGTAGGACCTGGCTGAGCTCTCCTAGGCTCCCCTTGGCCGGGAACCGCTATCTGGCTACTCAAGCCCTTCATGAGGTTAAATCAAACTGGGATAAAAGACAAGTCACTTTCTTTGCACTATTCAGCCAGAAGGCCAAGCAGTTGACCAGAACTCCAAGACTGACCATCTTTCTTACTCTGAACTGAAAGGAAGCACGGGAGAGCGTCCAGAAAGGCTTCTATACAAACAACTGATGTCTGGAAACAGGCAGATCTTCAACGGCAAATGTCTTTTTTATAGCACCTTGAAGTTAAAATGACATTTAATTATGTGAATTAATTCCTGTTTTATAAATGAATCCCAAACATTAGTTTTATTTCTAAGTAATATTTGATGAGTTTCATAACAATCTTTTTACAGAACCAAGGAAAAGAGATGACTCACAAACATAATAAAATTGGGTTCTCTCACTTCCCTTGGCAAAGCAGATAGTCTCCATAAGTCAATTTTTCTAAATTAACATATGCTATTTTTTAGCCAAGAAAATAATTTGCAAGTGAACACAGAGATGGGTCACGAGCTCCTCCAAGGACAACAAAGCATATCTCTCAGGTTCCATGTTAGATATTTTTTCTCAGAAGAATCGCTCAGAAATTTTTGTTCCTCTCTTTGGGGTTATAAATGATTCATTTACTTTTTTCATCTTTGACATTTTATGTGTTGCATATAATATGGCTGAAATCATTTTAAGTCAAGGAAAACTGGCTTAGCAGTTTAACTTTCTAGATTCCTCTGTGAGACTTCTTTTATCACCAGGTAAATTGGGATTCACATATCATCAAAGCCAAGAAAACATGGCAAAGCCAGAGTATTTGAAAACAGCTGCAAAAAAATGAGAATAAAAAAAGGGGAGAAAAAAATTTTAAAGACAGCCCAGGAAGATGAGGGAAGTTCGGAAATGTTAATAAAATATGGAGGGCTTCCCTGGTGGCGCAGTTGTTGAGAGTCCGCCTGCCGATGCAGGGGACATGGGTTGGTGCCCTGGTCCGGGAAGATCCCACATGCCGCGGAGCAGCTGGGCCCGTGAGCCATGGCCGCTGAGCCTGTGCGTCCGGAGCCTGTGCTCCACAACGGGAGAGGCCACAGCAGTGAGAGGCCTGCGTACCGCAAAAAAATAAATAAATAAAATAAAATAAAATATGGAGAAATGAAACCATAGCAAAGTTCAATTTTGTCGAACACAGCATGTTTTTCACTGAAACTGCATCAATGTCTCTGTTCAGTTCATCTGGGTCAAAACCTTCTGCTAATATCCCCAATGTCATTACCCTTAAGGACTTTTGGCAAAGTTCCCAGTATTAAAATATACTTGAAACAAATTCATCTTCATCTATTTTCTCTTGATGTTTGTGCTGTCTTCATGCAACTGTTAGGAGACCAGTTTTGACTTTTCTCTCTCGGTCTCCATGAAAATATTAGTTCTGATCACTGGAACAATTGCCTAAACCACCTTATTTCACCGTCTCATTCTCCCACGTTCCCCTTCATTCACTCATCATTTTTTCAGCTAAGCCTTATGAACTCTCCCACTAAAAGGCAGCATAGTGACGTGTAAGACTGTGGTTTCTAGAGCCGGACGGCCTGCTTCTTAATAGCTCTGTGACCTTGGACAGTTCGCTTACCTCTCTGTGCTTCTGTTTCCCAACTATGAAATGGGGATGATAATAACTACTCCCAAAATTATAGGATCATTGTGAGGATTAAATAAGTCAATACTTATGACAGGCTTAGCACAGAGCAAGCCCTCAATAAACGTTATCTATTGCTATTGCTACCTATAACTAACTTTCATTTGGTGCTAGATATTTCCAAAGGGAATGCAAAGAGAAAAAAGATGTTCTTGACTTTCCCATGTATCACCACCTAAATTCAATAGGTTTTTATTTTAAATCATTGCAGCTAAGTGTTTGTACTGCCTTTTGGTTCTGTCTGATTATTGTAAAATTACAGTGCTTTTAGGAATCTGAAGACCTTGTGCATTTTAAACCCTAAAGCTGATGTCGTACCCTGGACACAAGCTCCAGTCCACGTCTGTAATATCTTTGCCATGGAAATGGCTCCCCTCAGTGGACTCATTGAGCAATTATATATCCTCCCCCTGAAAAGAACAGAAGTTCTTCTTGGGCTGGTCTCCGACATCAATAGCTAAATTCATTTTATAGCATTAAGTTGTGTTTAAATTTGTTTTCCCAAGATTCATTCCACAAATCCAAACCCCATTACAATCTCATAATATCATGATGTCCCATCAGAAAAGAGAGTCAGTATTGAGCTGTACCAACAAAAAGCAAAGACATATTTCCACCTGATTAAAATTAAAGGTGTGTGCAAGTGGCAAAGTGGTTTACACGTTTGTTTAAGTCTAAGCATGTTTTAAACATTAGTCTATTGACTGCTAGAGAATCTGGAGGAGAAATGGAAGAACCAGATATTATACTTTTCCCGATGCCAAAGCAGGTCTGGAAATTATTGGGATTTTCCATATTGAAACTGGTATTTTCTAAAGTATCTGCAGGGTCTTCAAATTGCTGGCCATGTGAACTATGTAATGAAGATACATTCTCCAGATTTTCTTTCCTTCTTTTTTGATATTTGGGGATTGAACTTGGTCTCTTTACAGTTCTGGAATTAAATAAAAATGAGTGAATTTTCCGAATGTATGTTAGTTGATATATACTTTCAGGGACTCAGTCATGGACCAGATGATGATTATGGTGATGATGGCAATGAAGATGACGATGAAGAGGATGATAGCACCACTTATACAGCACCTACACAGGCATTGTGTTACGTACCTCACATGAATCATCTCACATTCTCCTCACAATACCTCTTTACAGTAGGTGCTCTTATTATCCTCCTTTTACAGATGAGAAAACAGTCACAGGATGACACAACAATTTGCCCAAGGGCACATGGCTCGTAAGTTACTGAGCTGTAGTTTGAACCCTGCTCCCGTCCTTAACTACTACACTATTCTGCATCCTCCGTAATGACCAGAAATAAAAACTCTGAACTGTATGTGAACATCCATTTGTAGAGTTGGACTTAATGATATTCATTAATAAGCATGTGGTTAATGAAAATGAAATCTTATTTCCAAAAAGCATTCCAAAGAAGACATGCAGATAGCAAATAAGCCCATGTAAACATACTCAACATCATTAGTCATGAGAGAAATGCGTGTCAAAACCACAGTGAGATACCACTAAACATCTATTAAACCAGCTAACGAAAAAATTTTTAAGGCTTACTGTATCAAGGGCTGAAAAGGATGTAGAGTAACTGGCAAAATCATACATTGCTGGTGAAAATGCAAAATGGTACAGTATTTTCGAAAAAGGCAGTTTGGTTCTTTTTATAAAGTTAAATAGTCACTTATCATATGATGCAGCAATTCCATTCCTAGGTATTTACCCAGGAAATTGAAAATATATTCCCATTACAAATACCGGTAGGCAAATATTTATAGCAGCTTTATTCGTAATCACCAAAACTGGAAATAATCCAAACATCCATCGGCTACTGAATGGATAAATAAACATCCACACCATAGAATGCTCCCAGTCCTAAACAGAAACAAGCCACTAATACAGGCAACGACGGGGATGAAGCTCATGTACACCATTCTCGGTGAAAGAAGCTCAAAAGGCTACAGACTCCATGGCTCTGCTCTTGTGACATTCTCCAAAAAGCAAAACTACAGGGAGGTAGAAGAGATCAGTGGTTGCCAGAGGCTGGGGGTGAAGGAAAAGACACAGTGAACTTCTTGGGGTGGTGAAAATGTCTATATCTTGATTATGGTATAATTAACCATATACTAATTATATTATAACCTTATGCTCATTATATAAGATAATATAGCCATATATTAATTATATAATAATATAGTCTAACCGTATGTTAATTCTACCTCAACAAATCTGACATGAAAAGAAAAGGAAAGGAAAGACAGATGGAAGGAAGAAAGGAAGGAAAGGAGGACGGAAGGAAGGAAGGAAGGAAGGGAGGAAGGAGGAAGGAAAGAAGAAAGGAAGGAAGGATGGGTGGAAGAAGCAACTAACAAGAGAATCAGTAATCAGTGTAGCAAAGTGGTTAAGAGCCTGGGCCTAGGTGTAGACTTCCTGGGTTCAACCACTGTGGGACCTGAGGTACATAATGAACCTCCCTGTATCTAAATCTCCTCTTCTATAAAATGGGATAATAATGTTTCTTACTTCCGGGAATTCCCTGGTGGTCCAGTGGTTAGGACTCGGTGCTTCCATTGCAGGGGGCCTGGGTTCAATCCCTGGTCGGGGAACTAAGATCCTGCAAACCCTGTGGCACGGCTAATAATAATAATAATAATAATAATTCTTACTTTAGAATGTTGTTACGAGGATTAAATTAGTTAATATTTTTATAACACTTAGAGCAATATTTGGCATATAGTAGGTTCTCAATAAATATTTGTACCATGAATGATCATATCATGGACTGTGATGCAACATAATCTACAAATTAGGTCAACTGTGTACTTAAGTACACAGAATCAGGACCTGAGACTTCTGTCCTGACACTGTTTACTAATCCAAGCTGGTAATGGGCATCCAGGTCACATCTTTTTCTACGTCCTGACTCTGAATGTACAACTAAATCCTTAGCTGATTTTCATTGTTCCAAACCAACCTCGAAACTGTCATTTCTGCTAGCACCAATTTTGTCTAGTTCGAACCCAAAGCTGAAACCCAGCTTTCCACCTGTTCCCACGCACAGCATTCACCATGTGAGGCACTTAAGCCCCCAAACCTCAGTTGAATGTGAGTAATCTCTTCCTCACGACCCGTCCGCATCCCTCCCACCCCTCTTACACAGGAAGACTTCAGAGCAGCTTCAGGAGGCATGGAGACGAGCCCGTGAACTCTGCTGCACCACCCCCCAAGGGACCAGTGGTCTCTTAGAAGTGACCAAAGTGAGGCACGGAAGGGGCCTGAGTCTAATGAGATCCCCCTTCGAGAGGCCAAAAGAACCACACTGCAGGGCAGTTAGTCCAGGGGGAGAAGGGTGAGGTTTATGCACTGGCTCCTCTGTCCCAGTGCCAAAGGTCTACCCCTCGGGGTGTTAACTCCCCACACCTCACAACTGTGCACAGGTGTACACTGAGCAAGGGTCTTCTGTGTCCCCTGCCCTGTCCTGGGCTGAAGACAAGAGACAGGCAGCACAAACAAGAGGGAGCGCCTGTGCAAAGTCACTGGGAGCTCACTCAGAGCCGGTTGCCATGGCAATAACTGGAAAAACAGGTCAGGCCAACAGGCTATGAATTGTGCACAAGTGGTATCTGAGTTTCCACAATCCAGTGGTTCCACTCCCTGGTATGTCTTGGAAAAGAAAAATCACACATGTCCACAAGGACACAGGTGCTAAAATTGTATTGTTGCATTATTGCATAATAGCAAAGAAGGAGGAGGAGACTATCTGAACCACTAAATGTCCATCCATATGAGAATGAATTATGAATGTGTAATATCATGAGAAAATGAAACGTTATACATTAACAATGAACGAATTAGAGCTGCAGGTATCAACATGCAAAATCTTACCAGTAAAGAATTAGAATTACTAAAGGATTAGCAAGGTGACTGGATATAAGAACAAGATGTAGAAATAAATTACATTTCTCTATAACAGCACCAAATGATTAAAAACACAATTTTCCCCAAAGGCACCACTTATAATAGTAACAAAATTATAAAGCAAAAATAATTCTCATATTTCCTCATCTTTTATAGCTGCTGTCTGTCACTGGATACTGCCTAAAGATGACCAATCAAGTAATAAACACATAAGTATATTTTCATATGACACAAATATAAATGCCAGAATTAAAATATATATAATTCAGAAAAATCAGTAGATAAATAAGAGAGGAGAAAAGGATGTAGTGTTAAGTCAAAAACAAAAATGTTTATTTTCATGACAGTAGTTCTCAGAATATGGTCCCCAACAAAATCATCAGCACCACCTGGGAACTTGCTAGAAATGCAAATTCTCAGGCCCCATCCCAGACCCGCCAACTCAGAAACTCTGGGGGTGTCTTAGGAAACACTCAACTTGTTTTTGACACACGTTAAAATTTTGGTAAAACTGCTTTCTAATCCAAGGACACAATAAATACTGCTTAAATTTACCAATCAAGAAAGAGAGGTATAGGGACTTCCCTGGTGGCGCCGTGGTTAAGAATCCACCTGCCAATGATGGGGACATGCATTTGAGCCCTGGTCCGGGAAGATCCCACATGCCACGAAGCAACTAAGTCCATGTGCCACAACTACTGAGCCTGCACTCTAGAGCCCGTGAGCCACAACTACTGAGCCTGCATGCCACAACTACTGAAGCCCGCACACCTAGAGCCCGTGCTCTGCAACAAAAGAAGCCACCGCAATGAGAAGCCCGTGCACCACAACAAAGAGTAACACCGGCTCATTACAAGTAGAGAAAGCCTGTGCACAGCAACGATAACCCAACGCAGCCAAATAAATAAATAAATTTATTTAAAAGAAACGAAAGAGAGGTATAAACATATTAAATCTATTTATAATAGCAACCACCAGAAGATCTGTCAGCATTCACTGTTGTCTCTGAAGAGTGGTGCTGAGTTTTTGAAGGCGGTGAGGACTGAGCAGAGAGATATTTTCTATTTCATGTCATTCTGAACTGTGTGTTGTTTTTTTTTTTTAAAGACATACACTAAAACAAATTAAGTGGGGGAAATTTTTCCCTCTTTTCTCTTTAGGGAGGGCTCCATTCCTCATGGATGTTCTATTACCCAGGTCACGATCAGTCAGAGAATTTGCAAGTTTACAAAAATCATATTTACAAAAAAGGAGTGCTGTGGTGACTATATTACACATCGATGTTAAATTAAAACTTTGCTTCAAGCTTCAATCCCTGTTTTTCCAACTTTTTACCAAGAATTACTGCCCAACAGAAAGAAACATCAAATGCATTTGTCTTACACCAGATTCTCAGTAGATAAAGCAAAATATCAACTGTTTGAACAATAAGTATCAATATGCCTTCAGTATGCAAGATGAATCAGAGGGAAAAATTATTGGGAGATTCTAGAAATGTGAGGTCTATCTCCTCCACAAAAGAAAAGTAGCACCCGATTCAATGTAATTTCTTATTACAAGAGGCAATCATTACTCCCCAGCAGCGGTAGTCTCCAAAGATGACCAGCATGCCATTCAAGAGGTGGAGTTTTTTTCTCTCCCTTTGAATCTGAGTTGTCCCCTTGCTCTGACTGAGAAAATATGTCAGAAGTGAATTTCAAACCCAGACCTTAAGCTAGCAGTTTCTATCTCCTTCCTTTTGGAACACTCATTCTTGAAACCCAGACACCAAATTTTGAGGAAGCCTAAACAGCTACATGCTGAGACCCAAGTGGAAGAGAACGGAAGTCTTCAGTCAGTAGGCTTAGCCATGCATCCCAGGAGAGCCCTCGGATGACCATAGCCCCAGCTGATGTCATGGGAGCCGTACTGCCCAGTTGAGTTCATTCAACCTACAGAATTTTGAGACATAATTAAATGGATGTTGTTTTAAGCCACTAAGTTTTGAGGTTTATTTTGTTTAGGGTTTATTCTGTGGCATTAGATAACTGAAACAGAGCTTAATATCCGGAAGTGTGTATTGTTGTAACAGAAACCTAAAATATGCAGCTTTGGCTTTGGAGCTGGGCAGCAGACAGGAGCCAAAAGGACCTCAACGAAACCACTAATGGAGCCTGGAAGGAGAGTGAGTGAGGAAATTGTCACTGGAGGCTAAAGAAAAGGCAATCCATGTCACAGATAGGTAGAAAGTTTGGCAACACTATAAAATTTGGGCAACATTTTCTGCAGTGATGCTGAGAATAGAAAGGGTAACTAATACGTGTATGCACCTAGACAAAGAGCTTTCTGGGAAGAATGTTAAGAGTGACAACCAGTTTCCTGTAGCTGCCTCTGAGAAAATATGAGAAAAGGGAGAGATGAAACCTCCTCAAAAAGGACAGTCCAGTTTGAGAGCAGAATTTACAAAACACATAGAGACCCAGGACTCAACAAAATGTTCTCAGAAGGAATGACATCAAGGCAAAGGTTAAGTCCATGTTTCCATGTAAAATGTGTTCTCAGAGTAAAGTTCAAAGCAAGAATGCAGTTGTAAGACCCTTCTAAGACCTCAGGAGGAGTTAAAACAGTGCTTCAAGACCTTCTCAGCTAGACAACAAGACTTCCAAGAATCTTAAGGGAGTTTTTCCACAGCATTCTGACTCTCATTCCAAGATTTAGAGGTGCCTGTCTCAAGGAGACCACTGGCTACAGACTTTGTCTAATGGAGTGGATTTCTAATTTGATACACAGGAAATCTATAAAGCTTTTTAAGGAATTATACTAATTTGGACTAAAAGAGATAGAGACAGTTCAAAGTAAAAAGAGGTCTCTGGACCCCTAACTTCTTATGCTAAGGAAGTAGGCTGAGACAACCATTCAGCTGCAAGCATAGGTAATTTCTTATGGAAAGGAAAGGATGATTTGAAGAGTTGAGCCATAGAGAACCACTCCCCAGGAGAACTAGAGACTGATTTTTTAATTTGAAAAGAAAAAAAAAAAAAACCTGTTAACATATGCATGACTGGATTTCAGATTTACTATGGACTAGTGAAAGCTATACACCTGTTGTTGTATTTACTATAGTTATATTGTCCCTTTCTCACATCGTATGTTGGGTGTGTATAGAAAAGATAATGTCTTTTCAATTTACAGGACTCTACACCAAGGAACCACACCAGAGAAGTTGCACCCACGGACACCCATTCATAACTGAACCTGATTTAGATAATGATATCCTGGACTTTGAGCTAATAACATAATGCTAACTGGTTGGGAGGAGCGAGTATATTTTGCATATTGGAGAGAGATGTGAATTGTGGTGGCCAGAGGGCCAATATGGTAGATAGTTTCCAAAGATGGAAACTTCTTGTACATGTGTGCCATTCTTATAATGAATGTAGAGATTATTTCCCCTCCTCTTAAATGTGGGCTGGCCCATGACTACTTTGACCAATAGAACGTGGTGAACGTGAGTTCAGTCTTAAGAGGACTGGCAACTTCAGCTTCCTTTCTCTTGCATGCCTCTCCCAAGAACCAAGCTGCCATGCTGTGAGGAAGCCCAAGTTGCATATGGAGAGGGCCACATGAATAAGAACTGAGACATTCAGTCAGCAGTCCTAGCTGAGTTCCCAGTCAACAGCCAACGCCAATGGCCAGCTCTTTGAATGAGTCATTTGGGACTTTTCAACTCAATCAAGCTCCCAAACGACTGCAGCCCCAACCATAATCTTGTGGAAGAGAAGTTTCTTCCAAGTGAGCCCAGTCAACCTATAGAATTGGGAAAGATAATAAAATAGTATTTAAGCCACTAAATTTTAAGGTGGTTTGTTTGTCAGCATTAAATAACTGAAACACCAACTTCGGGCAAGTTTCCAGCAATTAAGCAGTTGTGTGTATTTGATCCCCAGGAGCATTATGAGTTAAATCTCATTTGCATCACAGAATTGTTTAATTCTTCCTTGGATGTAATTGTGAATCATACTTGCAGGAGGATCAGGAAGAAAAAAAGTCTAAATGTAATCAACCACTGATTTACCCATGTCAATCTGATTGACATTGGCCAGTCGTCATTTTAATGCTTCCTCAGTGAGAGAAAAATGAAAAACAAAGCCCAAAGTCAAAATAGTCAAATGGAAACCAATAAGTATTTGCTGAGTTCCTAATTCTTACTCTGAGAAGCCCTGATTAGTGCCAAATATAAAGGAATCCTTGACCTCAAAGTTCTCACAAAAGAGAGATAAAAAAGCAGGTCAGGGCTTCCCTGGTGGCGCAGTGGTTGAGAGTCCGCCTGCCGATGCAGGGGACACGGGTTCGTGCCCCGGTCTGGGAAGATCCCACATGCTGTGGAGCGGCTGGGCCTGTGAGCCATGGCCGCTGAGCCTGCGCATCCGGAGCCTGTGCTGCACAACGGGAGAGGCCACAACAGTGAGAGGCCCGCGTACCGCAAAAATAAAAAGAGCAGGTCAGACTTCAGAGGTGAGTGGGCATAGCTTAGCCACCCATGCACTCTCACACACCCATCTCCCACTCTGAGCACCCACTGGCCAGTTAACTGTGACTGCTATTTCCAGGAGCATCTACGTGAGTCCTTAGGACTGACTACGTAAGGGACCTGAGTGTCCAGAGACCCTTGCAGGGTACCTTTCCTGCTAGGATTCTGAGCGGGTAGGAGCAGAAAGAGTATTTTTTAGGGTTAGTGGGAGCTCTGCAGTTCCTCTACTCGAGTCCTGCCTGCCCACCAGCCCTCTGCCCTGGTGCCTGCTGTCACTTTCCTAGCCCTGGGCCTTGGCCCACACTGCTATGATCACCTCCAGACCCAAACCTGCATGGCCAGTGTCCACATCCATGCCTGTATCCTCCTAACGGCTGACTTCTGTTAACCTTCTGTCCAGCACTGGGAGAAGGATGCACAGGTCCATTATTTGGTCCTTAGTAACATTGTCTTTTCCTCCATGGCCTAAGCCTGTCCTGCACTGAGAGTGCCAGCATTCCCGGAGGGAGGCTGCAGGCCCAGGAAAGGGTGACATCAGGGGCTGCCCCAGCTTTCAGAGAGAGGTGCAGCCCACACAGAACAAGACCCACTCTTCTTTCCCCTGCTGCTTCACCTGGTGCACATTCCCTTCTTCAGAACTCCGGTCCCTCTCTGAACTGTGTACTCACTCCGCTGCGTCTTTTCTGTCTGTCCACTCTCACGTCCCCACTGAAATGAGGGAGATAGCTTGTCTGTTCTGTTATCATGTACCTCCAATGCACTGTCTGGCACATAAAAGGTGTTCAATAAATGTGGGTTTAATGAATTAGTACTTCTTTGTCCCTTGTGGTGATTTTTTCTTTCAGGAATTTGGTTGTTTTATCCTATAGACCAGCAGGGCCTCTCTATGTCTGAACACCAATGGTAGGAAAAGCCCCTGTCCTTGACTGTAATGTAAATCAAGGAAAGTGGGAACAATAGTAACTCTTAACAACCTTGAGTTTCTAGAACATTCCATGAACAAGCAGAAGTCTGCTATGTTGGGACACGCAAAGGACTCCAGGGAAATGTGTGGACCCTCAGCCCTGACGGTCTGACAGTTGATCTCAGACCCTGCCCAGGCACCACGTTACACAGGACAAAGCAATAGTGGTTAAGTGCTGAATGGAATGGACTAGGAGAGGATAGACCTTCAACTTCAGCTTGATTCTTTTTTTTTTAATTTAATTTTATTTATTTATTTTTTTATACAGCAGGTTCTTATTAGTTATCCATTTTATACATATTAGTGTATATATGTCAATTGTAATCTCCCAGTTCATCCCACCACCATCCCCCCACCCCTGCTTTCCCCCCTTGGTGTCCATACATTTGTTCTCTACATCTGTGTCTCTATTTCTGCCTTGCAAACTGGTTCATCTGTACCATTTTTCTAGATTCCACATATATGAGTTAATATACAATATTTGTTTTTCTCTTTCTGACTTAATTCACTCTGTGTGACAGTCTCTAGGTCCATCCACGTTTCTGCAAGTGACCCAGTTCTGTTCTTCAGCCTGATTCTTAAACAGGGGCATTCTCTGGATTCCCTGGTGGCACAGTGGTTGAGGATCCGCCTGCCAATGCAGGGGACACGGGTTCGAGCCCTGGTCTGGGAAGATCCCACATGCCGTGGAGCAACTGGGCCCGTGAGCCACAACTACTGAGCCTGCGCGTCTGGAGCCTGTGCTCCACAACAAGAGAGGCCGCGATAGTGAGAGGCCTGCGCACCGTGATGAAGAGGGGCCCCCACTCACCGCAACTAGAGAAAGCCCTCGCACAGAAACGAAGACCCAACACAGCCAAAAATAAATTAATTAATTAATTAATTAAAAAAACAAAACAAAAAACAGGGACATACTCAGAACCATGTAGATCCAATCCCAGAACAAGTGAATTAAAATCTCTGAGTCTGAGGCTAGAACATGCGTAGAAAATGCAAGCCAGGTAATTCTGATGCTCACTTCAGGTTATGAAACACTGACCTAAGAAATGAAGAAAGGGAGAGGCTGATTGATTTGGGAAAGTTTCACAGATGAGAAGAGATTTGAATTGGCCTGGAAGAATAAATTAAATATAAATAGCATTAAAAAAATAGATGTTCATGGTGGGGTAATGGGAAGGGACAAAGCTTGTCGGGCTGACATAGACAGGAAACAGTTTCTCTGCATGCAAGCAATCTACAAGAGAGTAGTGGGAGGTACATCTGAAGAGGGAGCTTGAACTTCAATTTATATCCCCTGGGGAACCTTGAAGGTTTTTCAAAGGAAAAAATAATAAAGGTGATTTTGTTTAAAGGGCTAATACTGCTTTGGTGTAGGGACTGGATTGGCAAGAAAACTATCTATACCAGGACTCATCTCTCTGTGATCGGAAATTGGGTACCTATTAAAATGCACCAGCTTCTCCGATCTTGTTGCTTCTACCTCTTCTTAAGGAAAATGTCAATGCAAAACCAAATATCAACCAATCTGACTTTTGTCAAGTCAGGAAAGAAACATTAAGAGGAAGTAATATAGACGCTGCAATTTGCTTTCCAAGTTTTTATTCAAACTATGAGATGTTTGCATTTTTAGAACTAATAATAATAACAATGAAAAGAAGCAACATTTTATTGAAAGACATTGATGTGTTTTTCAATTTGCATTTCCAAGTTTATGCTCTCCCATTCTGCCAGAAACATCCATTTGCCTCTAAGAGGAATCAAAATAATTACATCTAAAATGCACACACGAAAAAGAGTTAATTTTCAGCTTTGACTACAAAACTTGTACTTTTCAGTCCCTGCAAATATGATAGTTTTGACAATTCTGTGAGTGTCTAAGTCAAGCTTGCCAAAATTGATTCTACAGATTTGCTCCAAGTCATATATATTCTTCACTCCCACCTTGGGGTAGATGTGGGAAACCAGGCAACATCCCAAGCATGTCTTTAGGGAGTGGTCATTGGTGTAGTACCACATCCAACAAGCAAGACTAACAATGGTGGGTAAGACGTCTACACAGATGGCCTGAGAACATGTCACTGACACCCCAGAGCCCGCACATGGTCTGCAGAAGATCCAGAACTTTGTCCCTTCCCCAGTAGAGAGACCAGAAGTTATGAGAGGGCCTGTGCCAGCCAAGGTCACAATTAAGGGGCCATGGGGTCTGTGGAGCACACTGACTTATGACCCATCCCCAACATGATACCCAGAAAGCCAGAAGGGACCAGCTGCTCAAGGCAGACTCCATGCAGAGGCCCAGAAAATGGTTCAGCCCATCTGCAACTAGGTGTGGGGTCACTGACCCAGGGCCCCAAGTTCTCCTTCTTCACCACCACAAGTTCAGCAGAGAGAAGAAATCTGAAATCTTGAGATAGTTGGAAAATGTGGACACTCCCTGTGCACCCCCCCATAAAGGACTTGAGGACTTGTAAGGAAATGCAGATGATTTATATGAACTACAAAATTTGGATTTTCTTCATATATTTCATAGTGATGCACACATTTCCATACTCACCACAATTAGTTTTTCCTGTTATAGGGTATTTTCTGAAATCTTTCCCTAATAGAAACTAAGTGATCATTATACTTGGTGATCATCACACTTGTAGTATACTGTCCATGTAACCAAGAAGTTACGCGGACAGTATACTAACGCTTTCTAAATGAATCCATTCTTGACTGCCATATTTGAAATATAGCTGTCGTCCATAAGGTGGCGCCAGAAGCAAAAAATACAGTCTCTGGAATAGCCCTACCAATAAAAGGGGTGATTTGAGTAGTTTTTGTTTCCCCATTTATGAGCAATTAATTGAATAGGAAAAAAAAAAAGAATAATTAAACATTGTGCTAACAAATTGATTACCGTCTTCGGTGTTCGTTTTCATCAAATAGAGCAGAAACTCCAAATCACATGGGCAGCAACACAGAAGCCCTCAGCTGTTTCAGAATCAAGGAATCTTGCATGTCTTCAGACGATTTCTGCCAATTTTTTAAACATGAAAAACTGTAGTGACAGTAAAGGAAAAGACCCCGAAAGATTAGCAATTGTGTATATGGGGTTAAAAACAAAAACAGAAAAAAAAAAAAACAGGCTTCAGCTATCACGAAGTTCCAGATTGCCAGATTTCTTGATTGTGGCTTTTAATCAAAACCCAGCCAGCTGCCTGTATTTAACATTAATTGTTAGGCTCTAAGTCTCAGCCAATCATCTTGCTTCTGAGCTGGCAGTGTAACAACAACAACAAAAATATGAAACTCTCTCCCTGACCCAGTTTAGTATGCGGAAAAAAAAAAAAGAGGAAGAAGAATCGGCTCTAGGATTTGGTCAGCTTTCCTATGAAGAACGCATCTCTAGCTCTCTAAAGCAAAACAACACCTGTACCTGGAAACTGGTTTAGCACCTTCAAGACAAACAAATAGCATGTTTATAACCCTGCTGTCCCCTCTCTTTTCTTCCTCCCCATGAAAAGCAACATTAGCACTTCAAAGACACAGTGTTTTGCTTGTGGGCAGCCAGGGGCAAGGTTCCCGAGGAACCTTCTTTCTTAGTTTGTCCTCTGCTCCCCTGTTGGCTAAAGATTCATCTATGCTATTAATTTCTCTGTTCTTGATCCTTTGTGAGATTTGGAGAAACACTCTCCTCCTAGGTCGCTAAGGCTCCAAATATCCTAGTCTCCAATTTTTCCGCGGGGCGGGGGGTGAGGGGGGTGGATGGATACCTTAGCTGCCTTCCTCGACCTGGTATGTGAAGAATGCTGCTTCGTTTGAGTGACTGGAGTGAACTCTCAGTAAAGAGAAACAATCCTTCTCTCTCTCTCTTTCCTTCCTTCTCTCTCATAGATCATAAATAATGGACAAGATGGAGGTCTTCCTGACAGTGTCTAAAAAATCAGCCGTCTTATATATACACTACCAAATGTAAAATAGCTAGCTGGTGGGAAGCAGCTGCATAGCACAGGGAGCTCAGCTTGGTGCTTTGTGTCCCCCTAGAGGGGTGGGATAGGAAGGGTGGGAGAGAGATGCAAGAGGGAGGGGATACGGGGATATATGTATACATATAGCTGATTCACTTTGCTATACAGCAGCAACTAACACACCATTGTAAAGCAATTATACTCAAATAAAGATGTTAAAAAAAAAAATCAGCCATCTTTTAGAATCACCCTGAGCACAGACCTGGGAGGTGGTGTCTTCCTCCAGGACCCACAAACAACCTCCCATAACCAATTTGATTTTGAGCTTGACCTTGAGATCTGACACAAGGTTAGCCAGTAAGAATGGCATCACAATTGGTGCATAGCAACAAGTTTCCTTCTCTCTAGTCATTTACATAGAGACGGCAGCTAATATTCAAATTAGTGTAAGCAGACCCACAGTTGATTGAATTAAATCTCTTCTCCAGCTTGATTTGCATAAACTGCAATAATCAGAATGGAGAGCGAAAGCATAATTGAAAGGAGAAAATATATACTTGCAGCTATTTGGAATTAGAGTTGAACTAAGCTGGTAAATCCGATACTCCTGAAAGCAGAAATGTCCTCGGCTAACTTTAATTTTAAAATATTAAGAAATGTGGTTTAGGAAACTGGAAAGTTAATTAACAAATAAAGTCTTAGAAAACCTTTGATTAACAGCAACAACAAAAAATTGTTTTCAAGAGAGAAATGTTGAGCTAGTGGTCCGAAAAGTTTGCTCACATTAATTTACAGGCCCATCAGAAGCAACCTCTGCATACCACGCTCTATCCTAGCCCTGGGAAGGAAAACAATTCAGCCAGTATTTTCTTTATTTTATGGCAAAAACTTACTCCAAGATCTTCCCCATTGTTGTACACAAACTCCAGTTTTCTTTATGGTTCGTGTATGACACCCTCACTTCCGCCTCCTCCACCCCCGTTATCAAGAACAAAGCCTGGGACTTCCCTGGTGGCGCAGTGGTTAAGAATCCGCCTGTCAATGCAGGGGACACGGGTTCAAGCCCTGGTCTGGGAAGATCCCACATGCCACGGAGCAACTAAGCCCGTGAGCCACAACTACTGAGCTCTTGCTCCACAACTATTGAAGCCCGCACACCTAGAGCCCGTGCTCCACAACTAGCCAAACCACCGCAAGGAGAAGCCCGCGCACCGCAACGAAGAGTAGCCCCCCACAAGCAGCAACAAATATCCAACGCAGCCAAAGAAAAAATAAAAATAAATAAAATATAATGTTTTTTAAAAAAAAAAAAAAAAGAACAAAGCCTGAAAGAAAACCCCCATGTGCCCACACGAGGACAGGAGACCCTGCTGTCGAGCAATGTATTTCAGATCCGGCACACACGTTCCTTAATTTTCTTAATTTCACCTTCTCTTGCCGTTCCCGTCACCTGGGGTCTCAGAGAAGAAAGGGGAAAAGCACAAGACAAGGCAACAACTACTCAGATCCCTAGAGTGCCCACCCCCTTCCTTACTTCTCGTCCATTTCTCAAAAGCAGAGGTGGCAGGCCTAGGCCACACCCCCCACATCCAGCAGAAGCAGAGGACCCTGCAGATGGGAATAATCTGAGGAACAGAGTCCCCTCCCATAAGCTCTTGTACAACTTTTCAAACATTTCATGTCACAAAATGTTTGCCACTTGACAAACAGAGATTGTTGATATGTAGCAAAGGAGATCAACGGTCCCTCTCGTGGTTGTCAGAGCTTCCTTCTCCCACCCACATCCCTTTGTCATAGGATTTCCATAGGAATAGGCAGAGTACATTTTTTAGGATAAGTGTCCTAAATTTGTTGCTGAAATTGACATTTACAGATTATCTATCAAAAATAAAAGTCAAGATGTTCAAGTTTAAGGGTAGACGAGGATTTTATAACAACACGGGGTATAGCGTCCTTTTACTTATCCACAGTAAGCCAGGTACAGTGATCACTGAGTTCGATACTCGTAACAGTTAAGGAGATGGCCATGCATATGTGTCCCTTTTTACAGATGAGAACACCGAGGCTCAGCGAGGTAGAGTAACTTGCCCAAGACTAGCCACTAGAAAGAAGCAGGCCGCATTTCAAACCCAGGCAAGCTAGTTACAGAATCCACCCGTCCTTAACCTCCACGTCGTGCTGCCTTCCTAAATACTCTGAATGTTTAGAAACTGTTCTACTTTAACAGACGAGGTGGAGCCACCACTCAGAAATGGTTGTTTGTACCTCAACATTTGGTCCACATTCCTAAGCTCTTCTTTGTTTTATCTCGATTCATCTTCCAAAGCTAAAGTCAGTGTCAGATGATCTTCATTCAGGCAACTCCTGGAAAGTTCTACTTTTTCCCTCTACTGGAAATTCCAGGGAAGTTGAGGGGGAAATCCTGAGCATCCTGGAATAATCCAAACAGCTGAAAAGAGGACGGGGGCCGCGCTAAGGTGGGTGCAGCTGGGCCCCGGGACTGCTCTAGAGGAGTGCTGAGTCCTGCTCTTTTAGTGCTGAGAACACAAGCTCTTTACAGTTGGTGTGAGTGGTGGAGAGCATTGCAGGACACCTGTGAAAAGTCGCTTCTGCCTCCTGGTATAACAGGGACCTGAGAACAACCGCAGTCATGGAGAGGAAGAAACCCAGATGAGCCCCGGAGACAGCTGCAGCGAAGATTCTTCCCCCTCCTGGGAACTTCCCAGGCCCTTCCCAGCCTCCCTTGCAGCTCAGTTCTAGCCAACTCCAGGCCTGTCCCTTAGAAACATCCCTTCAGCTAATTCCTCCCCAGTCTCAACATCTTAGGGACCACATGTTCCAGATGGCGTAGCTACAAAAGGAGGAGACTGCCCTACCCATATGAGAATTTGTGTGAGTAACATTATGTTAGGCCACTGGGATTTCAGCATTAATTTGTTACAGGAGCATAACCTAATCCACCCTGATTATATTCCTTCTAGAACAGAGATTTCAGTCTTGCTTGGTGCAAGGCAAACTACCTGGAAAGGTATTAGAAATACAGATTCCTGGGATCCCTATCCTGAGTTTCTGACAGATTTCATAAGGTACGGGTGACCTGGGGCGTCGTGTGTCTGGTACCAAAGGGAATGAAAGATTTTGAGAAAAATACCTCATGAGGAAGCCACAGGATTTTTGTGACAGTTTGGATGAGGCACTGGGGGGAAAAAAGTCAAAGGCTTCTAGCTTGAGAGGCTAAGAAAAATAAAGTGACAGTCTGAAGTGTTCATTTTAGAGAGAAAGGCAAGTGTGACTTCCAGATGCTGGAGGTTCAGCTGAGCTATGTCTGTAACAGTTGGCAGACTGGGCATGAAGACGAAGGCAATGTCTGCAGGTGGGGGGGTCGGGGGTGGGAGGGGACTCTTCCAGGGCATTTCTGAGCTCCCCCAGGACTAAGCACACAACAGAGGGCAGAAGAGGAGGCCTCAGCACAGAGGGCTGCCCACAGGACTCAGAGAAAGTAGAGCAAAGAGCAGGCACAGGCATGAGATCGTTTGGAGAGAAGCCAGGCCAGCAGGTAAAGGCAGCACCAGAGGCGAGGAAGGTATGTGCGGAGGGCACGGCTGGCCCCCTGCAGGCCCGGACCTTTGGGCCACACAGCTCGGGACCTCCAGGCCCACCCCCATTCCCTGGCCCTCAGCTGTCCCCCTTCTTCTCCTCCTCACCCCCACTTGGGTCCACCTACCTGCTCTTTCTCCTCTGCTGACTCATCAGTGCCCTTCTCACCACTTGTCTCTGCCTGGGCGTGGCCTCCTGCCCACAGTGCCTTTCCCATGCCTTCCTCTCCCCAAAACAAAACCCAGAACAAGTTCCACTCCCTTCCCAAACCCTGGATGACCCTACTGAAGCAGGGTCGCTCCTTCCCCTTATCTCCTCCAGAACCCATTATTTGTCCAGTGGTTCCCAGGAAGACTTCACTGTCACCATCATCTTCAGCCACTAAAGATCTCAGAGCCACTGGGGATGACCTTGTCCGGCCCCTGCGGTGACTATAAAGCATCATAGGGACCTTATCTCAGTGCTCCTAGAAGCAAGAGATCCAGGGTGTGGACCTGTGAACAGCTGCCAGGGGAGGGAGGCTCCTTTTTGGTTTCTCAAGTTGTTTTAGGCAACACAGGAGTAATGGACTCCACTAGAATTTTTCTCTGAGCATGTTCAGATGTGTGAGATTCCATGCCTGAGCTGGTTTCAGCTGGTGAAGATATACACAAACATAAGAGACTGTGGCAGATGTTTCAGATGGGCTCGGTGTTGCCCCTGATACTCATCACTCCCCTCCTCCACTCTCCATCCTAGATTGTCCTCATCCTCAGAAAATACATCTACCCATCTTGGTGGGTCACCTGGAAGCATGACCCATCTGAGACAGGTCCTCAGCTCCCCTCAAGCCTGGGTTGCTGTCCTTGTCCATTTGCTATCACACTTGGGCAAGGGAGTATCAAGTAGGTCACCTGGATACCAAGCTCACTGAATTGGACAAGGTCCTTGATTCACCAGAAGAAGAAATCCCATCCTCATAAAGTATTGCCTCAAAGCTGGCACTGGGGACTTCCCTGGTGGTCCAGTGGGTAAGACTCCATTCTCCCAGTGCAGGCGACCTGGGTTCAATCCCTGGTTTCGATCCCTGGGGGAACTAGATCGCACATGCACGCCGCAACTAAGAAGGCCGCATGCCTTAACTAAGAAGTCTGCAGGCTGCAACAAAAGATCCCGCGTGCCGCAACGAAGATCCCACATGCCACAACTAAGACCTGGCACAGCCAAAATAAATTAATTAATTAATTAATTTTAAAAAGGCTGGCACTGAAGCTATGCACATTCTTCCAATCTTCAACCACACCAGCAACTTGGATGGGTGGAGGGGGGCCTGTGACATCACCAGTGGACCCCATGGTCATGGGCCTGCTCCTGCATCTCCTTTGATGTAAAGTGGGTCCCCTGGACCCCTGACACAGTGTTACATTTGATCCTGTGCTGATGTATCAAACATCCCATAAGCCCTAGAATAGCAGTGTTGACTCTTAAGGGAGGGATAACACTTTTTCAGGCTCAGAGGTTACGTTGGAATCTTCAAATTCAATATTTGAAGGAGTATAAACCCGGTTGTGCCATCCATGTGTTGGGATCCAATTTTTTCCCAGCCAGGGCCCTGACCTTGGCAGGCCAGCACTGTCCCAGCTGGAGTTTAACGTCTTGCAGGCTCAGGACTCTGATGATTAAATTCTGGCCCAGAGCCTCAGCTTTTATTGCCTTCCCACTTCAGGAGATGAGACTTCTTTATAAGGTACCAAGGATGCCCTCTAACGTTCACACTTGGCCTTTTCTCATTGTTTTCTAGAATTTATCATTTTCAATAGAATTTAGCAACAGCCATCCATCCCATAGTCCTTATAGTCATTATATCCCCCATACTTTCAAACTCCTGATACATCGCCCCAGTATATTCTCTTCCACTAGAGCACTGAATCACCATGGGTGGGTGAAAGGTGTAACAACTGGACAGTCCCCTTGTGCTAGAGCCTATCCTGGCTTCACCCACAATCAGTGATGAGGGGCTCAGGACCAGCTGGGCGGTGTGTGATCAAATTCCAATACTTCATCTTATAACCTACTCTCTTGGGCCACTCCCAGAACTAACTGCTACAGTTTAGGTTCTCCCAGAAGCTGACTCTGAGACAGAGTTAATGCCTAGGATGCTTGTCAGAGAATGCCCTTGGAGCCATGTGAAAGGATTGGAAAGAAGTAGAACTGTCCCAGTGGCCTCATCACCTCCATAGGGATTCTAGAGGGGAAATGGTCCATTAGACTTGTCCGGCATTGGGCTATGTACAATAAAGAACTTGGCTGGCCTTTGTACCCTGCTCCTGGGAGTGAACCTCTAAGCCCTTGGAATTCCTTCAATGATTAGAATGCCTTTGTCATTCATGGTGAGCCCCTGGACCACACCTGATGGCTTATGCCAATGAGGTGGCTAAGGATGGAGGTTGCTCACACCAGAAAGACCAATCATGTGATTAGAGGTTTGGGGGTGTGAGCCACTTGAATCAGCCTGACCTTGGAGGAGCAGAAGGGAACTAGAGATTAAGTCACATGGTCAATGAGTTAATCAATGATGCCTTCATAAGGAAGCCCTGATAAAAATCATGGACATCAAAGCTGGGGGGAGCTTCCCTGGCTGGCTTGGTGTACTGTCACGTTGAGGTGTTGCAAGGTAACATGTCCTAAAGACAAGAAGCTTTACCTATAGGACCCTCCCAGACCTTACATTATGTGTCTCTCTCTGTGGCTGGTCCTGATTTGTATCCTTTGTGCTATAATAAAACTTTAATCATAAGTGTAGAGCTTTCCTGAGTTCTGTGAGTTGTTCTAAGAAAAGTATCAGACCTGCAGTGTTAGTGGGAACCTCCAAATTTGTAGCCAGCCAGAAGTGAGAGTGGCCTGGGTGAAGCTGAGTCCCACTAAAATGAAGTTCCCCTGCTGTGTTTATGATTAACCTCTCCATTCAAAACAGTATTCCCTTTCTTGTCCTGTCCCTGTTCCCTTCAGGATGGAGGAGTGTCAAAGAAAACAGGGGATTGAAACTGAGCAGGACCCTTCAGGGCCCTCCCTGATACAAAAGCACCCCCCACCATGTCCTCTGTTTCTTGTTTGTAGAAAAAGGCTTTTGTCTCCTAGGTCTTCCCCAAGTTTAAGGTTTCCCCAAGATTAAGATTTCCGAAACACCACTCTGTTACCTCATCACCATCCAATCAAAAGAAAGTCCATGAGCTACACTCATCCCAAATGTTGCCTTTAAAAAGCCCTCACCTGAAAGTCATCAGGGAGTTTGGGTCTTTTGAGTATTCGCTGCCTGTTCTCCTTGCTTGGCACCTGAAATAAATGCTGTGCTTTCCTTCACCACAACCAGGTGTCAGTAGATTAGCTTTGCTGTGGGTTGAGTGAGTGGGCCCAAGTTCAGTTTGGTAACATGGGGACCTGCAATTTGTGGTTTGTTTCTGAAGTGAGAGCATCCTGTGGCAGATGGTGCCCTTAACCTGAGAAGCTTGGCCCAACTCTCGGTAGTTGATGTCAGAGTCCTTGCGGGCTGAGATGGCCTTTATGACCCTGCCTTGATCATCACTGGACATGGCCCACCCTGGGAAAGATGTACTCTTGGGCATGGCATCTCCTTGCAGCTGAGGCAGACTCAGAAGGGCCTGAGAGCTGAGGGCTGTCTGCTGACAACACTCCAGGCAGCACAGGGAGAAGATCCTCCTTTGAATGAGGATGTGGGTGGCACATCTCCGGTCCCCCATACATTCCTTCATTTAATATTTAGTTGCTTTGAATTCTAGGACATCAGCCCATAGCAAGGAAGGCTGATATTTTGCCCTGGGTTTCTAGAAAGTCACCAGCTTTGACTCCATTCCTGGGTTGTGTCACCAACAAATTTATCCAGTGCTGGCGAGGCTGGCTCACCTTTTCCCAAAAGTCTTCCGTCTTCATCCAGAGACCAGAGGGTTCCTCCAGCATCTCCTGGTTTATTCTCAGGAAGTACTGGGTGGGGATAATGAAATTTCCCAAATTTGTCAACAACACATCCCAGAATACATGGTCTGAGGCAGATGGAGCTGCTCACTCAGCAGAGTGGGTACATGAGGGAGAGAGAGAAGAACATTTCATCCTCCCAAATGCAAGCAGATAGTGTAGAGGGTCCCCAGAGAAAAAGGCATGGCTTCCTTGACAGAAGAGAAGCCATTTTTGGCCTAAGCCATTTTGTGATCTAAGCCTCACCACAATGCTTGCCCTTTAACAGGTCTCAGTAATTAATGATCTTAAGGGAACAAAAGAATGTAGAAGACTGTTATCATGGCAAGAGAAATACCAATAGCAAAGATCATTGCATCAGTTGTAAAGACTCCCAGTTCTGTTTCAGTGGTAAATATTAGCCTGAAGCACTCAACCACAAGATCAGCTCGAACCTAAGGGATGATGATGTTGACCTTTTCTGACCCTTGTAACTTTAATCAGCTAAGCTTGGACTGGGTGACCACCCAAGTCCCTTCATGAATACGCATGTACACTTAGCTTAAAACTTCACCAGCTTTGCTGTTTGAGGAGACACTGCTTTGGGAAAGATCCCCAGTAATAATAATAAATAATAAATCCTTCCTTCTCCCAATCTTTGGCTTGTTTGTGTCTTTTGGCTCAACACCCACCAAGAGGTGAACCCAGTTTTCAGGTAACACAAGCCCAAGCCCTGGGAGAGCTGAGTTGAACCTGAACTGACAAGCACTCAGGTCATGTCTGAACTTGTACAGATAGAATTTTAAGTACCTAAAACACTGAAGCGATTGTGCCAAAAAGCCAGCTTTAGCAGCAGACTTCTGCTGGCCCTGTGAGGGCCATAGGAACAAATAAGCTGATGTCTCAGCAAGACAGCTGTCTGTCTACTCTTGTACCTGCAGAAACATGGCTCCTCAGAAAGCACCTATGGAAGCACCTTCATGCTGAAGCAGATGGCATGGGGCATGGGAGCAAGGCCTAACTTGAACCCTGAGGTTGGTTCCTCTCAGTCCATCCAAACCCAAGCGAGGGGCTCCTACATCTTCTAACTACGACCCTCTGTAAGTGATGTCGGGAGAAAGAAATTTTCCTCTGTTACTGAACTCAGGTTCGGCTGCTCACCACTCAAAAGCCAATACTTGAAAGGCAAGTGTTGGTTGGAAAGGATAGGTTGCTTTATTCAAGAGGCTGGCAACCTGGGGAGAAAGTGGACCCATGTCCAAACACCAACTCCGAAGATTCTTCTCGACCATGAAAGTTTTTAAAAGGAGAATCATTTGCGGAAGGGGTCAAATTCTTCTTTATCTTCCACTGTGTGCATACTTTCTTCTGATTGATTGGTGGTGAGGTACCTGGGTAGTGTTCTAGGAATCTTGTGCTCAGCCTGAAGTTACCATCCTCCACTTGAGTGGGGGCCTTAGTTCCTACAGAAGAACTCAAAGGTATTGTTATGTATATTCCTTGAGGAGGAACCAGGACCCTGATTTATCACTGCACTAGTTTCTTTTTTTTTTTTTTTAATATTTATTTTATTTACCTATTTGGTTGTGTGGGGTCTTAGCTGCGGCAGGTGGGCTCCTTAGTTGCAGCACATGGGCTCCTGAGTTGTGACATGTGGGCTCCTTAGTTGAGGCATGTGAACGCTTAGTTGCAGCATGCATGTGAGATCTAGTTACCTGACCAGGGATCGGGATCGAACCCAGGCCCCCTGCATTGGGAGCATGGAGTCTTATCCACTGTGCCACCAGGGGAAGTCCCTGCACTAGTTTCTTAATTGCTCCACCTTCGTTTCTGCATTCCCTCCCTGGATTAGCAACTGTTTGAATCTGCTATTTCCTGCAAACAGTGTAACAAAGCAGGACCCTTTGAGACCTTCCTGAGGCAGACTCTTTTCCTATATCCTCCCTTAACTACTTGATGACCATGAGCACATAGCCCCAGGCCTCCTGGAGCCTAAGGACTGATGATGTTAACCCCTGTGACACCACCCTGTTACCTCACCATAAGCCAGTCAGAGAATTGTGCATGAGCTGATCACATACCCTGAGACACGCCCCCGCACACCTTTAAAAAAGCTTCGCTGAACCCTTCGGGGAGTTTGGGGTTTTAGAACATGAGCCACTTGTTTTCCTTGTATCGGTGCCTTTGCTTTCCATCACTACAGCCCTGTGTTGGTAGACTGGCATTACTGCACATGGGCTAGTGGACCCAAGTTTGGTTTGGGTCCACGAAATGGACATAGAAAGGATTCGTACCTGGGAGGACCCCACAGGGTCTTGCTCCATTTCACTTCTACACTTATAGGTTCTTCTGGCTGGCCTAAGAATTGCATTGAAAGGACACAGATTAACAGGAGAAAATTAAACAAAAGTTTAATGTATATGTGAGAGGTACCCAGGGAAACTGAGTAACTCACCAAAATGACTGGAGCTCTCAGCTTAAATACCATCTTCAGCTAAAGACAAAAGGGGATGTTGGGGGTAGTGGTTTGGGACTTCGAAGTGGGGGGAAGGCAATTCACATGGAGAAGGAAAAGCAAGTGTTTGGTAAACAAATATTTGCTGAGCCATGCACAGACAACGGGACACAGAGTGGACTCAGATCTCTAGTCCCTGCAGAGTTTCCCCCCCACCACACCAAGCCCACATTCTTTGCAGATATCTCTGGTGGTACCTCTGTTGTGGGAGCATGAAAGCAAGCAGGACCCTGCAGAGCCCTCCCAGGTATAACAGCCCCTCTGTGTTCCCATTTCTTGTTTCTAGATAAAGGCTTTAGTTTCCTAGGTCTTCCCTGAGTTCCAAAGAGCAGACTCAAGCAGTTGACTATTAGAGAAGTGAGGGAATGTAGAAACAAAGGAAAAACAGTCAAACAAGAAAAGTAGTGATAGCTTAAACAGTAGTTCAGAGATAAAACAGAGTCCTAGTTTCTCTTCAAGGTGATGCCGAAAGCTTGGCCTCTGTGCACCAGTGCCAAATTGAATCTCAGAGACAGAGTTTTGGGTGAAGTAGAAAAGAATAGCTTTATTGCTTTACCAAGCAAAGGGGGACACAGCAGGCTTCTGCCCTCAAAAACTGTATCAACCCAGAAGGATTTGATAAGGAGTTTTATAACAATGGTTCAAGGATGGAGTTGCTGATGAGGATTAGAGTGTGTGCAGGGCCTGCACTCCTTTAATCTCATCTCAGGTGGTCTCTGAATCTTGATGAGCTTCTCTGGTTCCTCTAATCTTGCCTCAGGTCATTTCTTGTCTCTGCATCCCCTCTCTTCCCCAACTAGCAACTGTCCAGATCTGCCCTTTGGAACCCAGGGAAGGTCATGAAGGCTGGAGTCTGTTCCCTACAAACAAGAAACAGGGAACAGAAAGGCTTCCATACCCAGGAGCCCCACAGGGTCCTGTTTGGTTTCAAAGGGATATACATAACAATCTGATACATATCTTTGAGTTGTTCTGCAGGAGCTAAGACATCCCCCACCTCCCCACCCCCAGGTGGAGGATGGTGACTACTTGCTGACCACAGGCACGTAGACCCCAGACTGTTTAGAACTAGAAGGTTGATGATTAAGATTCCCAAAACACCACCCTGTTACCTCAACACCGACCAATCAGAAGAAAGTCCATGAGCTGCATCCCCAACCCCAATGTCGCCTTTAAAAACCCTTCCCTGAGACTTCCCTGGTGGTGCAGTGAATAAGGCTCCTTGTTCCCAATGCAGGGAGCCTGGATCTGATCCCTGGTCAGGGAATTAGATCCCACATGCATGCTGCAACTAAGAGTTTGCATGCCACAACTAAGGAGCCCTGGAGGCACAACTAAGGAGCCCACCTGCCGCAACTAAGAAGCCCACGTACTGCAACTAAGAGCCAGTGCAACCAAATATATAAATCAATAAATATATTAAAAAATAGTCTCCATCTTAAAAAAAAAAAATCCCTGAAAGCTATCAGGGAGTTCAGGTCTTCTGAGCATGAGTTACATATTCTCTTTGCTTGGTGTCTACAATAAATGCTGTACTTTCCTTCACCACAACCCAGTGTCAGTAGATTGACTTTGTTGTGGGTTGGGTGAACAACTCAAGTTTGGTTCAGTAACAAAACAGCACTTTATCTAAATTCCTTTAGGCAGCTAGAGAGGGGGTAAAAAGAAAGACTTCTTGAGTCTTCTGTCTCTTAAAAGTCCTCAGCCTACATTATTCCTCATGCCAAAGAGACACATTTTGGGGTGGCACATTTTGCTCCCTTACGGGGACTAGGACCCATTCTCTATCTGAGTAAAATGGAAGCCTAGATTTTACATGTGGGTTAAGTCAAATGAAGACTGAGAAAAGACTCAGAGCCCAAACATGTGACACTCCTGTCGGACTGATATAAAAATGAAGCCACTGGGAAGTGTGATGACGTTGTTGCACTGAACTGGTGCCGTCAGGTGCTTCTTAGTTCCCATATGGACCCTGGATGCTGGTAATTGATGGCCTTGGCTCCAGAGGAGGCTGGTGATCTTTGAGTGCCAATGGCATTCCTCTACTTGGGGTTCACTAGGGAACCTTACAAACTTTCTCCCTTTACATTTCTTCTCTGTCTTTCCCCACACTCCCTTGGTCCAGGAAGCTTTTTCTAGTAGAAAGAAGGGGACAAAAACTTTGTCTTGTTTTATTTGCATTGTTCCAAATCCATTTTATTGTCTAAGATGCACAAGGGTGATTGCAATTTAACATTTTATGTCATTCTAGGAGCCTACTCTTTTGAAAGTTAAAAGCCAAGGGGAAAGAACCTCCTAGTTTCCCTCATGCTGCTGCCTCAGCTTTTCCTTCTGATGAGGAGTAGAGGTGCCTAGGCTATTTCTCAGAAGAGACAGCAGTGGGGAAGGGGTAGGTGGTAACAGGGACTCTCAGGGACACACATCAACTGATATTTTAAGAGAGGAGCCCACTGCTTTGAAAATGTCTCAGAAACAATCATTTTCACACCCCTGTGTGCCTAGTCCTCACATAATGGTCATTCTAGGTCAATTTAAGGTCTTTCTGCATGGCCTTCCCTAGCCTGAGGAAGGCCTCTGAGAATGACCAGATAGCCTATCAGTCACCCTTGTGATCCTCAGACCTCCTGAAGGGCATCAAGCATAAAGTCTTCTGCTCCAGGAGTGAGTATATGAAGGGGAGCCCTGCTGACCTCATTGCCACCTCAGAAAGGAGGGGCTCTGGGGGAGGCTGACCCAAGGAAATCTGGACCAGTCACAGACCCTGCAGTGCAGCTACCTGTGCACTTTCTTCTCCCCTCAGCTGGATACCACTGAATTTCTTCTCTTTAGCATTAAAAAATAATAATAGATAAATAAAATAAAAACTATTCTTTGGTGGAATATTCACAGCCTAAGCTAAATTCAAATTCCCAACTCTGCCCTCAAGTTAACCTTGGTTAAGTTGCTTTAACCTCTCTAAATCTATCTTCTGCAAACTAGAGTTACTAATACCTGCTTCACAGAGTCAATTTAGAGGAAATGCAGTGCTAGCTCCCCTTCCCCCATGCTTCTGGGACAGGACACATGGGTTGTTCTGTCAGACCAGTGATTTGCTCTTAAATGAACCACTCACCAAATGCTGCCCCATTTTACAATCGAACGATACCATCCACCCACACGATCAGCCCTCTGAGGGAAAATTCAAATGTTAGCAAAGCTCACAAACCAAGAAATAGCTCCTGATTCCTTTTCTAAAAAAAAAAAAATTTACAGGCTGCCTCCCTGCTCCTTCCCTTCCTAGGCTGTGCCCAATGCACCCCCTCTCAGGGCCCTGCCCTCCGCTTCTTTGTAATTCCAGAGCAGACCCTGCCTCTTCCCAGGTCTTTGAGATGTTTCTCATTTTTTCTAAATTGTAGCATGTGTGCAATGGGAGCAAAAAACGTGCTCTTTGGTGCCGTGCTAAGTGCCCAAGACATTGTAGAGAATTGAAATTACAAAACACAGAGTGATCCAGAAAGAACTATAGGGATCCTGATTCTATAGGGAGATTTATGCATTTATTTTTCTCCAGGTTTCTCTCTGGTCGTGGTGCATTTTCAGAAGACAGACACCTTGGGGCCCCCAGGGCCACACAGGCAAGTGTATACAGGTTTATTTTTGGCAGAGGAAGGCCATCTTTCAATATCCACCACCAAGTGATTCCTCAGTCTCTTGCTAAGTAATTCCAGGACCCCTATTGTATCATTTCCCACTTACTGTCACCAGATTACCTCACAGTATTTGAGCAATTTAGCTCCTTAATTGTGGGCGTAGTGTTCCATTCATCTCAGCACCCCTCACCCACTATGCAGCGCCTGGCACACAAACACTGTGGTTGAATTGAATGAACCATAATATAACTTGCCACAATGCGCTGTACTTAAAATGTTCACATATGGCTAGAGAGTGGCTGAGCACAGTTGGTAGGAATACTGTTAGTGCTTTCCAGCTGGGAGCAGCTTTAAGTGGACCAACTTGAGAAGTGATTTTGTGCTCTGGCTTTGGAAAGTAGTGGAAAGTATCCAAGAAGAAGGGTGGGGAAGGGAATTGCAGATCATATTAAGTATGGGAGAACTGCTTACCCACAGAAAGGACATTCTCTGAGTAGTTCGAGGGTCAAATGGAATATTCCTAAGACTTCTTTGGAGGATCAAAATTGCTCTATCCCCAAAAGAATGGAGCCTGAATGTCTTATTTGCCAAAGATGTTGAACCAGAACTTCCAACTCCAAGGTTCAATGGTTTTGATTCTCCAGGATGGATTGCTAGTATTTGGTCAGTGTATTAGTTTGCTAGAGCTGCCATTACAAAGTACCACAGACTGGGTGGCTTAAACAACAGGAATTTATTTTCTCACAGTCCTGGCAGCTAGAAGTCCAAGATCAAGGTGTTGTGAAGCTTGGCTTCTTCTGAGGCCTCTCTCCTTGGCTTGTAGATGGTCGTCTTCTCCCTGTGTCTTCACAGGGTCTTCCCTCTGTACCTGTCTGTGTCCTAATCTCCTCTTCTTATAAGGACACCCGTCATTTTGGTTTAGGGCTCACCCTAATGACCTCAGTTTACCTTAATTACCTCTTTAAAGGCCTCATCCCCAAATACAGTCCCATTCTGAGGTACTGAGGGTTAGGATTTCAACGTATGAACTTGGAAGGAGAGACACATTCAGTTGATAATGACCAGTGTTACCAAGACAAATTATTGGGCCACTGTATGTGTTCCTACAAAATTCCAGCAACCAACCTGGGTCAAAAATGAGCCTTTGGCAGCCACCAGGAATCCCTATTTTAATAAAGTGACAGAACCTTATGAGGGATAACTAATAAGGACCTACAGTACAACACAGCGAACTCTTCTCAATACTCTGTAATGGTCTATATGGGGAAAGAATCTAAAAAAGAGTGGATATGTATAACTGATTCATCTTGCCATGCACCTGAAACTAACACTACATTGTAAATAAACTATATTCCAATAAAAATAAATTTTAAAAAGTTAAAAAAAAAGAGAACCTTATGACGGCATCACCATAGTGTAAATAATAATCCATTCATTTAAGAACAGAATGATTACCAGACATATTTGACTAATGTGTCAGCTGGAGATCAGATCTCTGCCATCTAGAAAATGATACGCTCAATTACAAAATAGCCACATTGAACATGATCAAAGTTTGGATCCATTTAGCATCTTCTAAACCAATGGAACAGACAACTCAATCCACTTCACAAGAGACTATACAAATGGTCAGTACATATATGAAAAATGTGATCAGCCTCATAACCATCAGAGAAATAGAGATTAAAAACCCAACAACATACCACTACATATTCAGCAAATTGGTTAACATTAAAAAGAGCAACAATACCAATGACAGGACGTAGAGCAACTGAAACTCTCACACACAGCTGGTGGGAGTGTGAACTGGTACAACCACTACAGAAATCTGCGTTGCCTCCTAAACTGAACAAATCCATGCACTATGACCTAGGAATTCCACTGCTGGATGTAGACCTAGCAGAAACACACACATACCCACCAAAACAGGTATATTATAATATTCACAGTAGCATTATTCATCAATTCCCCAAAGCAGAAATAACCTAAGTGTCCAACAGTAATACAATAATAAGTAACTTTAGCATATTTATGCAATGGAATTTTATAAAGCTGTGAAAATGTAAAAACTACTGCTGCATTCAACAACACAGATAAACCTGACATTGTGGAGACCATACATTGAAAAGTGCAGGACACAAAAAATTAAATATTGTATTATTTTATGTTTTATTTATTTATCTAATTTTGTATTATTTAGGTAAAGTACAAATTTAGGCAGAACTAACTGATAGGTTTACATTTGGGGTTTTAAGAATTAGGAGAGGGGCAAGAAAAAAAGACCTGAGCTGGCTTATGAACTGCCTCATGGCAGAAATGAAGCAGCTCATTGACAATATCCTGGAAGAGTTGACATTGGTAGAGATGGGACCATCCACCTCTCTGAGTTCCAGCACGTCATCTCCTGCTCACTAGACTTTGCCAGTTCCTTTAATATTGTCCTATGACAGGAGCCACCTCCAGCACCCTGTCAAAGAATCTTTCCACTGCTGAGCTGTGGCCAAGATTATGCCTGTGTTGTCAGGGTCGATCAAGCTGGCCCAGTGTGCGCAGTCTCCATGCCAGAGTCTCACCCCTTCTCACTGCTATTGTCCTCACTCTATTTGTGTTTCTACTAATCAATAATTAAGGTTTAGAAGTTTGGGTTGTTTTTTTTTTTAAAGGACTAGGAGGGGACTAAAGTAATGTTCTATTTCTTGAATTAGGTGGTGGTTACACAAATGTATTCGCTTTAAAAAAAAGTCAATTAAGTTAAAAAGTGACTTGTGTACTCTTTCGGGCATGTTATGAGTCAATAAAAATTTAATAACCACCACCACCACCCCCAAAATGAAGGGTCAAAGCACTTTGAAATGGGACTTTATAATGGATGTCAAGTCTATCTGATGAGAAAGCAATTAAATAAAACAATGATCCCAAAGAAAGAGAGATGAAAAGACGATGAGAATCCTGCTTTGATGACTGAACAATAGAAAACTATACAGGTATTTTCTTTGGTTCAGAATCTGTACAAGTGTGGACTGATTAAGGGAAAAGGGTGTGTGTGTGTGTGTGTGTGTGTGTGTGTGTGTGTGTGTGTGTGTGTGTTGCCTGGTTATCAACTCAATGAACTTAATGGTTTTGAATGACCAAAGTGAGTCTTCCTCCACTCTTGGCAAAGATCAACCTTCTAAAAGGTCTGGGGCCAGACCTGTTTGCCAGGGATGTATGGTTCACATTTCAGAGCAGAGTTTGAGAATGGGGTCTCTCCTCAGACTCCCCTAACTCTTAATAAATAACTACAAACAACATCACCTCCCATTCGAGAATCAAGTTGCTTTTCTGAAATCAAAAAGAGTCACTAATGAAGCTTTTCTTCCTTCCTATTTGATCTGAGCTGGTTTTTCTCATGGGACCAGGCACAGCTACTCCCAGTTATAACTTGGGCTGGCATCCCAGCAGCTGTTGGAGGAGCACACCTTCTCCCCTTCTTTAGTAGATTGAGCTCTTGGTTTAGCCCAACTATTGAATACAGGTGGTGCTCCCTAATTGGCAAATGTGAAGGTTAATTTTATGTGTCAACTGATTGGGCCACCACGGGATGACCAGATATTTGGGTAAACATTATTCTGCATTGTGTCTGTGAGGTTGTTTCTGGATGAGATTAACGTTTGAATCCATAGACTGTGTAAAGCAGATTGCCCTCCCCGGTGTGAGTGTGACTCTTCCAAGCCATTGAAAGCCTAAATACAATAAAAAGCTAAGTCAGAATCCTCTCTCTCTCTCTCTCTCTCTCTCTCTCTATCTTCAAGCTGGGACATCAGTCTTCTCCTGCTTTTGGACTCAGACTCAGACTGGAACTTACACCATCAGCTCTCCTGCTTCTCAGGCCTTTGGACTCAGACTAGAACTATATCATTGGCTCTCCTGGGTGTCCAGCCTGCCAACTGCAGATCTTAGAATTCTCAGCTTCCGTAATCGTGTGAACCAATGTCTTATAGCCTGTCATATTCTCTCTCTTCTCTCTCTCTCTCCTTCTCTCAGAATACATATATGATGTTTCTCTGGAGAACCCAGACTAATACAGATTTTGGTACCAAGAGTGGTTCTATGGAACAGAATTTTAAGGATGAATTTTCTAAATTGGTTCTGGATGGTCCAGAAATAGCTCTATAAACTGATTAGTTTTAAAGATACTGTCAACTATATTTCCAGTACTAAAGAGAGCACTGGTAGTCATATATAAGTCATTGGGTACTTCTCATCAACCACTTAGAAGAAGCAAGGATCTAGGTGACAGTACATATGTTACTTTCCAGCATTTTGGAAATCTAACAAATGTAGTGATGTTGGCTTTTTGCTCCTAATGTTACTGGACAAAGTGGTAAAACAAAAGGATGAGCTCAGGGATTCAAATTCCAAGTGCAAGCACCATATAAGTGAACTGAAATCTACCATGTACACCTAAAGAAGACCCTTATTTCCTACAGCTGTGAAAATCAAATGTGGAATATCATTCTAAGATACTCTGAATTACAGCTCAAGTCTCCAGCCTTGTAGGGTGTCTGCTGTTCAGAAAGAAAAGAGGAGATCTGGAGAAAAAGCTTCCATCATCTCAGAGAATACAGAAATGAGCATGAACAGAATGTTGGTAGAAATATGGACATTAAAGGCCATTCTGGTGAATTCTCAGATGGAAATGAGGAATATGTCTTTGGAAACCGAAGAAAGGTCATCCTTGTTATAAAATGGCAAAGAACATGGTTGAGTTGTGTTTAGATTCTACTGTTTTCTGGAAAATAGAACTTGTGAGCAATAAAACTGGATATTTAGCTAAAGAGATTTCTTTTTTCTTTTTTTTTTTCAATTGAAGACTATAAATCATTTAGTCCTGGATTTTTCCATATAATATTAACAAACTACGGTTGACTGCAGGTAACTGAAACCAAGGAAGGCAAAAACTCAGATGAGGGGAACTACTGTACTTTCTATTCAACATACACTGCTACCTAGAGAAAACAAGGGCAGTTAAATGTGACTCACCTTGTCTATATTCCAAGTTCTGTATGTATACTACTCATTTTCTTGGTGGTCATTATTTGCCAATATAATCATGCAGCGTATACATATTTTTTAAAACACTTGGAACATTCTATGAATAAAATCTGAGTTTTGACTATTTTAAGAGTCCAAAGCACAGATAAGTAATTATCTATTTAATCCATGAAGTGCTTATAACATAGTAGGCAAAGCCCTGACATTCCAGCAAAATTTTAAGGATTGATGATACGTAGGGCACCATTTCCTTGAAAAAATAAATAAATAAACAGAGCAGGCTCTGTAAAGTTTAAGCAAAATAAATAATTGGGAGGAAACACTGAGGTCAGGAATCACAGAAGATTAACATTAAATATATGGCATGTAAAACACATTAGAATTATATCACACTTCTTTCATGAGCCAGAGATAAAGAGGGTATTGCACAGAGGGGCCTTAAATTACATTTACAAAAGACAGGAAGATAAAGTGGGACACTGGAATGAGGAAGGGTATTCTTGTCCTAGGTCAAAAAAGCATTTTGAAAACTCTAACAGCTGCTGAAATTTATTTTAAAGTAGGCAAAAAAGTTAATAAAAGTTGTTAGGGTGTCCGACACTGCATATATTGCAACGGTGTTAGCTGAAGAGATTTCTAAACAAAGTGTTGAGGGAGCAACTTGGTTCTTCCTGGATGTTTATAGTAAAATGCAAAAAGGGAGAAATAAATGGAAGCAGGGATTTTTAAGGGAGAAATTGAAGAAAAAACCAAAACTTAAAGATTTCAAAAATTCTTAGTCTGTCCACATTGCAAAAAACAAGAACACGTGTTTGGAAGAGAACACCTAGAGTGTAGCAGGACTATCACTTGATAAAGAGATTATGGGATTATATGAGCAGAAACACTGCCAGTTTGAACTGAAGGGGACAGAGATGGGACAAAATGAGGGAAAGCTGTTGGACTTCTTAGATATCATGGAATGGGACCATAGAGTTATTCAGCTGGGAACGTGCACTATTCTTCAAGACAAGGGAAGGATGACTCCAAAGGAGATTCAGAGACCATCAGGGCTGCCTCTTCAGTTTCAGGCAGGTTGTGGAGGCACATTGCCTTGGTTTCAGACAGCAGTTGCACAGATTCTGGGGGGCAGAAGCCTTGGGGATGGAGCCACCCAGATACTTGGGGGCAAGACCCCAACCCCCCAGAGCTGTGGAGGTAGAACTACTGGCCCAGTGGGCCGGAAGGCAGAGCATCAAACCAAAGAGGATTATGCTTGAGCCTGAAGATCTAATGGTATTTGCCTTGCTACATTTGGGGCTTGCTTGGGAACCATCACCGCTTCCTTCTTCCTATTTTTCCCTCTTGGAAGGAAAACGTCTCTCCTATGCCTGTCCCGTCATTGTATTTTGGAAGCACATTCCTTGTCTGGTTTCATGGGTTCACAACTGGAAAGAAATTTTGCTTCAGGATGGATTATAACTCGAGGCTCATCCATATCTAATTTAGATGATATTTAGATGAGACTTTGGACTTTCAGACTTTAGAATTGCTACTGGAATGAGTTAAGACTTTTGGACCTATTGGGATAGAATGAATATACTTCATATGTGAGAAGAACATAACTGGGGGGATCAGTGTAGACTGTTATAGACTGAAGGTTTGTTTCCCTCTAAAATTCATATGTTGAAGTCTTAACTCCCAATGTGATGGTATTTGGAGGTGGGGCCTTTGAGAGGTAATTAGGTTTACCTAATTACCTAATGAGATCATGAGGGTGGGGATTCCATGATGGGGTTAGTGTCCCTATAAGAGGAAGAGAGAACAAATTCTCTCTTCCCCCCCACCCCACCCTGCCTCCTCACCACTACCCCTCCTCTTTCTCCATCGCTCTCCATCTCTCTCTCTCTGCTTTGTGAGGACACAGTGAAAAGGCAGCTATCTGCAAGCCAGGAAGAGAGCCCTCACTGGAGAAGCCAATCAGCCAGCACCTTGATCTTGGACTTCTTAGCCTCCAGAACTATGAGAAATAAATTTCTGTGGCTTAAGCCACCCAGTTTATGGTATTTCGTTATGGCAGCTCCAGCTGACTAACACAGTATACAAGCAGGAAGATGAGGGGCTCTTCACCAACAATCACCATATTAATAAACTATGTAAGCAATTTTCTTTCTATCTGATTGGATTTTTTTTTTTTATTTAGCAATTGGCTTGTATCTCCTTTAGCTAGCCTCAAGGCCAGCAGCACACTTCTGCACGAGCACTATAACTCATGCATTGATTGTGTGCTTCAAATTAGCTCAAGTTTAAGAGGTAAAACCATTTAAGTTCTCAGAATAGATCTTTTTTTAATTTGGTTGAGGCTTAAGGGTACTTTTTATTTTGTGGAATTAAAAATCTGTCTTTATAAGAAAGCCCAATACAATAGAAAGCCTAATAGGGTGCTCCAGGGCATCTGTCACTGTTGAAAATCTATTTCAATAAATTTTCAGTATTGGATTAATTATTTAAATAACAGGCACTAAAAGAAAAGTCTGTGGGGGTTTTTTTGTTTTGTTTTGTTTTTTTAATATTGGAAAAGAAATAAGTCAACCAAATGCCCTTAAAGTACACATCGATCTTTGCTGCAATAGCAAAGTCTCTGGGAAGTTAAGTGCCTATTTGTAATTTTCTTCAGGGCAAAAATCAGAGTGATGGATCAAACTGTGTTCCCTATGGTGTATCACCAGGAAAAGAAACAAACACCCATTTTTCTCCAAGTAGTTTATGAAAAGAAAGTCCAAAATCATAGCAATGAGTGTTCTTTCTCCTGCTTTCAACTTACATGATCATAAGCATTTTGATCATGTCTGGGTCTTCAGAGAAAAGGCCACCAGCGCTAAGCAAGCAAGACATCTATCAAGTTTGTGTTTCAAGTTTCAGGATCCTTGTTTAACAATGCCTGAAGGCTGTCAGCTTCCTACACGAACATATCAAAATGATGAATGACCCAGGCATGGCAGTAAAGCCTTCACTGGAAGGCACAGAAGAATTTGTGGAGGAGGGGAAAGTTAAGTGGTCTCTCTCTCAGAGTCAAGTCATCAAAGCATAAGAGACACTGATGGAAGAACCTAGGTCATTTTATGATTACTAAAATCCTTTAATTCATTAAAACATAGTAATTGGGATCTATCAAGTACCAGGCACTGTTATGGCTTCTGGAAATACCATGGAAAGGGAGGAGAAAGTTTTGGCAAATGTAGTGGTAATTTCCATTCACATGAGCCATGTTCTCTTTCAGTTGCAATGTGAATTGCAAAAATTAAGAAAAAGATTCAGACCCAAAACTCAGTCTGTAATGAATATTCATATTAATTCATTCAAAAATTTTTTTTTCCTTTTTTTGGCTTCACCGTGCAGCTTGCGGAATCTTAGTTCCCAAACCAGGGATTGATCCTGGGACCCTTGCACTACCAAATCATGTCAAGATTTGTGTTATCATTCCTTCCTATTAAAACAGAATTATTTAGCAGATGGCAACAGTTTTGGAATGACCAAATCTTGTACACACAGACAGTACCTTCACCCATATGTTTTCAAAGTGCATTTATTTTCTGACTTGAATATTTTTCCATGGATTCCAATATTTTGTTGTTTTAAATTACTTATAATAGTTATATTTTAATAGATCTATGATTTCACTGATTAAAGTCTCTAGTTCATAGAAACACCTGTTCCTTCCTTAAACCCAGACTGAGTTTCTATATCACAGCCTTTTATTTCAAACAGTTTAATAAGACATATTTAACATATAAAACTACTCATGTTTATAGTGTAAAATATGAAAAATTTAACATTTGTGTACATCTGTGAACTCACCACCACATCAAGATAATAAGCACATCCATCCAAAAAGTTTCCTTTCGTCCTTTTAAAATTCCTTCTTCCCATTCTTCTCCAACCTTTTCTTCTCCCCACCCTTATCTCCAGGCAACCTGCTTTTTGTCACTATGGATTAGATTGAATATTCTAGAATGTTATATAAATTGAATCACACAGTATGTACTCAATTTTTGTCTAGCTTCTTTTACATAATATAATGATCTTAAGATTCATCCACCTTGATGTGTATGTCAATAACTTATCCCTTTTTACTTGTATGACTAGTATTCTATTTCACCACAATTTTTATCCATTCACCTGTTGATGAATATTTTGGTTTGCTTCCAGTTTGGGCTATTAAAAATAAAGCAACTATGAACATCTGTGTACAAGTGTTTGTATGGACATATGATTTTATTCAACTTAGGTAGATACCTAAGAGTTCAGTGGCTGGATCATTTGGTATGTGTCTGTTAACTTTCAAAGAAACTACCAAGCTCTTTTCCAAAATGGCTATACAATTTTACAGTTCCATCAGAAGCATATGAGAGTTCACTTTGTTTCATATCCTCATCAACAGTCAATTTTTACAATTTAAACCATTTTTATAGGTGTGTGTGGTACCTCACTGTGTTAATTTGCATTTCTCTTATGACTGATGATGTATATGACTGATGATGTTGAGCAATATTTCATATGTTTATTTGTTATCCATATATCTTCTTTGGTGAATTACTTGTACAAATCTTTTGCCCATTTTTCACTGAGTTTTAATTTTCTACTTATAGAGTTTTGCAAGTTCATTATTATGATTTATATAAGTCCTTTGTCAGATATGTGATAGGCACACGTTTTCTCTCAGTCCATGGCTTGCCTTTTCATTCTTTTAACACTGTTTTCCTAAGAAAAGCAGTTTTTATTTTAGTGAATTGAATTTTAAAAACTTACAGTTTTTTCTTTTATAGATCATGTTTTTGTAGTACAGGTTTGATGGTGATAAATGCTTTCACCTTTGTTTGACTAAAGAAGCCTTCAGTGGTAATGAATTATAGGTTGACAGGTTTTTTCTTTCAGTAAACTATTTTTTATCTTGCACTGTTCTGACAAGAAAACTGCTATTATTTTTATTTTTCCCCTCTATATAGAATTATCTTTTTTCTCTGACTGTTTTTAAGATTTTCTCTGTTTCACTGGCTTTAAGTAATATGCTTATGATGTGCCATGATGTAATTTCCTTCCTGTTCCTTATGCTTGAGGTTTGATGAAGTTTTTAGATCTGGGTTTATAGTTATTATAAAATATGGGGAAATTTTGGCTATTCAAATATTTTGTAGGCCTCCTCTCTTTTGGAGACTCCAATTACATATATATTTGGTTGCTTGAAGTTGCCCCCGAGTTCACTGATATTCTCTTCCTATTTTGTTCTTGTTTTCCCTATAACTTCATTTTGGATAGTTTCTATTGCTATGTTCAAGTTCACTAATATTTTCTTCTACAGTGTCTAATCTGCTGTTAATCTCACCCAGTGTATTCTTCTTTTCAGATATCATAGTTTTCAACTCTAGAAGTTCAATTTGGGTCTTTTTTTTTCTCTTCCATATTTCTACATAAACTTTGGCTTTTTGAACCTATGAAATACAGTCACAACAGCTGTTTTAATATCTTTGTTTACTAATTCTATCACTGTGTAATTTTTGTTTAGAAGCAAGACATTATGGATTTTCTCTGTTGGGTGCTGGATATTTTTGTATTTCTATAATTTTTTTTTTTAAGATTCATATTTCTTTTTATTTTTTTGGCCAAGTGGCATGTGGGATCTTAGTTCCCTGACCAGGGATAGAACTCGAGCTCCCTGCAGTGGAAGAACAGAGTCTAAACCACTGGACCGCCAGGGGAGTCCCTAAATTTTCTTGAGCTTTTATGAAATGATACAGTAATAATAAATTACTTAAAGAGTTTAAATCTTTTGAGTCTTGCTTTTATGATTTGTTAGATAGGACCAGAGCAGCATTTAATCTAGATTTAAGTTTTCCCTAGTCCTGACACAAGATGCTTTTTAGATGGTTTTTCACTCTGGCTGTTGGAACAGGCACTATTTTGACACTCTGTGAACACTGGACACAGTTTCCTCTCATCTTTTAAGGTATTCTTGCCCCAGCCTCAGTTTCCCCAAACACATGCACTGATTAGAACTTAACTGAATACTTCAGATCTTGAGTTCTCCCTTTTCATAGCTCTCTCCTCTCTGGTGCTCTGCCCTGCAAAAGCTAGCAACCTTGGCTTCCCCAGAGTTGTATTTCTTCTTCTCAACTCAAGGAGACCACTAGATTTCACCTGAGTCCCCCGTTTCCTGCATTTCAGACTGGAAACTGTTTTCACAGAATAAGTTGGGACAATTGTAGGGCTCCCTTCATTTGTTTCCCATGTTCTGGGACCATTGTCCTTTATTACCCAATGCTCTATGTGTTAAGGGCCATTATTTTTTGGTATGTTTTTGTCTGATTTTTGTTGTTGTTTCAGGCCGGGGGGTAAGTCCAGTCCCTGCTACTCCATCTTCACCAGAAACCAAAGTCTCTCAATCTTCCTTTTATTCTTTTCTAGAACACAGAGCTTCAGAGGTCATTTTTGAAATTCCAAATGAATATATGATCAACAATATAAAGTCTGACATTTTGAATCCACTTTCTGAATCTATAAATATACTTTTAAAAATTCTCTTTCCATTAATCTCACCAAGCATATGTTTCAAATTCCACAGCATTGTTTTGTGCCTGGTGCCAGCCAGATTATTTTCTTCAACTCTGTTGGACTAAAAAAGCATTGTGTGTGGGGAAGGTTTTACCCTTTTTGTTGCCGTTACTAACAAACACAATGATTAAAAAGTTAGGTTTGACAAGTTCAAACACATAAACAAATGAGTAATTATATTTCTTGAGTTAGAAATACTTTGAATTCTCTCTTGTCCTGATGCTTAAAATTTTTGTGAGTCTAAGAACTTTGAGAGAGAAATGCCTCCCACCCTTTAGGAACAGGTAAGGAGCCAGCTTAAGGGAGGATTGGAAATTCAATCTTTATCTTTTGGATTGGCAGCTTTTAGAACTAGAACTGTACCTGCCTCTCACACTTCCTCTGCTCTATCCCCCACACCTATTACTGGTGCTCAACTAACACTGACTAAAAACAAGCTTCCTTTTTTGTGGCCCATCTACAAAAATTGATGAGTGAAATCTGAGCAAGCTTATGATTTTAATCAGTACTGCCTAAGGCTTTAATGTCAGGGCATCAAGCATGGTTGGGCCAAAGAGATGAAATTCACCCAGGACCTCACATCAATTTACTTGGTTTTTAAAGACACAGAATCACAACTAGGAGAAGACAGCGTTGGCTGTATTGGGGGTTTGTTTTGCTTTTATTGGTTTATTATGGGGAGAAGGTATTAGATTAAAAAACACCAAAAACATTCCTGAAGGGAGAAAGAATTCATGAACAAGTAATTCCCAGCTAAGAGAGAGAAGAAGCTTATGGATGGGGAAAGAGCTGACTTCTACACAAGTCTCTATCAAGGAAGGGGCAAGGTGGGGACAGAGCCTGAGCTGGCGAGTGTGTCAGACTCTCAGTTGTTTGAAACTCACCCAGCAACCATGCTACCGGCTACGTATACACAGATGAAGAGAAGCAAGTAAAGTGTGACTCAGCCAAGGTCTCAGTGCAGGCAGCTGGCTTAGAGTCATCCAGGAGCAGCTAGGGGCAGGTGAGAGAGATGGTCTCAGGTGCAAAGTGAGGGACAGGACCTAGGCTGGTGGAAGAGTCACGTAGGGAGGAAAAGGCTCTGGTCTGCTATGTCATCCCTTTTACCAACAATCATTGAGTCCCTGCTCTGGACCAGACAGTGCTCTAGATGGAGGTACAGGTGAACCTCCTACAGAAGTCCACGCCTTCAGGGTAGTCCCAGTGAAGTGAGGGAATTTCCAGGAAAGAACGGTTTCCTCTGTAACCTAGTCAGTTTTTCTTGTTGTGAGGAAAGGCAGTGCAAAGGAAGGGCAGACATCGATAGAGAAAACTAGCGTGGGCTTTGAGAGTGCACCTTACTGGGATCGCTCCAGCTCTCCAAGCTCTGTGCTTTCTTCCTTTAACTCTGACTCTCTGTGCCCCTCACAATCACACACACACACACCACTCTCCAAAGTGAGCCCTTAAACAACTAGCTATATAGGATACAATAGCAGATCTCTAAAGGTGACACAGGAAAGTTATGGGAAACAGATGAGGGGGGAATCAGTTATTAGAGGAAGGAGGAGACAGAGAAATTCCTGGAAAAGGGACAGTTGAGCTACACTTTTTAAAAGAATGAAACTCACGAAATGGTTAGAGAAGGAAATTTGGAAGGAGAGCACTAAAGGGAGAGAAAGTGACATGGCCAAAAGCTCAAGGTCGTGGGAGTGGCCCGTGGGGCTGAAGACCTAGGGGTGAGGAAGCAGAGAGGCAGAACCGGCTTTGGGGGGCTCCAGACCTTACAAGCTTGCTGATGAACCTGGGTGGGTTGGAAAAAGAAAAGAGGGGCTGGAAAGTGCCCTCATGAGAAGTTCTCTGAGTTAGAAAGCTCACGTGGGCGCTCTAGTGGAGAACAAAGTGTCACATAGGGAATGACAGAACGTAAGGAAATCGATGAGAACAAGACATCATGGCTTTTCACATCCCAGAATATTCCTAGCATAAGAGTTTTATAAGCGGACTTCCCAGGTGGTGCAGTGGTTAAGAATCCGCCTGCCAATGCAGGAGACACGGGTTCGAGCCCTGGTCCGGGAAGATCTCACATTCCGCGGAGCAACTAAGCCTGTGTGCCACAACTACTGAGCCTGTGCTCTAGAGCCCGTGAGCCACAACTACTGAGCCTGTGTGCCACAACTACTGAAGCCCTTGTGCCTAGAGCCCGTGAACCACAACAAGAGAAGCCACTGCCATGTGAAGCCCACGCACCGTCACGAAGAGTAGCCCCCACTCGCCGCAACTAGAGAAAGCCCACGCCCAGCAACAAAGACCCAATGCAGCCAAAAATAAATAAATTTATTTTAAAAAAAGAGTTTTATGAGCAAATTAAGTTAGCACTAGCATATTTATGTTCATTAACAGAATTGGGAGACGTAAGCCCACAAATTTCCCTCCCATTCTCCCCTACCCCACTTCCCGCAAAAAAAGATTTTTCCTTACCATAGTGGTTGAGAGTCCGCCTGCTGATGCAGGGGACACGGGTTCATGTCCCGGTCCGGGAAGATCCCACATCCCGCGGAGAGGCTGGGCCCGTGAGCCATGGCTGCTGAGCCTATGCGTCCGGAGCCTGTGCTCCGCAACGGGAGAGGCCACAACAGTGAGAGGCCCGCGTACCGCAAAAAAAACAAAAACAAAAACAAAAACATAGTTTTAAGTTATTCAGAAATTTTACATCTCTACTCTTCACAACATCTAGCTTGGATGCGGGCAAAGGGAAGGTGGTTAATAGATAATGTTGCCCTTAAAGAAAAGTAACACAGGATAAACTATAACTCTGGGTGTCCTGCTGTTACTCCACAGAAGTGTAAACACCACATGCCTCGTAAGTGCCATGGATGAAACCAGGCAGAGTGAACACGGGTCTGATGGTGACCAGTCAGGCACCCACAGCAACTGTGCCCCTCAGAGGCAGAGCCAGCCTTGCATTTGCCTTCTCCCCTCATCCTCCAGAACTGGGGAATGCAAAGAGATAAACCCAAATGTGCATGATGAGAATGTTATTTAATGATTAATCCTTATTTCAAAAATGCACTGAAACTCATCTCAGAAACAAGGAGCTGTAAAATGGATGTCGGAAGTTTTAGTGGGCGCCCCAGACCTGCCATCAGGGACCAACTGGGCGTCGCAAGTCGATTGTCTTTCTGTTTAGGGATATATCCCTACCTATGTCTCCTGTATTGTTTTCAAAACAGAGTAATAAGTGAAAGAATATAATCTGTGAGATGGTATGTAAATGTAAGATATTAACAAACAAATATATGTAACACAGTATTTGACTTTAAAAATTAGAAAAGGCTTTCCTTTATCAATAGTCGACATATATATATTGAGTCCTAATATGCATTAAGATAATATGATACCTTATTTGTAAAAACAGATTTGTAAAAACTCTCCTCCTTCTCTGCTTTTTTCTGTTTATTTTTACTTCTCTAAAAATCATTCTGAGGTACTGAATGATCTTCTTTTTGTTTTTAATTGAAGTATAGTTGATTTACAATGTTGTGTTAATTTCTGCTGTATAGCAAAGTGACTCAGCTATACATATATATACATTCTTTTTTATATTCTTTTCCATTTGGTTTATCTCAGGATATTGAATATAGTTCCCTGTGCTATACAGTAGAACCTTGTTGTTTATCCATTCTATATGTCATAGTTTGCATCTACTAACCCCAAACCCCCAGGTGAAAGATCTTCCAGGAATGCCTGCTACTGTTTCTCAAGGCCATCTGCCACTTTTGCTGGTTCTTCACTTCTCCATCTATCCTTTTTGGCCTGTCTCAGAACAAGTCTGAGCCTTGAGGTCATTCGACAAAGCAAGACGGTATCTTAGGACAAGCTCTACCTGAAGAAAGAATTCACAAGAAGCCTCTGAGGGTCCCTTATGTTTACTCATCACCTGGGTGAGCACAGCTCTGGCTACGATTCAAAGCTCTCCTCGGGCTTCCCTGGTGACGCAGTGGTTGAGAGTCTGCCTGCCGATGCAGGGGACACGGGTTCGTGCCCTGGTCCGGGTAGATCCCACATGCCGTGGAGCGGCTGGGCCCGTGAGCCATGGCCGCTGAGCCTGCGCGTCCGGAGCCTGTGCTCCGCAACGGGAGAGGCCACAACAGTGAGAGGCCCGCGTACCACACACAAAAAAAAGCTCTCCTAAAAGCTTTGCTAGTTAGTCTAGTCTTTATTAGCATGTCTAGTTTGTAGACTAGTTAGTCTGCACATCAACTTCAGTAGCTGAAAACAATCACAGAGCTTAGCACCTTTATGTTTTGCCCACAGACACCCAGATGGTCATGCCACTTTTGTTGGCTATGGGCTCACTACACAAGCACTTTGACAAATATAATTTTTATTCAAGCTATTTGTTCTTCTGAAAAACTAAAGCACAACTGAGGGAGCAAATATTTGCAAAGTTCATAGAAGAGAAGAGCTCACCCTGAGGCTGAAGCATGATTTCATAGCTGGAAAACTGGCTGTTGATCTATGGCCCAGGTTGGCTGGCCTGGCAACCTCAAGTTCAACATCAACAGTTGCTAATATTTAGTGAAGGCCTAGCTCTGTAGTGGTCTGTAGTTAAGCATCACTCCTGTCAAGGAGTTTTAAATACACACACTAGAGAAATATGGAGGTCTATGGGCAGATACACAGAGTGTCTGGAGATATAGCAACAAGATTTAAAACATAATGAGGGTCCCAAATTCAAATGTCTTCAGAGCCTATCAAGTAATATAAATGTGTAAATGGGGGTGGGAGCAGAGAGGAGGGGAGGGTCTTGCAATGAAGTGGAAATCATGTGCATTGCTAAAAGTCTTTGAATTCCAATTATTTTAAACACGTATTTTGAGACATGTCTGTGGACTGCAATGGCCTGTGGACCACAGCCCAAGACACCCTGATTCTGATATGCTGCCAGAATATTTATTTCCCTATGGCTGTTTCTGTCATGAAATCTCATTGCCATGAATGCCATCAATTAGTAATAGGGTTCATCAATTTTTGAGCTCAGTGGTTTGGGACAGAAGGTGGAAGCGAGCTGCAAAATGATGTCATTCACTCAGGCCCACCACCATAGGAGATGCAAATCCCTGACATCTAGGAGCTAAAGGACAATGAGAAGAAATAAAATTTGTAAATAAAGGCCCAGATTATAAAGCAATGCCAACAAAACTGGTACAGACTATCCACATCATAGCATGAGAGACTGTGGCCAACTGGAAAAGTGCTACAAAAATATTTGGAATTTTCACTAGGCTTGAGGAATAGATAGGATTTTGAGATACAGAGATGAAATAGTGTAAGGTCAGTTTTCTCACTTATTGAAAAAAGTTTATTTTCAAAATTAAAATTATAAATTGACATCCATGCTGCTTCCACAGATCAATTGAGTCCATCTGTGGGGCTTCCTGAAGGTGATAAAGAGAAGCTTTGAGAAAGGGTCTCAAAGTCTAGAATGGAATCTGGAGATGGGTTTTTGGAACACAAATGATCCAGACCAGAGAAAAACAGCATAAGGGTTGGGTGAACAGCTCCTCCCCTTCACTGTGAAATCTGCCAGGTCCAGACCAGTCCCCAACTCCAAGCTACAGTGACAGTACCAACAACTTGAATAACTCATCCAAGGGAGAGTATAAAATAATCCCAAAAGAATAGATCTGTAGAAAGATTTGTGTAAGTTGCTTATTAATATGGTTTTGTCCAAGTCCATTTGCTGTTCAAGATCCCATAACTAAACTTCCAACAATGATTTATTTGGTTTGTTGTTAAAAATCTTTGCAAAAGAAATAGAATTCCTAGTGTGGCTATCATCCGAGGAGATCTAAATTATTCATAAGCAATATCCTGTCTTCATCATTGTATCCATTAGAGTTCTTGGATTGTAGGCACCAAAACCAGATCAAGCTAATTTAAGAGAAAAATGGAGTTTATTGAATGGCTCACAGAGTGGGAGGCAAAGCTAGAAACAGATCCCATGAGGGAGCTAACTGTTAGTATCTCTGGGGTAATACCCTTGAATGAATGAATGAATGAATGAATGACTAAATACTAATTGTTTTCCCTCTCTGCCTAAAATTCAACTTCCAAGGAGAAAGTGTGATTGAACTTGAGAACACATGCCCACCCTATGGCAGCTGAATGAGAGATGCCTTGCACACCAGTCCCAGCAGCATTATATCCAATAGAAGAGGTACTGTTTTCCAAAGGAAAATTGAGGTGTGATTTCAGGGGAGTAGAAGATGGATCCTTGACACTCAAAAACAATGGCCACCATGTATAAATATAGCATCACTATAATTATTATGCCCATATTACCCATGGAAAAACGTAAAATTTTTGAGTGTTAAATCAACTGTAACAATCTCATTTTCAAATGTCACCTGGAAATCACCTTTAGCCCTGTCCTAACTTACAGCAATATAAGGTATGAAGACAGTAACAGAATGTGGAATCATGATCTTTAGAATAAGATTATGCTTCCAAACATTAGTGAATCTTCCTAGCATCCAAAGGATCATTTGGGTGACTTTTAAGGAGCAGTCAAGGAAAAGAAAAAATTTAACATGTTTTTTTGTGATACTGATGACCCTGGGTTTGAAGGAAATCAACATCTTTTGAAAATTTTTCTCATGCCTTTGCAGATTTCTGTTGATATTAGATTTATATCATCCATCATTTGTTTTTAGCTTAAACCCTCTGTTACCAGAAGAGCTGGTATGATATGCTGTTATTTTGATTAAAAAGAAGATAACTATATTTAAGCATAAAAATTAGAAAAAAACAAAAAAGGTGGAATGATCTTCCTACTGGGGTGGTTATTTCCTTCCCCCAGATAGTTTCCAAGCAAAGGCAGCTACTGGTCAGGTGAGAGGAGTCCCAGGTATGTTACTAATGGCCAGTTCTTGTGTTCTTCATGTCCATTCCAGTGATAAGAATCCATAGCTCTAAATCTAATTAACATCAATATGGAATCTCAAAGCACAACCAGACAGTTGTAAGGAAGGAAGATATCATCATTTTCACCCACAAATTGCTTAAAATCTTAACACCTAATGAAGTCAATACATTGAATTTATTTATAAAAATATATAACTAATGGAAAGTATGATGTGTTTCTCTAGCAAGATGTTTCTATTTGTTAATGGAAAGTGACTTTGGTGTTAATAATATTTCTAAGCTTTCTACTTTGATGTAGTAGAAGAGCATTATAGCACACTGAAGCATACTATCAATTGCACTAAAACAGACATTATCCGAAATGGCAAAAATTGGGAACACAAAAACCTTATGAGGTTAGCAAAGAGCAGGGAAAAAAAGCTCATAAAACATCATGAGTCTAAATGTAATATTAGTGACAAAGTATCTTTTAATGTGTAAAGTTAAAATCCTTTCTAAATGAACTGAAATGCTGATAAAGTCATAGTAATTGAAACTCATACATCATTATCAAACTGGTCATACTACAGAAGGAGGAGGTTGAAGGTCTTCAGAGGATCCTAGATCTTCAATCATTCTTTTAAAACACTTAATGAATGGAAAACAATCAAAAACTGTCCATCCATAAAGAGTGATTAAATAAATCCTGAGGTATACATTCAGCAACATATCATGCAGCCATAAAAAAGAATGAAGGAGGGGCGCCTTCAAGATGACGGAGGAGGGCTTCCCTGGTGGCGCAGTGATTGAGAGTCCGCCTGCCGATGCAGGGGACACGGGTTCGTGCCCCGGTCCAGGAAGATCCCACATGCCGCGGAGGGGCTGGGCCCGTGAGCTATGGCCGCTGAGCCTGCGTGTCCGGAGCCTGTGCTCCACAATGGGAGAGGCCACAACAGTGAGAGGCCCACGTACCGCAAAAAAAAAAAAAAAAAAAAAAAAGATGACGGAGGAGTAAGACGTGGAGATCACCTTCCTCCGCACAAATACATCAGAAATACATCTACATGTGGAACAACTCCTACAGAGCACCTACTGAACACTGGCAGAAGACCTCAGACTTCCCAAAAGGCATGAAACTCCCCATGTACCTGGGTAGGGCAAAAGAAAAAAGAAAAAACAGAGACAAAAGAATAGGAACAAGACCTGCACCTTGGGGAGGGAGTGGTGAAGGAGGAAAAGTTTCCAAACACTAGGAAGCCCCTTCACTGGCAGAGACAGTGGGTGGACTGGGGGGGAAGCTTCAGAGCCACTGAGGAGAGTGCAGAAACAGGGGTGCAGAGGGCAAAACAGAGAGATTCCCGCAGAGAAGATGGGTGCTGACCAGCACTCACCAGCCCAAGAGGCTTGTATGCTCACCCGCTGGGACGGGTGGGGGCTGGGAGCTGAGGCTCGGGCTTGGGAGGTCAAATCCCAGAGGACTGGGGTTGGCTGCGCTAACAGCCTGAAAGGGCTAGTGCGCCACAGCTAGCTGGGAGGGAGTCCGTGAAAAAGTCTGGAATTGCATAAGAGGCAAGAGCCCATTGTTTCGGGGTGTGCGAGGAGAGGGAATTCAGAGCACCACCTAAATGAGCTCCTGAGACAGGCGTGAGCCGCGGGTATCAGCACGGACCCCAGAGACAGGCATGAAACACTAAGGCTGCTGCTACAGCCACCAAGAAGCCTGCGTGCAAGCACAGGTCACTATCCACACCTCCCCTCCCGGGAGCCTGTGAAGCCCACCACTGCCAGGGTCCCGTGATCCAGGGACAACATCCCAGGAGAACACACGGCGCACCTCAGGCTACTGCAAAGTCACCCCAGCCTCTGCCACTGCAGGCTCACCCTGCATTCTGTAACCCACCCTCTCCCCAGCCTGAGTTAGCCAGAGCTCCTGAATCAACTGCTCCTTTAACCCGCTCCTGTCTGAGCAGGTAACAGACGCCCTCAGGTGACCTACATGCAAAGTCAGGGCCAAATCCAAAGCTGAACCCCAAGAGCTGTGTGAACAAAGAACAGAAAAGGAAATTTCTCCCAGCAGCCTGAGGAGCAGTGGATTAAATCTCCACAATCAACTTGATGTACCTGCATCTGTGGAATACCTGAATAGACAACGAATCATCCCAAAATTGAGGTGGTGGACTTTGGGAGCAACTGTAGACTTGGGGTTTGCTTTCTGCAACTAATTTGTTTCTGGTTTTATGTTTATCTTAGTTCAGTATTTAGAGCTTATTATGATTAGTAGATGTGTTTATTGATTTGGTTGCTCTCTTCCTCTTTTTATTTTATATATATATATATTTTCCTTTTTCCCTTTTTGTGAGTGTGTATGTGTATGCTTCTTTGTGTGATTTTCTCTGTATAGCTTTGCTTTTGCCATTTGTCCTATGGTCCCAACTGTCTCTTTCTTCTTTTTTTTTTTTTGTATAGCTTTTCACACTTGTTATCATTGGTGGATTTGTTTTTAGGTTTGGTTGCTCTCTTCTTTCTTTCTCTCTTTCTTTTTTTTATTACTTCTTTATTTCTTTATTTTTAACTTTTTTTTCTATTTTAACAACTTTATTTATTTATGACTTTCTTTCTTTCTTTCTTCTTTTTTTCTCCCTTATCTTCTGAGCATTGTGGCTGACAGAGTCTTGGTGCTCTGGCCAAGTGTCAGGCCTGAGCCTTAGAGGTGGGAGAGCCAAGTTCAGGACATTGGTTCACCAGAGACCTTCCTGCCTCACGTAATATCAAATGGCAAAAGCTCTCCCAGAGATATCCATCTCAAAGCTAAGACCCAGTTCCACTCAATGATCAGCAAGCTACAGTGCTGGACAACCTGTGCCAAACAACTAGCAAGACAGGAACACAACCCCACCCATTAGCAGAGAGGCTGCCTAAATTAATAAAAAGGTCACATTACCCAAAACCCACCACCGGACATGGTCCTGCCCACCAGAAAGGCAAGATCTAGCCTCATTCATCAGAACACAGGCACCTGTCCCCTCCACCAGGAAGCCTACACTACTCACTGAACCAACCTTGGCCACTGGGGGCAGACACCAAAAACAATAGGAACTATGAACCTGCAGCCTGCAAAAAGGAGATCCCAAACACAATAAGTTAAGAAAAATGAGAAGACAGAGAAACACACAGCAGATGAAGGAGCACAGTAAAAACCAAACAAATGAAGATGAAATAGGATATCTACCTAAAAAAGAATTCAGAGTAATGATAGTAATGATCCAAAATGTTGGAAATAGAATGGAGAAAATACAAGAAATGTTTAACAAAAACCTAGAAGAACTAAAGAGCAAACAAACAGTGATGAACAAACAATAAATGAAATTAAAAATTCTCTAGAAGGAATCAATAGCAGAATAATGGAGGCAGAAGAATGGATAAGTGACCTGGAAGATAAAATAGTGGAAATAACTACAGAAGAGCAGAATAACCAAAAAAGAATGAAAAGAATTGAGGACAATCTCAGAGAGCTCTGGGACAACATTAAAGGCACCAACATTTGAATTACAGGGGTCTCAGAAGAGGAAGAGAAAAAGAAAGGCACTGAGAAAATATTTGAAGAGATTATAGTGGAAAACTTCCCTAATATGGGGAAGGAAATAGTCAGTGAAGTCCAGGAAGCACAGAGAGTCCCATACAGGATAAATCCAAGGAGAAACACGCCAACACACATATTAATCAAACTATCAAAAGTTAAATACAAAGAAAAAATATTAAAAGCAACATGGGAAAAGCAATTATTAACATACAAGGGAGTCCCCATAAGGTTAACAGCTGATCTTTCAGCAGAAACTCTGCAAGCCAGAAGGGAGTGGCAGGACATACTTAAAGTGATGAAAGGGAAAAACCTACCACCAAGATTACTCTACCCAGCAAGGATCTCATTCAGATTCGACAGAGAAATTAAAACCTTTACAGATAAGCAAAAATTAAGAGAATTCAGCACCACCAAACCAGCTCTACAACAGAGGCTAAAGGAACTTCTCTAGGCAGGAAACACAAGAGAAGGAAAAGACTTACAATAACAAACCCAAAACAATTAAGAAAATGGTAATAGGAACATACATATTGATAACGTCCTTAAATGTAAACGGATTAAATGCTCCAACCAAAAGACATAGACTGGCTGAATGGTTACAAAAACAAGACCCACACATATGCTGTCTGCAATAGACCCACTTCAGACCTAAGGACATATACAGGCTGAAAGTGAGGGGATGGAAAAAGATATTCCATGCAAATAGAAATCAAAAGAAAGTTGGAGTAGCAATTCTTATATCAGACAAAACAAACATTAAAATAAAGACTATTACAAAAGAAAAAGAAGGACACTACATAACGATCAAGGGATCAGTCCAAGAAGAAGATATAACAATTGTAAATATTTATGCACCCAACATAGGAGCACGTCAATACATAAGGCAAATGCTAACAGTCATAAAAGGGGAAATCGTCAGTAACACAATCATAGTAGGGTACTATAACACCCCTCTTTCACCAATGGACCGATCAGCCAAAGTGAAAATAAATAAGGAAACACAAGCTTTAAATGATACATTAAAAAAGATGGACTTAATTGATATTTGTAGGACATTGCATCCAGAAACAGCAGATTACACTTTCTTCTCAAGTGTTCATGGAACATTCTCCAGGATAAATCATATCTTAGGTCACAAATCAAGCCTTGGTAAATTTAGGAAAATTGAAATCGCATCAAGTATCTTTTCTGACCACAATGCTATGAGACTAGATATCAATTACATGAAAAAATCTATAAAAAAATACAAACATATGAAGGTTAAAGAATACACTACTAAATAACCAAGAGATCACTGAAGAAATCAAACAGGAAATCAAAATATACCTAGAAACAAATGACAATGAAAACACGAAGACCCAAAACCTATGGGATGCAGCAAAAGCAGTTCTAAGAGGGAAGTTTATAACAATACCATCTTACTTCAAGAAACAAGAAACATCTTAAATAAACAACCTAACCTTACACCTAAAGCAATTAGAGAAAGAAGAACAAAAAAACCCTAAAGTTAGCAGAAGGAAAGAAATCATAAAGATCAGATCAGAAATAAATGAAAAAGACATGAAGGAAACAATAACAAAGATCAATAAAACTAAAAGCTGGTTCTTTGAGAAGATAAACAAAGTTGATAAAACATTAGCCAGACTCATCATGAAAGAAAGGGAGAAGACTCAAATCAATAGAATTAGAAATGAATAAGGAGAAGTAGCAACAGACATTGCAGAAATACAAAGGATCATGAGAGATTACTGTAAGGAACTATATGCCAATAAAATGGATGACCTGGAAGAAATGGACACATTCTTAGAAAAGAACAACCTTGTGAGACTGACCAGGAAAAAATAGAAAATATAAACAGACCAATCAGAAGCACTGAACTTGAAACTGTGATTAAAAATCTTCCGACAAACAAAAGCCCAGGATCAGATGGCTTCACAGGTGAATTCTATCAAGCATTTAGAGAAGAGATAACAGCCATCCTTCTCAAACTCTTCCAAAATATAGCAGAGGGAGGAACACTCTCAAACTCATTTTATGAGGCCACCATCACCCTGATACCAAAACCAGAAAAAATGTCACAAAGAAAGAAAACTACAGGCCAATATGTCTAGTCAACATAGATGCAAAATACTGAACAAAACCTAGCAAAGAGAATCCACAGCACATTAAAAGGATCCTACACCATGATCAAGTGGAGTTTATCCCAGGAATGCTAGGATTCTTTAATATATGCAAATAAATCAATGTGATAAGCCATATTAACCAATTGAAGGATAAAAACCATATGATGATCACAATAGATGGAGAAAAAGACCCCAAATAGCCAAAACAATCTTGAGAAAGAAAAACAGAGCTGGAGGAATCAGGCTCCCTGACTTCAGACTATACTACAAAGCTACAGTAATCAAGACAGTATGGTATTGGCACAAAAACAGAAATATAGATCAATGGAACAGGATAGAAAGCCCAGGGGTAAACTCACGCACATATGGTCACCTTATCTTTGATAAAGGAGGCAAGAATATACAATGGAGAAAAGACAGCCTCTTCAATAAATCATGCTGAGAAAATTGGCCAGCTGCATGTAAAAGAATGAAATTACAACACTCCCTAACACCATACACAAAAATAAACTCAAAATGGATTAAAGACCTAAATGTAAGGCCAGAAACTATCAAACTCTTAGAGGAAAACGTAGGCAGAACACTCTATGACATAAATCACAGCAAGATCCTTTTTGACCCACCTCTTACAGAAATGGAAATTAAAAAAAAAAAAATGGGACCTAATGAAGCTTAAAAGCTTTTGGACAGCAAAGGAAACCATAAACAAGATGAAAAGACAACCCTCAGAATGGGAGAAAATATTTGCAAATGAAGCAACTGACAAAGGATTAATCTTCAAAGTATACAAGCAGCTCAGGAAGCTCAATATCAAAAAGACAAACAACCATATTGAAAAATGGGCAAAAGACCTAAATAGACATTTTTTCAAAGAAGATATACAGATTGACAACAAACACATGAAAAGATGTTCAACATCACTAATCATTAGAGAAAGGCAAATCAAAACAAGAGTGAGGCATTACCTCACACCTGTCAGAATGGCCATCATCAAAAAATCTACCAACAGTGAATTCTGGAGAGCATGTGGAGAAAGGGGAACCCTCTTGCACTCTTGGTGGGAATGTAACTTGAAACAGCCACTATGAGAACAGTATGGAGGTTCTCAAAAATCTAAAAATGGAACTACCATACGACCCAGCAATCCCACTACTGGGCATATACCCTGAGAAAACCATAATTCAAAAAGAGTCATGTACCACAATGTTCATTGCAGCTCTATTTACAATAGCCGGAACATGGAAGCAACCTATGTATCTGTCAACAGATGAATGGATAAAGAAGATGTGGCACATATATACAGTGGAATATTACTCAGCCATAAAAAGAAATGAAATTGAGTTATTTGTAGTGAGTTGGATGGAACTAGAGAGTGTCATACAGAGTGAAGTAAGTCAGAAAGAGAAAAACAAATACTGTATGCTAACACATATATAGGGAATCCATAAAAAAATAAAATAAAATGGTTCTGAAGAACTTAGGGACAAGACAGGAATAAAGTCACAGACATAGAGAATGGACTTAAGGACACAGGGAGGGGGAAGGGTAAGCTGGGACGAAGTGTGAGAGTGTCATGGACATATATACACTTCCAAATGTAAAATAGCTAGCTATTGGAAGGCAACCACATAGCACAGGGTGATCAGCTCAGTGCTTTGTGTACACCTAGAAGGGTGGGCTATGGAGGGTGGGAGGGAGACGCAAGAGGGAGGAGATACAGTGATGTATGTATATGTAGCTGATTCACTTTGTTATACAGCAGAAACTAACACACCATTGTAAAGCAATTATACTGCAATAAAGATGTTAAAATAAATACATAAATACTTTGCCACCAAAAAAAAAAAAAAAAGAATGAAGGATCCCATCATGTCCTGATATAGAAATCAAAGTCTAGATCAATTTATATTAGCTGCCATGGAGGAAAAGAGAAATAAATAAGAAAATCCTTGCACATTTGCTTGTTTGCATTGAACAGCTCCAAAGGGCACATCAGAAACTGGTAACACTGGTTGCTCTGAAGTGAGCTGTGTAGCTGGGGAACAGGAATAAATGGAGATGTTTTACGACACTTTCATTTTTTTTTTCTCTCTTGTATTAAAATAATGGGAATACACATTATTTGTGTATATTCAATATACAAATGAAATTTATTTTAAATTTCTCAATTCATTAAATTGCTTCTAATAGTGGGTGAGATTATGGGATATGAAATTCAGGACTACCTGGCAGTACTACCCAAAGGAACACTGTCAGTTTGGTAGAGTACATTCATACTAAAGTGGTGATTAGAATCAACCTTCAATCACCACTGTTGTTATTTCCTTAAGCCTCTGCTGAGAACATAAAAGACTCAGTTACCAGGTGGCAAAAGGTAAATCCATTGATGATGAGCAGAATCAACAGGACCAACAGAGGAGAGGCTTCCTCATCATTCTTTCTGCCAAAAGATAGGCCCAAATGCAATGTCTATACATGTCAGAAGCAGGTGTGTGGGATGTTTAGCATTCCTTATTTTCTATAACTCAACCTAAAACTTCTGTTTTGAGCCCCCCTCTCCATCAAAATTCAATATTCCTCCTTCCTTCCTAAGAATGGCATCAAAGGTGTAAGAAGATTTTGCTGTGCTGAGCGACTGGGGCAAGGGAGGGAGGTGGCATCGGATCTTCTATGGGTCTGCCCATGAAGGGGTCTGTGAAGATGTCCATTGCCCTGCCTGGTGCCCCATCAAGGTCTGTCCCTGTGTCTAGATGGGCCACCAAGACCACAAAATAAATGAGCCCCATCACTTTCCCTCTGGTTCTCCCTTTCACCTTTCTTACAACCTAAGGAATTTTTTCTTTCCTGGGGGAAGGAAGCCTTGCTTCCTTGTGACTCACGCTGTTTTCTTCCATGTCTGTCTTGTGTCCTTTCCATTTCCCTGCTAGTCTGCTAAAATTTAAACCCAAGAATATATTTCTTTTCTCTCTTTGAATTTTTATCCCTTGCATAAGCATCCCCCTAGTCACTCCAGTGGTCCTCAAATTTGTCTCCACATTAGAATTCTCCGGAGAGCTTTTCAAAAATACCCATATCTGGGCGCTTCCCTGGTGGCGCAGTGGTTGAGGGTCCGCCTGCCGATGCAGGGGACATGGGTTCGTGCCCCAGTCCGGGAGGATCCCATATGCCGCGGAGCAGCTGGGCCCGTGAGCCATGGCCGCTGGGCCTGCACGTCTGGAGCCTGTGCTCCACAGCAGAAGGGGCCACAGCGGTGAGAGGCCCGTGTACCGCAAAAAAAAAAAAAAAAAACATATCTGGGCCAGGCGCCCAGAGATACTGATTCATGCACTCTGGGGGCAAAAGCCCAGATAGGGTTAGTTTGTAGAAGATCCCAGGTGATTCTAGTGCCAGATCAGTTTGAGTATCAATGAAGGGGACCTGTAAAGAAAAAAAAAGGAAATACCAGGAAAAGAAAACTTGGTTAATATTTCACAATATTACACAATCATATATGAATGCCAGAAGATGGAAAAGTCCTTCAGAATGAACTTGACTGTGAGTGTGAAAATTAGATGAAAACTGTGAAAACCTTACCTACCACAGGCATCTTGTAACTTTTTTCTTTTTTTGTGGCTCAGGATATCTGAACACTGAACACATCCTGGAAGAGTATTTGGAAAATCTTTGTTTTCCAACTTACATATTTGGGGCAGCCAAACACGGCTAAGCTAACTTGGATTCTCATGAAGAAGAAAGGGTTCTGGCTTGACTGAGACCCTAACAAGCATCTGGAAACAAATTAAATTCTGACATTGGCTAAAAGGAAAAGGATACTGATCCAAAATTGGAAGAGCTTCAGGGTGGGCACAATGTGGCCCCTGCTTCCAAGTCCTAAGAGGGTGAGGGTTCTGACCCACGTGCGTAAGCCCACACCCAGCTTGCCTTCTCTGGAGGTGTCCCTGAGAGCTACCTGGGTACTGATCCATAGGTGGATCAGTTTATGACCTGAGCAATAAAATCTCATGATTAGGAGGGACGCCAGCGTTCAGTTGGAAGCAGAAGTACAAAGAATGGACTCTGGAACTGGGTCTAAATCCTGGTTCTACTGAGTGCCAGCTGTGTGACCTTGAGCAAGTGACTGAAGCTCTCTGTGCCTTGTTTGTCACGTCTGTAAAACAAGGATAATAATAGAACCTTCTCAGTAGACTTTTCCTGAGGATTCAATGAGAAGATATTGATGGGAGTCTTCATATGGTGCCTCACCCAGGAAGCCTCAAATACGACTTTTTTATTTAGTTACATGCAAAAATCCCTTCTATGACATTCCTAAGAAGTGGCGCAGATCATCCTAAAAAGTGGTAAGCGGCAAGACAGGAGTACGATCTCAAGAGAGTGAGAAAGAGAATGTATCTTAAGGTAGTAGGTAATGTATTTTAACATCAGCATTCCAATCAATCAGTAAGAGTGGCCTCCTTAAGCCACAGCATTGGAGGGGTCCCCACGTACTCCCTCAGCACGTTATATACAGATCACTGGTTATGAATCTGTCTCAGGGCAGGGACTGTGTCATACTCATCTTTGTCCCCCCAGAGCCCAGCACCTAGAATGTCCTCAATAAGCAGGTGATCAACTGAGCTACTCATCTTGTCTTCCTCTTGCAGTGGTACAGCGCTTCTGTAAATGTGGAAAAAATAGAGAATGACTAAGGAAAGCAGACCAGGGAATGGTCTTCCTCCTTCCTTAGTTCTGCCAAGAGCCCCCAACCATTCCATCTCAAAGCTATTCCTTGCCTGTCTCACAAAGGCTGGAAGAGAATCAGTCAGGCAGACCCCTCTCTTAGGCTTCCAGAATTCTCACCAGGGAGTGCAGCCCCCCCTGGCATTGATCATCTCCCTCCTCTCTGTCTTTCCAGACGACTTCACAAATGTTCAATTCTTCCTCTCATCTGCAAGACTCTAAGGAAACCAAGAAAAGTTCTTTTTTCAGAAGGTGGGGCAGATGCCTGAGTGAGGTATTGCTAAGAGCTCCATACCAGATATAAAATAGCTATGACTTTATAACGGCAAATTTAATGATACACCATTTAAAGTGAGAAGAGTGGTTTTGAACGTCTTTGAATGGTACCCATAGGGTAAAATATATATTATGTAAAAAGAATGATGTGAGAGGCTCCGGCTGCCGACACCGGTGTGAAGGAGCGTTTGGTCCCCTCCTTTGTCAGTGGGACTGTCAATCCAGACTAACTGCTTGGAAGAATGCTTGGTTTGCTCTTACCTGCTGCAGTAATTTGGAAGAAAGCACCCAAGAATGTGACTATATTCGGAGAGTTTAAATAAGGTCATTAGTGTGGCCCCTACTCTGGTACGACTGATGTCCTTATAAGGAGAGGAAATTTGGACACAGATGGCACAGAGGAAAGGCCATGGGAAAGCACAGGAGAAGACGACCATTTACAAGCCAAGGAGAGAGGCCTCAGAAGAAACCAACCCTGCTGACATGTTGTCTCAGATTTCTAGCCTCCAGAACTGTGAGAAAATAAATCTTTGTTGTTTAAGCCTCAAAAAAAAAAAAAAAGAATAATGTGACAACAGGTACAATGGGAGTTAATAATTATTATTACTCCCTCCTACATGATTTCCACTTTTCCTCTTGCCCTTGCCATCTAGAGCTGTCCTCTCCCTCACAAAAACCTACCTCGAAAACTTGGTGTTTGCACACTGCCAGGCGATACCACACAACCCGACCCCAAGTCCAATAAAAGTCATGGAGAGAAACTGAACCAAAGCATATCATTCATGATTATCTTACGAAACAAAGCAAATGTCCACTAAGTGTATCTCACCCTTTACCTGAGACCCACCCTATGGAGAGATTCTGAAGGGATGTCTTCAGCTTTGTAACCTGGTCCTGCTCACAGATGCTAATGGATGAGACCAGGTCAGACAGTCTTGGACCCTCTGGGGCAATGCTTAGTCAAAACCCACCTCTGCACCGCCACTCATGTTTTATCATCAGGACACTTTCTTACAGAAATATAAAAAATAAAGGAGAAAGAAAAAATATTAAGAGGAGATTAGTATGAGGCCTTTGATCATTTTTTTTAAATCTGCCATTGATTAGTGTTTTCATTATCTATTGCTGTGTATTAAACCAGCCCAACTTTAGTAACATAAAACAGCAACAATTTTCATTCAGAAGAACAGGAAGAGGAGGAGAAAAGGTCAGTCTCGGGCTTCCCTGGTGGCGCAGTGGTTGAGAGTCCGCCTGCCGATGCAGGCGACACGGGTTCATGCCCCAGTCCGGGAGGATCCCACATGCCGCGGAGTAGTTGGACCCGTGAGCCATGGCCGCTGAGCCTGCGCGTCCGGAGCCTGTGCTCCGCAACGGGAGAGGCCAGGACAGCGAGAGGCCAACGTACCACAAAAAAAAAAAAAATTAAAAAATGGTAAAAGGTAAGTCTCACTGGTTTCCATGGGTTGACCAGGGTCAGCTAGGTGGTTCTTACTCGGCGTCAATCACGAGGCTGCTGTCAGAGAGGACAAGGGCTGGGGTCTTCTTGACGCTTCCTCACTCACGGTTCTGGCCGGTGATGCTGGCTCTAGGCTGGGAGCTCAGCTGGGCAGAACAGCTACCCGTGGCTCCCCCAGGCATCCTGGGCTTCTTCCAGCAGGACAACTGGGTTCTGAGAGCAAGAATCCCAGGAAAAAGAGCCAGGTGATCGCCTTTTAAGGCTGGCCTCTGGGGTCACTGTGCCGCTTCACCACATTCTCATCATCAGAAGTGAGCCTATACTCCCGGGAAGGGAAATTAGACTCCTGATTAGAGGAGTATCAAAGAATATGTGGACATGGTTTTAAACCACCACAGTTAGCATGGTCATACTTTTCCTCATTTGTCCCTTTCAAAACTGTGATTAAATATGAAAAAGACAAACTCACCAAATAAAAGCATCAGATGTTAGATCTCTCTGCTTTAATTTTTGCTCTGACAATCAACCCTTTCTTCCTACACATTTTTTGATGAATCAGAGCATCTCTGACACCGTCTCCACATCCTATTCCTAAATATATCCTCCCGTGGACTCTCAGGGCAAGACTACTCACCACAAGAAAGCTGAGGCTGGTGTCCACAGTAGGGAGACGATAAAGGAAAAGACTCAGACACTGTCATTCCCTGAAAAGAATAACTATGCCCAAAAGTCTAAGGAGAAATTTACCCATAGGCACTATTTAGCAAGGCTGATATGTCTGGATCTTTATCAATGCAGAAGCCATAGGTCAATTGGAACATCTGCAAGGGCAGCAGCATCTTTTAATTTCAGGGACGCTGTTCATTTATTCATTCAACAAACACCCACTGAGTACCTCCTGTGCTCAGGCACTACTCCAGATGCTGGGATACAGAGGTGAGCAGACCAAAGTCCTGTATTCTAGCAGGTGACACAAGTAGCTTACATGAGTGCTGGCTGATAAGTTCTATGGAGAAAAATAAAGCAGGGAAAGCAGAAGAGGTATGGCTGGGGGATGGAGAGGGCATTGTCCTTCTCTGTAAAATGGTCGGGGAAGCCTCTGGTAAGCCACCGCTCAGGCCTAAAGGAAGTATGAGGGGGAGTCATGCAGAGGCGTGCAGGCAGGGGAGAACGCACGGGGAGGGACCTGAGAGAGAAGCAGTCTGGGCACATCCCACTGCCACCCCCACTGCAAGCCCCTTCTCCCAGCCTCTCATAGCTTCAAGACAATCAAGAATTCGGCCACATTTCATACCAAGACTGAGTTCCCTGCAAGAGCCCAGCTCATTCTCCCAATAATTGAAAGTAGATTTACTCTCCCAAATTTTTTTTTTTTTTTTTAAATTTTTGGCCGTACCGTGTAGCATGCAGGATTTTAGTTCCCTAACCAGGGATCAAACCCACGCCCCCTGCAGTGGAAGCGTGGCGTCTTAACCACTGGACCACCAGGGAAGTCCCATACTCTCCTCAGTTTAAAATCCGACCCCCAGAGCCTGTTAACGGTGGCTCATGGAGTCACAAATGGACGATGGTAAGAAAAAGAGAACCACGGAAAAAGGGAGAACAAAGAGGAAGTAGAAAGGGTGGAGGAGAAAGTGGGAAAAAAAGGCAAACGAGGAATATCCACATGTAAGAAGACTTCCTGTAACAAACCCATGACAGGTAACCTTGTATCTCAGAACGCTGCGCCTCCTAACATGCCACATATTCTGGGCCCAGGGCAGGTATTACTGCAGTACCTCAAGAACCAAAAGAAGCAAGGCTGAAAGGCTTTGAATTAAAAACCTGTAAACACACCACATAAACACAGGACACAAATGTATGGTTTCAAATGTGCAGACACAGAGAATGGACTTGAGGACACGGGGTCAGGGGTGGGATGGGAGCGGGAAGCTGGGACGATGTGAGAGAGTAGCATAGACATATATACAGTACCGAAAGTAAAATAGATAGCTAGTGGGAAGCAGCCGCATAGCACAGGGAGATCAGCTCGGTGCTCTGTGATGACCTAGAGGGGTGGGATAGGGAGGGTGGGAGGGAGACGCAAGAGGGAGGGGATATGGGGACATATGTATGCATATGGCTGATTCTCTTCGTTGTACAACAGAAACTAACACAGTATTGTGAAGCAATTATACTCCAATAAAGGTCTATTTAAAAAAACACTATTCCAGATAACAATTAAAGCAATCACATCTTTGGTTCCTATCAGTAAGCAATTTTGCCTGAGTATCAGTAACTTTATCTCTACAAAAGTGCACTTGATTAAATAAGGGGATGCCCAGTTTTAAAAAGAGTTCTGCATTTCTGTGAATTGTTAAGAAAAATAAATAAATATTTCCTCTTTTAAGCTCTTTTGAAAAAAAAATTCCCAATTAAACATCTTTCCCTCTCGATCTATTTTATACATGTATTTATTTACATCATATGTATTTCTATCTCATATATTATTTTATTTCAATTAGACCCCAAAAACCTATTTCTTTGGCATACTTCTAATTTCCAAAAGCCCCTTCATTGTGTCTAGACAGACTTTTTTCAAAAGAGCATCAGGGTTGTTTGAAATTTACAAAAAGAAAAAGTTGAGTGAACAAATGCTAAAGTCTTTATTTGATGCTAAAGTCTTTCTATGATGGTTCTATGAAACTTTTTAAATTACCTGCACCAAAGGTTACTGGCCTTTCAAATATGCTGAATCCCACCCTTAACAGCAGCCATCATTACAGGAAGTAGGGGTTTCTGGGTTTCCAGGCCGTGCTCGGTGACCATGAAGCACTTGATAAGTAAGTGCTGACTGAGATGCCTCCTCACCCTCTCTCTGGCTCTGCCACATGGCAAAGAAGTGGTCACACCAGGTTTTCTGACTCAGGTATGACTTGACTGAGGAAATCTTATCACCAAAGGGGCTTTAGCTGGAAGTTCTTACATAAAATAATACTAAGAATTCATCCGAAAAACCACTGTTCATGATTTTTTTTTTTTGCTAGCGACACAAAAGATTTGTACTCAAAACTTACAAGATTGAATTAGTGTTTGACCTTGGAGTTCTCTGGATACTTTTGTATACAAAGTAAAGAAAACCATTTCTAAGGTATTTTCAAAACATAACTGGCAGCACCAAGTTATATTTATATTAATTATACTTAATTACCTAAAGAAGTAATCGACACGCCAAGAGCAAAAACCTGAATTATTTCAAATGTGAAGATCTATAGCAGCCTAGAATGTGGCCACTGAAAGAACTAGGTAGCTTAACCAATGGTGTCCAGGTTTTTGGTTAAAAATGGAGGAGTGACTTGTCTTCTCTTTGAAACAAACCAAACACTAAAGCTGTATTTAATGCATCTTTAATGAAACTAGAACTGCATCATCATTTTGAAACATATACAAGGAAGAAAGACTGCAAAGAGCGGCGACAACTGAATTGGTCGAGGCAAGGGAGGTGTGGTGGGGATTGCTGTGTGCTCACAAGATTCATCTCCTTTTCCTGCCAGCACACAGCCAGAATACATTTCCCAGGCTCCTTGCGGTAAGCTTTGGCATGCTGCTGGGTTTTGACTTGTGAGTGTGAGAGGGAATGGGTTACTTCTAAAAGAGGTGTGCCTTCTCTCTCTTTTCCCCACAGCCAGTATGCATAGGCTTGGGAACCAAGGGCAGGGGGTATTTGAGTCATCCCACCAGGTGAAGAACCCTACGTGGCCAAGATGCTGCAAGAAAACAGAGGAAATGGAACATGGAGGCTCCTCAACCCTTCATTGCTGTGCTCTGTCACCATTCTCCTCTGCCTTTGGACCTTTGCACATGCCAGCTTATGGCAAAAGTTGTTAACGCTCACTGATATTCAGGTGCTCTTCTGCATTGAGTTACCAGTATCCTACCTAATTTAACCTTATGAACATGCTAGACAATTAGGTGGGTATCATCTCTTTCAAATTTTTCCTACTTTATTATTTAAATGAGGTCAATTTACTGCATCAACAGGTTAAATAAGAAAAATCTCCTAAAAATCTTAATGGTAACTTTAAAAGAATGTCTTAAAAATGTTTATGCCTTTTAACTCGAGGAATTTACGGAATCTATGAATATTATAAAGACCAAAAAATGTATACACCAAGGTATTCATTGCAGTATTATATGTAATTGCCAAAAGTAGAAACAACCTAAGTATCAACCAATAGATAAATGGTTAATTAAATTATGGAAATTTCGTAAGACAATAATTATATAGCCACTAAAAGTATATTTGCAAAGAAATATTAATGACATGGAGGAAGTTGTCATGCTAAAATAAGTGAAATACTATATACAATACAGTCTACATTAGATGAAACTTTCTAAAATCTCTCTACTTGTTTGTATTTTTTTTGTTTTCAATGAGGGCTATGGTCTTAATGTTTGTGTCCCCACAAAATTCAGATGTTGAAATCCTAATGCCCAAAGGCAGGCCTTTGGGAGGTCCTTAGGTCATGAAGATGGAACTCTCATGAATGGGATTGGTGTCCTTATAAAAGAGATCCCAGAGAGCTCTCTCTCTCACCTCTTCTACCATGTGAGGACATGGTGAAAACGTGCCTTCTATGAATTAGGAAGCCCTCAGCAAACACGGAACCGACCAGTGCCATAATCCTAGACTTCCCAGTCTCCAGAACTGTGAGAAATAAACGTTTGTTGTTTATAAGCCAACGGGTCTGTGGTATTTTATTATAGCAGCCCAAATGGACAAGACCATGAGCATGAGCCTAAGCTACTTTTAAAATCAGGTAAAAAAAATAAAATCTTAAGGGTTCTATTCACATATGACTTTTACCTTAAATTTCCATCCCCACCACGTAGTTAGAGCCTCATGAAGAACTAGGAGTGTGCTCTGAAGTTACAAAATCATAATCTTTATCTACTACCTTGTAACTTTAGGCTTTCTAAAAATCTTAAGAGAATGTGCAAAGCAGATTTTTAATAAGTCTAATCCTTCCAGCCAAGACCTGGAAATAATGTGGCCATGATCTTAACAGAGGGCTACAGAACTGAGGCCTGGATCTTTTCCAGGGATTGTGTTTCCTGACGCTTCCCTGACTTAAAAAAAAAAAAAAAAAAAGGAACACAGGCATTCACCAGTTTTGTTGTTGTTGTTGTTTTTGTTTTACATCCTGAAAAGCACTAAAGAGACCATTGGTATCAAGAGTCTGCAAAAGAAGTAAACAGTTTTCAATTTGTTGACTCGTGTAACTCCAACCATTTTGAAATAAGCAGATACAGGAATTATTTCATGAGAAAACAATGCAATAGAGTTAGTGAAGCTCTCAAAACCAACTGTATTGCATTACTCTTAAAAGTAAAAAAAAGAGAGAATACCAGACTCTTCCATGCAGTAAGATGCCCTGTGGTTAAATCAGAAAGATAAGTCATTAGCCCCTATGGAATGATAAAAGCAACAGTGGGGTGGGAAGGTGGGGAAATGGGCAGATAAAAAAAGACTCTTTCCCTAAACTCTCATCCAGTGATCTGATTATGTTTCCTGGATTATGGAGCAAACATGCTTAGAAGAATGCATTTAATTCACTGATGCCTTTTGGAAGATACTTACTTGACCTTGCTTTCCTCCTATGCCTACAGAGTAAATCTGAGGTTTGGTCCTCCCTTGTATCTGATGGGGCGGCCAAAAGAATGCTCAGGCATGTAAGCAATTTACTCAGAAACAGACACAACACTGTGACAAAGCCAGAGAGCAGCTAGAATCTATTATCCCTTGAATTCCAAATTTTTAGGCTGATTTCTCCCACTGTGAGGATTTTCTGTGCCAAGTCAATTAATTACAGGTTTGTGGATCTCCGTTTCCCTTCCACTCAAAATAAAATGGGTCCCTATCACGTTAGAAGTACAAGGCATTCTGTTTCCCTAAGAAAAAATTATCACGCTCAAACATCTAAGCTCCAAAGAAGATTCAGTTTCATTTTTTTCTGAAGCATGATAGAACCATGATAAAACTAGCAATCAAAAAAAAAAATTAAATGAAGCAGGTAACTTTGAAGTTGTTTAATACTACCTTCATGTTGAACTCTAAGTATCTGCTGTCAACTAAAGATGAGGAATCCATTAGTACTGTATCTTATAGAATACTGACATGTTTTATTGTTTTCTCTTTGCCCAATCTTTCCCTGCTTTAACCCATTATCCGGGATGAAACCAGAACAACCTAAAAGCCACAAATCTGATCTCAACCCTTCCCTTTTTCAACCTTTCAATGGCTCCCATTTGAGTGAAGCACAAATTCTCCAACATGGCTCCCAAGTTCCCAAATTAGCTGGACTCCTGTCTTCCTCTCCAGTGCTAACAGCTGCCCGGAACCCTTTGTGTCCTCTGCTTCTGCCTACCTAGGGCTTCTCAAAAACGCAGCACTACCTCCTGCCTATGATCTGTGTACGTGCTGTTCTCTTGTAGAAACGGTTAGTGCTTACTATGTGTCCTTGTCTTTCTCTCTAACTCCCAGACCCTAAGCATCTAGGAGGATCCTGTGATTGATTTTTGCCAATGATGTGTGAGCAAAAGTGATGAGCCATCTTCAGTCCAAGGAGTTAAGAACAGGTGTGAGATTTCCATGTTCTGCTGGCCATGGGTGACGGACACCCACTATTGGAGCTGATCTCGCTCTGTCTCTTCTCTATGTGAGTAGAGTGTTGTTCCATCCGTTCCATCTAGCGATTCCGATACTGAGATGCAATGGCCAGAAGTGCTCAGCGTCTCTCCCTGGGATTGGAAGATGCGTGGTACACTACTCCCTCAGCATTGATAAACAGTGCGTGGTGCTCTGCTGGACGTGAAGATCCCATTTTTTCCACTCTAAAGCTTCCCCACTTCTCTGCCAACATGTAAGGCCTAGAACTTACCTTCACCTGCCAGGGAGCATCAGGGACTCAAACCTGGCTTCTCACGCTTTGTTGGAGGTGGATTTTCTGAGGAAGCTTAGCTTCAGGGCCCCTGGCCAACACGTAATTGCTGGTGGCTGACTCCTTGCTAGAACACACTCTGAATAAAGAAGGGCAAATCTGATCAACTTCTAATGGTTCCTGTGGAACTTGGACTATAGCATCAGCATCACCTGGGAACTGGTTAGAAACGCAAATTCTCAAGCCCCATCCCAGACCTACTGTATCAGAAACTCCGGGGGTGGGTTCTACAATCTGTTTGAACAAGGCCTCCAGGTGCTGTTGGTCCTTCAGTTTGAGAACCACAACAGTATAATAGGATCTGAATTACTCTATGTCCCAAAGGCATTTATCCTTTGGGGCCTATACGCATAACTGGCACCATAAGGTTCCTTCCCCGGGAGAAGATCCTTCCAGGCTGATACTCCCCCAGTCATTGCTACCAAGCGCCAGACAAGCCCCATCTGAACAGCAAGGACAGCACATGCCTCCTCTGGGATCCACGCTTTTTGCATAACATGGCAATCTCCTTTGCAACATGCCACATGCATTTCCTCTCCTTCTTTTTCTGTGCCACCTGGTATTGTGATCTGTTAGAAGACAAACACGCTGAATTTGGCTGTGCCCAGTTACTAAGTGTTCTTAAGAAACAGCCAAATTATTCTCGAGATATGGCTTCCTTCCTACTGACTGTTGCCTTATATTTTTATGAGTGTTCTTCTACCACGTGGAAATGGATGTCCTCTAAGCTGAAATCTCATTTTATACGAGCCAGAAATAGCTGAGAGGGGATTCAGAATAGCAGTTTCCAATATCGATGGACTTCTCTCCAGGCTCATAATATTGGTTACAAGTACCTTGGAACACAGTAGATGAGACAGATGAAGAGGAGGAATTTTGCCTTCAAGGTTTTAACTTACAAGTTGAAACTTCCTGATCTAGAAGTTTTACTTCTAAATAAAAAAAAAAATTATTTTTTCAGAAGCATCACAGTGGGTTTCAAACAGCTGAAACCAGGGGTCGATGCAGGTGTTGAAGCCTCCAAAGCTTAAACAGTCTCAGGATTCCTCTTTTTTGAAAAGGATACAAAACTGGGTACGATGTGAAGGAAATCAGAAATTACAACAAAATAAAAATTTTGGAAAACTGGTGAATATCACAAGCATCATAAAACCCAGGAGGAAATAATATAAAAATTAACGTAATATAAAAATAGAGTCCTGACACATCTCAAAAATACTTCCTTCCTACATTTTTGGCCACATGCTCTCTGATCACCTCTTCGTATGACAAAGATTCTGTAGCAGCAAATATGAGACCAGAGATCTTTTCTCTAGCATCGTTGATCAAATTTTTTTAATTGAGAGCTTAGAATTCTCTAAAGCATCACAACTGTTATTGATAATGTTTTAGGAATTGTTGTCAAATTTGGGAAGATTTCTATCAAGTTTCCTTCACATATGAGCTTTCCAGTTTGAAAGAGTTTTCAGACTGGCTGCATGCTCCGCAACGTGTCGACTGCACTTCTCCCCGCCTCCCACATATTTGGGTACCAGGCCTTCTGGTGTCTCTCCACCAGGACAGCAGCAGAGTGGGTCATTCCTCTTTGAGGACAGGAGCAATAATTGAACTGTAGACAGACAGGAGTGCAAACCAAATAAGTATATTCCACTAAACCCAAATTAGATGGGTCCCCAACTGAACTTTCCCTTAGATGGTTCCCAAAAATGCCTCGGCCACTTGACCTCCAGCCATATGAGGGGAGATGTACCTGAGGAGAAGCTGGAATAGAGAGAGGCCAAAGTATCTGACATTTGTACCTTTTACAATATGTGACGTTGCGAACACGTTGCTAGGGCCAGTACGATCCAGGGACCCCGAAGCTAAGCTTCCTCAGAGAATCCACCTCCAACCAAGCGTGAGAAGTCAGGTTTGAGTCCCTGATGTGCCCTGGCAGGTGAAGGTAAGTTCTGGGCCTTTAACTGACAACCAAGGAAAAGGGGAGTCCAGAAGGGACAGAAGGAAATGGTGGAGAGAAGGTGACAAGAAAACACTGGTGGCCTGAGGCTACTGTATGAAGGGGATGGGGGGAGGTACCCTGAAGAATATGAGCGCTTGTAAAGAGGCAAATGCACTCGCCTGTGCTTCTCCAGCTAGCCTGCAACCCAGAGCTCATGTGTCAACCAAGCAAATTTGTCATAAATGATTAACTTCTGGAAGAACAAATCATTTGACCTCTGCAGCTGAACAAACACAGAACTCCAGCGACTCAAAGAGCCAAAGGCAATGCTTCAGCAACACTGAACACATTTTCATAAAAGTCCTGCCATTTCATGTCACAAGAGCCTGAGGGAAGCTTAGGTAATGGCATCTCTTTAGCTAAAGGAAAAGAATTCCCTGGGCTTGGGGACGTGGCTACAGTTCATGAAAGATACAGAGAATGGCGAAATCAAAGAGTAATTTTGCTGCAGCTTTGGAAACACCCACAGGTTCTTAAACGGAGAGTTTGATTTATGAAAAGATTCCAGTTTCTGGGATGTCAGCAAAGAAATTGAATGAAGATAGCAAAATAGTGCAAGGAGCCATCGAATTACGCCACGTGCAAGTTTCGAGCGACTCTGTGCTTCTATCCTAAGGGCTCAGCCATCATAATTTACACAAAATAGCTTTTGGCGAGAAGAGTTCTTTGGGAGACAGAATGCAAATGTGCAATCACATTAATTCCAAGTTTCCCTGTTCTGTGCTGCTTTCTTTCACAAGTAGATTTTTTTTTTTTTTTTTTTTGCGGTACGCGGGCCTCTCACTGTTGTGACCTCTCCCGTTGCGGAGCGCAGGCTCCAGACGCGCAGGCTCAGCGGCCATGGCTCACGGGCCTAGCTGCTCCGCGGCATGTGGGATCTTCCCGGACTGGGGCACGAACCCGTGTGCCCTGCATCGGCAGGCGGACTCTCAACCACTGTGCCACCAGGGAAGCCCCACAAGTAGATTTTTAAATAAGGAGAAAGTACTCCCTGTCCCCGGGGAATTCTTGTTTCATTCAGATGTAGCTTAGCAAGGACTTTCACAAATAAAATGCAAGTGAGAATAGAAAAAATTAATTAGAAACAAAGATCAGAATTCCTTTTCATTAACTCCATAAAAACCACCATTCCTTCAAAAGAAAACTTGAAGAAATGTTAATACACTAAAATTAACATGCAAGTCACCACTTGTTTTCTTTGCCATGACCTTGCTAAACTAAAATTAATGATCTGATCAGCCCAGAGACCACATCTTAAAGGGCATTTTCCCCTATAAAGCGGAAGGTCAGAATTCTGTTCTGAAGCCTGTACCTGACCTGTGGTTATTGAAAAACCAGTGTTCCCCCTTTAGGCTCTGGAAGCCAGCACCCGCTGAACAGTGAGACGGTGACCCTGAGGGACGGCTGATTTCTTTAAATGAAATATCAAATACATGGCGATTCTGGTCATACATAAAAATAATGATTACAGTTTTACTTTAAATTTTACCCACATGCATACACACACAGTAACCTACAGTTTCATCTTAAGTTTAAAAAGTGGAAAAGATAGAAATAACTTATGAAAATTATTTAAAACAAAACACATTCACAGCAACTACATTATATCATTTATATGCAATGCATTCTTTTAAAAAATAAATATATTTAAGGTGCAAAAGTGTGCTCATCACAGGAAACTTGGAAAGAAAAACAGGAGAAAAAAAAAAATCATCAATGCATCTAACATCCAGATACAACCATGCCAACCTACGGGTTGATCTTCTTCTGGTATTGTTGTTGTTCATATTTTTTTACATATCAATGTCAATATATGGAGTATTCAAAATTTTATATGCAGATTTTCAGTTTTTCCTGATTATACAAATAATACCTGCTTTTTGTAGATCATCTACATTATATAGAAAATTGTACATCCAAAATGCTACCATCTAGAGAGAACATTTTAAATATGTTGGTGTAACTCTTTACATTATGTTTTCTTTTTTTTAAAACCTAAGCAAGTAAATATGTTCATATTCTTGTTTAATTATTTTTTCCTTTTCAGAAAGCTTAGGATGTCATAGAATAATAGGGAAATCTAACAAGACAATATGTAATAGAATAAAGTGTTGTCATTGAGAAAATAGAGAGAGGTAGGTCCAAAAATTAAAATGAGCACAAGTTCTGGAAAGAAGGAAAACTTTTACACACTATAAGAAAGAATATCCTAATCAATCTTTGGAGATTGATCAGAACAACTTATTTGAGAGTTGTTCATGCTGAGAACATTCCTTCAGTCTCTTCCCACCCCTGGTTCCCACCCCATCCTTCTGAACTCAACCTGAAGTTGAGAATGACTAATCTTAGGTGCAACATCAAATGCTAAGCAGTTTTCTACCATTGGTCATCTTTCCCATTGAAAATAGGAAAAAGGAGATTACTTAAATAATATATTTGCATAGCATTTCTTTTTTTATTGAAATATAATTGATATATAACATTATATTAGTTTTTGCTGTACAATATGATTTGACATTTGTGTATATTGCAAAATGATCACCATAATAAGTCTAGTTAACATCCATCACCGTACGTAATTACAAAAAATATTTTCTTGTAATGAGGACTTTCAAGATCTAATCTCTTAGGGCTTCCCTGGTGGCGCAGTGGTTGAGAGTCCGCCTGCCGATGCAGGGGACACGGGTTCGTGCCCCAGTCCGGGAAGATCCCACATGCCGCGGAGCGGCTAGGCCCGTGAGCCATGGCCACCGAGCCTGCGCGTCCAGAGCCAGTGTTTTGCAATGGGAGAGGCCACAACAGTGAGAGGCCCGCGCACCGCAAAAAAAAAAAAAAAATCTACTCTCTTAGCCACTTTTAAATATGCAGTACAGTATGATTTACTATAGTCACCATGCTGCACCTTACATCCCCATGACTTATTCATTTTATAGCCAGAAGTTTGTACCTTTTGACCTCCTTCACTCCTTTTGCCCACCCCTAACCCCCACCTCTGGCAACCACCAATGGGTTCTCTGTATCTATGAGCTCTAGGGCTTTTTGTCTTTTTTTTTTTAAGAGTACACATATAAATGAGATCATATGGCATTTGTCTTTCTCTGTATGATTTATTTCAGTTAGCATAATGCCCTCAAAGTCCATCCATGTCATTACAAATGGCAAAATTTCATTCTTTTTTATGACTGAGTAATATTCCATTGTGTGTGTGTGTGTGTGTGTGTGTGTGTGTGTGTACCACATCTTCTTTATCCATTCACCCATCTATGGACACTTAGGTTGCTTCCATATCTCAGCTACTGTAAGTAATGCTGTAATGATGTAGGAGTGCTTATATCTTTTCCAGTGAGTGTTTTTATTTTCTTCAGATAAATACCCAAAAGTAAAATTGTTGGAGCATATGGTACTTTCATGTTTTTAATTTTTAAACTTCACGCTATTTTCCACAGTGGCTGCACCAATTTACATTCCCACCAACAGTGCACAAGAGTTCCCTTTCCCCTACATCTTCACCAGTACTTGTTATTTTTTGTCTTTTTGATGATAACCTTTCTAACAGATGTGAGATGATATCTCATTGTGGTTTTGATTTGCATTTCCTTAATTATTAGTGATATTGATCATTTTTTCACGTACCCGTTGGCCATCTGTATGTACCTGTATATCTTCTTTGGAAAAATGTCTATTCTTCTGCTCATTTTTAAATCAGATTATTTGTTTTTTGATCTCTAGTGAACTCAGTAGGTAGTGCAACTATCACCACTATCAAATTTCAGAACATTTTCATTATCCCCAAAAGAAACCCATACCCATTAGCAATTACCCCCCCCCCCCCCCCCACACACACACACAAGCCCTTTCCTCAAGGCCTGGCAATATTTCCTATTTTTTGAGAGTTGACTCTTAAACATTTACTACACACCACTGCTAGAAACCCATCTGTTCTATAATAACAGTTACTTTTCTCTTTCTTCTCCCTTAATGCTTTGAGTCTCCAAATACCTTGAGGCCTCCTAAACCTGAAGATCTAGATCACAAAGATTTGTATATCTTTAAAAAGAAGTTATTTAGCTCTTGCTTAATTCAGTTTATCCATCACAGAATGAGATGAAAAATAGTCGTGCATAGAGAGAAGATCAGGAACTAATAAATCTTTTAAAAGGCTAGATCACTTTCTGCGGGATTAGTATGTGGGATTTACTTCTGCATGAGACAATGAGCTCTTGTCTATTTTTAGATGAGATAATGCATTTCCTAGGACCCATAGGAAGCTTTGGCTTCTCTTATTACTGAGCACACATGCAGAGACCACAGATTTTGTGAAACAGGGGGAAAAAAATGACAAGGGAAAAGGATTGGTGGTTTGCTCTTTTGATCTTTAATGCAACACCATCAGGAAAGATGAAGCAAAATGCCCAAGAATTTATTAAAAGAAGTTCACCACAAATACACAAAATGCACATGTCAAAAGATGTACATGCATGTACACACTCCTGGGAGTGCACATGCACCATGAGATTATCTGTTAACGTCCTAATGACTCCCTAAACCCAGAACAGTCTCCCCAGATATGGGCTCCCAGACACCACATGCATATTACTCATCTAATTAATGCTTGCTGAATGAACTTGTTTCTAAATCTTTTCTATTTGCAAGCAGGGAATGCTGGGCTGTCCTCTCAAAGTGTGGTCCACTGACCAGCAGCACCAGCATTATCTGGGAGCTTATTAGAAATGCAAAGCCTCAGGTCCCACCCAGGCTTACTGAACTGCATTTGTATTTTATCAACACCTCTATTTGATTCACGTGTGCATTAATGATGTTTGCGAGGCATCGGACTGAAACCGGTGGAGGACCCTTTAATTGACATCTGTTGTCATCTCACTTTTCTGAGTTTGTATAGAGAAAGAATTTGTGGACACTTAGATAGAATTCATCTAAACGATCCCTAACCAGAGTTTAGATGTCTTGGGAATCCCCATCCCATCCCAAGCTTTAGTTTTGGAGCTAAAACAAGAGGCTAATTCTCTGCCCAGGTTGGAACCTTACTGACTGCAGAAGGGCCATTGGCCCGTCTTCATGGATCATGGAAAGCTTTACTTAAAAATTTTTTTTTTATCATAAAAGAAAATAATATGCTTACAAAGAAAATCTGGAGAGCTATGGAGGAGAAAATTAAAATCACCTGACTTTTAACCTCTGAGTGTTAAACCCTTAACATTTTGGCACTTTTTTTTGTACATGAGGATGTCCCATGCTGTTTCCAGTGGAATTCTTTATTTTACACAATTGAGAAAATGAAGTATAAGAGTTTATATCCTGGGCATCCCTGGTGGCGCAGTGGTTGAGAGTCCGCCTGCTGATGCAGGGGACACGGGTTCGTGCCCTGGTCCGGGAAGATCCCACATGCCGCGGAGCGACTGGGCCCGTGAACCATGGCCGCTGAGCCTGCGCGTCCGGAGCCTGTGCTCCGCAACGGGAGAGGCCACAACAGTGAGAGGCCTGTTTTTTTCACAAGTCGTGATTATTCTCATACCCCTAAAAATTCTTCAAGAATGATTTTAATGACCTAATATTCTGTGTGACTGAACCATATTTTATTGAAATATTCTCATATTCTTGAATGTTTTTAGACTTTTTTAACCCTTATGTATGACATTGTGATTAAATCCTTCTGTACAAATCTTTCTGTGATTTTCTGATTTCTTCTTTATAGAATTTCATAAGTACACTTGTGGGGTCAAGTGGTGTGAACTTTACACCTGATTGACACACAATGTAGAACTTTATTGTGTATCACAATGTGGGGCAAGCCCCCCAGAACCTCAGCAGGCAGATCACACTCTCACCAGCTATTTCAACTCCCCAGCTTCTTGGATGACGATTACCATTGCATTGTTTTAATTTGCGTTGCTTTGATAGCCAGTGTGGTTTCTTCTGTGAATCTCCTATACTCCTTGGTCTTGATCTGCTTTTTGGTTGGGGTGCTACTATAATCAGAGATGCTAGTATCATCCATCATTAACTCTTTATCTTATCATTTTCTTTTTCCAATTGCCATTTAACTGTTTATAAAGTCATATAAATGTTTTACATTTTAAATTGAATATACTGTAGTCAAAATTATGAATCTTTTCTTTGTGATTTCTTTGTGATTCCATAATACTTATGCTTAGAAAGATCCTCCCCACTAAAAAACACATAATTAATCTCTATATTATTTCCAGAACAAGGTGGAATAGCAGAGCTGATAGTTACTATCCTAACTTCATTCCTGATCAAGCACAATGTTGGCTTTTACCAACATCACGTCCTTTGCCATTTTTTGGTGATGTTTCCTTAATTATATATATCTCCTAAGACATATTCAGGAGTCTGACAGCCAATCTATCTCATTGATCTGTCAATTCTTCTTCCAGTATCATAGGATTTTAACTATATTTTAGCCTTAAAACACCTGGCCAACTCAGTTTTGACAAACAAGGTGTGCTCTTACTGTTCTACTTTCTACCTTTGGCTTCTTATGGCATAAATCAAATTTCAAACCCCAAAGCTGATATGTCTGCCCACATTTTTGGCAAAGAAGCAGTTATCTTTTGTTGCTGTAACGTAGAGCATTAGATATGAATAGAGGTAGGCTCCTCATAGTGCCCTGATAGCTTTGCCTTTCCACAAAAAAGAAACTGGAATGTACAGAACTTTTTTTTTTTTTTTTTTTTTTTGCGGTACGTGGGCCTCTCACTGTTGTGGCCTCTCCCGTTGCGCAGCACAGGCTCCGGGCGCACAGGCTCAGCGGCCGTGGCTCACGGGCCCAGTCGCTCCGCGGCATGTGGGATCTTCCCGGACCGGGGCATGAACCCGTGTCGCCTGCATCAGCAGGCGGACTCTCAACCACTGCGCCACCAGAGAAGCCCTGTACAGAACTTTTTGACGTGAGGTCCAAAGCTTCATTATATTTTGCCATGCAAAACAATATCCACAAAAAAAACACAAAAAAACAATATTCACTCTCTTTCTTGGCATAACTGGCTGTTTGGGGATATTAAAAATCCTCTTTAAACAGCTAGGCAAAAGTCTATTTATCTATATAGCTATTTTTGTGGTTGAAATTGTGAATATCAAGTGTCCTATATTTTCCTGAAGAAATCCTTTTCTTTTTGGCTTATCTCACATAGACTCACTTTTTAAATTCCTCACAGCAGGTGTCCTTAAGTAAACCGCTCAAGGGGTGTAGCGAATGAGGAAGAGTTTACCCTCAGTGTTCAACAGAACCGGTTCATCTGCTGAGTTCCTTAACTACTATTAGCTTCTGCTTTGTCATTTATAAAATTAAGAAAAGAACAGCGCCTGTCTTGTTGAGTTGATAGAATAGTTAAATGAGATTATGCATGGAAGAGGCTAACAGAATGCCTGGCACAGAATCAACCCTCAATAAATGTTAGCTTAAAAAATAGACCCACTCACTCCAGCCCCCCTCAGTCTTTGCAGATGATCTTGCTTGACCTCTACTTTGCTGAGAAAGTGAAATTCTCAGTCTACCCCTCCTTTATGCTCATCCTTGACCCTAACAATCTTATTCCCTCCTTCTTCGTATCTCGAGAAAAGAAGGTCATCCTCCTTGCCAAAGCTATCACTGTATATGTGATCATCCTCCAATGCAGAAGCTATAATACCTTTATAAACTGGCTTTGGAAGCCACACACTACTCTTTCCACTATATTCTATTGGTCCCACACACCAGCCCTGATTCAACGTGGAAGGGAACAGCAGAAGTACATGAACACTAAAAGACAATGACCACAGGGGCCATCGTAGAGGCTACCAGAGTCCGGTAGACACTCTCCTCTTCCCCCATCCACACTGGCCACAATTTCTCATCCTCTACTCTCTCAGGTAGAATTCCTATCTGCAAACAATCCAAGTTGACTCCAAGTATTCAGAAGAGGAATTTATTAAAAAGATTTTTTGGGGATGGCTGGTGACCCAAGGTGGCTGAAGTTACATTTCCAAGAACAATGCCCAAACCAGGTCACAGAACTGGCAGGATGAGAAAACAATTGCCATCGCTGTGGCTGTTGTTACTGCTGCCTCACTGGGCATCACAGGGAACCATGGTGGTCATGGTCACACCCCAACAGTGACACTTTATTTTTTTGAGTTGGGACTGCAACCTCACAACCTCTGCTCCTCAAAAAGCTAACACCTCTGTTGCCACCCACGCAACAAAAATAATAGAAGATTCTACAAGTAAGTCTTTACCCAAGTTGTTCCTTTCTGAACAGATGTTTCATATGGGCGTGTCTGATCAGTGCTGCGTGAGTCACATTCTTGCCTCCCAAGTGCAAGAGAGGCTGGGAGTCTCAATTTTCTGAATTCTGCTTTGTTCTTGGTGAGACAAGATGCAAAAGGGCAGAAATACCCCAAATGTTGCAAGGGTTTCAAAAAGTGTAGGACACCCAAAAAGAAGGACAAATTGTCCACGATACCCACTCCTTTTAATCCTTATAATTTGGCTTGTGTCTTGCTGTTCCACTAAAGCTGTTTCTCAGTGGTCCTCAGGGCCATTCAACAAGACTTCTCACCCTGGATCAGTCCTTTACAAGCTGGAGAAACGAAAGTAGCCCTTGGCCATCATTTTAGGCAGTTTCCCCAGAAGTGGACCTGGAGACAAGAATTCCTTTCCAAGTGATTTATTAAGGAGCCTGGCTGAGAAGTGGGGGAGCAGAAGGAAGAGGAAGAAGCCAAGTGCGGGCACAATTTCAGGCCAAGTCCCACGGAGTAGATTCAGCCTCGTTCTGCAGGGAACTCTGGAGGGTAAACTACACCTCGGAGTTGTCCTGCCCTGAGGCCAGGGAGCTTTCACAATCCACCTTTGCAAGGAGCCAGAGAGGGACTTGACCATCTAGCTCTTTGATCTTGAAGGTCAGATGGCTACAGTAGCCTGAGGGTAGTCCTCTGAAAAAGAGAAACAGATCTGAACCTTTGGAGATCAAAGCACAGATCCCTTCGGGGAAAAAGTGCAAGCGCCTGTTAAAAGGGACCCGAGGATTTCTGGGCAGAGGACAAACAGAGCCCAGGAGAATCAAGGAGTTAGTATTCAATTTCAAATACCCAGACTCAGGTAGTGGCCCAACCTGAGTCTACAGCCTTGCCAGTTGTGCTGTCCTCAACCTGCCACCATGAAGCCATGTGTCTCACGAATCCCCTGGATCTACCTCAACCTTCATCCAGCTGTACTGTTGGCTTACACACATATCCCTAACCTTTCTTGACTTTCATAGCATCATTTCCTACAGCAAGAAATGCTCCCGCCTGGGTTGCATCTATCATAGAGCTCCCGGAGAACCTGCTCAAACACTGCCTGGTCTCCCCAGCCCTCAAGCATAGCTCTCTCTTGAACTAGAGGAGACTCTAGCTTTTCAGAGCCTTATCACATATTGTAGGTATTTACGTTCTTGTCTTATCTTCACTGATGGATTTTAGACTCCGGAGAACAAAGGCAGCTTCTTATAAAACTATGTTTACTGCATAGCATCTTCTTCATAGTATTCACTTACATGTGTCTGTTGAAAGAATCCTGCTTCTGAGTTCATGAACCATCTAGAATCTTGCAATTTACTTTGAAAATAGAGTATTCCCTAAAGCAGAACCTCCAGTGTAATACCTTAAATATATCCCTCTGTTGAAAGCAGAAGAATAATATAATATACTTTCACGTAATTACTCCTGATCTAAACAGTAAGTACGGAAATAAAAGATGTGGCTCTGGGGCTTCCCTGGTGGCGCAGTGGTTGAGAGTCCGCCTGCCGATGCAGGGGACGCGGGTTCGTGCCCTGGTCCGGGAGGATCCCACATGCCGCGGAGCGGCTGGGCCCGTGAACCATGGCCGCTGAGGCTGTGCGTCCGGAGCCTGTGCTCCGCAACGGGAGAGACCACGACAGTGAGAGGCCCGCGTATCACAAAAAAAAAAAAGGCAGGGCTGATGTCATCTTAGCTGCTGGGGACCACATGCACTCTTGTGCCCTCATCTACTTAAAATCCTTCAGTAGTTTCCCACTGGTCTTAGAATTCATCATTCACAAGACCCTGTCTAACCTCCAGCCTCACCTCAGCACATTTTTCCTTTGCTCACAAAACTCCATCTGCAACAATCTGTCCTCACTGCTTCTATACACCACAGTTTTCTTTGCTTTAGAGCTATTGTCCTCGATGTTCCCTCTGCCTATGTACCTTTCCCTCCTCCACAGGGGACATGGAGGGTTGGCTGTCTTCATCCTTTTGGTCTCAGATCTCTTATCATTCGATCTCAACTGGCCCTTTCACCCCTCCCCCAGGAGGTGTCAACCCTATCACTTCATTTATGTCCTTCAAAGCCTTGATGACAATTCTAAATTATCATTCAAATGATATTTTCTCCCTTTCCCAAGTAAAATTACAAGTTGCCCAAAGGAGATTGCCTTGTATATATGCTCAGGGCCAACAAAAATTCTTGAGTCAGTGTAGGCATTCCATTAATAATTAATGAATGAATGGGAAAATATGCTTTGGAGAAGAAAGGTCTTATTTCAGAACAACAAAACAAAATTATAAAGCAATAGGTAAATTTGACTTCATACCATTTTGAAAGTTTCTATGTGATAAAATGTGAGTAACCATGTAAAAAATAGAAAAAAAAAACTTGGAACACACATAACAGACATTATTAATGATCTCCATCAATTTAGGTGACTTATCTTACATGAATGAGAAGGATTTCACTTTATAAAAAGTAAAAAGGAGTCCAGGGCCCTAATAAGAGTAAGATTATCATTAATAACAATGAGAAAATTAATGCACCCCCAAATAAGCAAAGACGATTTATGGCATCACCACTAAATCTCCACTGAACACAGGAATTATTTGACCCCCACTCCCTGACCCCAGTGTATCCCTGAACTACTTGTGTCCACTTAGAACTTTGCACCTCCCCCAAGAAAGGCACAAATCACATGGTCTTTCAGCTAGTGGTCTAGGCATCTGTTTGGGAAAGCCTCAGGGAAGGAATGGTGTCTTGTTCGTTGTTCTCCAGAGCCAGCTCAAAGCTTGTTACAAAGCAGGTTCCAAGGTGAGGAGAAGAAGACTGGGAGGACGGGGAGGGTCAATAACTGCAAGAATAAAGCCTTTGAGCAGGTAAGGGGAGATGAAACCCAAGAGTAAAGTGGAGGTGCTGGCCTTCCTTCATAGTCATTAATGGGAAGGCACAGGCAGATGAGGGAATGTGTGCTTAAGGGGTTTCATTTCCTCAACTGAATATGAGGCAGACACGGAGGAATGTAAAAGATTTGAGGGGAGTGAAGAAGGTGTAAAGCAGTCATATTACATACTGAGAAAACAAAGCCATTAGAAAAGCTTAACAAGGTTGACATTGAGTGTACAATTGAGATTTGTCATCATGAAACAAAAGCAAGAACGAGTTAAGGCGGTTATGCACTATTTTCCAGCCATAACTAGCTGCTCGAGTGAAGGCTCAGAGGAGGTGGAGAGCTGCGTTCAATCAAGATTTCAGGTTTGCTGAGAAGCCACTGGGGAGAGGGTCTACGAAGTTCATGACACGTGCAAGAGGAGAATGGACCATGGACTCTAACCTGAGTAGGAAGGAAATGAAAATGTGGTAAATCCCTGAGAGTGAAAATGTAATAGGACCAAAGGATTAGAGTCCTTGCTGAGGCTGCAGAATTGTTGGAGTGGAGGCTCTAGAATAAGGGAGATAGAAGGTGGTGGTCAGAGGATGGGATGCTGAAGTTGATTTTCAGGATGATGAAAAGCTCATGTCTTCACCACGGTAGTCGATAGTTTAGTTGGGACAAAAGAAAATAATGAACGTGAAGAGGAAGAGGAACTGAACTTCTAATGTGAAAGACGGACCATCCATGTGATTGTGGAAATCTCTGAGAATGGAGTGAAAGGTGAGTTTTAAATGACTGTGCCATTAATTGCCTTTGAGATACGGAGGGCATTTAGTCCTCTCAACAATTCCACATGGCATGACATTTTCATCCCCACTTTACAGGGCAAGGTACCTTGAATCCTTACCTAACATCACTCAGAGAGTAAGGGATTGAGCTGGAATTGGAACCTAAGTCTCTCTGGCTCCAAAACGTATTACATTCTTTCTATGCCAGTGTGTGTCTTCCATTTTTCATTGGTGAGACTAAGCAGAAAGGAGTTAAGGCATGATCCATGGCATTCTCGGGCAGTGAATTCTAAGCCCAGAAGGAAGGAAGCACTGAAACGCCTTGGGGAAGAAAATGCAGACTCTAGAAACTCTTAATCTCCGTATCATGAACTTCCTTCCGGATACTACAATCCCAGTTGGAAATATGACTTAATTGTTCAGAGGAATCAGTGAGATTCCAGAGGTATAGATACATAATTGAGCCGTAGAACTAGAGGGTATCTTAGAAAATATTTTGTCCAACTCATTTTCTGCTTAGAAAACAGAAAAAGGTAAGTGCTTTGCCTAATATCACAAAGCTAGGTGGTAACATCAGGTCTAACCAGGTCACTGCCAACCCCGTGCATCACACAGACTGTAGTTTTCCCTCCTACTCCAAGAGGATTTTAAGTCAGAATTTTTGAGACTGTTATGTCTCTTCTTAGATCATACTTGCCCACGAGTTAAATCCATTTTGCTTGGGAGTCTTCTCTGTGGTGCATTTGACCTTTTTGTGGCATCCACGTGGCCCTTTTTGCTCAAATTTGCTGACTCGGACCTTCTCTCGGATCCAGGAACAGCCTCCTTCACAGAAACCGTGACTGTAACCTGCTCTAAACTTGTGGTCAAATCTTGCCAGAGGCGAGGGTCCTCTTCCTGTTGGTCTCTTTCCCAGACTGGTCTCTTGAGAAACTGGGAGTTCTGGTACCTGTTGTCAAGAAAGAAGTTGGAATCATTGAACGCGAAATGTGACATGTTAGAGGACCAGCTACATACCAGCTGATAATTGGAGGGTTGAAAATGCACTGAACTGTTTTGGCTTCTTCAGTGAAGTCAGATTCAGCAGAGATGAATTAGAAAGTACTTCCTTTACCACAGGCATGTACTTCAGAACAGTTGATCAAGGCATATCAACGTTAATAAATATTGTGTTAAGCATCCTTTGGCTGGAAGACATCAGCTCTCTAAAATGAAGGCTGTTAAGGCAAGTGGCTGTGTAGGGCCTCATAAATTATGAATTTACTAGTTATGGATGAATACAGATAACCCTGCAATCGGAGATAGCTGGTGATTATGAGCAACGCTTCTTTTCATTCAATTAACCACCTGAAGAATCTGGGTTTTGATTTGGATTTGTGTTTGAACTCTATAGCCTCCTTTAAAACAAGGGGGAAAAAATGTAATGCCAGAGCCTAGTACATCTCTTCCAGATTTACGGTGGAAGAGCTCTAACATGGTTAGAAATCAATGAGTTCAAAGAAAATTACCTGCAATGTGTTATTGTCGTTAATAATTACCATTGATCAACTCAGGAGGGAGGATGGGCAAAATATGTTCCATTTCTGAAATCTGATCTTCCCCACAATTGGAGATAGGCTCCTGCTCTAACCGGTTTGACAAACAGGAAACCTGTTTGGGCGGCTGCCCAGTGATTACCTAGCAAGGAGGCAGGCCCAAGGTGGAAACACAGAGCTCCTCATTTTCCAGTTTACCGAGTATTGCCTACAGCACAGACCTCCCGCAGATGTTTAAAAGCAGGGGAAGGAAATTCACGAACGCTTCTGTATACAGTCCTGTGGTCCTCCCTGTGCTTCCTATGCTACTAACATGTCAGACAAACAGAAAGCGTTCCTCCACCTCCACCCACACCAAGACAGGTGCTTTAATAAAATCTAAGAAATCTAGTCAGCATCCCAGAAGAAAGATGTGCTTAGCAGCAGTGACCTTTTAAAGAAAGTTCAAATATATTTTTCCTAAAGGTTTTTCAGGATACTTGGAGCCAAGTTTTCTGATGACTTTTCTAAATATAGTATTGAGAATTTACCACCTGCATTATTAGAGCGAGCCTTTCAATATTCAGGCTCCAAAGATAAATATTAATAATGGACATCATTTACTTGGTTTATTGTTTCACAAAGTATGGCCCAAGTACATGTTCAGATACCAAAGGTGGTATGCAAAGTGATTTTAGGTCCTATCTGATGAATTTTTTAAAATTGAAGTATAGTTGATTTACAGTATTGTGCTAGTTTCAAGAGTACAGCACAGTGATTCAGTTATACACACACACACACACACACACACACACACACACACATATTATTTTTCAGATTCTTTTCCCTTATAGGTTATTACAAAATACTGAGTACAGTTCCCTGTGCTATACAGTAGGTCCTTGTTGGTTTCCTATTTTATATATAGTAGTGTGTATATGTTACGCCCAACCTCTTAATTTATCCCTCTCCCCCAACGATGAATGGTTCACTTAAGGTTATATATTTGTTTAAATGTATATTTGAAAACATAATCAGCTCACCAACTCCATGCTTTAATGAATATAATTGCTTGGGATGAAGCTAAGGTTTTTAAAGAGTTAAATAAAATTAATTAAAATATTTAAGTAAATAAGAGTACAGTCAATAATCAAATATGGTTGAAGTATTACAAGTAATAACTTGGTGCTTACTATAATTTCCAGACACTTCGCTAAAGGATTGTGGTTTCTGCTCCAACCCTTGTTTCTTCAAAAGCTCAAGTTAATCATATCTGTGAGTTGATGGAACCGAACCCTTTTGGCTTTGGTTTTGTTTTCTGAACACTTTACCTTTTGAACTAAATCCTCTTGGATTTTGCAGGATTATTGGCAGATGTATGAAATTCTCCTGCATTAAACAGTGAGCTTTGGAACTCATTTGGTGGTGAGATAGCAGCTCATACCCGCTCACGTGAGCTGCTTATGTGCTTCTCTTCCTAACTCTGCATCCAGGGAGAGCACTTTGGCAGATTGAAATTGGCCACAGTGATAGTATTTACACCACAGATATTGGCAAATGCTATAAATTAGGGTTCGGTTTTGGTTTTTTTCTAGAGAATCGGTTGTGAAACATTTACGAAAATAAAACTTTATTTATCTCTACTTTAAAGTCTCCCTGCAATGAATCATTGGGTCCCTGCACAAGCAGAAACATCCACTCAAACACCTGCTATGAATATGATAGCAGCAGAGTAGGGTTATTTCATTAATGTATTTGGCAATTAATGGGAGGTGCTTACAGGATGTTTTAATGGGGCATACGGGGGAGGTGGAGAGACAATGGATATAACAGTTTGTAGCAGCAACATACACCTTACTGTGCAATGCGCAGGGTTATTGCACCCACATTATTTGTTTTAAAATGTAGTCTGGCCACTCTGGAGTAGATAGAATATGATAGCAGCAGAGTGCATCATAGAAAAGGACCTCCAATAAGGGGCAAGCTTTTTAGGTATTTCCTTTTAAAAAACCCTTCTTCCAAGCTCTACTTTTGTTACTTGACCAAAAGTGGACCATTAACTTTTTTTTTCATTAATTTATTTTATTTATTTATTATTTTTAGCTGTGTTGGGTCTTCGTTGCTGCACGCAAGCTTTCTCTAGTTGCGGCGAGCGGGGGCTACTCTTTGTTGCAGTGCACAGGCTTCTCATTGCGGTGGCTTCTCTTGTTGCAGAGCACGGGCTCTAGGTGCACGGGCTTCAGTAGTTGTGGAGCACGGGCTTAGTTGCTCCACGGCATGTGGGCTCTTCCTGGACCAAGGCTTGAACCCGTGTCCCCTGCACTGGCAGGTGGATTCTTAACCACTGTGCCACCAGGGAAGCCCAGACCATTAACTTTTTAAAGAGCTATCTGGATTGTATATTTTCCAAATGACACTGGGGAATCGATCTGTTCTCTACCCTTTTATGCTACACACCACTCCTAAAATATTGTATCTAAGTGAACCATGATCCATGACGAACATCAGGCTAATGCCAAAAGAGGAGAGAAGTGAAGATGTCCACAAGAAGACAATAAGCAAGGTGGTGAGGAAGGTGAGGTGAATGATGTATAGACAACCATCCCAATAGTTAATTCCCCTGTATATTTACAGGAGCCTCAAGTTTTTCTCAGCACCAGCTGGCCCCTCCTGTTTCCACTCAGTCTCCTTTGATGTTCCAGTAGCCTGTCAGAACTTATCTCCAGGGGTCTTGAAAGCTCAGAATTCAAGAGTCCAGTGGCTAGCCTGATTGGCTATCTCCTGTAGAGATTAGAACTTCAGAACATGAGTAAGCATTCTCCTTCCCTCTTAGATATATATTTGCTGCTTCCCACCTGAAAAATAGTACAATCTCACCAGCCTAAAGCTCATTACAGCTGGGCTGGCTAATTCCCAGGTGGGCATTTCATCAGTGATTTCAAGCACATCCCATTGACTAATGGATTACATCTTGACTGGGGGGAGGGCAATCAGATAGCATTGACTCCAAGCCAAGCAAGTCACAAAGCTTACTGGGCTCCGCCATGGAGGGAACTTCTCAGCTACAGGCCCTTCACACTGCACAGCCCCAGGGAATACATTTTACACTGTCTTCTATGTGCTGGTGACTCCTAGAATTGTACACTGCACATAGATTATCAAACCCTCACAGATGAAGAAAATAAGGCCCTTAGAGAAGATGGCTTCTCCAAGTCGTTTAGCTACTAAGAGAAGAACTGGGATTACACCCCAAGTCTCTGGGTCATAGTCTTTCTACTACACTAAACTGCCTCCCATATTTACTAATAATAGCAACAGAAAATAATGATGCTCTCTTACCATATTGAACATTTATTATGTGTCAGAGTCTGCATATTTGATGATCTACATACATTTTCGTAAACATCATGGATGGAATAAGATATGGACCCTGAGGGGCCTAGGTCTCTAACCTGTTGACCAAGTCATAAGAAAGGATTTGGCAGAGTTTTAGAACTAGAGTTTTAGTCTAAGTGTGAATGCAGGAGGACTCATGTTTCTCTTTGCTTCAGAGCACAATACAGGCTTCTCCTATCCACTCTGCCCCCGAGGAGGTAAGGTGACTTTACTGACTGGTAATCCTGGGCATGTGTAGTTCTGCCCACTGTTTCTCCTCTGCTTTTCCATGATTTAAATCTTCCCAGGTCAGGATTCTCATGTCGATAGAGTCCAGAATAGACAGGAGCATGGAGATATGGCTGATTTGGGGCTGCTGACTGCCAAGAGGCCTTGCTACCGTTTAATTATTTGTTGTACTGATTGCATAAGAATAAGCCCATACCTCACCAGGCAATTGAATTAGTGTCCTTTCCTCTCTGCCCTAATAACACCTTCTCATCTTGTCCAGGGTCCAACAATGAGACACTGAGAAAGAAAACTAATTCAACTTTTGGAGACTAGATTCCAATCCTTCAAGCCTCTATCCATGCATCCATCTTCACCCAGAGAGCTTTTTCAGTAAGGATTACATTGAGCTGCAAGTACCAGAAACTCAACAGTTGTGCCTTAAACAAGTTCTCATTAAACAGGAAGTCCAGAGGGGGAAGTCCAGAGCTGATGTAGGTAGATTGCGGAGATCATCAAAGACCTAGGCTCCCCCTAACTTTTTCTCCGCCATCCTTTGCTTGAAGTATTGATCCTATGGTTGCAAGGTGGCAACACAACTGGGTTCAGGCAGGAGAAAGGGAGCCAGTCAATGGACAAGCAGTGCATGCCTGTGGAGTCTTTCTTTTTAACAGGAAAATAATAGCTTTCCAAGAAGCCTTACTAATGGACTTTCAGACTTACGTCACATGGTTATTGCTAGGGAACCTGAGAAATCAAGTGATTTGGGGCAGGCGTGCATGCCATCCTGAAGAAAAGAAGAACAAAAGAAAGAAGAAGAAAAAGGGTATTTGATGGTGTCAACCCCCAGACTGGAGTCCCTCCCTGAAGCCCTGAAGCCCTGGACCACCAGTCCTGCCCATGTCTGGATCCTTCTGCAGATGTCAGAGTTCCCTCTCCAGCTGGAGTCCTAGTTGTATTTAACAACTAGCTGTATTTAACTCTTAGCAGATTCAGGACTCCCTCTGACAAATTAAGCCCTCCATGTCTTACCTCTCTATTAGCCTTGGTCAAAACCCAGAATATAAGTTCCCTGTTAAGCCTAGAGTCTCCTACACTGTACTGTGCTCCGCCAGTGCAAACTCTCATTCTTTTCCTCCCTCCCCAGACTTTGAGCAGCTCCTTCCATCCACAAGGCCTTCATGATTATTGCCTCCACTTCCATGCCCTTCCCTGAAGTTGAATGTCTCCTATGGCCCTCTCAAGTGAGGTTCTCTTCATCCTATACCCACGGAAGCTCAGAGAACTTCCAGACAAGTTCTGCCACCATCCAAATGAGACACAAAGATTCTCACACTTGGGACCCACTCTGAGAAGACTGGTGCCTTCTCCAAACCTCCTTGTCCAAATCTCCCAATCTTGTTCTTTCCAAACTCCTGATCATCTGGCCAGAACCAACATCCAGACATCAGAGTAAATCCTTATTACTTCAGATAACCTCCCCTTCTAGGAAAGTGAACAAAGAGATATACTGTTCAAAATCCTGCCCACTGGGAGGGGTTCCCTTCCTCACTACCCTCATATTGAAATGCTTTTGTTACCTACTTCTGGCAGAGGCTGGCATCTAGAAGGAATATCTATGAACAGGATCAAGTTGGGTCTTTTTTAAAAACTTCAGTCACAGGGAGCTCTCCACGTGGGCACAAGTGTGGGCTGAAGGAAGGACAGATGTGTGGACGGAGTGGGCAGGCTGGGAGCCTGAACCACATGGTCGTGAAACCTATTTGTGTCTTCAGAGCCAGCCCAGGCCTACTCCTATAGTTGCTTCTTACACTCCATGACTGCAGCCTGACTTTGTGTGCGCAGGAGGGAGTCGTCAGATAGTATCCAGTTCATGATCATGCATTTAGATCAGAGCCCAGTAACAAGTCAAGAGCTGTTTCTCAAAAGAGAATCATTACTTGCTTACGGGAGCATGACATTGCTCAGTATTCCTTGGGGGTTTTGTAGTGATTCTCCCATAAGGACTTGCCATGAGCTTCGTCTACATTCTGATACGCCACAGATCCTCTAGAAATCATTGAATGTTCTGAGCCAAAAGAGGAAAATAAAAGCAAGTCCACTGGAGAGTCATACCTTATTCTAGGCTTCATACAAGGTTGACAGCTGGGGGGGGTCCACTTGGTAAATTGGCCCAAATAGAACACACAGTATCCAAAGAGGCTCGTTTTGAACCATGCCTCTTTCTTGGTGGTAGGAGACATAATATTAAGCGGCATCTGTTTCCTAGTGAAAAAGATAATAACCTAATATTCCCCAGAGCGCTAGAACTCCAGAAACTTCGTATGTTATTTTACAATATCTTTGATTCATGTGCCTTAGGAGAGTAACTAAAGAACCTGCTACTTTCTATTGTCCACAATCTGTCAGCCTAATGTCATCAGTGCAAGCATTAGGGGTTTACACTTTAGAATGATAATTTGGTTGCAATCTTCATGGATTAGGGTGGAACACAGAGTCAGAGTTGATACCTGCGGCAAGATGGTAAATGTATATTGCTGACCTGTCGGGTGAAAGCAAGATACTTCTGGTGTTCTCCATTTATTAAAACAGATAAAAAATATACCAGCTAGATAACTGCCCATCAAGTACAAGAGCTTTATAAATTTGCTCCAGTAATAAAATTCAGTGTGATGTGCATCCACAATGGAAATTACCACCTAATTAGATTTATAATTTACCACTATTATACAGGATCATTCCACGTTTTGCATTTGCCAAGCTGGAAAACATATCAGAATGCAATCAAGGACCATTAGACATTCATGTTCAAATATCTGATTGTGACATAATCTCTGAAATTCCCCCAGAAATAGAATTTTGCTTTCTAGGTACTATTCAGTGGGTTTGGCCAATTACTCTGATCAATAAACTAAACTGACATTCTGTATTACTGAGAATTAATTTAATCTTAGCATATAATAGTTTTCCCAATAAAATAGCCACAATTATTTGGGGAGAATGTCAGAAGGAACTTGTTAGACGCATGCAGTGATATAGCACATCCTTTCATCAGTGGTACTCAGCTACACCTTCATTCAAGAGGCTCTAGATTTTTTGACTGACTCGTATTATGTAGTTGGGTAAGAAGTCTCATTTTCTAAAGTAATAGCTTGAGTCAAATTTTCCTTTCATCCATGGACTGCCTGCTGATTTCATTTCTAAGGAGCCTGTAATTTAAACACCACAGCCAGAAAAGTATACATGTCTGATAATCTCTTAAATTCTTCACACCGTGCTTACCCTGCTGCATAATGAAATGACCGTATCCACTTGGCTTCAGCTGTCATTTGAACTCAGGCATTCTGAGCTTCTTTCAACAACAGTGAGATCAAGGAAACTGATTCAATCGCAGCATTTGTCATCAGCATTTTTGATCTCTCAAGAACAGGTTGTAAAGCTCTTTTTAAATATTGTGATGCCTCTCTCATCAACACAGTCTTCATGGCAAGGGTAGAGGGAGAGTCTTCTCAGTCCTATCTGGAGATAGAATAAGGGGGCAGGCCAGGCACACGTGATAGATCCAGTTCAGCGTCTGTTAGACAAACTCTTGAAATTACTGTTCCTGCCTATAAGACCCTTATCGGTCTTTCTGTGTCATTTAGTAAGGGCCAGCATTTAATCCAAGATTATATAAATTAACCCAGAAAACAAGTAGAACCACAGCTGGTTAGCTAACCCTAGCCCTCTTTATGCTGAATTTCTAGTAAGTACACCCATGTAAATAGACTCACATCCCTGGTGAAACATCCTCAGAATCCGTTTCAGAAAAATCCATCTAGACATTTAATGATATAGATTTACAAATCCTTTTAGATTCTCCTAAACACAGTGTCTAAATTTTGCACTTCATCCTCCTAAACCATCCTGTGTTTAAGATCTTTGGAGCATAAGTAAGAGATAGGGCATGTGGAAAATTATTGTCTTTCTTCTACATAGAAGATGTGGCTTCATCTGTTAAGGGAAATGCTGACTTTAGAAAGTTTGGAGGATCTGAAAACACTTTGAATCTCACCATATTTCCCATTCCAGTTACCGAGGTTCCTGGTCAAAGCCCTAATGTTTAGTAAAAGACCTGCTCAGATTGTAAATTAAACTGGTACTTAAATTAGCAACCTGCAGAGTCAGTCTGTGAATTTCATTTTTAGCTATTTTAGCCCCACGTCCACAAGCCAAAAGCAAGCTATAAGTATTCAGTGTTTTTCAAGCACTTCTGGCCATAACCTACATTATTCATGTAAAATAAATTTTCTATCACAAATAAGTTCACACATACATACAGTTGAATGAAAAATTACGTGAAATATTTCTTACTCCAGCTATATGTAATGTACTATTGTATTTTCTCTTCTGTTATACGTTATTTTTAAACTCTTGGTAATGACTGCACAATAATGGGTTTCAATCACAATCTCATAAGGATTCTGAGTTTTGTCCCATGTCTTGAGGAAGTTCAAAGTCTGATACAGCTAAAATATCCAATGATGTTAGAAACCATCCTATTCCTACGCTCCCAGAATTTCTCATTCTCTTAAAATTGATTTAATAACGAATTCTAATAATCCCCATTCCTTGAGGACCTATATTCTGCAACCCACCCCTTCATTCTCTTTCCTGTCAATTTTTGTATGATTCAGGGATCTTTGGATGCAAATAACAACAATCAATTCCGACTAACCCAAGTAAGAAAAAAAAGGGGCTAATTGGGAATAAACTCAGTAACATAAAATCAAAAGAACTTCTTAACAACCAAACTTTGGAAAAAGTAGGAATGGTAAGTTTCAGGAACCTCAGCTTCAGGAATGTATAGGCTGTCTCCTGAAGGTTCTCTTCCAACCACATTTGTTAATGATTAGAATTTGTGAAAAAGAGAGTCTGATTGACCCCACTTGATGTGGTGTGCCAACCCTGCGGTTGGCATGGTAACAGGGTCTTCTGATGTGTAGCCGCATCAGAACCACATGGACCAGGATGAGAAATAGGTCCCAAAGGAAGAGATGTTCCCAGACACAAATAACAGATGTTCACTATGGTAAACTGTATAATCAAGCTAGCCACCCATTTTAGAACTGGGTTCAAGGAAAGTCTAGTTCAGCAAACTGCAGAATCCATTTTAAGCATCTCAGACAGATGTTCCTCATTCTCAGCGTAGGGACCACTCAGTGACAGGGCTCTGTGATTCTGGCACTGATGGAGAACTCCAGATGTTCCATGTTCCAACAGGCACTGCTGCCCTGGCAAGGCTAATGGGATTTGGGGTGGGTGTCATTCTCAACGCTAAGTCTCCCTCATTATTTTTGAGATGAGGCTGACGCAGTAAAAAAATTCCCACATTAACCAGAAATGCCTAAAAACAGTAGTTCTCACAAAGAATGCCCACCAGTATAAACTGGGGTGCTCTTTCAAAATAAACATGACCATAATACAACCTCAGATATTGTGATGGAGCCCAGATACATGTGTTATGGACAGAGAGGTATTTCTCAAGCATAGCCAGGGTTAAAACTCACTGACTTGGATATCAGAGCAGCCCAAAGCCTGGAGGTGAGAAGCACTGTTTGATCCAGCTCTGAAACTCACAGAAAAGGGGGAAGGCAGGCAAGCAAGTCCCTGAGATTAGGGGAAGGAGGTGACATTACAATGAGGTTTTCTATGTGTAAAGTACATTCGCCTAATAATTTCTCTTTTCCCCTCATCTTATCTTCAGATCTCCATAATTACCTGAAATTCTGCCATTAACAGTTCCTCGTTGAGGCAACCTTGCATATTAAGCCCTCCTAGCCACTAACACGTTAGAAAAAAAATTCTAGGAAAAGAGCTGGGAATCAGAGACAAGTCAGGAGACTTTTGATATAGAGTAAGGAGTGGCATGAATGAAAGAGTGTAATGGGGTGGGGGTGGGGTGTGGCAGGGACCACAGGTTGCCTTTATAGTATCGATTTTCCCTTCTTCCTCTCTAATAGAACTGTAGTGTAGCCTAGTTCAAAGACTACATTTCCCAGGCTTCCTTGTTGCTAGGAGCGAACAATGAGATGTAAACAGAGGTGAAGTGGTGCTCCCTTGATCCTTCATAAAGGGGACTGACTCAGCTGAGAGGTGTACCCCTCCACGCTTCCCCTTCTCCTTGATTCCACAACAAACTCAGATTTAGTGACTAAAGTTCCAGATGCCATCTGGAACCACGAGGCCCTCTGAGTATGGGAGATGCTTGCTGAAATGGTGGAACAGAAAGACTGATGGAGCCTGGCTCCCTGTGATATGAGCTTCAACTGCCTGATCTCAGCCTTAGACTGCCTACCTCCAGAACTTCCTTACAAGAGGGAGAAACAAACCTCTGGTTTGTTAGGTTGCATACTGGGGTCTTCTGTTATATGCAGCTACGCTTAATCCTGGGGGAGAATCTGGAGTACAGCCCTATGCCCAAAGAGGTCATTTTCAGGAGAGGCTCTCAAAAGGAGGGCTCTGAAATGTCTTAATGTATTCAAACAAACAAACAAACAAACAAAAACTTTAGCTTCCATCAGGTGGAAAGTAAAAGAAACCTATGGCTTCCTTTTTTGTAACATATCCACACACACATCGTGTCTGTTTGCAATCGGTCCTGCAAGCTTCACCCCAGCAAGCCTCCCACCCCTCACCAGTGTTCCTCTCCCATCTCAGTAGTCATTGCCTGTCCATCCTCAACCTGTCCCTCAAGGCTGACTCTCCTGATAGCTGTCCCAGGTGCGGCTGTGGTCTTCTGTGGTCTTCCAACCCAGCTCCACCAGTAATGCTGCTTTGTGTGAGCACCTGTAGGGCCCACAGTCCTCACTAAGAGAGGTGCCTCCCACCTGTCCGCACAAAACCCAGACAATACTCAGCAAGGAGAAGTTAGCGTGGTAACGGATGAAGAGCCGCAGATTAGAGCTGATTTATTCTCTTAAAGAGCTTAGAGCTAGAATTAAATTCTGTAAATGAAGATCTTGGAGTAAAACCTTAGTATTTTGGAGATTGTGTTGAGTTGTTTTACATGTGTTTAGATATCCTTCCCAAGGTCACATCCTATAAGAGGCAGTTAGGAAAATGTCCAAGATAGGCAGACATTGGGTATTATAAAGTTATTTATGATTGGCAAATTCAGTTGCTAATAGCAGTAAGTTCCAGGCTCTTTGCAGTGATTAGTAGTGAGCACCCAGCCGCTGACCTAGCAGCCAGCAGGGTCCAGAGATAGATCCCTCTGGGCTACAGAGGGAGCAGAGGCCTCTGTAAATGGGCTGTGTGGCAGTTGGACTATAGCAGGCATGGCCGTGCGGTCCCTTGGGTAGCAGGGGTTCTGTATTCCCCGTCCTCCCTGCTGACCCCTCCTCTGGCAACCTGAGAGGCCCTCCTTCTGGTGTGCTTGACATCCTGTTTCCATGGCTGGGCCTTACATGCATCTTTCATTGTCCATCAGCTGTATTCATAGACAGGACTCTCCGCATACTCAAATCCTGTACTGTCCCATAGTTTCCGTGCTACACCAAATTGGCTTTCCAGAAACCCATGCTCCCACCACCACACAAACGCACGTGCACACCTCCCTGCTTGGCTCTCAAAGCTGTCTGAATCTCCCATTATATTTCTGCGGTCCCTCCTCTACCTCTGCTCGCGCACACACACACACACACCCTCCCACTCTTGAAGGCTCACACATCTTGAGAACATTGACCACTACTGACTTTGGCGTTGTCTAATTTGGGGACCTTGGATGAATCACTTAGCCCTTCCCACTTCAGTTTCTTCATTAGAAATTAATGAAGTTGAAGAGTGAACTTAAAGATCCGTTCCAATTCTGAAAGGCTGCCATATTTTGCACGTAGATTCTGTCTCCCGTGCAGATATCTTTCCTGATTAATAATATAGATAATAATGGTGATAGCTAACACAGAGGACCTACTATGTGCCAGGCATAGTGCAAGGTGCCTGACATGCATTATGTCAGTCGACACCTCGTAACAATTGTATTAAAGGTGGATACTATTACCCTCCCTTTTTTTCATTGAAGAAGACCAGAGCATTAGAACTATATGTCCAAGGTAATAAAGAGTACAGCCAGGACAGGATGTTGAGGCTGACCCCAGAGCTCATGGTCATAGCCACTGCACTATCCTGAGGTAATGTCAGGAGCCTGCTGGTTGCACGTCGGTGTCAAGAGTCCTAAGCTCAAATTCTGATGCCACCGTTTACAAGCTAAATATTGAAAACAGTGTTGGCATCTAGTAAATGGCCAATTATTATCAGCTATTATTCTTGTTGCTTTCAAAGTTCTTCCATTTCTGTTCTCTCCTAGGAGCCACAGATTCCTTTTGGCTGTGATATACTGATATTACCTCTTAAAGACAAAAAAATTAATTAAAAGGGTAAATAACAAATAAAAAGAAAAGGAAACTCCAAAAGAAAAGTGACACTATATAAGTCCTTGGGAGAAGAATTCTTTTTTTCAAACCTTGACAGAATTCAACCTCCACAAACTATGTTTTTTTCAGAAGAACTTCTGCTTTCTTGCTTTCTTTCTTTCTTTCTTTTTTTTTGCCACATACAGAATTGAAAGAACTGACTTAACAAGAATTTGAGTTCCACTTAAAAACTCCACACTGATATATAGCATGCTCTGCAGATATTATGCTACTGGGTAAGGAAGCACCGCTGTTTCTAGGCAACAGACCAGAAGCAACGAAGAACTAAGCAAACAACTCAAGCTCAAGGGCTGGGAATTCTATCTCCCACTTTGCTTCTCTGACCTTGAGCAAGGTCTACTCCATACGCCCCCCTTTTTGCTAAGTGACGATAACAGGTTCAGCCTTGTTTTGAGAAAGCCACTTCTGAAAGCAACCTGCCGATAAAATGTATAATTAAAATGTGTGGTAGAACATTATTTAACCATTAACGTAATTGTCTAGCCATTACATACATGTGTAGTCTTGGTTTTCAAGCAGTAGTTATTAAGAATTCTTCAATCAGACTCTTCCTGAATATAAACAAGGGCTAAATTTGTGTTCTACAATTAAGATTGAAAAATACATACACCTCAAGGGGTCCCAGGTCTGAGAGCTACAATACATACAAGGATGCAAATACCTTTGATATAATTGCTCCACTGCCCATAGTTACTTCAGACTAAATTAGCCTTTCTTTAGATAGATCCTGAAAGCTCTTTAACATCTCAGTAGGGAGGATGGCCCACGATGCCTCAAGGTTCATGTGTCACTTCTGCATAACTAATTATTATCATCGTCCTTATTATTAACCATAAATGATGAAGCCCTAACTAATTATTTAATAGAGTCGTCAAGTGTCAGTAAACATTGAGAGGCCTTCTTATTTCTCTTGAGTTATTATTTAATTCAGCTGTGAATGTGAAGTTCAACCTCACTATACATCTGCTTTCATTTAGATGGAGATGAAAGAAAAAATATTCAGCCAAAATCAGAGATAAGACCTGCAGACTTACTGCCTTTTTCTTCTGAGGAATAGCCAATTGTAAAGCCTGCACAGGGTTTGACCTGGTTATTTCTGTATTTGAGAAATTGGAGAGAAGAGAGACACTGAAAATGACCGAAAAGAAAAAACCGATTACTAAAGATTAATGACTAGTTTATCTATTTCCCTTTGTCGTGATAGTAACTCAGAATTTCTCTCCCATTTTGTATTTTCTTTGATTTCTCCTTCTGAGCACATTTGGGAAAAACCCTCAGTCGGAATGTTCACCTTAAAGAAGACGACTGAGTGGAATCGCCTGCGAATAGCAATTAAGAACAGTGTGGCAGGACTTCCTTATTTTCTGTATTGGTTTTTGTTTGTTTATTATGGTTTTTCTTTTTTTTTTTTAGCATTTTTTAATTGAAGTATAGTTGATTTAAAATATCGTGTTAGCTTTAGATGTACAGCACAATAATTCAGTTACATGTATATATATATTCTTTTTCAGATTCTTTTCCCTTATAGGTTATTACAAAATACTGGTATAGTTTCCTGTGCTATACCTTTTCTCTCTCTCTCTCTTTTTTTTTTTAATAAAATCATGTTGATTTGGAAACCTTCCAATAAATAGCATTTTATTTAGAGAGTTCCATTTCCTCATTTTAAAACCAGCTCTGGTGAGCAGAACCCTGTTTTTGTTTGTTGTTTTGTTTTGTTTTTTAAGTTTAGAATGTCCTTTTAATGATTCAATTAAACTTTACAATAATGCAACATAGTGAGACTTAGGCTAAATAGAAAACCTCAAAGACAGTTATTAACTAGAATTTAATATCCACTGAAGCATAATTTTTTTTCTCTAAAATTACCTTCATTTCTTCCACATATGGCCAACTTAAGACTAATTTGCTTGCAAAATAATTCTGGCTTTTAATAAACTTGGCCTTATTATTTACCTAAGTAAAATTGATCATATAGGCTCTTTGATTTGTTTGTTTGTTTTGTTTTATTTTGCTTTAGTGGAGTCTTAACTACTGGGCCACCAGGGAAGTCCCGATATAAGCTCTTTTAAATTGGCTTTGCTAGAACTTTCCATAAGGATCTCAGATTGAACTTTTAAAAGATCTCTCAAGACCAGGAGAGCCATGCCAAGGACTTGTCATCAGATTTCTCCTACAATATCTACAGATTTGTTTTGGTTCCTCTCTTCTCGAGGTTCTCAAAATATTTTGAGGTTCCTGTACCTGCCAGAAAGTGACCTTTCTTATTTACCTGGTGAGGTTTCTGGGAATCCTGTAAGCAAGGTATCAGGTTGTTTTTCCAAGGAGCTTTAAGGCTCCGTAAAGTCCACCTTAGTTCTTTAAAGCCATCTGGTCTTACCTGATTCTATGCACATTCTCAAATATGACATTCCAGTCAAAGCCATGATAATATGACCAGTGTTTCCAATTATGTCCTATTATAAGAAAAACAGATTCTCATTATACTTATGCAAATAATTATATTATCATGAAAATAACAATCTCATGAAGAGTTTCTAGATTGTGCAGGGATCAGTTAGAGAGAAAAAATGTTTCAATTCTGCTCACAGAGGTATAATTTACCAAATTGCTGTAAGCCATAATTAGCTTAAGGGGAAAGTTCCCTTGTATCTGGAAAACAAAGATTAAAGCCATTATATTTCAGAAAAAAAGTCATAAAAATTATCATTCAGCTCTATCTAATTCTTGTTGATCTTGATCTTCTGTTAACAATTTTATGAAGCCATTAGGTTTTACATTAGAATTCTTTATTACCCAATTCAGTGGTATGATCTGAAAGTTATCAGAAACCTCGCTTGTCAAAAAGTTCTTTCTATGGTTCTTCTTAAAGATGAAGGATTTTTGCAAAAGCAACATAGTAAAACAATAACTGTCTGTAACGACAAAAGACTCAAAAAGTCACAGTTAAAGGCCTGATTACAATGTAATAGTCAAAGAAATTTTGTTATTTTTGGACATACAATATTAAAATGTTAACTAGAATTATGACCAATAACATTATACCAGGACACATTCAATTATTAGAAATTCCATATAATTTCTAGAACATTTATAGTAATGACATTTACTCATACAATATAACCTCAGAAGGTTTATAACCACTCATTTGACAATGTTTCCCATGCAATTTAACACACTAAATAAGCCTAATTAGTTTAATATCTCTCTGAGATGTTCCAGGGGCTCTCTGAAGCATGTCAAAGTTAGCTAGAGGTCAAAATAACTTCATTTAGAATTTGATTTAAGGAAGTTTATCAAAGATATCAAAAGGTTTTAAAACACTTGGTCAAATTTGATCATAGGTCACTGTGAAACAATGCTTAATAAATTAGCCTAGTGACAATAAAAGATTTCAAAGGCAAATACAGAGAGTTGCAACAGATTACTTAAAAGGTAAAGAGATGTTAAAATGTTATCAAAAGCAGATCACTAATAAAACATTGTAAATCAACTATACTTCAATAAAAAAGGAAAAAACATCAGAGCAATAGTCTAAGAAAACTTAGTCATCTTAACAGAGAGAAACCAAATTCTAACTTTGTACCACATTACCTTTACTATTAAAATTCTTTCCAATCTTAGCCAGTTCTGATCACATATAAAACTCCTTTCCCAGGGTTTCTTTTCCACAAAACTTCAAAGATTCTCTCTTCACCTTCAGATTCCGTCCTTTTCTCTTTTTTTCTTTTTGTAAACTCTTTATTAGGACAAAATGACCTTCTTTGCCCTTATCAAAATGCACTTCCATGCCTTATATCTTCTTTCTTTTGCATACAGTGATGTTTTCCCAATTAATTTTTAGTAGTCTTAATTAGAATATTTTAATTAGAATCTTTAACCTTTAAAAACCTTAATTTCTAGTAAAAACTAAGAAGTAATCAATTATAAACTGTCCTTTACATTAGCATTCTGTAGAATGACAATCTTATAAATGCTATTTATAATTTCTAAAAACATGTGCTTTCTTATAGAAAATGTCTCAGTGTGGCACCAAACACATTTATTAATAGTCCTAAAAATTTTCAGTTTTTCTGTAAGGAAGCCTATGTTCAGTAATGTTTCAGAATCTTATTTTATTTGGGAATGGTCCAGATATTCAATAAACTTCCATCATTTCTATCTATGTCGTCACAAACAGCAGGATTTCCTTCCTTCTCATGGCTGAATAATACTATCCATTATTTATCCATGGATCTATTCATTTATTATTGATGAATACTTAGGTTGTTTCCATGTCTTGGCTATTGTGAATGACATGGTAATGAACACGGGGGTATAGATATCTCTTCAAGATTCAATTTTTCATTTCCTTTGGATATATATATCCAGAAGTGGGATTGCTGGATCATATGGTGGTTCTATTTTTAAATAACTTCCATACTGTTTTTCATAGTGGCTGTACCAATTTACATTCCCGTCAGCAGTTCACCAGACTTCCCTTATTTCCACATCCTTGCCAACACTTACCTCCTGTCCTTTTGATCATAGCCATTCTAACAGGTGTGAGGTCATAGCTCATTGGGGTTTTGTTCGCATTTCCCTGATGATTATTAATGTTGAACACCTTTTCATGCACATGTTGGCCATTTGGAGGTCTTCTTTGGAAAAATGTCTATTCAGATCCTTTGCCCATTTTTTAATTGGATTGTTCGTTTTTTGCTATTGAGTTGAAAAAAACTCTTATGAGAAATTTTGACCTGGAAAAAAGACTTAACTGTAAATAGACCTCAAGAGGTTAAGGACTGCATCATTTTCCCTCCTGTTGTACTCCTCTAGTCTCAAGTACAGCTTCTGATAAGGTAGTAAGTAAAATTTCTTTTCTGAATGAATTGAATAAATAAGTAATAATTTAAAACACACAAGAACAATATGAAGTGATATAAGATATATCTGAAGGGTTATTGAGTAAAATAGGAAACCATTTTCCTTTGTGGCACCAGAAGGCAGAAGTAGCAATAAGTAAAAGAACACAGATTTTTAGGCAAATATTTTAAAGAACTTGTCAATAGTCAGTACTGTCCAAATATGTAATGCACTGCTTGAGGTATTTGGGAGGGGATGGGTGGCCACAAGACAGAAATAATTTTACAGAGGGATGGGGCATTGGACTAAGGTCTTAAGGTTCTTTGCAATAGAATATTTCCCCTGTGAGCTGAGGGAAACATGCAGAGAAAGGGATGTACCTAGAAATGTAAAAAAAAAAATTTTTTGCATTTAAAAAAATATTTATTTTATATTGGAGTATAGTTGATTTACAACATTGTGTTACTTTCAGGTGTACAGCACAGTAATTCAGTTATATGTCTATATATATTCTTTTTCAGATTCTTTTCCCTTATAGGTTATTACAAAATACTGGTATAGTTTCCTGTGCTATACCTTTTCTTTTTTTTTTTAACAAAATAAAACCATGTTGATTTGGAAATCTTCAAACAAACAGCATTTTATTTGGAGAGTTCCCTTTCCTCATTTTAAAACCAGCTCTGGTGAGCAGAACCCTGTTTAAATCAACAAAGTAAGGGGGGAAATGTTAACTGTTATTCGTGGAACTCTCCCTGCAGTTCCCCAAATACCATTCATAACAACCACTCGAAGCAGATGTCTCCTCATTAGGAGGTTAGTGGTATATAGGCTGGAAGCATCAAGTTGAACAGTGAAGTCAATATTTGTCTTACTTTACATATCAAACTAAGATATCAAGCAAACAACTCTTGTTATAACAAATGAATTGGTCTTGATAATTTTGTTACGCTATTTTGATAACAAGCTTGCCAGGGCCTCAGAAGGTATTTATCGAGGAGGTCACACACAGAGGTAACACGCTTTTCATAAGACCACAAATATTATGAAAATGTGATACATAATTGTTTGCAATTCAAACATCCCATTCTTTAGGTGTTGACAGAAAAAGGCCACCACAGTGTATCTGAGGACCGAGGCAGCTGCCTCTGTTTACCTCCAAGTACAATGGGAGGTTACCTGCACAGGGGTGGAAGCAGGTATTTCTTGGTAGTGGCATCTGTCTCCAAGAGGAAGAGCTGAGTTACCTCACCAGAAACCTCCACCTCGCTTTCACCCTCCCAAGCACAGACCTGCTTCACAAGGTTAAGGACTGTTCCGTTAACAACTTTTTTTTTTTTAACATTGGAATATAATTGCTTTACAATGTTGTGTTAGTTCCTGCTGTATAACAAAGTGAATCAGCTACACTTCACACTAAAGACTCTTGAAAAGGTTTACTTTGCAAACAACCAATTCCTTTTTTTCTAACATAATGACTTTTAACCCCACAGTTTAAATAGCAAAATAGATCGCTCAACATTACAATTCAGGCAAAGCCATACTCCATACTCGTGAGTTTACCCAGAGACGCCCATGAGGGATGATTTAGGATCGTGTTCCACGTTCGGGTGACTCTGAGATGTTTGGCTTTGCCTAGATACACCAGAGGGATGTAGGAGTGCCACCTCCAACAACTCCTCCCCCCGTGCTGTGCAGCCTGTTTCCAGGTGTTTCATCACAGCTCTTTCATTTTGCCCCAGAAATGTCTTTCTAAGTTAAAATTTCATTTTGCTGTGCAGTTTTAATGCAAGAAAATCATGAGCCCTCCAAAGGTAGAAAAATTGGTGAAGAAAATGGAGCAGAAGAGAGAAAAAGACTTCATGGTGTCTCTCCTCCATCAACCACCAGGAGCCATCGTCTTCCTTCTTGGGGACCAAAACCTTTAGCGCATCATGGACAAACTGTATTTATTGACCTTCAGACTGTTCTTTAGGACCTATATAAAAGTATCATTGCTCAAGTGATATACTTTTCTACCTATGCACATGGTTTGGGCATCTTAGTGCTGGTCTGGAACACATTCTAATTTTTCCTATTAAAATTAATGGAAATTTTTCTTCCCTTAATGGCTTTTCACTTTATAACAAGATTTGCAGGAATGAATGACACTTACTAAGCAAGGGATAGCTATAGCCTGGTCTTAACCTGATCTATACAAGTGCATTCTTCCACCTCCTCAGTGGAATCCTCTCTAATCGCTAATCTGGTATAGCGATCAGATTAGCTAATCGGTATACTTCTGGTATATTTACTGGGCCCTGAAAATGGCTCTGTTTTCCCTGCCTCTTTCCTTTTGGCAAGTTATTCCTGTTCCCTGCAGTTCTCTCTCGTGGCAGATCACCCTATGCAGATCGTGCACGTGCTTCAATACCCTACTTGAATGCCTCCGCGGGCACTGCTTTCTCTGACATCCTGATTGTCTGGTTGGTTGCACCGTTCCTTTTCCCATGTAGCCACATCTTGCTGAACATTATGGTAAACTGGTGGATAGGCCCAGGTCCTTCTCCCCAGTAGACTGTAAATTCTACTGTTTTCTCTCCCAGCCACCATCACCCAGCCTCACAGCACTTAGCAGGGAGCTGGACAAGATGTAGATGCTCAATAAATATTTATTGAATTGGAATTCTATGGAATGAATTATCGTTTTCTAGTCCAGCATACAGTGCAGGCCAAATCTCTGCATGCCCAAAGTATTATTTTTTTATATATAAATGTATTTATTTTATTTATTTATTTTTGCCTGTGTTGGGTCTTTGTTGCTGTGCATGGGCTTTCTCTAGTTGCAGCGAGCGGGGGCTACTCTTCGTTGCAGTGCACAGGCTTCTCATTGCAGTGGCTTCTCTTGTTGCGGAGCATGGGCTCTAGGCACACAGGCTTCAGTAGTTGCGGCACATGGGCTCAGTAGTTGTAGCTCGCGGGCTCTAGAGTACTGGCTCAGTAGTTGTGGTGCAAGGGCTTAGTTGCTCCATGGCATGTAGGATCTTCCCGGACCAGGGCTCGAACCGGTGTCCCCTGCATTGGCAGGCAGATTCTCAACCACCTCGCCACCAGGGAAGCCCCAAATTATTTTTAAAGAAGTACGCTGTTGTATTTCTTCCTTCAGGATGACCTGAAACAGGCAAAGACACTTTTGCCCTGACACTGATGGGGATAATAATACAGTGCTTAACTAATTGGCTTTGTACTCAGACCCCTGACTGTGACACCCTGCTCTCCTACTTACTGGCTGTGGGACACTGAGCTAGTTTCTTAATCTGTCTAAGCCTCAGACCCTTAATCAGCAAAGAACAAAATGACACCTCCTTTTCTAGTTATTGTAGGTTCAAATGAATGTTTTTCCTTCCTCTGTGTCTTTTGATTTTAGACATACTTTATTTATTTATTGAAGTATAGTTTTTTCAACATTTATTTATTTGTTTGTTTATTTATTTATTTATTTGGCTGCACTGGGTCTTAGTTGCGGCACGTGGGATTTTTTAGTTGCGGCACGCGAGATCTTAGTTCCAGCATGCAGGATCTAGTTCCCTGACCAGGGATCGAACCCAGGCCCCCTGCATTGGGAGCACGGAGTCTTAGCCACTCACCACCAGGAAGTCCCTGAAGTATAGTTGACTAACAGCATTGTGTTCGTTTCTGGTGTACAGCAAAGTGATTCAGTTACATCTATGTGTCTATGTATGAGTATATATATGTATGTGTGTACATACATATGTATCATTTTCAGATTCTTTTCCATTACAGTTTATTACAAGATATTGAGTATAGTTCCCTGTACTATAAGGTAGGACTTTGTTGTTTATGTTATATATAGTAGTGAGTATCTGCTAATCCCAGACTCCTTACTTATCCCTCCCCAACCCCTTCCCCTTTGGTAACCATAAGTTTGTTTTCTATGTCTGTGAGTCTGTTTCTGTTTTGTAAATAAGTCCATTTGTGTCATTTTTTTAGATTCCACATATAAGTGATACATATGATATTTGTCTTTCTCTGGCTTACTTCACTTAGTATGATAATCTCTAGGTCCATCCATGTTGCTGCAAATGGCGTTATTTCACTCTTTTTTATGGCTGAGTAATATTCCATTGTATATGTGTACCACATCTTCTTTATCCATTCCTCTGTCGATGGACATTTAGGTTGCTTCCATGTCCTGGCTATTGTTAATAGTGCTGCAATGAACATTGGGGTGCATGTATCTTTTCAAATTAGAGTTTTCTCCAGATATATGCCCAGGAGTGGGATTGCAGGATCATATGGTAACTCTGTTTTAAGATTTTTAAGGAAGCTCCAGACTGTTTTCCATAGTGACTGCACCAATTTACACTCCCACCAACAGTGTAGGAGGGCTCCCTTTTCTCCACACCCTCTCCAGCATTTGTTATTTGTACACTTTTTGATGATGGCCATTCCGACTGGTGTGAGGTGATACCTCATTGTAGTTTTGATTTGCATTTCCCTAATAATTAGTGATGTTGAGCACCTTTTCATGTGCCTATTGGCCATCTGCAGACATATTTACTTTAAAGTCATTTTCAAATTGCTCCATTATTTTCATTTCCTTGGGAGTAAATCTTTTTTTCAGCATCAGCTTTCTTCACATGCTTTGGACTTGGAGGCTGAGAGCTCCTCATGAGTAGGAGTTCAAGGGTATATATGTTCCCTTCTCTCTAGTTTAGTCTTCCCTTAATGACAACTTTACTGTTTCCTCCACAATCTACCCCTGTGCTTCCAGGGAGATCCAGATCTTTTTTTTTTTTTTTTTTTTTTTTTGCGGTACACGGGCCTCTCACTGTTGTGGCCTCTCCCGTTGCGGAGCACAGGCTCGGGACATGCAGGCTCAGCGGCCATGGCTCATGGGCCCAGCCGCTCCGCGGCATGTGGGATCCTCCCAGACCGGGGCACGAACCCATGTCCCTTGCATCGGCAGGCAGACTCTCAACCACTGTGCCACCAGGGAAGCCCGGAAATCCAGATCTTAATGGAGAATCTCAGGACTCCCACGTGAAGGTAATATTAAGGTATCACAGAGGTATTGACTGCGGCTACCTAGTCAATTGGACCCCTTCCTAGAGTGAGGCTGCATCTGTTTCCTTCTGCCACTCAGGCATATAAGTTTATGACACTGCCCCTTCAGGTAGTACCAGCACTTCCCTCAGCCTCTGTTTGTGCCAGGATTTGGTGGAACTCCCCAGTTTTAGGCAGTGTGCCTGATACACCTCTCATGAGGTATTTGGTCCCAATTACCCCACAGACATTGAACTGTTCCCTCAGACCCAGAGAACAGCCAGTCGTAGTTGCAACCCTGCTCACTTCTCCGTCCTGTGTTCGGGTCTAGAGAGATCTTTATCTTGCTTGGAGGATCTTTCTCTTGCATGCCTTTGTTATTTATTTATGTATTTAATATTTTGATAGTTCTGTATATTACTCATGTGTGTCTGGAGCTACAGATAGAAAGGGATGGTGATGGGGTTGCTGTGCGTGGTTGAAATCACAATGCTGTCCTAACCTGCCAGGAGCACTGTGGAAGGCGTCCTGAAGGAGGTCCATTTGAACTGAGTTCAAGAGATGAAGCAGGACAGGGAACCAACTCTGAGAAGGGGCCTGAGCTCTAGTCTAAGGAAGAAACATGTAAGCGGTATGTCAGAGAAGACAAAGAGATTGATTTTAGTTGGTAACCATAGCTCCCAAACAGAAAACTGTATTAGATTGAACCATCTGAAATTGCTTTTTACTTGCAAAAACAGTGATTTCATATGGTTCAACCTAATGTGTGTGTGTGTGTGTGTGTGTAAGGGGATGTCATGGGAGTTTAGGCTGAAAAAGGAGGCAAGAGCAAAATTCAATGCCCACAGAAATTAAATGACATACCAAGATGGCTGAGCTCTGTCCTCCTCGAGGCACCTAATTTTGAACAAAACCACAGCAAAGCCATAGTAGGGGATGGACAGCCGCACAGGGAGGAAGGAGGAGGAAGAAAAGAGGAAGAAGCAGTAGAAGAGGAGGAGGAGGATATGGAGCAGAACAAGAAGGAGGAGTAGATATAAAGAGGAGCAGGGGGCTTCCCTGAGGGTGCAGTGGCTAAGAATCCGCCTGCCAATGCAGGGGACACAGGTTCGAGCCCTGGTCCGGGAAATTCCCACATGCCACAGAGCAACTAAGCCCGTGTTCCACAACTACTGAGCCTGAGTGCCACAACTACTGAAGCCTGTGCTCTGCAACAAGAGAAGCCACCACAATCAGAAGCCCACGCACCGCAACGAAGAGTAGCCCCCGCTCACCGCAACTAGAGAAAAGCCCGTGCGCAGCAACAAAGACCCAACGCAACAAAAAATAAAATAGATAAAATAAAATAAATTAATTAATAAATTTTAAAAATAAAATAAAATATAAAGAGAAGGAGGGAGAGGGGAAGAGAGGAGCTAGGAGGAGCAAGAGTACTGTTTTCTCAGGAAGTTTACGCTTTGGTTCTGAATGTCCAACACTCATAAATAGCATACATACAGGTTTGATTCTCAAGATCTTTTACAAAATAGAGTATGGTAATGAGTAAAATGGGATAAACCACAAGTGAGGGCATGAAAATGAAAAGAAGGACCCCTGGACGTGACTGGAGATCATCTAGTCCAACTTCCTCATTTTATAGGTGGGGAAACTCAGACGCAGAGAGACTCAGTGACTTGCCTGAAGTCATATAAATTCAGACCCAAGACTAGCACACTAGTCCTGTGCAGTTTTCCTCTCATTTCCTCATCAGGGAGAAGTTAGTTAATTGAGAAATAATCACTGGAACAGATATATTTTGAGCCAAACGAAAGGAAGCAGCATTTATAATTTTGGTTCTTGCAAATGCAAATTTTGTAGACTACTATGTTGGTGGGTCTAATGATTTGCAAAATGTAATGGAAATGTCTTTTGAGCAAATAAAATGCATTCCATATAAATACTCTATATTTTGGAAAATGACATAATTGACAGAAGAAAGGAGAAATCCTTAAAAAAACGGGGTGGCAAGAAGCCATCACTGGTCACAGGGAGTTATGGTCATGAGTGATGACAGACCAATAAGGCAGTCACCTCTTGACTGACTCCTTAGACCACTGGACTCTGACATTCCTAATGTGCCTGTTGACTTCTGGGAATAAGCTCCTGAAGGAGGAGATTAACGTCTAAACTGGACCATGTTTTTCCCTCAAACACAAACTTAATGTGTAGATACGGCATCTCTTTTCTTTCTGATCAAAAGCTGACCTTCTCTACACAGCCTCTATACAATGAGTAGTACTGAATTTTGACATTTTATTAAACTTTGGTTTGGTTTCTAAAGCAAAATTCAGCACTCCATACCTACTTTAGGAGACACCAATAAAATAAAAGAATTTATTGCCCTATCCTAGCCATGCTGTAGTTCTAGAAATTGTGTTATAGGTAGGATAATCTTTTTACTGGAAAGACTGTGATTTTTATCATTTTTAAAGTTCTATTTTCTTAAAGAGAGAAGTTTAGATATTTTAAGCTAGTAATTCCCTTTCTAGGAAGCAATCCTAAGGAAACAATCAGAAACTCAGATTAACATACAGATATGCTCATCATTTAATCATTTATTATCATAAAAAATTAAAATCAGTCTGAATGTCAAGAAATAATAAGATAATTAAATTATCACATATACATACACTGGAACATTAGATACTGTTGAATTCATGTTTCAAAGAATATGTGACAATATCTCCTATAGAATGTAAGCTTCCTGAGAATAGAGACCAGGTCTGATTTTCCTCAACACTGTATTCTCAATTCTTAACACAGTGACTCAATTAATATTTGTTGGACGAATGAATGGGTGGATGAAAGTATTAAGGTAGAAAATAAAAAGAATTCAAAGCTATGTATATATTGTAAATCACACTATTTCTTCTCAAGTAAAACACTCCAAAGAGATACTGTCACTATTATTACAAACAAAAGCAATATTACCAAAAGCATTACCTTCTTGTGGCTTCATACCATGTAAATATAATGAAAATGTGTTTGCATTAAAAAGCAGAAATATGTTCTTGGGTGCTCATGTAGAGTTTTGCTGCATATGATAAACAGGTTGAGAGTAAACAGAAGATAAACTGTCCTTTTATTTTAATCAATTTTCTCCCCAAATTCTATTATATTGAACCTTATTTTTCAAAGTTCGTTCTTTGTTGCCATAGTGATCAGCTCCCAGTGTGAAATTATATCACACTGGCTTTCTTTCAAGTTTCAATAACATGCCGTCACCACCCACTTCTCTTTCAAAATGTTCAAATCCTCTAATCACTCAGTATCTTAATAGCCTCACTTTTGGGGAGTTGAAATGGGAGTCTGGAGCTAGGAAAGGGTTGTATACAAAGAGTGGGAGTGAAATAAAAGGAAAATAAAAAAGTAAAGTTTGGAAATAAATTATTATATAAAATAAGGTTTGACCTTCTCCATCTAGCAATCTACTCTTCTCAACATACCTCAAATTTTCCTTTTATACATTATATACTAACGAATGAATTAAGCCTTAACTTAGAAGGAAAGCAATTTGAGAATGAAGGTACATTGTCTGTATTAGCACTTATAGATTATCCTTAATATAGAAAGAGTCTTTACAAAGCAATAAGAAAATATTTTCCTATAAAAGAATGAAGGAAAGTCATAGATAGACAATTTACAAAAGAAAATAATAAAATTGTCAATAAACACATAAGAGGATGTTCAACTTTGCTAGTAGTCAAAGAAATAAAAACAAGATACTGCCTTTTGTCTGGTGTTTGGTAAAAATTAAAAAGGACAATAATGCTAATATAGCTAGAGTCTAGAGAAACGGGTACTCTTAAACATTGTGGTAAGAATGTAAATTGGTACAGCCTCACTGGGTATCTTTTGAATTAGGATTTCCACTCCCAGGAATTTATCTAAAGGGGAAAAAAATAGAGAAATGGGGATATATTCCCATTCACAAAGATGGATATACAATGATGTTCATCTTCTCTTTGTTTTCATACAGTAAGTGGAATCAACCCCAATGTCCATCAACAAGGAATATTATATAGATTATGATCTAACCATATAATGGAGTGTTCTGAAGACATTGAAAATGATGATGTAAAAAAAAAAAAAAGAAAATGATGATGTAGATCTGTATTTCTTGACATGAAAAGTTTTCACATTTACATGGAAAGATATCCACATAACATGAGGTTGGGGAAAGACATACGGAGATTTGGAAGACTTCTGAAAATACCCTAGGAAAAATAAATGTGTATGAGTCTCCACAGAAACAGGTCTAGACGTGGCTACACCAAACTACAGACTGTGGTTATGGTTGAGAGGTACGTTTACAAGTGACTTTTATTCTATAAATTTCTGTATTGTATGAATAGTTATAACTGGCAAATTAAAATCAGGAAAATCAACTGAGATGGTTCCATTTTTGTTACACACCAAGTAAGTTTCTCACAGAATTTGAAACTTAAGTTCCCAGACACATAAAACTCTTAGGACTGAAGTGGACCTTGGAAATCAGAAATGAAGTGGTGATGATTGGGTTGAGGAAGTCTTATGGAAACACCTGACAAAAACCTGTTAGCCAACAAGTAGTTATTGAATAAAAGCCTGGATTTAGGCCCTCATTTTACAAAACAGGAAGCCCAGGCTCAGAGGATGCTTACTCTGGGTCACACAATGAGTAAGGGAGTAACCCAGGCTTCCAGACTCTGAGTCTCCTGGTTTTCTCACCTGAACAGGCCAACCCCATTGAACAAAGTAACCTTTCCCTCCAGCAATTTCGGGTGACTGCCTATTTTGTATAGCCAACGGCGTTGTTTTCTTAATGGATGACACATCTTGAGCAAAGAAAGAAACATAGCATGACTCAAACAGTGAGCTGAGTTTACATAGAAATTATAGGCTGTGCCACTGTTTGGTAAGAGTTTGGAACTAATTACAAGGTATTCCCAAAACAACACCTCTTTGGGCATCACATGCATTTCTGAAGATTTCCTGTGGAGGACTGCTGGCCAAGGGCATTTCCTCTGTGAAAATCCAAACATTGCTTGTTTATTGTTATGCAAGATTTCTAGGAATCTTTCTAGTAACCATAACCAAAGACTGGATGTGTAGCCGCTCACCACGGACCTTCCCACATAGGGACCTATTCAGATAAGGAAGCATTTCTGTTGTTAATGTAAACCATCACTCCCGAATAAAAGTGATTCCATTCTGTCTGCCTTTAATACAGGAGATGGGTATAAATGGAGTCATATTAATGGGAAAAGCCCATATTTCTCTGATCCTTGACTGAAAAGCATCACAGGTTTTGTCTGAGTGTCCCCGACTTGTGTCTCATCTGGGCTCCAAATTTGACCCCTAGCTATATCCCCTACATCCCCAAAGAGGGACTCCCACATTCTTTCTCTCTCCTGGTCTCTTCTTTGAGGCTCTCTGCTCTTAGCTACACTGGCCTCTGCCACCAGTGCCCATCACATGGAGGTCCAAGTCCATGGTCTGGCTCTCTCTGAATGCTCCCGATTGGACCAAAACTCAATGATAGTCTAGTGACATATTGTCCGAAGACTGGGGAGAAAGCATCACTGGCTCTGGGCCATATTTTGTCACCAGGACCTTGAGGGAGCTGAGTCTCTCACCAATGGCTCCCCAAGGCCAGCAAGGTAGAGACAGGACAGGGGCAAGAACACCCTCCCCACGCCCCTATCTCTCCCCAGACACACCAAAATCCTCCTCACCCTTCCTGCAACTCAAAACAGGCTGGATGCAGACCAACTCAGGCAAATCACCGCCTAATGACAGCTCTTCAGACAGGTCTGAACCTTGTCACAGGCTCAAGTAAAGATCTCGGCTACATGCATTTCCCTCGTCATTTTATATTCCAAAACAAAAGCCTATTTTTTTTTTAAAGATTTTTTTGGTGTGGACCACCTTGAAAGTCTCCATTAAATTTGTTACAGAGTTGCCTCTGCTTTATGTTTTGGTTTCTTGGATACAAGGCATGTGGGATCCTAGCTCCCGGACCAGGGATCGAACCCACACGCCCTGCATTGGAAGGCGAAGTCCCAACCACTGGACCACAAAGGAAGCCCCACAAAAGCCTATTTTGAAGGAATGAAACTAGTTTGCACTGTGCTAAAACAAATTTAACATCTGACTACTGTAAAGCAGTCTGTCGATTCAGGCTGAGTTCACTGGGAAGGAAATGCAAAGCAAAACACGTAAACATGGATATGAAAACCAAGGAAGACAACAATGAAATCCAACAGTGAAAATGATGCCCTTTCTTTTTGGCTTCAATTTGTCATTTCTTTCAGAACAGATCAAACCACTGTGTAGACAACTTTTTAAAAGTGAGCAAGTTAAAGTTAAGTTTAAGCTTCATTTTATTTCAATTTTCAAAGTGAACTTTAAAAAGTGCTTTAATGTGACTTGCATGAATAAACTGAAACGCTAAACACATAGAAGACAGACTCCGTTTCCATAAGATATGGCTGGGCCCGAGTGAATGCACTCAAATCAATGTCAAACATCAGGGATTAGCTACACAAACACACAGAATTTAGCACCACTGAAGTTGACCGCTCAGACTTAAATGCAACTGTTCTCAGAGAAGATCAATGTTTATAGCCTTAAATTCATTCGATATTTCATTTAAATGCAAGTTGGTTTATGCCCGAAGCCAAGGCCTGACATTTCACGGGGGTTTCATCCCCAACAGCCCCAACCCAGCATAAAGCCTCACGCAGACTCCCAGGTGCCAAGGAGGCTTCAGGACCACAACCTCAAGGCCCACCGACCAGAGGTCCAGAAACAGTGCAGGAAGGCACACCCACATATGCAACCACGTCCTGAAAAGCCTAACGCCAGCTACCTAACTGGTTTCTCTGCCTACCTCTTACCCCCTCCAGCGGTCTCTATGGGGCCGCCAGAGCCATCCTTCCAGAGGCAAGGATGAGTAACATTTACCCCACCATTCAATTCAAGGCCAAGTTAAACACTTAGGAAGGCATTGCCAAAGAGCAGAGCAGACATAATAGTTGAAAATTAGAAGCAGAACCCAAAGAAAAGCTCCAAATAAAACTAGGTCCAACTCATATAGTTTCTTTCACTGGGTTTCTTTTCATTAGCTTGCATTTCAAAAGTTGTGCACACCCAGCACAGAAAACTCAGAAAGAACACCTCAACAGCCACACTTGCATCTCCCGGAATGGCATTTTTGTACATATCTTTCAAGATCCTTCCTGTGGGCACACATACATAGAGACACTTTTTTTACAAAACTGGACCCCTGAAGTAAGTGCTGTCTGTTACACACCGTATTTTAGGTCAGGGGTTCATAAACTTGGCTGCTTATTATAATCACCTGGGGAGACTTTGAATCCCTTATGGACAGGCCTCAATCCTGACTTCTAAATTAGAATTTCTGGAATGAGACCCAGGCATCAGTATTTTTAAAAACTTCCTAGGTGTATCCAAGGTACAAAAGAGTTTGAGAACAGTTGTCTCGTGCACAGTAGCAGACTAGGCCACCCCAAAATACGCCTATGCATCTTTGGCATAAAGATTATTTTGAGAAACTGCAGACACGGGAGAAGGTCCGAAAACAGAGTAGAAGTTATCCTTTACTAAGGGACATTTACATTTCTAAGGGAAATCTCCATCTGTAGGGATGTCTCCCTCTATACCAGGAGTAGCAGGATGGCTGTAAGTCACAAGAAACTTGTCAGTGGAGAAGGCACCCCTCAAGTCTGCGGAACAACCTCACTCTCCTTTCCTGGGCGTTTCCTGGTACCCTCCCACAGCTGGCTCGCCTCCTGCACACCCCACACCTCCAACACCTTTCTTTTGTCTTTCACTGAAGATATATTTACGGTGGTAGCTTGGGCCGTTTCAGGGAGCTCTACTCAGTTTTCCTGGGCATCTCCTATGTATATGTAAGGTATACATGCTAGTAAACTTTCATTTGTTTTTCTCTTGTTAACCTGTCTTTTATCACAAGGGGCACTCGGCCAGGAACCTGGAAGGGTGAAGGGAAAATTACTTTTACTCCCCTATACTTTCATAAAGAACCGAGAGTGAGGAGATCGGGTTTGGGGTGAGGTAGGGCGGTAGCAGACAAACTTTGCTGTGTATCCAATCCCCTGGGGAACTCGGTGAAGATACCTGGTCCCAGGCTGTCTCCTACTGCCATGAGTCTTGGACTCTGCGTCCTGTATTAGCTCTCTAGGCAATTCAGATACACACCAAGCTGGGAGGCCACCAGCTCAGATGACCAACCTGCTGTTGTGTGATTGTCTCTTAGGTGACCCTCTCCTTCCTCATGCTCATTAACCATAACCTCAGGAACTGGGCTGTTCTCCATGGCAGGAGCCTCTATCCACGTGTGGCTACTGAGTGCTTGAAATGTGGCTGGCTCAAATTGAAAGGCGCTGCAGATATAAAACAAACACTGAATTTCAAAGACTTGAGGACACATTGAAATGATAGTATTTTGACTATATTGGGTTTCTCTCTTTTTTCCTCTTTTTTCTTTTTCAGTGTGGCTACTTAGGAAATTTAAATTACGTGTGTGGCATATAACTTATTTCTATGGGACAGGCTGCTCTAGGCGACAAGACTTACGCCTGTTCACTACCGTCTTTCCAGCACCTAGCTCAGCGATTTTGCATCAAATAGGCAATCCATCAATATTTTCTGGAAAGAGGGAATGAGTCAATGAATTAATGAATGAACATCTGGCAGCCCAGGCATTCACGGTATTATTCCACAGACAAAGGAGAAGCTTTCGAAAAGTAGTAGCTATGTTGGTTTGGGTTCCCCCAGAAGCAGTCACTGAGACAAGGATTCAAGTGCAAGTGATCTATTTGGGATCTACCTATTTGCTCTCCCATCCCATCCTAGAGGCGCCAAAAACAAAAGGCAGGGAGTGGAGAAGTGAAACTGGGAAGGAAGGAGGCTAATAAAGGGTGTGATCTCAAGCCAGTTACTACTGTGGGCGACTAGAACTTGATCCTGCTGGGAAACCTTAGGGAACAGCACAGAATTAGTGCTTTGAAGTTATCTCCTTCCGCCAGGGTATTTCTACACCATTCCTATCTATCATTAGTTAAAGCTGCTGGGAGGGCTGCATGTGTTCATCCCAGGCACTCTGTCCTACTGTGGGACGCAGACAGAGAAATCCCGCAGGCAAAGAGACATCAGTGTTAGCAGGTGGCATGTGCTAACGTGGTATGGCTGAGGGACAGGGGCATAGCCAATGACACCTAACTATAATTCCTTTCAAAGCAAGCTTGTTAATTCCATCAGCTAATAATTAAAATTGGTACCACCATCATACGCTCTCCACATCCACAAGGCAGTCAGTAAAGCCCCTTTGGGACCCTATGGCAGCTCTTTCCTTGTTAACTCCACTTCTTGCCCTCCCATCCCATCCTAGAGGCGCCAAATGCATACGGGGAAGAGGTCACCAGTAATGAGCCCAGTGTGGCTTAATGAAGTGTCGCCCAAGTTGGTTAAAGATGATCCCAGCTTTGCTGTCACTGAGTCACAGCTCTGCCCTTCATCTCCTGCTAGTTCACCCTAGGCAGGTGTTGGTGGGCAATTTTCTTTCTTCTGGTTTCTGCATCACGATGCATGCTCACCCAGAAATGTGACTGGCCCTTGTCTTTGAATTGCCCTCAATACATGTACACGTGAAATGATACACGTGTGTGATACATGAAGTGGTAGCAGCTCAATATTTTAACAAAGAGTCACAAATTTCTAGTTCAGAAAATATGACTTCACTCAGTATTAAGTCATTTCCCAGAAACCAGACCATAGCGGTTCTGTTTTTGGAGGTTAATTTCTTCTGGTTCTAATTTGAAATGAATCAGGAGAGGCTCCAGAATAATTTCATTAAGCACAGGGAAGCAAGGCAAATAAAACAAGTAGTAAACAAATGGAAAATAAGAAATGGCTGATCTAGGGGGAATCGAACTCAAAGGAGTCTGGAGTCTTTATAGTAATTTTAAATCTACTTGATACCATAAAAATGGATGTGTTTTCCATGACCAGCGCATTGCACTAAGGACCTTGGTTTCATTCAGAGGACTCGGGGCAAACCACTGTCACAACTTGTCACTGCTGGAACTTTGCATTCGAGGCCCTTTCCCTGGTCTAACATTCTAGCATTTATTTTCCCTTCCTGGAATTTAGGTAGTGTAAATATTTAGGTTATTTAATTCAACTTTTAGGTTATAAATAATCAGGTTATTTAATTTAGATAGATAGATAGATAGATAATCTTAAAGGTCCTGCAAATAGTTGGGCCACCATAACTTTAAAAATAAACTGGATATTCCAATAAAGATATACAAATTTAAATTAATTCCCCAATCACTGATCCTTCTGTACTTAACAAACACGTGTGAAGCATCGAGAGTTGGCAAACACATAGTTTCTACTACACAGCAAAGTAAATCAGCTATACATATACATACATCCCCTCTGTTTTGGATTTCCTTCCCGTTTAGGTCACCACACAGCACCGAGTAGAGTTCCCTGGGCTATACAGTAGGTTCTCATGATCTATTTTATACATAGTATCAATAGTGTATATATGTCAATCCCAATTTCCCAGTAAGAGGACTCTCTGTGAGGGTCAGGGGTGAAGGTGGGACGCTGGGGCCATCCGCAGGAGGTCTGACAGAGTGTTTCTCAACCACAGACAGGAACTGTGTAGAGAGAACGGCCCTGTACGGGGTCCTCATAAGCAGCACGTGATGCCTGTGACACAGAACATTCAGAGTCAAGAGATCACTGCTGGGCTTCCCTGGTGGCGCAGTGGTTGAGAGTCCGCCTGCTGATGCAGGGGACACGGGTTTGTGCCCCCGTCCGGGAGGATCCCACGTGCCGCGGAGCGGCTGGGCCCGTGAGCCATGGCCGCTGAGCCTGCGCGTCCGGAGCCTGTGCTCCGCAACGGGAGAGGCCACAACAGTGAGAGGTCCGCGTACCACCCCCCCCCCCAAAAAAAGAGATCACTGCTAAGAGGACCACCAAGAAAAACCCTTGATTTCCTCCTGGTCCCCTCAACCCTGCTCTGACCCAGAAAGACCCAGAAGTAGGGAGGAGGAGTGATGGGTAAGAAAAAGGGGAAGAAGATTCCCACATCCCTCCCCACTTCTGACCCAAGCGGACTCAGCCTCAGCGACAGGAAGAGGGATGTTTCAATATGGAGGGACGGAGAAGTTTGGACTTTGACGTGATGCTTTAATACCTGAAAAGCTCTTAACTGACTTGTTCTTACGAATGGAAGCAGCCCAGGAGGCTATAGAGTGAACCCAGGAAGTTGTATGGGGGCGAGGAAGGGGGAATCTCCCGTTGCAAGAGCTTGTGGTGGGGGAAGGACAAACTCGCTTCCTTTTGCACCCCAGCAAGTTCATTAACCTGGTTATGCTGTCAAAGATCCTGTGCTTACAATAACCTAACACCAAACTAGTGACCCTTTTCCTTGGCCTTCGATCTGACTTGAACTTCCTTTTGCAAGGAAAATTGATGTTGACTTGATAGCAGGAAAAAAAAAAAAAGAGCTGGCAAACACAGATGTCCATAGTGCATTAGAGAACAGCTCTGCCTGGGCAAAGAACCCCCATAAAGATCCCAAATTGTGTGCTTCCCTGCTGGCGCAGTGGTTGAGAGTCCGCGTGAGACACGGGTTCGTGCCCCGGTCCGGGAAAAGATCCTGAATTGTTGCCATGGAACAACGTGGGCTCCATCTTTCTTAATCTACTGATTGTATAAGAGAAACTGAATCCACAAATTTTTATGAGAAATACCCCCTTTTTTGTTTAACATTGGCAAGTAATTTTTAAAATTTTAAAAATACTGTGCAGATCCACATGAAAAGAGCCAAGCGGGGGCAGGCAAGGTTGTGACTTTGAATCTACCATGGGGTAAGTACAGTCACAGGTGCTAACTGGGTCAGATACAAAGATCTGTAGCATGTGCCATGTCATCCAGCAGCTTCCTATCCAGGAGGACAGATGATGCATACAACTAAACTGCATACGAAGGGGGAAAAAAGGCGGGGAGCAGCGTGTATTAGTCAAGGTTCTCCAGAGAAACAGAGCCAGTAGGCTCTCCTCCTATTGGTTCTGTATATATATATATATATACCAATGCATATTGTCTATTATCTATATCTATCTATCTATCGAGAGAGAGACAGAGAGTTTGAGATTTATGATTTCTTTGAAGGAACAGGCATGGGGACTGCAAGCCTATAATTTATAGGACAGGCTGGCAGCTTGGAAATTCAGGCAGGAGTTGATGCTGTAGTCTTGGGGCAGAATTTCTTCTTTTCCAAAGCACCTCAGTTTTTGCTCTTAAGGTCTTCAATTGACTGATCCAGGGTCACATGATCCAGGGTAATATTCTTTACCTAAAGTCAACTAAAGTAGCTAGCCACATCTACAAAATACCTTCACAGCAACATCTAGACCCGTGTTTGAATAACTGGGTACTGCAGCCCAGCCAAGTTGACACGTAAAATTAACTATCTCGTAGATAAGTGCTGTAAGAGAGGTACGAAAATTACTACAGGAGTTCAGAAAAATCTGAAATTAAGGAAGGGTAAAGGGTTGAGAAACAATCCCCATGATAAAAGACTAAAGAAATACAGATTTCTCAATAGAGAAGACCAAGAAGAAACACTGCTAATCAACAGTAGCCAAGCACGTGTTGGTCGTTATTACGTGGTATTTCATTTAATCATCTCAACACCCCTTAATGCGGTAGCAACTATGATTATCCCCATTTTCTAAATGAAACCACCAACCCCAGTGTTTTCAATGTCATATGACTATTAAGTGACGGAGATGGGGACTCAGATTCAGGCAGTTTGAAATCTCTTGAGCCTTAACCACTACTTATACCACCTCGCAATGAAATCATACCCCACATGTTACCTCATTAATTCTCACAAAAGCCCCATGAGGCGGGTATTACTATATCCCCACTTGACAAATGAGGAAGCTGAGGCTTGAAGTACAAGGTAGCTACACAGTTCCATCCTGGTCTCTCTGATTCTGAACTTGTGCTCTGACTACCCCCAGCACCCTGCATGCCTCCCACCTCAGCTCCAAGTATGCAAAGAATAACATGTCAAGTGCTCTCGTTTATGTCCACATGCGACCCACAAGAGGAATGGGGCTTAAATTCAAGCAGAACAAAACATTGACAGAAAATTGGAAGTAACTTCTTGGTTGTACATCAGGGAAATACACGCCCCAACCAGAGAAAGAAGGGTTTATCCTTGGAGACCCTGCTGCTTTCAACATTCACCTCCCGAAAGACAAGACAGGTTATAGTCATTTAATGGGAATGTGTATTGAGACTCTGAATTTTGGTTATTGATTGGCAAGAATGAAAACACAGCCACCCACACAGAAAACAACAGCAAAGTTGGCTTCTCCTAAATGAAAATATTTCTTTGGCTTTCTCTTAGCTACATATTTTTAGCAAAAATTCAACATACACTGCAAATCATGCCTTCATTTCTTGGGTAGGGAATAGACTCATTTCAATCTAACTTCAAAGGAGCAACCAGGAGACTCTTCTTTCTCAGCCCAATTTGAAACACTCCCACACTTTTTTATCCTTTTCCCTCTGTGAGTTATTTTTTCCCTCCTCAGAACGTAGAGTATGTGAGAAAATGTACTGTTCTATTTTTGCTGAGGAATGAATTTTAAGCTCATAAACTCTTAACTATTCAATTGTTATCCTTTCTCTAGACCTTTATATTAGAGTCAATGCTAGGTCTTCCTTCCTCCCATGATCATAAAGATAACATGCGATATAGGCTAATAATTTAGCTATTGTCTAAGACTAAATGATGCTCTTTAATTGTAAGCATTATTTTTAATCTAATTATATCTCTATAACAGTAATCATCCAACCCCTCATAATTTTATGTGTGGTCATGATATTGTAGGTCGAATAATAAAAACAAAATTTATGAGCACTACTGTGTGCCAGGCATCAGGCTATACACATATTTAAAACTCACATCAACCTTCTGAGGTAGGGACTAATTGTTGTCCCCATCTTTCTAAGGAGAAAGCCGAGGTATAGGGGACTTCAGTAACTTCCCCGTCTTTACACGGAATGGGGCTGAGATTTAAAATGAAGCACGTAACTGCAGAGACCATCCGTGGTCATAACAACGTGCACAGCTCCCACTAAAAATTGGTGAGGTTTTATTTTCTTGTTTTACTCTTCCTTCGTGGGAGTTTGAAACAACATTCAATGAGGGCAGAACAAATAAATAAACACAAATACTCCAAAGGGAAACACGGCGAATACGTAGGCGGCCTTATCCTCATTCAGTGGAGATGCCAGTCAGAAGGTGGGCTGTGAATCCACATAAGACAATAAGCTGTAACATGGAGGTGGAGGTTTGGGAGGTCGTTTACAGCAACCACTTGACCTTAAGGACCATAATAGGATTTCTGGGATGCAGCAAAGCTTATGAGAAATCACAGACATAGAGCCTGACACCCGTCTTAGTCTGTCCAGGCTTCTATAATAAAATATGATAGACTGGGTGCTTGTAAACAACAGAAATTTATTCCTCACTGTTCTGGATGCTGGAAATCCAAGATCAGGGTGCCAGTGTGGTTGGGAATCTGGTGAGGGCTCTCTTATGGGCTGCAGACTGCCAACTTCTTGCTATATCCTTACATGGTAGAAGAGAAGGGAGCACACTCGGATCGCTTTTATAAGGGCACTAATCCTGTTCATCACCTAATCCCGAAGGATTAGGGATTTGGAGGTGCTAATACCATCACATTGAGCACTGGAGTTCAATATATGAATCCGCTGGCAGGGGAAACACAAATGTTCAGTCCATGGCAACACCCAACCCATCTCCCTCTTTTTATCAAAGTGACAACAGAGGTCTAAAGTGGGAAAATGGCTTACCCAGATTCATAGAGTTTTTGGTAAAACTAGAGCCATTTATTCAGTTAACCAATTTCTCTGCACCTCATGACCTCTCAAATAGGTGAGTTTAGTTAGGCAAATGGGTGTGGCTTTCAAAATCAATTCAACAGCTCAAGTTAAACACAGAGACAAAAATATTACGGTACCAGATGTTCACTTTCTTTTTTTTAATTGAGGTATAACTGACGTAGAACATTATATTAGTTTCAGGTGTACAAATGATGATTTGATATTTGTATACATGGTGAAATGATCACCACAGTAAGTCTAGGTGACATCTGTCATCACACATAGTCACAAAATTTGTTTTTCTGGCGCTGAGAACTTTTAAGATCTACTCTTTTAACAACCAAATACGCAATTTGGTGTTATTAACTGTAGTCACTATGCTTTACATTATATCTCCATAATTTGTTTCTTTTGCAACTGGAAGTTTGAGCCTTTGGGCTTCCTTCACCCATTTTCCACATCCCCCAGTCCCGCCTCTGGCAACCACCAATCTGTACTCTGTATCTGTGAGCTGGTTTTTTGCTTTTGTTTATGTTTTTTAGATTCCACATGTAAATGAGATCATACAGCACTTATTTCACTTATAATGCCCTCAAGGTCTATCTGTCATGTGGCAAATGGCAAGATTTCATTCTCTTTCACAGCTGAATAATAACCCACCGTTTAGCACAATTTCTTTATCCATTCATCCATCAATGGACACCTAGGTTATTTCCACATCTTTGCTATTGTAAATAATGCTGCTGTGAACATAGGGGTGCATATGTCTTTTTGAGTTATTGTTTTCATTTTCTTTGGATAAATATCTGAAAGTAGAATTGCTGGATCATATGATAGACCTATTTTTAATTTTGTGAGGAACCTCCATACTGTTTTCCATAGTGGTTGCACCAGTTTACATTCCATTTACACCAACAGTGCACAAGGGTTTCCTTTTTATTTGTCATCTTTTTTTTCCTTTTTTTTCTTTTTTTTTGCAGTACGCTGGCCTCTCACTGCTGTGGCTTCTCCCATCGCGGAGCACAGGCTCCGGACGCACAGGCTCAGCGGCCATGGCCCACGGGCCCAGCCGCTCCGTGGCATGTGGGATCCTCCCGGACCAGGACACGAACCTGCATCCCCTGCATCGGCAGGCAGACTCTCAACCACTGTGTCATCAGGGAAGCCCTATTTGTCATCTTTTTGATAACACCCTTTCTAATAGGTGTGAGGTGATGTCTCGTTGTAGTTTCAATGTGCATTTCCCTAATGATTAGCGATGTTGAGCATCTTTTCACGTGACTGTTTGCCATCTGTATGTCTTCTTTGGAAAAATGTCTGTTCAGATCCTTGGCTCATTTTTTAATTGAATTGTTTGGTTTTTTTGCTATTCAGTTCTATGAGTTCTTTACACATTTGGGATATTAACTCCTTATCAGATATATGATTTGCAAATATAATCTCCCACTCCATAGGTTGGTTTTTAATCTTGTTGATGATTTCCTTTGCTGAGCAGAAGATTTTTAGTTTGATATAATCCCACTTGTTTATTTTTGCTTTTGTTGCCTTTGCTTTTGGTGTTAAGTCCAAAAAATCATCACCAACACTGACGTCAAGGAACTTAAAGCCTATGTTAGCTTATAGGATTTTTATGGTGTCAAGTTTTGTGTTCAAGTCTTTAATCCATTCTGGGTTAGTTTTTGTGCATGGTATAAGAGAGGGGTCCAGTCTCATTCTTTTGCATATAGCTGTCCAGTTTTCCCAGCACCATTTATTGAAGATAGCTGTCCTTCCCCTATGGTATATTCTTGACTCCTTTGATATAAATTAATTGACCATATAGGCGTGGGCTTATTTCTGAGCTCTCTATTCTGTTCCATTGATGTATATGTTTGTTTTTTATGCTAATACCATGCTGTTTTGATTACTACAGCTTTGCAATATAGTTTGAAATCAGGGTGTGTGATGCCTCTAGCTTAATTCTTTCTTCTCAGGATTGCTTTGGCTATTTGGGGTCTAGATGTTCACTTTCTATGTGGCATTACAGCAGATTTTAGCAATATCTCAGTCCCTCCAAATCTCTATTAACTGGAATTTCCATAAAAGATGCTCATAATTCTTCAAGATTTCACTGTGCTTTCTGGATCATTAAAGAAAAGATAAAATTGTGGTCAGTGCAGGTTTGCTGTTATGCAATCGACTTTATTCTGTCTCTCCATATGGCATTTTATCTTGCATCTTCTAAACTCAGAGTCTGCTTATTAACCAGAGCAGCCAGGCTGAGCAGGAATGGTTAAAAGTTGGTGGAGGTGGGTCTTGTTTCTCTCCAGAAAACTCAGTAGGTTCTAAGTATAACTGGAAGAAAACTGGGGCAAAATATCAGAGAGAAAATAGCTATAATACAGCATCACCAGCGTGAAGGAGAACAGGAAGCAGGAGAAATACAGTGGGGGTAGAAAAATAAGTAATTAATCGTACTTTACATATGCAGGATGTTTTATGTTTTTCAAAATTCTGTGTGTGTGTGTGTGTGTGTGGTCCCAGTATGCTAATTCTGCCCCTAGAATATTTATATTAAAAAATATCATCTGGGGCTCCCCTGGTGGCACAGTGGTTGAGAATCCGCCTGCCAATGCAGGGGTTCCAGGTTCAATCCCTAGTCCGGGAAGATCCCACATGCCGCGGAGCAGCTAAGCCCGTGCACCACAACTACTGAGCCTGCGTTCTAGAGCCCGCGAACCACAACTACTGAGCCCACGTGCCACAACTACTGAAACCCGCGCACCTAGAACCTGTGCTCCGCAACAAGAGAAGCCAACACAATGAGAAGCCCACCCACCGCAACAAAGAGTAACCCCCACTCGCTGCAACTATAGAAAACCCGTACACAGTAATAAAGACCCAACGCAGCCATAAATAAATAAATAAATAAATTTATTAAAAAAAAATCTGTGGATGAATGTGATAAATGCTTGTAAAACAGCTAATCAGAATGTCTCTCTCTGTCTCTGTCTCTCTCTGTGTCTCTGTCTGTCTCTGTCTCTCTGTCCCTGTCTCTCTGTCTCTCCGTCTCTTGTCTCTGTCTCTGTCTCTCTCAGGCCTCTGGAGTTGTGAGCAACACCTAGCATATGAGTGAGTGTCAGGAGCGTGTGGTTTTTGTAGGGGCTGAGCCGTAGCAGATTTCATTGGCTTCATGACCATTCTTGTCCAGGAAGCCACCTCTAGTGGTCCTTTCTTCTCTTCACAACGTTAAATGACATCACCATTTTTTGGAGATTCACCCAAGCTGTGAAGATGACGAGGTAATGTCACCACTATGACAATAACATCACTTTAATGTTTAACCAAACCACCCACAGTGCTGTCGGTGACTCAGGACAACCATTGAACATCTTCCTCCAACTGGCCTGGGGGATTGAAGCGTTTTGTGCGAGAAAACATAAAATAGGGAAAGATAAGTCCTCAGCAGTCCTAACTGTCAATCAAACATGACTGCAAGAGGTGATGTTAGAAAAGAAACTGGATGTCTCCCCAGGTGATCATATCCTCTTGTTGTAAGACCGAAGCATAAATGAAAAAACGAAAGTAAAAGGTAGCTCCTAGGACTGCCTATTAAGTTCAGGGGTGGACCACGTCCCGTAAGCTGGTTTGAATGCTTTGCAGAGAAAGCATCATATATACACTTGAGGGACTGATTGGAAACTTCCACTGCTAGCTGCTCACAAGTGATTCTTTGATGTCACTTCCTTATTATCATAATAGGTGGAACCTAAAACTTCAAGGCCAATTAACACATCCTTTATTCAGGTATTTGCATGCTGAGAACTACTGAGGAATGTCCTTGCATGGCAACATCATCCTGTCTATTCTCAAGTGAAGAATTAATTAATGGCCTTGCTCCAGTATAAACACATTGTGTTTTCAATAAAATGATGAAAAGCTTATTTTTTAAAAAAAGTATCTTGCAGGTCACTACACTTGAAATTGTCCTTCAATACAAAATGCTGAACAATTATTTTAAACAAATCTATTGTAATAACAATTGATGAGGATGTCAGTTCTGTAAGTTCTCTGACAACTAATTCAGCCAGAGACTTTAAGAATACATTTAGGATTTCCCTGGTGGTCCAGTGGTTAAGACCCGCAGGGGGCTCAGGTTCACCTCCCGGTCTGGGAACTAAGATCCCACATGCCGCGTGGCAAGGGCAAAAAATTTTTTAAAAATTTTTAATTTTTAAAAAGAATATAGTTATATTGTATATTACATGTAAGATGGTATGTTCTATCACATCAGAGCAGTACTCTCCTTGAAGAATTTCAAGAGTTTTCTCAATGCCACTCTGACTAAAATTCTGCAATTCTTTTTTTGAAAAGAAGTTTTATTGAAATTCACTTGTTTTAAGTGTTCAATTCAATGATGTTTAGTACATTTGCTATTCATTTTCAGAGTGATTTTCCCTGGTAAAACCATGCATTGAGTTTTCCTTAATCATATGAATCATTTCCAATTTGGGTGTTTTGGTTGCTCCTGTATCTAGGTTACTCATTTGTACAGAACTCCCAATTCTTGCTAGCTAGAAGACTGAAAGGCCTGGGTTTCCCCGATGACAGCATTTAACAAATATTTGGTTGCCTCTGCATTGTAATCAAAATACTGATAAATCCACCTGGTTAATCCTAGTTATCGTCACAAAAGACTCCAAGGGCAGGCCATGATATGTTTAACATCTGCAAAGCTGCATATAATTCTGTCTTTTGCAATCATATTTTACAATGGTTTATTCCACTGTCAAAATACAATGCATTTGATCATCATTAAATAAAATATTCTCGGGCTTCTCTGATGGCGCGGTGGTTGAGAGTCCGCCTGCCGATGCAGGGGACACGGGGTTCGTGCCCTGGTCCGGGAAGATCCCACATGCCGCGGAGCGGCTGGTCCGCTGAGCCTGCGCGTCCGGAGCCTGTGCTCCGCAACGGGAGAGGCCACAACAGTGAGAGGACCGCGTACCACAAAAAATAAATAAAATTTTCTCTGCCTTTTGGCAGGTGGACAACCTATCAGTCATTGGGAAAGATTGCCACCATGCAGAATTTAAAGGTGCTGTAAATTTTGCACCTTAAGAACACCTGTGCCTTGGTGTGCTTAAACAGCTTTCAGTGCATATTAAAAGCCAGCTGATCTAATTTAGCAGTACAGTGATCCACTTGGAAAATAGGTAGAACCGTTATGCTTTCAATTAACATATATGTAATCAAAAGGTAAAGAAGGAAAGCCTAGGAAAGAAACAATTATTCGGCAGTTTTAAATGAAATCCATGTGTGTACCAGGTGTAGGACACTCAGCAGTTATACAAGGCACGTTCCTGAAGAAGCAAACTCTGTACTGAGAGATGAGAGCAGCAAACATGGAACAATGAAGGCTATATAAGGGAATACATATATGGGAATAAATTGTGTAGAAAGACCTAAAGGGTCAAAGCAGTTTAGAGAAGAGAGATCAATGTAGACCATAAGTATTAGGGAAATTTTTATGGAGAAAACAGGACATGTTCTGGACCTAAGGGATAGTTAATATTCTCAACAGAAACTTTCCAAATTTGGGAATACTTCAGTACATACAGTAATAATTTTGATGGAGTAGCATAATCTATATTTATATCCAACTAAATTGACTTAGGAATAGCACATAAGCAAAAGTGTATCCATATCCTTATATGCAGAACAATAAAACTGGAAGATATAAAAAGTAATTTGCACATCTAGAATTCCTGGGCAAAAGAGAAGATCCAATAATTTAGGGAGACCAGGCTTACCAAATTCCTGACTTGGAGCCCTACAAATGATGATATTAAAGGTCTCAGAAGTTGAGCTGAAGAGAAACCGTTTAACTCTACTGTAGAATGTGTGTGGTTTTTGTAGGGGCTGAGCCGTAGCAGATTTCATTGGCTTCATGACCATTCTTGTCCAGGAAGCCACCTCTAGTGGCCCTTTCTTCTCTTCACCCTTCACTTTCCTCATTCACAATGTTAAATGACATCACCATTTTTTGGAGATTCATCCAAGCTGTGAAGATGGCGAGGTAATATCACCACTATGACAATAACATCACTTTAATGTTTAACCAAACATACTGGAGAATTCTGTAGAATTCTCCATGATTATCTGACCATGGAACACTCTCACAAAATACATGTTACACAGAATACACATGTCAAAGAACTGAATCCCATGGGACACAGATTGGAAATAGAAATCTATAACAATAAAAAACAAGCAACCCAGTTTTAAAAATGGGCCAAAGACCTTAAAGACACCTCACCAAAGAAGATATGCATTAACGTGTATGCACTACTATACATAAACTAGACAATCAACAAGAACCTACTGTATAGTACAGGGAACTCTGCTCAATATTCTATAATAACCTATCTGGGAAAAGAATCTGAAAAAGAATGGATATATATGTATGTATAGCTGAATCACTTTGCTGTCCATCTGAAACTAACACAACATTGTAAATCAACTATACTCCAATATAAAATAAAAAATTAAATTAAAAAAAGAAGCTATGTAGGTGGCAAATAAGCATATGAAAAGACATCTGCATGATTTGTCATCCGGGAAATGTAAATTAAAACAACGAGATACCACTACACACCTATTAGAATGGCCAAAATTCAAAACACTGACAACACCAGATGCTGGTGAGGATGTGGGACAGCAGGAACTCTCATTCACTGCTGCTTCAAACGCAAGATGGTACAGCCACTTTGGAAGACAGTTTAGAAGTTTCTTACAAACCTAACCAGGATCCAGCAACCACGTTCCTTAGTATTTACCTCCCCAAATTGTAAACTTAATGTCTACACAAGAAACTGCCTATGGACGTTTATAGCAACTTTATTCATAATTGCCAAAACTTGGAAGAAACCAAGATGTCCTCAGTAGGTGATGAATAAACAAACTGTGTCACATGCAGACAATGAACTTACTCAGTGCTAAAAAGAAGTGAGCTATCCGGCCATGACGAGACGTGGAGGAAAGTTAAAAACACATTCTTAAGTGAAAGAAGCCAATCTGAAAAGGGTACATACTGTATGATTCCACATATGTGACACTCTGGAAAAGACAAAAACTATGAAGACAGTAAAATGATCGGTGGTTGCCAGGGATTAGGGGTGGGGGAGGGAAGGATGAATACTCAAAGCACAAAGGATTTTTAGGGCAGTGAAACTAGTCTGTATGACACTATAATGGTAGATACATGTCATTATCAATTTGTCCAAACCCACAGAATGTACAACACCAAGAGTGAACCCTAATGTAAGCTATGGGCTTTGGGTGATGATGATGTATCAATACAGGTTCATCAATGTGACAAATGTACCACTGGTGCAGGATGTTGATGATGTTGATAATAGGGGAAATTGTGCATGTGAGGGGCAGGAACTCTATGGGAAATCTCTGTACCTTCCCCTAAACTTTCCCCTCAATTAATCTGCTCTAAAAAATAAAGTCTATTAAAAAAAGTAACCCAGTCAGGCGTGCATTACACATCAGTGGAATCTGGTCCACACACATATTTTGTTTGCTACATTACCTACTTACATTTCCTGTCTGGTACAAAGCTTCATTTAAAAAAGAGAGAGAGAAATTGGCATTGAGAGCTATTATGTGACTTGCACAAGGCCCCATGGTGGTGTTCATGGCACAGTGAGTGGCGGAACCCAGGTCTCCTCAACGCCAGTCTTGCGCTTCTTCTGCAAAGTTCTACCTTACAGAAGCTTCCTTGTCTGTATCCTGAAACCCTCAGAAAGACAGGTGAACAGTTTAGAACAATGTCACAACTAATATTGAGAGGAAAAAATTAGGAGCCTAAAATGTAACCTACTTAAATATGGCCAAATATAAATAATCTTTAAAGGGATGAAAGAAAAATGCCTTATGGTTTTAAAAGTGTCAAAATTGTTCAAATACATAAAGATGATCACAAGAAGAATTTGCAATCACTAACCAATTCCATAAGGATTTCTGGTCTTTTTTTTTTTTTTTTTTTTTTTTGCTGCACTGCGTGGCTTGTGGAATCTTAGTTCCCAGACCAGGGACTGAACCCTCGAGCTAGGCAGTGAAAGCGTGGAGTCCTAACTACTGGACGGCCAGGGAATTCCCTCTGGTCTACTTTTTAACCACACAAATCTATTATTTCTCCTTAAGAACCGGTGTACTTCCACCCAATCCTTACCTTGAAAAAGCAGACATTTCAAAAAATCATGGCTGAATGCAGTATTTGGAAAATGATCTGATTTAGTCAAACATGTATAAGACCCTCAGCTCCCACTTTTCCTCTTTTCACATGGAAGTTCTTGCATTCCATACTGCCTGACAGTAACCTAACGACCCGTTTCCATTTGTGTCCTTTTATCATTTTTAAGTTTGATTCCTTCTTCAATGGCTTTAATCATTTTAAACATTCTTATTTTACAACCTCTATCCAATTGTCCCATTAACTAAAATTCTGGGGAGAGAAGTTATTCCCGGCATCGATTAAGTCTAGTGGTTCCTAGTTCTGTTGTACTGGTTCCTTGAGGGTTCTACAGTTTTCAATTATGAGCTTATCTTCAGTGGGGTTTGGGTACCCTTCCTGGGGTGAGATGAGGGCAGGTCACTCCAGAGGAGTTTACCACCTCAGGACTACTTTCCTGACGTAGGTGATTCTGGACCAACATAAAGTGTCAATTTTAAACTCAATTCCATGTGAGGAGGAGACCTGATGTTACAAATTCTCAAACACCTTGTGGCAGATCAGTATTTGTCATCGACCCATATTAATGGGTGAGTTTTTATCCAGTCCAACTCTTACTGAAGGTTCAATCTCTTAAAGAGTGTTTTATCTAAAACTGCCCAAAGTCTCAACTCCTGTCCCACTTGAGTATTAAAAATCCCAACCCCTTATATTCCTGAGCCTGACACCCATCCCCAGTGCTGTCAGGATCCACTTGTACCTTTATTTATTCTTTTGGTTGTATCTTTCTTACTTTGTTTCAGGTACAGATGTGCATTTAAATGATGTTATTAGTGTTTTGAATACCTCACAGCTAGAAGGTTTTAGGGTTTCTTGTTCACCATACAGCCAAGTTCAAAATGCCCTTTAGCTTTTACTGCACGGCTTCTGTTAGAGAACAAGGGAACAGCTCAGGCTGGTCAGATTATGTTATACACCTTTCTTGATAACTCTATTACAATACATAAAACTACTATTATAAGTTCAAAGTTTTCCAATGAACTGGAAAATGCTGTTTTGTATTCTTTTCTGGGAGTTTTCCTTATATTTCACGATAAACAGAATTTGTAAATAAATTGAGGAAGCAGCAAACAGTGAATGGGAGAGATTTTTGGTCCCATTTGAGATTCTTAAAAAAATACTTCTCTGTGTAGCAGCCATTGATGTCAGCAAGTAACACATGTTCATAACCTCATACCATCCTTTGAAGCAGCACTGATGAATTTCAAAGCTTCTTGTTGCTTTAAGGAACTTTTCCAAGAGTGAAAGGGGAATCAGCTCAAACCTTCTTGGACAGATATTGGAAATTTGGCCCATGCCAATTATCCCCCAATGTCCTTCCAAACTCTAAGAAGATAAGCACAATTATTGTTGATGAACTGTTTAATTAATGTATATATTATTCGGCATACTACTTTAACTAGAATTTATGATACTATAAAGTTGCATTTTATGTGATATACATATGTATACGCACGTGTATCTATAACAGTGCAGTGCTGTGGTGATACCTACAGTGCATTTATGCCCATTTTATTAGGCTTGGAGCATAATTTTACTCTTTTGAATTTTCACGGAGTTAATTGACGCTGAGCCTTGGCTTTTATGACATATTTTTGTTTACTGCCATAGTTTTTCCTTAGTCAGTAGTACAACCTCCAATTATTGCATTCTTTCCATGAAAAAGCACTATATGTTTACACCATGGGCTTCATGATGCTCTAGTTTCCTAGAATGCATTTTGGTTAAAAGCAAAAATTGTTTGTATATCAGAACATGATTGTAGCTAATTAATTACACCAAAAGGCAATTAGTCCAGGAAAAAATTTCACTGTGTGCCTAGTACCATGCTTTTTTAGCACTGGCTTTTTGAGATATTCTAAAAGATATAAAACATGGACCTCTAACTCTCAAGGGGCCTACAAGTATTTTAAAAGCTTATATAAATCAAATACCTAATCAAATATTTGCAAAACATTTGATTTTGCAAATCAAATGGACAAAACCCATTTTTAAAAAGATGTATTTAAGACATACTTAAGTCAATTAAAGTGTAATATTTTTTTTTTGGTCATGCTCTGCGGCATGCAGGATCTTAGTTCCCCAACCAGGGATTGAACCCATGTCCCCTGCAGTGGAAGTGCCGAGTTCTAACAAATGGACTGCCACGGAATTCCCCCAAAATGTAAATTTTTCTTTAATGTATGAAAGAATCTAGTTAATATTTGAAAAATTAATCACCCTTGCAAAAAGTTAGGATAGGATGGGAGGTTGGGAATCTATGTTTTTTAAACATGAAAATAGTGAGGTAGACTGGAGAGATGGGGGTGGCGTGGAGGTCTGCAGAAGAGGTGGGAAATGCATTTTCAACTATTGTGTCTTTTTTAATTGCATAACGTTGATTAGGAACTACTCTCATTGATTGTGGCTGGAGAGCTCCACTGGGGGGATTTCTTCTAGGAAACTTAAGCAGGAAATTTCAGAAAAACCAAGTAGATCCTTTCTTTAACAGGATTCTACAGAAATATAAAACGTGGCTACTTCTTAGTCATTATTCCCTGGGTTTGTCTTATTCACCATTATCCTTACCATTCAATAAATAATTAAATCAATGAGTGAACATTAAATTACTAGAAGTACTTCTGAATTCCCAGGAGGTTATAAACCCAGTGTAGTGTTCTTAAGTGGTATTTCCTCAGAAATTTTCATCATCCGACATTTCTTAAAATTAAAAGAAAATGGTAGAAATACTTAAACAACAAATTAAATTAAGCCCATTCTTCTTTTTTTTTTTTTTTTTTTGCAGTACGTGGGCCTCTCACTCTTGTGGTCTCTCCCGTTGTGGAGCACAGGCTCCGGACGCGCAGGCTCAGCGGCCATGGCTCAGGGGTCCAGCCGCTCCGCAGCATGTGGGATCCTCCTGGACCGGGGCACGAACCCGTGTCCCCTGCATCGGCAGGCGGACTCTCAACCACTGCACCACCAGGGAAGCCCAAGCCCATTATTCTTATACAGTTTTTTGAAAAGAATATATTTGGACTTATTAAGTCTAAACGAAAAACATCAATTTTCTATAGGTGTGCAAATTTATGAGAATACAGCACTGAAAGGGTCAAAGATTATTGCTTTATTTGCAAATCTTCAGACTGACAAAACCCTCTGGAAAAATTTATGATGTTTGTCTTTTTTAAAAAGAAATGTTTCTATAAACCCTAACAAACTGCTATGAATAAGGCTGTAAATCACTTCACTGGCTTGAGTAATGGGACTTGTATTTCATGAAATCATGCCAAGAAACCTGGAGGCTTTCATTAATATTGAATTTCCTGTAATATTTAATATCTCTGTGTCCCCCAAAAAGACAAATTTTGATACTGACCCAAAACACTTTTACCATAATTTTTTTCTGAAAGGAAAATAAATAGAAATCAATGATATTGTCTGATGGTTTTAAAGAGGTTCATTAGTTACCAAAAGAGAAAAAAAAGTTAGAAGCAGTAGAAAATAAATAGAACTACCTTCACTAAATCAATGTGGCTGTAGGTTTAGATTTTATCTGTAATTATGATTTGTACATCCAGTTCTAATGGATGAATAATGTTGACTTCCTTCTGGATGACTTTTCTTTCAGTCTTGCTTTAAGTTTGTTTTGACAAAATGGAAACTCTGTTGAATGTTCCACTCTTCCCCTTCCCCATTATATCCAAATGGATATAATCCCAATTATATCGATTTTATGCAAATAGGGAAATGTTGTAGAATCTGGTAGCTAACTGCGCTAAAAATCCAATAGCAGGAGCTCTGTGGAGAGAGAAGCGTACGTGTTATATGAATGCTACATTTGCATTTAATAGTAAAATAAGCGACATGTACAGTGCTTAGAGACAGCTCTGTGTACCTCTAGTTAGGAACCTGGCTGACATTCTGGGCCATGAGTTTTATGAGTGCTGCTCAGTGTTACCAATCTTTTGCTTCAGGTAGTGTCTGAACCTAAAAGAAATTGGGCCAGGAATAAAAGAAATCAGGCTAAGGACCAAAGCATCTGTATCCCCAGATGTTTATAATCTCCTGTGGCCTTTCAGACACTGGTCAGTGATTTGTATGTGTTTATTCACATACCTCTTGGGTTTTTTTTACAAAGGATTTAATGAGGGTTAGCGATGCATTCGATACCACAGGATACAATAAATAAAAATTGGAAAGAAACTGAGTCGGAGGGAAAGTAGGTGTAGACAAGTAGGCAAAATCCATGCCATGGGGTCTTAAACTCTGGGTCCCATACTCCAGTGCAGAGGGCCAGGCAGGTAATGTCAAGCCCTAATCTTTAAACCCATGAGCTACAAAAAGGCTGTGAGTCTGGTACAATGGCAGGAGAAGGGGTCGGAGAGGTGCTTCAAACAGCTCACAGCTCAGAAGGAGTTGTGTAATATGCATTTGATATTTTGTTTGTGAATATTCAATTCTGTTACAGAAAACAAGAAAATAAATGAGATGGATGAAACTCACGAGATTTGTTAAGCACAGAGAGGAAGTTAGTAACCTATTAGACCAAGAAGACAGCAGATATTTATGATGCACTATACATACAGGATACACATAAGGCACTCAATATTCATGAGGTCTTAATTCACCACTCATTGGTGGTACCCATTCTGACTCCAAGAAACACAAGTAAAACCCATAGCTACTCGGCAGACTAATTGGCAATCTATAGCTACTGGCGAGGCATACCTGCCCCTCTGTATTTGCTTGAGTTAATATGCTTCTTTTCTCAAGAGTTCTGCCCCTAGCACTCTCCTTTTTAGTCCTTCATCCTGTTCCTAAATGGCCTCATCTACTCTCATGCTTGAAGCTCCTCTGGTGTACACCAAAATTACCCTCGACCATCCCATAGGTACCCAACTCCACCTGCACATTATCTAGATGCCCCATGGGCCCCTCAGACTTCATATCTCCCGGACTGACCTCATCTTCTCTTTCCCCAAACAGCTTGTCCGTCTGTATTTCAGCCCACATAGCAGCAATATCTACCTAATCACTCAATCAAAAATTTGGATACTGCCCTGACTCTGTCCTTTTCCTCTAGTACCAAGTCCTGTGATTTCTACCTCATTAAAGTTTCTCATTGTTTTTCTCTACCCACCATCTCCAAGGATGTGCCAGATTAGCACTAATCACACTGGGTATCAAAGAGTCTTCAGAACGAAGACCTAAGTGCCGAGCACAATGGACAGGACTGCAAAGATCTCCCTTGGTTTACCTCTCCGCTCTCCTCCAAGTCCTGGACACAGTGCAAAAGACGCTTCCCCTCTCTACTCTTACCCCTTGACATTTCACTGACTGAATTCGGATTACTTACAGATTCCTGAACGAGCCATTATCGCTCACATCCACGACTCCATCCTCACTGTTTTCCTCTCTCTAGATGTCCTTCTCTCCCACCTCTACAACCCCACAGTCCACCACCCCATCATCCACCATTTTATTCTGTTAACTCTTAGTCTTCTTTTGCATGTTTTAGTGGGACTGTCAACTCCTCCAGAAAACTCCCCTGGAACCCCAGGCTCACCCCTATCATCATCCTCCATCCCTGGCCTTTATCTGAATTAAGTGCCCTCCCTTCGTGTTTCCACAGCAGTCTGTCAGGGCTGCAGAGGAAGGAGATGGCACGCTCAAATTAGGATGATTCAAGGAGGTGTGGGAGGGGTGCAGGGGAGCCATAAGGGGCGGGGCAGGAACCCCAGGTTAGTAACATGGAGCTGCCACCAACCCTAGGTCTGAAGAGACTAGGGGAGAGAGTGGTTACCAACACCTGGACAGAGAAAGTCACGTAGAAGAGTTTATCTGGTGAGGAGCCTTTGTTTGATAGTGACCAAGGCAAACCTGCAGTGAGAAAAGCATGACAATAATTACCCTGGCCTCATTCTTCTCCCTTCTCCTTGACGCCATGCCACGTTCCCCGCTGGCCAAACCAACCTGCAGCCAGAACATAAGGAAATGAGTTAAAATAATCTTACAGCTCAGCCTGCAGACCTGTAGGGGTGGAGAAGGATAGAAAATACATCTAGAGAAATAAATGGATCATATCTAGCACAACCACACTTTAATAGAATTGTCTCTTTGTTCTTTAGTCTCCATCACTAGACTGAGTTACTCGAGGACCGAGAATGTTTTATTTATCTTTGCATCCTTAGTATCTAATATGTATTAGACAATAAAAGCTTATTCAGCGAATATGGCAAATTGGCCATAACTTGGAGGATTACATTTTCTGATCTTGCCACTTGCTTTCTCACTCTGGAAAATGGAGAACAGAGTGAGCTCTACAATTTTCGTTGTCTGACAAAAAAGAAACATCATTTGGTCAGGAGTAATGAGTTCTCTTAGCACTCGGTGCTGAGAGGAATTAGAGTCAATCATGTGACTGTCTACCTAAGAGGCACTCAACTGCATAATGGGCAATATCTTCAACATGGAAAGCACAGGTGCAGAAACATTCTTCATGGGGTCATTTAAAAATATTAGCCCTTGATAAAAGCCAAAGGCATGTTATTAAAAAGTAATCCAAAGGTGAACTGAGCTAGTGTGTTCCACTCTGATTAATCTTAGAACATCTTGCCCAAGAAATGGTTAAGCCTTAGACTTCAAACCTGACCCACTAAAAAACTCCAGTCCTCTCTGGATTCTCTCATCTCTCGTCAGCCAATAGATGAAAAGGATCAACTGAGAAACTCAATGCACTGAGGAGCCATGGATCCATTAGAGGGCAGAAGCCTGGGTCCCTGAATGACTAGGTGGAGTGGAGCCCTTTCTCTAATCTCTGCAAACCTCTGTGCTGAGAGCAAGAAATAAGCCTTAAATGTGTCAAACCTCTGAGATCTGTGGAGTTTTATAGCAGCAGTTATTTTACCCTGACTAGTGCAGTTATAAAATAATGTCCTAAATTCTACACTGGAGTCTGTTTTAAATGTTATCACCATTATTATCATAAGCCATAGTCCATATCATATTCAATTTCTTTTCATGGAAGTCCTTTCCAGCTTGAATCTCATAATATCAGGATTATAGTATTGTCTTCCATAGGAGAAAAGTCTCTCAGAGGTCTTCCTTCTTGGACTATGATAGAAAATATAACACCAACATTCTGATGTATTTTATAATGTAAAAAGCCCTGTTTCATGCATTATCGTTTAGAAT